>NC_137658.1:14986503-15729003 GCF_963422515.1 Blennius ocellaris | reverse complement strand
ACCAAGAGCGCCAATTATGGAGCAGTGGGGAACACCCTTGATAATTCAATGTCTTGGAAAGACAGTGGGCTCACACGGCGAAACACCAGCGTGACGGATTAAATACATAACTTCAATCATTTTTGTTGCCTCCCTCATTCACCTGCTGCTGATCTGCTTGGGGAGCATAAAGCTGTTCTGGACCACGTTGTGCTTTGGCACAACTGAAGCTACCTGGGTAGGACACACAAACCACCGTGCACACTCGCACACACACACACACACACACACACACACACACACACACACACACACACACACACACACACACACACACACACACACACACACACACACACTGTTCGCTCTTGGAGCTGTCGTGCAAACAAACACAGAAACATCACGTTGCATGTGAACAGTGAATAAATAAATTCCATGACATAAAATAGAAGCTCTGTGTGGACAGACAGAACAGAGGAGACACCGCTTTGGGCTCGTGTCTCAACCATTCCTCTACAGTATGTCTTTATTTTCCTTTAACAACCCTAACACACACACACACACACACACACACACACACACACACACACACACACACACACACACACACACACACACACACACACACACACACACACACACACACACACACACACACACACACAGATGCATACACGCACAAAAACAACATCACTCTCCTCAGCTCCTTCATTTCTGCTGAAGGAGAGGAAGAGGAGACGGAGAGGAGAGGAGGAGGGGGTTGCGATTAGTTTCAGGGTTGTAGCCCAGATGATTGGCAGCTGGCAGCATATGGAGCTGTGAGGAAGGTTTGCCCACGCTCACTTCTGAGGAAACAAATATTTGCCTGAAGGGGAGAGAGAGAGAGAGAGAGAGAGAGAGAGAGAGAGAGAGAGAGTTAGAGAAAAAAAATATTAATTAGTTTGCAGACGCACTGAGAGATAAAAGTCGGCAAGACGTACCCATCAAAAGGCTGCAGAGTTAGCTGCAAAATGGAAATTTTCCCCAAGTTGACAGATCCAGTGGGCTGCCGGCAAAGCTGAGGGTGAGAATACATGTGAGCCGGGGAGGGAGCCGAGGTGCACACACACACACACACATACACACACACACACACACACACACACACACACCCACACCACAGCCCGACATGGAGTCGACATTAACATCTGTGCATACGTTAACGTATTCTGAGTGGAATTAACATTTAGGCGGGCATCTTCCACACTCCTCTAGCCCTTTCAATTATTTCTTAATTACCGTCTCCACATCCAAACGCAGTTGTGTGGAGACAGAGTCAACACATTAGTGGCTCATCAAACGCACTCAAGGTAAACACCAAGAATCCAGACTTTCTCCAAACCAGCCAGAGAAAACTGTGACTGTGTAGGAAGGCGGGTTGTTTAACACTCCTACATGTGATTGTTCAAACATGGCGTCTTGACACGCATGTATACACTGTGAACAACAGGTTTGTGCATTTTTAAAGAAAATATGAGGAGAAAAAAAACCCCACACTTTTGAGATAGCGGATTGATATGTATTCTAATTACAATTTTGCATTTGTAGGCCATTTAACATTTATTAAAGTGTGTGACAATAAAATCAAGGAATATATCATTAAATAGCAGCAGCATTAGTTATTAAAAGTCTGTCTGGATGAATAGATTTTGAGTTTCGATTTTAAAAGGCAGGTACTGAAATAAAGACCGTCTCACACCAATGATTGCACCTCATCCTTGAGGTTTGATGATCTTAAATCCCGGCTTTGTTTACAAAGGACTAACATTTCAGCGACAATACTGTTTGCCCAGTTTCATGATAGAAGTCTATTAGAGAAAAGGGCAAATTACTCATAGACAGATTTGTCCCAAGGAAGAAAAACAAGGCTATCGCATTTAACTATTGTTGTAATGAGTGCATAAATCGTGAAGTTGTCTCTGTCATTTTAAATAAATACAACCTGAATCTAAAGAGCTCTTTCTTGAAAATGATTAGTTTGGTCACATTCAAAGACCTTCCTCTAATGATATCCTATTGTTAAGAATGTAAAAAAATATTCATCAACATCGTGCAGGATTTTCCTTGGATTCATTTGAGGTCAACCAGATTACTGAAAAGCCCCTGCGAACCAAAATCTTAATAGTAAATGTTGAGTTTGAGATGAATGTGGGAAGATTTTTGCCTGACGCTCCCAAGATGTGATAATCAACAGTGGCACGAGGATACAAGTACGATACCTTCAGCTGTGACATAAAGAAACTCGAAGTAAATCATGAGTAACGATGGCTAAATTAAAACCATGTTTGTACTGAGACCCATCCTAAAGATTCTGCACATGGAACCCGTCCTACATTTGAGCCACTGACCTAAATACTTTAATATCTACTCATCCAACAAAATTCCCACTTGTAGGGTTTCCCCCCCCCCCCCCCCCCCTGTAAAATACACACCGAAATGTTTTGCTTCTTCCTCCTGCTTCCACTATATTAAGCTATTTACAAAGACTCAAAGTTTTTTTCTGAACTCTTGAAAAGTAAGCAAATATGCATTTTCTCCCCCATTAAACCGCTCCTTTATATCATTATATCTACAAACCAAGACTTTTCTGTCTTTGTTATTCCTACGACACAACAATCCTCTGGGGCAACAATTAAAATGAACCAACTACACCAAATAAACAAAATAAAACAAACACACCTATTTCTATTTTCTCCTCAGCACATTCATTGTTGATAAAGAAAAATAACTTCGTCTGTAATCTCACAAACCACTGAATTCACTAATCAGGTCTTTTTTTTTTTTTTTTTCAAAAACGAAAAAGGCACTTGAAAGGGACTTGCTCTGCTTTGATACATGGCGTTCAGGCACTGACCATGGGATTATGCAGCACCGATAAGGTAATTAACAGACTATGATAGTGTAATTAAGCAACATCTGAGAAGAAAGGCTGCTGGAGTGGCGTGTTGGTGTGGGCGCACATCAAAGCCCGTGGCACTGCTTTAAAGGCAGACTGGCTGTGCAGAACATTTGGTTTAGCACGGTTCCTCTTCTGAGGCGTCACTGAAGGAAAGCTTGTCAGGCCATTGAGAATTAGCTGACAACACAAAATAACTTAATTGTGATGGAAATAAAATGCTTTTTTTTTTTTTTTATTATTCTTTGAGGGGAGGAGGGGCAATTTGGTTGTATAAAATGGACAGAGATCATATCGAGGGAACACAGAGGCGGTAACTGATAGCTCTATTGTTAGAGAGCCAAATGGTGCCTCTCCGTCTATCGCTGCAGTCTCGACAGATTTCGCTGAATAAATGGAACGTGCATGAATTCACTTAGGTATTTACCTTGCTTTGCTTTATTGAGAATGCATCTTTGTGGGGTTCTGCGTCGGCCCTCACGCTCCCTCCCTCTCCCTCTGTGTGCACTGAACCAGCACAAATTCGGTTTTATTGTATTTATTTGTTTATTTACTCTTATCTCTTTTCCATTTCAGAGGCTTCCTATCAGAGACCTGCAAACCTCAGAAGCCGAGTGGCAAGGGAACGGCGGGTTTACATTTGTGTGTATGTGTGTGTGTGTGTGTACGAGCGCATGTGTGTTTCAGGATAAAATTAAAATACAAATAGAAAGGAAACATTGGAATCATCACTTTTGTTATCGCCAGCTATACGGTTTACAGCTCCCACTGTTAACAAACTCCTCCAGGGTGACGAAACAGAGCGCTGAAATGTACTCACTTCATGAGTCACAGAAATTCTTTAAAGTAATATTATGAACACTTGGTGAGAGTGTGAAACACGTTGTCGGCATTGCATTGGCTAAAAGACAATGGTGCATCCAACATTAAAGCGCTCTGCTTCAGAAGGGTACATTCACAGAGCGAGTAAACATCAGAGTCAAGTTGGCAGTAACACTCAGGAACATTTGATATTGGAGTTTAACGCACAGCTGATCAGAAAGGTGTTTGAATGAAGTTTCATGGTGACGGCTGCCATGCAAGCTAGCCTCAAGTTCTACTGGGAGCAATTTCATCTTCACTTGGACGTATGAACAGGATGAAATCGGGATCGAACCACAAACTTTGAGACTGGAAGATAGACCACTTTACCACCTGAGCCACAGGCGCCTGAAAATATTAATGACAGACGTTTACAACAGCAGACCTTCCATTGTTTTGGGGCCCCGTTTACACAACAACGTTTTAAGTGAATAGGCATTGTTGTTTCAGAAAAGCTACGTGTTTACACAGCAACGTTTTTAAAAACTGGAGAAACCCTGAAAACGATGTCATTTGCAAGTTGGTGTTGTTTGTTTTTTGCAACGAAGACACACAAACGCATGTAAATAGCAATACACTATAAACATTAACAATGTCAAGTACACAGATAGTCGAATGGACAGACGACCAAGTTGGATTGTTATTGCCGTCAACAATAAAACTATCAAGTGGCAGCCACTCTGGCGGCTGCCATTATTGTTATTGTCCATCTATTCACAACTGTGCCATTGTGGCATTTGCAGCATTTCAGAAAAGTTCTGTTTTCTCCCATTTCCACAGAGCGTTTTTTTTTTTCTCGGAAAGTTCCACCTTGTAAGCCCTTCTCAAAACGTTGTGTTTTCAGTGGCTCCAAACAACATTGTTATGTAAATGGAAACCCACAAGGCAATGACGTCTATTCATAGTATCTACATTGGATTTGCTGGCTAAAGTGGTTTTCTTTATATGAAAAATATCTGGAGATGAAGCTGACCTCAGTTACTATTTCACAAAACTTTGGGGAAAAAAACATAAACCTTTCCAAGTGAAAACACAAAACTTTCACTTTTGCGTTTTGGGTGTCCGTTTACACAACGTTGGTCGGAGCCACTCAAAATGCAATGTTTTGAAAACAGTTCCCAAGGGGAAACTGTTTGATATTGCTCTGACTCCATCATCATGGAAACGGACAAAAATGCAACTTTGGAAAACACTCAGGATCATTGCGGCCATGATAAGGACTGTCCAAATTCTCACTAAGCAAAGAAAAGGAGGCTCGTTGCTTCCTTTAGAGCCTCCTTCAGCTTAGGAACCACTGATGCATCCTTTACCAAAGGAGGAGAACTCATGCTGCCCCACAATTCCTTGTGGCGACAACATTTAAAGGGACCCGGTCAAAAGAGCGTTCAGGGACACTCATGATGTCGGAAAATGAACGCAGATCATGTAAGTAACCAAAGCAATTATCTGCTTTTAACAACTTTAAATCATCTAAAACCCAAATTTGCTATTTATAGTCCATTTTCGGAAACTTGTAGTTCTTTCCCCCACCATGGCAGACGTCACTAACTTGTGCCGCTGTCGCATTATTATGACATCACTAAGTGAAAGTGTGGTCCGACTGCCACACAAACGTGATCGTCTTTCACCAACTACTTTAGGAAGCCTTCTAACACCTTTCCTTGACCCTGTGATGTCATCAGTTAGGAGAGACCTTTCGGACATACACTTAGTCCATATTCTCCTGGGACTTGGTAGTTTTATAGTTGTGAGTTCTTCTGTCTATACAAATATCATTGTACTTGTGCTTGGTAATGTTTATTGTTGGAAAAAAAAAATGTAAAAAAAGAAAGATGTGTTTTCACTTGTACCATTATTTAGTAAACTGGGTCTCAGCAAACTGAAGCATCAGAAGTTTATCTAAGTGGTTGTGTCTCGCCACTTCCTCCTTATATAGATCATAGAGGATCTTCCCTCCACCTACCCGATACCTTAAACTGTTCACTTGAGCTGAAAAGCAGTAATTAAATAGATGTAACACTCAAGATTACGTCACTGGTTTTCTCAGATAAACCACTGTCCAACCCAAACTTATTAAGAGTGTTTGTTTTATTTTGCCCATGCCAGATGAAGCGGACTGTCTAGTCTTAATCAGTGGGAGCAGAATGAAGTAGAAAGTTTCTCAGCAAACAGTTTTGTAGTGTTTATACATGAGGGGGAAATTGCGGCCCCGCAGGTTATTCCATATTGAAGCCCAATTGTGGGTGTTTAATCCGCTGTAACCTTTCATTCCTCTTCTGCATGTGTGTTTGCCTTTGTTTGCTCGTAAGCTGAAGGCTTAGGAAGGTACAGTGAAGACCCATGAAGTGTGATCCGTCACTGTCTCATTATCACCACCGGCGTCCTCGTCTCTCACGCCGCATGCTTCAGTGTTGGTGTGTTCTCCTGCCCGCTCAGGAGGAGGAAGCCAGCGATCTCGCCCTGGATCTGAACTGCCTCTCTTTGATCTCCAGAAGCCAAACAGGGGGAGAGACGCTCGCCCCTCACAGAGCGGATTAAATATCCCTGAGTCGGGACATCACAACTCCCTCTCACCTCCCTCTACCCCTCTTTCCTCCGCTCCCTTCCTCCTCACGTCTACCCTGGTTATCACTGAGTCTCCAGAGGGGCTGTAGGGAGGAGGAGGGAAGGTGGGGGTGGAGGGGGGGGGGGCAGCCAACAAGGATGAAGAAGAGGAGAACAGAAAGTAAAGGAGAGATTGTGCAGTCTTTTCAAAGCTGAAAGGACATCTGCGTCCGCAAGGACTCTGACTGTTTCACCCACACAGGTCAAAGTCCGGATAGGTCACGGTTCTGCCCCGGGGGGGGGAGGGGTTTGTGTGTATGTGTGTATTTTCAGAGGTGTTGTCTGGGTCAGGAGGGAACGGCCGGGATCTCACATCGGGCAGGATTTATTTAAGAGTTAGTAGGTTGTCAGAATGAAGAGGATTTGTTTAAGAGAGTGGGGCGGAAGGGGTACGGGGGGTGGGGTACGGGGTGAAGCTGAAACAACCAGATGAAGGCGTGCAGGAGGTCTGAGCTGTTGTGCTAACCCTCATACACTCAGAGGTGCCCCTCTCTGCTTCCGTCCCACACACTTCTCTTTACTCCCTGGCCAAAAAAGACGAGAGAAACACTCTTGTTTGTTTCGGTGTTTCTGTTTTTAGGGCTGAAGATGTCAGTGGAGCGTTGACGTGCAGGGAAAAAATCACAGGTGATGAGTCGAGGAAAATAAACTCTCTCACTCGTAGAACAGAGCCTTTTCTGTGAAGATTTAGACCCTTTCAACACCAAACATGGACCATTTGCTGTTTCAGGAGCGGCTTTTTAATATGAGACTCGGACGAAGAGGGACATCAGTTGGCCGATCCAAAAGATTTAATATGAAAATATTCCATCCATCCGTCTCTCAGTTCAGGGTCTGCAGAAATTTTGCATGACATTCACTGACAATTAGATCAATGCAGGATTTCACACAGTTGGCCTTTAATGACATAGCTTCTCAACCCTCCAATGTATTTTTGGAGCAAAAAAAGCAAAATTCTGCGTCTGATGGACGTTTTGGCTTCTTAACAACCAAGACTATGGGATGTATTTAGAGCTATTAATTAATATGATAAATTTATAAATAAGTAAAAGAAAATGACAGATAAGCAGTGAAACAACATCTGACTGTGCTTGAATAAAGAAAATCATCCATTCAGCTTCTATCCAATTCAAGGTCATTGGATTACGACTATGGGCAATTTTAGGGTCATTAATGAACCTCACATGGATGTTTTTGGATCATAGGAGGAAATCAGAGTACCTGGATAATTAATGTACAGGGAGAACACGAAGAACATCCGAATTTCACACAATAATCCACAAACCACTACTTATCGTTGTGGCTGGTGTAAAAGTTAATTCACTTAATAGTTTCCATCAGGTCACATTGCTATTCTTTTTAATTGTGTGGGGATGGTTCTCCCCTCAGAGAGCTGGAAATACACTGTCCTCCCTATCTTAATCATTTCAATGACATAATTGCATGTTTTATTAATATAAATTCATATTTTAATTAACTATTTTTCTCATGATTATTCCCAAAAATGTTTAGGGAAAAAAGTCATATCGGGGGGGGGCATTCCTTTGACCACAAACAGTCCTGGACACCTTAAATAAATGCTTGGAGTTGAACACATATGCATTGACACATACAATGTATTAATTCAGGCGAAGCAGGTGAGTTTTCCAAAACTTTTTCATGAAAAACTGCAATTTTTCATTCAGGTTTCACAGTTTTATATAAACCTTAAACCGCGTTTGAAACACATCTTCATGAGAATAATTGTACATGATTCATTCAAATCCGTTTGTGTCAGTTGTGATATTCCACCAGTCTCTCACTGTCCTGCGTTCAGAATTGAAAGTGTATCAATGGCTTGCAGAGTGTTATCTGCCTCACACAGAAATAGCTCCATAGGCCTGTGGCTCTCCTTATCTAGCTCCTGATTAAACGTAATTACTCCTTATGCAGCGCAGCTTGCGCAGGAATGAAAACAGTGTAACAGAACGTCTGTGGAGGAACACACACACAGTACAGGTCAGGACAGGTGAACGGAGAGATTTAAATGTACGGAAAATCGAATACAGTGGAGAAGTGTTGAGCACCTTTTACTCAAAACTCGAATATTCATGGTAATACTTGTGGTAATACTTTCTGTGTCAAGTTTGCACGTTCTACCTGAAGGTTTTCCCTGGTTTCCTCCCACGGTTTGTGTTTGTTGTCTCTAAATTGATTGACGGTGCAAGGGTCAGTTGAAGACGTGAAGAAATCGGTGGGGGTTAACTTTATTATATTAGACAACATTTGCAGATTTTAAGTGAAATGGCTTTAATTAGTGCAAAAAGTTGTATGTTTTCATTGCCTCAAGAGCTCAGTAGCCATTAACTAATATATCATATAAAAGAAAAAGGCAATCCAGGATCAACGGTAACTTACTATTTGGCATTAGTCCAAACATGCAGCCGGATGAGCGGTGGGGGTTGGGTGCAAATTGAGTGAGGGGGACTCGTCCTCAAACACTTTGAAAACCACTGAAAGACACAAAACTAGAGGGAAGATTTTTTTTTTTTTTTTTATTCACCCTGTGTGCATGTATTTTTTCCTTCTTGTCTCCCATATCTTTCTTTGGTGATAAATTGTGCCTTTGAAGTTAGAGGCAAAATACACAAGTGGAGCCTTTTTTTTCCATCTTCTGTGTTCATTACATGTGTAATTTAATACTTTTCCAGGGAGCGTAGGATGTGTAGCATACAGAGTAATACCACTAATGACCCAACGGGGCAGTGTTGAGCAGTGTAACTCACGTGTGACCAGCAAAAGGAACAAAGAAGACAATGCAACTTGGAAAATGACATAAATGTTTATACCTTCAAGGAAAGAAACAATTGTGGATTAAAAAAAACGTATCAACATGGCCTTAACATCAGGACAAAGAAGGTGCAGATGACTTCTGAAAACTGTTTCTTCATGAAGAAAGTTGAAAAAAGATCATATGCAGAAAACTCATTTCTGCATATTGACTTACCACTTTCTTAGTCGTCACATCAGAAAATCTGAGTTTTTTTTTTTTTTTCTTTTCTTTGCTTCATCCTTTAGTGTGAGTTTGCCCACGTTCAGGACGTCCAAGTGTGTTTTTCTACCATCACCTTCAGTCCAGCAGAAGTGGAGGTCAAATCCTTCTACGAGGGGTTAATACAATCACCACTACCACTTCCTGCCGCCGTGCCGGGCCGGCGGAGGCACGGCCAGGGAGGCAGCGTGGGGGTAGGGAGGAGGAGGATGAGAGAGGCAGCGAGGGCAGACGGAGGAAGGGGCAACTCTGACATGACAATGACAAATTGCCTTGTATATATTCAAATTGTGTAACGTGATCCTTTGGCTGCGTTGTAATGCGTGTTTTCAGAGAGTTTGACCCCGCTGATGAGTTAACGCTAACGAGCTCATAAAGAGGAGAAGCCAAGGTGAGCAGGAGACAGTGGAGTGAGCCGAGGGCCTGAGTGACAGGAACAACATTCAAATAGACAAGCAGGAAACACACACTCTTGCATGTGAACCGACCGCATTGTTTGCTGTTGGGTTTTTAAAGAGTTAGCCACAATCGGAGATAAATGTGCATCTTTAAAAAGTGCCCATATGTATTACAACCAGCCATAATAATCCCCATGGTGATGGAGGAGGTTAAGTGATAGAGCATCAAGTGTTTCCATGGTTAAGAGGCCTTGGATGTTGAGAAGCAGCGTTAAAAAAAATGAAAGTCTTTTAACAGAAACAGCCAGCGTATTGTATTAGACATGATGTGAAGGCAACGCCGCAGGTGGTTCTTTAAAACATGGTGGTTAGAAATGGCGAATGAACTTCTACTAATACGACACATTTTCAGCACTATCAATGTACACCTCACAATCACTCACATTCATCCATTTGCCCACGCATTCACACATAGAAAGACAAGTCAACATGTAATCAGAGGACTATCAACTTTGAGATGGTAACCGTCACCAACTCAGCTTTGAACTGTAGTTAAACTACATTTTAAGAAGCTCCTCTACTTTTATATTGGCAGGAATACACTCTACCTTGACTGGTTAATGTTTTTACTTTGTAGAATGCCTGATTTACAACTTGACGAACGATGATAACATTTCTATTTTACAGAATATGTACTAATAGTTACTTTCCAAAACAAATACAATAAAGCCAGGGTAGATGATCTGGTTCTTCTGGACGTTACAAAACAGAGCACTTACAATTGTTTTTATGTATTAAATAAGCTTTATTATAAAATTCTATTTTCAGCTACTAAAAAATGGTCATTAATGTATTTTAGCGGTAGAAGTTCTAAAGTTATGAACTAAATGAAATACAGTATGTATACATGTAATTGAACTTCAAGCACTAACATAGCCAAAGTTAAAATGACTTAGATCACTTAAAGCCCAACATTAGTAAATAAAGAAATGTGACAAACTGAACCAAGTAGTTTTGGTCTTTAAACTAAACCACAACCAAGAACCTAACGTTTGTGACAGTGACCATGACCACAAAGACCCAAGAAACCATTTTTTTCTTCAGTTACTGTAATGGCAGAACGTCTCGGTCCTGGAGAGGTAAAGCAAACACACGTCACTTCAGGAGTGGATGAGAATCGATCTTTTGTGTCGTTCCGCTATGAGGACTGGCCGTAAAACAGCTGATGTAACCTCTGCTGTTTCTTTTCCCTCTGCCCTTCGGATTTATTGACGGAGACACCTGCAGGGATTGGTGGAGTCGACACTCACTGACGAACGCAGCCAACTCACACATTCGCCACAGGATGAGTCATTGGAGAGCTGAGGTCAGCCCGGAGCTGGACACATTGGTGAGGAGAGAGGAGAAGCACCTGCTTGAACGGGTGGACCGGCCAGCTTCTCGAGCGGAGAGGGAGGCGGAGGAAAGAGTGAGGCGATGTCTTTTGAGGCTGTTCTGAGGTCCTTTCTACATCAAAGTGTCTTTTCTCACTCCTCAAGCAGCAGGGGCCACTTTTCTGTATTTGATCAGTGGTGTCAGTACACTCCAAACTCTTACCAGTGAAGTTAATCACACCCCTCCTTTGTAACATTCTCGCATCGCCTTTGCTCGAGTGTGTAAAGTAGCGTAACCGGTAATTTAATAGCGCGGCAGCTGAAGATTACAATCAAGTGAAGCGAGAGGTTGCGCTGCCAACGGCTGCGACTCTTCACAAGATGGAAAGCGTAGAATGTGCAGTAAACTAAACGTGCAATCAAATTAAAAACTAAAAAAAGAACAAGCTGTCCTGAAGGAGCAATGCGGGAGCTAAGACCTCAGTGATGGAGCGTAAAGTGGGGACAAAGTGGCTTTAACTCCAAAAAAATCACATTGAGTTTGTAACCAGGGGGCTGCAGGATGAAAACAGATGGGAAGAACTGGGGTTATGCCGACTTTCTGGGCAACTATTGACTTCAGCTTGTAAAGAGATATTTAACCGTAAACCATAAAAAAACGTAAGTATAACCTGTCGGACAGGTGGGATCTCTGCTGGGGTTGAAGAAAAAACTGTCTCCATCAAGCCTTTCATCAGGAGGAAGTTGCTTACAACCTGAGGTTAGACTATGAAGGCTTTGCACTTGATAAAACACAGCAGCGGATGACGCAGCAGCTCAAACCCCCCCTGACTGTTCACACGTGACTGTAGATTTGAAGGAGCTCAGATTGGAAGGTTCTTCACCCTTCCTCCACAAATTGGGACTTCCTGTTGTAAAACAACACTGGATTTTTATATGAAAAGAGAACTAATGGTAGGTCTCCACAGATCCAGACCAGGTCGCTGCAGCTTGTCCTTGTTGCACCTTTTCCACTGGCTTGTGGAGGCTTTCAGTGACACTGTTCACTCCATTTCACCCCAGTATCTGCATTAACATGTCCATCACATGGGCAAGATGTAATATTTTCACCTTTAAAATTTTCACTTCACTTCTGTTTCTTTTAGACTGCTATTAACCGTTCCAGTTGATGCATTCTGACAATTTCAGGTATGAACCGCTATCAAGCTCTTCACCTCCCCAAGTCTACAATAACGCCAGTCCCAGTCCAAAAAAACCCATTTCCTTTCCCCTCTTTACTTCCCCTCTCCTCCCTCTCTCTCATTGCCGAGGCCTTATCGGTGCTCCAGGGAACGACTGACATTCACACACGCGTTAATGACACCACAGGATTCAAGACTCTCTGCTCTCGCCTCTCTCCCCCTATCTGTTTCTGTGTTTCTCATTTGTGCTACTTTTTTCACTTGTTCCCTCTTCCTGGGCAATTAGACAGAGGGAGAAGTCCCAGTTGGCTCACGGTGGTAATCAAACATCTTTTTCTTGTCCATTTAACACTGGGATTAATTTCCTACAAGGTTAATTAAAGAGGCCCATCAGACAGAACTGATTATTGCAAAGGTTACTGTAGCACGGCCACTCGCTGTTTCCATCCCTGTGTATGTACATATGCCCCGAAATGCACACACACACACACACACACACACACACACACACACACACACACACACACACACACACACACACACACACACACACACACACACACACACACACACACACACACACACACACACACACACACACACACACACACACACGTACATATACTCGTAGGGTCAAACTGCAAGCAGGATTATCTTGTTTGTGAACAATCTGAAATATGTATCTTGTCCTGTTTGGCGGAGGTGACGGGTCTCTGATATAAAGAACAGAGCTAATCTTTACTCTTCTGTCTTTTTGACCTTTTGCATCAACGGCATTCACAAAAACATCAGAAATGTCCTCATGGTTTTTTTTTCATTCTGTATTTTTTCAATTCCTGCTTGCCACATTTGGTTTTGTTTCTTTCCCTTAAAAAAAAATGTTCTGGTTAGTAGTTGCATCTATATTTGAAGAAAATTTTTTTTTTTACAAAATTTCTAATTTCACCATTTTTAACTTCAGTTTATGAATATGTTCTGAAACTTTATTAGTTAATAACTCAGTGATGTCAAACTGTGAAGACCAATACTGATATTGATTGCGATTATGAGCAGCGTCTATTATAAAGTAAGTAATGAGTAACAGACTTTAAATCATTGAATTTAGACATAATGAATGATCATATTTAAAATAAAATAAAACAACATAAAAGGATCATATGCAGTATTTCTGGCATCTGTTGATATAAACTGAGCACTTTTCAAGCAAGAAGCTAAAGTTTCCTCATTTGTTTCCACATTTTGTCATTAAATATCTAAACAATATCTTTTATAACTCAAAGGTCTTTGCACTTCCACAATCCTCTTATGAATAACATGTGTGACTTTATTTGCCAAGAAAATTTACACTTCTAATATCTGTCATTTTTCATCAACATTACTGTGTTGTTGACTGTCCAGAGAAGCTTTGGAGGGTTTGTATGATAGTTCTTGAGGTGCAGAGCTTAGTTTCTCTGCTCGATTTGGAAATGTGCAGATATCATAACCGGGGAGCAATGGTTATGAAAAGTACACATGCTGAATCCTGTCAGCTGTGACAGCACAGGGACACGAGGATTAACCTCCTGGTGAAACTCCACTGCAGCCACTGAAGTCACAAACCAACGCACATCTGTGAAAAGTGAGAGAGACATACTCAGGTTCTACCAGTAGCAATAAAGCAGGTGATTTCAGTTTTTTTTTTTTAAATTAATATATGAAATATAAATATAATGAAAACCCAATGTTTGTGAGCTCGCAGTAACTTTGAACTTTCATCCATCCAGCTTCTGTACCACTTCACAAGAATGGACAAATTGGAGTCGCTAATTAACCCGGATGTCTTCAGAGAAAAAACATACAAACTACAAATAGGAATTTTAATTATTTTAGCAGGGTTTTTTTGGAGTATGAAATTTCATAGAGATTAAGCTGTTTTTCACTTCACATAGCTCGTGACAAGTTAGAAATAATACAATTTAAATTGTTAATAATATCTTTTATAAATTCTTGTTAAATGTTTTGGTTGTGAGATATTACTTCAAGTGTGGAGATTTCTAAATGCCAAAAAGAATTGGACGCATTTTAAAAGGAGAATATATATATAAAACAAGGGTTAAAAGAAAAATACAGTCAGAAAGCAAAGTGTGCTCAAGTAACAGTAAACTAAACCGAAACTCATTCTGTTTAAAGCCACCAGATGTCAACATTTTCAACTGCAATCAATCAATTTTTGTTCAGTAAAACTGTCACCAAACTAAAGTTTTCAAAATGCTATGTCTCAAAAGCAACTCATTCTCATGGATGCGCATGCAGTCTGTGGTTGTTCTGCACATGAACAGATTATCACATCACTACTAACAGACTCTTCCACACAGTTCCTTCTGTTCACTCTTCTCCAACACAGTGTACAACGACACCATCGTCTGGACCGGCGAGCACAAAAGCATTTCTGACATATTCCAGAAACTGAGTCAGTCCCAGTATGACAGGGAAAAGATGCATCAGTGTTTACGTCCTACTCTCCTGTGTGGATGCGCTTGCAGTTTACAAAACCACAGCAGGAAATGTCTTGCAAACCGAAGCGTTTCTTTAATATTGCCTTCATGAAAACATTGCCGTCTGCATGTTTTCTACATCACAGCTTCCAGCAGATCGTTCTCACAGAGGCATGTTGGGAGCACATGCAAACATGACGCATAACAGTCAAATAGGGATATTTTGATTGTGAGGCCAGTGTGTGGCAATTTATACAACGCACAATCAAAGTACAATTTATACAAAAAAAAATACTCAATCCAAGTGAATAATAGATGTATAAAACTATTCAAGAATGTATGATAAAGATCACTGTGGGTGTGCTGAGTGGTGAATAAAAAAGGACAAATCATAGATATTATAAGAGTATTTAGGCATTTTGAGAATTCTTTCCGGTCTGGCTGCCAGTTGATTGCTCTCGCGGTGTGTTTACAGCATGTGAATGTGTGCATATGCCTCCTGTTTGGTGTAAATCATGTTAAGCCCGGAGAACGAGCTGTGACTTCTCCCGCCCGCCTACGAACAATCAACGAGAACAAAGGTCACCATGACAGGTATAACTAGACGAGGGGAAACGTTCCCATTTCAAGCCGTTACCATAACAGCAGCGAGTGTGACCAGGGTCACTGTCCGTGACACACACACACACACACACACACACACACACACACACACACACACACACACACACACACACACACACACACACACACACACACACACACACACACACACACACACACACACACACACAGTCTCAATTAGCAGAGTGGCAGCCATTCCTCTGAATGCCTGTTTCTGTTTATACTGTGCAATGAGAAAGAGCCCTCAGGTGACACACACACACACACACACACACACACACACACACACACACACACACACACACACACACACACACACACACACACACACAGAGTCTCACACACACACACACAGAGTCACACACACAACACACAGAGTCACACATGTGCAGGTTCATTAGCATGCTAATTGGAGGTGAGGACAGTGTGGTGTGGAGGTGGTACAGAGCAGCTCCAGTGTATTAATCACAGGCTCAGTGAGAGCAGCTGACTCCTCAGCCTGGTCTGTCAGTGGCAACACACACTCCCGCTTTGCAACATCGGAAAGGTGCATGTGCGTGTGTGTGTGTGTGTGTGGGGGGGGGGGTCATCGATGCTATTGGGCCATTCGACATGCAGTCCGGACAGACCATAAATCCCATTTCAGTCCTCCTGTGTCACCCCACCACCTCCTCTCACCTCCTACCCTCCCTGCTGAAGCCGGCCTCTGATTCCTGGGCCAGCTGCTAAAAGGAGTTTCAGGACACAAGGAGCGCTGTGTTCGCGCAGGTTCATTCATTCGTTCATACTCAACCCTTTCTTGTTTGTACACAGTGAATGGATTCATCCACTTTGTATAGTCATCAATTCATTTTCTTTCTAACTCTCACCAAACGTATATATTTATAGTTACATTTCTCTTTGATCACAGCTCCTCTTTCCGTATCACTGTTACTTTTGGTTCGGGGCAAATGAGAATGAATTGCTGTATTAAATCACTTACTTTCTGTGTTATATGATTGATGTTGTTATCAAAACTTGTAATTCTTTTTGGGGTTGAAAAACAGAAGAATAATGAGGAACAATATAATAATTTGTCTAGACCTCGTTTACACAATGATTCAAGTGTAAACACGTCACTTTTGAGGTTTTTGTTCCAGAAAAGTTTTTGTGTTCATATTGTTTTGAAATGATGTCTGATTACACAAAAAAGGCAGAAACGCTGAAAATGCTTTCTTGTAGGGCCAAGACTTGGTGCTGTTAGTTTGTTTTTATAATGAAACTACACAACAATATGATATAAACATTAACAATGGTGAGGAAACAGACATTTTTATGGACAGATGACCAAGTTGGATTATTATGTGTCAGTGTCCCCATAAGAAGCATTTTTGAAAAATGTCATCCAGGAAGCTGTTCTAAAAAAAAGTCACATTTTCAGGGTTCTCCAAGCTTCATTGTTGTGAAAATGGACGCTCAAGAAACCGTACTTATGATGGTAACATGATATAAGTATTGACACATAGAAACTGTTTTGTTTGTTTCATATTTAGTGGATGAAGGGTGATATCCATGTTGATTTGAAGACTTTGAAACATAGTTATACTTCCAGTATATCTCCTAACAGAATTCAAGAGATTTCTAATATACAAAGAGGTACCTGGATCCTGTACACTCCAGGTTGTGCAGTGAGTGCTTCATTTCGGGTAAGTCAACGTCTTTTTGTGACGAAGTTAACATTACCTAAATATTTCCAATGCAGTTATCATAAGAAGTGGTGTGAATCAGTCGTGCCTATTGTGTTGTGTATACAGTAGATACACTGGAAGGGAGATTTAAAGTTGAACAACTTGGTCACATTAACTCCCACGTTTTATGTAACGTAAACCCAGATGCATGAAATTACTCATGGACACAGCAAGAAAACATGCAAAGCCAACACAGAGAGAAGCCTGACTGGTAGAGCTTCAACCGGGTTGTGCTTCTCTAACATTGAGAGTTTGAGAACAGAGGTACTGCTCTTTCAGAAGACACAGTCCTTCACTTTGTCTTAAAGGAGTATAATCACCTCAGCACGACCACACGTCAACTCATAGTTGGCCTGGTTGGTTTTCCTCCACGTTTCCACTGATCCAAAGCAGGTCTGATATATTCTGAATGTTGAAAACGTTGGACAATTAAATAGCCACATATGGAGTCGATCATGTTTAAAACGTGACGCAAGATGCTAATTTTAACACCAAAATCTGAGTAAATTGAAGTCAGTGATAGATCCCCACAGCCAGTGGAGCTTTAATTCAACCTCGTGCCAGTTTGAGTTGATCAGTGCCATCATCGGTTATGATCTTCACTCGACTTTGTACATTTCCCTGCCACTGTAGCCGTGCCAGGCATTTAACAGACAATGAGCCGATTTACGAGTACATTAAAAGATCGGGCGTCGCTCAGACAGTGAGACTGAAAGAGAAGAGGAGACGACGTTGCAGCCAAAAGTAACCTGCTGTTACTGTAACAAGGGACCCTGATAACACGGTAATAACAGGCTAATCGTATTTGGGTTCAGAAACCACAACATGCTAATTCAATTAGCTTAATAAGCCCCTGTAGATAAAGGGCTTGTTTCGTCTGTCGTGATTGGCTCAAGGTCCCAGGGAGGTGGTCCTCTGGGGCAGTACGACTCAGCATCCGCCTCCGCCGGTAGAGGGGGAACTTCCAGCACGACTGTGTGTGCTGCATGCTGCTTGTAAATGCACAGAAAGAGGCGTCCACTCGCTACCCCGGTACAATGTGTAACTGAGGCTGTTGAATGGAGACGTGGGTTTAACGGCAGGTAAACATTATGATGGGAGCACCTGGGGAGTTCCTCTCATCAGGGCAGGCCTGTAGAGGACATTTCATATCGAGTGGAGCTGGAAGTTTTGTCTGAAGTTGAGTTTCACACACACGTACAAAAGAAAATTTGCAACCCCCCCTCGCGCAAACTGAACATCCTCTTAAAGTTTCAACAATGAGGAAAAAGTCGCTCATCCCTTGGAACTTTCTTTATTGTTTGTCTTCACAAACACGCAGCACAATGCCGAACAAAACCGTTCTTAGTCTAT
Source organism: Blennius ocellaris (assembly GCF_963422515.1). Taxonomy (NCBI): domain Eukaryota; kingdom Metazoa; phylum Chordata; class Actinopteri; order Blenniiformes; family Blenniidae; genus Blennius; species Blennius ocellaris. The sequence goes on along the minus strand of NC_137658.1, from coordinate 15,710,463 downwards.
TGTCCTGGTGCTGTGTCTCAGTTCACTCTGAGCGTCTGTCTCAGCGCCGGGCTCTTTTGTGTGGAGACGCACTGAAAGGCACGGCAGTATTGTTTCACCGGCTGAGGAGGAGAATGGGACTGTTACAGTGGAGAGAATTGGCAGCTGAGCCCAGCGAGGAGATTCTCCACACGGTATTAGGGAGAGGGATCACGACGCTCCACCGCCGCGCCTGCCCTACTCGCCCTGCGCACACACACACACACACACACGCACACACTGGACTCCCTCCCCTTCCCTGTGAAATCTGCATTCTCTCTTAACCCTTTGTTTCTCGGTAGACGAGCTAATCTGTTTACGGGTGTTTATGAGGGTGCCTTTGTTTGTGCCACGCATGTATATATGTACGCACACACATTAATCTACAGGCCACGAGCCAGCTGACACCAGCAGAATATAGCACCAATCCCCACAGACTTTCTCCCACACACACACACACACACACACACACACACACACACACACACACACACACACACACACACACACACACACACACACACACACACACACAGTGTCTTTCTGTCTTTCTTGTTGCTTTCTTTTCCCCCCGCGTTCCCACATGTACCTGTATGTGTACGTGTCCGCGCATGCAACATGCAACTACATGCATATATTCCACCCAGTGGTAGAACGCGGGGGGATGGTGTATCTGATCAGCAGTACGTTGAGCAGATAAGAGAGGAGGCAGTGTCAAATGAACAGAGGCAGTGTAGGCAGAGAGCGGATGGTGTCTGGAGGCAGAGAACTGCTGTAAACAACACAGCTTGTATTTAAAGAAGGATTTGTTCAGAAGCGAAGGGCACAGCTGGATCTGTACTGTACACATCAGTAAAAAAAAAAAAAAAAAAACCCTCCTTCTCTTTCTCTGTTTCTCTGACTGGGCCTGTTTCTCTCCTCACACCAGCTCGATCCCCTTCATCAAACGTCACAGCAATTTGAGAGATTAGACAGCGCGGATTAGACACCACAAGGCTGCCTCTTTTTCAAGCGTCGGATGCTTTTGTGCTCCATTCTTTCCAACCCCTTTCATTTCATAAGACGATATTATATCAACTGCTGGTAAGACTCTCGCGCTCACAATAACAGCGTCTCAGTTGATTCACCGACTGTGGGATATGAGCTGGTAATTATGTAAGAAGTAAACACCTCTCACTGGTTGCTTATTCCACCTTGCGCTGGCATACTTGTTTATTGGTTGGCCTTACTAGATTTCGCTGCTGCTACTTCTTCCCTTATTAATGAGCTACACACACATACACACACACACACACACTCACAAAGTCATACACACACTCAAAGGCACGTGCTCTCAACACCAGCTCCCCTCTCACCAACTTAGCGGCGCTATTAGTAATGATTGAACCCTATCCAGTGGATGTAATATATTAGCAGGGAGATTATTCTGACGTTAAAACATGTTCCCTGTGCTGACAGCATCATCAATCACCCTCACACTGCCTGTAGACGACTCACACACTGGACATAATTGCTTCAGCATGGGGTTGGTGGGGGGGGTGGTGGAAGGAGGGAGCGGGGAGAGGCGAGGAGAGCAGAGGAGAGAAGAGAAGAGGCAGGATGTGTGAGATTTAGTGTTTGTGTTTGCATGTGCCATACAGGCAAGTGCAGGGAGAAGAAAGGATGCTGGCCTGTCAAAACTGGATGTTGATGATCCAGACGGCTCTAAAAATAAGCTTGTATTCAAGCGGTTACTCGTGGAAAAAAAAAAAAAAAAAGACAGCAACCATTATTTCCAATAACTCCAGTAAATGAAACTAAATGTCTTTATCGCCGCGTCTCTCTGGAGTCCTGTTCAGGTGGAGGCTTCACTTCGGTTTTTTCATCCCGTCTCTGAGCAGCAGCACCACCGGCACAAGTCCTAAAAATTACATAATTATGATCACAACGCCGTACTTAAAGCAGCCGTCGTTCATTTGCAGCCACGGGAGAGCGGAGCAACAAGCTGTAAAGCCACTGGAGGATAACATGATGGCATCATTTCATGATCGATAGCACCACAGGAACCAGGCTGAGGGTTTTGCGTTTTAACATTCCTACTTGTCTCACGTCAAAGTCTGTGCATTTTTTAATTGTTTTCTAACGCGATGGGAGAAAGAAGTTCTGTGTTTTGCAAGAGCCAGAGATGTTTTCAGTCTATTTGACAGCATAAAGTGACTTGTGATTTGTAGCGGTGGCACTCACTAGTGGAAAGAAAATTAAAATAGAGGTACTGGTTCAACTCATTCACCTCATTTTAAAATACCTCATCTGAAATGTAGTTAAGCACAGATGTAGTCATTTCTCAATTAATCTCAGTGGTATTATCTACTAACAATACAACCATCCACCCATTCATCTATTTCCTACACTGTTAAAACTGCTTCTTTTTTTTTTACCACAGATTCGTCAGATTCATTATTGACAATGGCACAGATCATAATTAGACTGGCATTGTAGTTTTGCGTAGCGAAAGTAAAAAGGTCAAACTATTATTTATTATTAAATATTATTATCATTGAATTATTATTTAATGTTTAACATAATGTAATGAATGTAATGCGAACAAGGTAAAATTGTGTAATATAATACAGAATAGTCAAGACTTTAGGGTTAGCGTTGAGTTAAAGTGTCATTTTCCCACAGATTATGAAGCTACTTGAACATGTTGACATTTTACATGAATCTTGACAAGAACGACTCTCCCTGTGTGTTAAATATGTACAGTACAGGTCGGAGAGTACAAACTACAGATATTTGTACGAATGACGGGAGTGAAAGTTAAACGTTTAAAAATACCTAAACAAATTTAAGTAGTGAATATTATACTTCCTGAAGGATTCTGAAGCTTTCATGTCTGTGTGTGTTTTTTTTTAAGGCCGCTTGTGGAAACGTTTCTGAAAGAGACTCTGGAGGCTGTTGGGGAGTTAAGCGATTTCACCAAGCATGAACTAGTCCTTCACACTGTCTCGCAAAACCTAAATGCTCTCATTTGTAGGTTCATCAGTTCATTGTAGTTTCAAGGTCGCACGAGAAAAAGGGATTTTTAGAGAAGCTGTAAGTGTGATACCTGTAAAAGACAAATTAATGGCATCTGGAGTTTAATTCGTTTTAGCCTGGGATTCAACGCAAGAACGTCCAAATAGTCCAGGTTCGAAGGACCTTTCTGAACCAAAAAGTGTACACTATGCATATTATATTTTCACAGTTTTCATTCAGAATTATGTTCGATTTCTGCTAGATGAAATTTATTTTGAATGAATTCAATAAAAAAAATTTTTTTTTAAAATAGATTTCATGGGGTTGTCACAGAAAAATAAGTAAGTTAAAAACAACAACAACAATCTATTATCGCTCCAAATCTGTTTAAAATGATGTGTGACTTTTCTTTTTATGTATAGATATTGGAATTTTGTGGTAATCTTTGTGCATATATATTTGTGTTATAATCCTCGACTTTTCCTGTGTGGCAGTGTTTTGGCTCATTTCGTTATTAATAAAACTGGATAATTATATAGAAATAAAACATTGACATAATTTACATTTCCTTTTACCTTGTCATTCACTAATGGATTCATCAATTGAAGTTTCTGTTGTTGTTAAATAGTGTAACTTTTATATGCACATATTTGAATAAAGACTAATTTAGAGCCAACTGTATAATAGATGAACAGTAGATGTAATGGTACAGTGCTTCATGGCCTACAGTCACTTGAAAAGGTCAAATATGGTTCTTTTCGCTACTAAATAATCTCAAGTGAGAATTAAAAAGTTGTGGAGGGCTGAAGGCAGGTGTATTTGTCATGTGCAATTATGTTCTGGAAAACTGGTCATTTAAAAAAAAAAAGATTTTATGCTTTACAATTGCATCTCTCGCCGAGAGCTTTGGCATACCTCTGACTCAGGTTTATATGCGGGTTTGTAGGAATTTACATTTTCTGGGAAAATGATTCTGGTGTGCACAATGTTATTTTTGAAAATGTAGAAGGGGAAATATTTGCTTTTGTAAAGGGGTAAACGTGGGCCTGAATGATTTTGGTGATATGTCAACCCCTTTTGCACGTCTTTTAAACTGAAACTTTCCCTCCGCTGGGGGAAAAAAAACCAACACATTGTCGTCTGCTATGGCACTTTTATAGTCTTTAGTCATTGAGTCCATTGTCTCTGTTGCCTGTGAACTGAAAGGAACTTTCTCAGGGCACCGCGAACACCATTTCATGGAACCACATCGTTTTTTGGACGATCATCCACACAGTGTGGAGCACGACACGAGTTTTATAGAAAACAGGTTCCAGAGTGGAGAACATTTTCAACACGTGTGGACGACCAAGACGCACATTTGCGGAAAACAATGATGTCATCGCCCCACTTCTCGACGCAACATCGCTTAATAACAACAATGGCGGAGTACAAGCTCCAGATCGTGCTGCTGAAGCTCCTGATGCTATTTCATTTAATTAGGAAATGTTGGATTTCTTGAATATGAGGAGGAGCAGCAGTATTCCCCTGTCTACTTCTGCGTTTTGTTGCATTTCTGTGGCAGTGACCGAGCCCCCCAAAGGCCTGGCATGTGTACTACATCGGCGACGTGTGGACAGAAATTTTTCCAAGGATGACAGGAAGAAAAATGATTGATTTGGCTGTGGACAGGGCATCAGGTACACTAAGGAATGTTCAGTGCCGTAATTGTACCATAAAACAAAAACTATATTTTTTCTTTAAAAGTAACTAAATAAGCTATTTAAATGTGTTAAACTCACCACCTTCATTTATTTAGGAAGAAAAATGTCACATTTTATTAATATCTTATCAAAACATTCACTTTTAGACATTAATTCATTGCGAACCACTTTGATACGATACGTTTCTGGCCATATATAAAGGTTTAGAACACATCTGTCGAACTCCGGTCCTCGAGAGCCGCAGCGCTGCACGTTTTGCATGTCTCCCTGCTTCAACACAGCTGATTGCAATGAGCAGCTCCTTATCTGGCTTTGTGCTGAATGAGGTGATGAACCATCAGAACGTTCAGTGGAGGGAGACGTGGAAGACGTGCAGAGCTGAAGTTTGACACCCCTGATTTAGAAGATATGTAAAAATAAACACATATAATTCGTCAAGGAATAGTTGTGCTTTTACTGCCAACAAATGCTAACAACGTTGTAGAGTGTGGAAAACATGAGAAAGTCTGGCCTGAGACAATGTCAGAGGGCTTGAGATGTGTTTGTGAGGGGAGGGGCTCCATCCTACCACATGTGCTCAACTTTATAAATACAGGCCTTAAATTATGACCTCAATGCAAACAGAATCAATTTAGTGTGTGGCCTCTCTAACAATTAAAATTTGAAGGTTTTATGTCATTCTAATTGCATGTGAAAAACAAGACTGTGTGACCAGGATTCTAGTGATTCTACACAGGATGTGCTCACTTTAGCTGTTCGTTTTCCTTTTTTGTGATTCTATTTTTTTTTTTTCTTCTCATTACAAAGTGCCTTTTTCTGGTCGGTTTTTCCTTCCTTATTTTCCTTTCTCTGATCTCGCCTGTGCTTCCAGCCCTGCTGTTTAGCTTTGCTCTCACCTGCCCTCCACATTACTTTTTCATCACTAACCCGCAGCATTTGCATGCTGCTCACAGGAAGGTGTAGATGTAAAACTGCACCACAGCCTGTGAAGCCCACTTTTATATTTTTGTTATCTGATATAATCCTTGCGATTACTTGCTTTTTGCCGCTCTTTCTATAGCGGAGATCATTTCTCTTTTCGCTCCCCCCCCTCTCTCTCTCTCTCTTTCACTCTCTCTCACTGTCTCCCTCTTTCTCTCTATCCTTCTGTAATGTGATCCAGTGATTAGTATTCTGGTCAGGCGTTAGGATGGAAAGCAGAGTGGCTGCCGAGAGGTGTGCTGAATCACATCACTCATATTCCAATGTGTGTTTGTGTGTGTGTGCGTACGTGCGTGCGCGTGAGTGTGTGCGTGTGTCACACAGAAAGAACCGAATCAATCTTATATCATTGACCGACCACTAAGCGTTGTGCGTGCAAGCGTCACTCTGCATTGTTTAAACACACATTTACCATATAACTGAGCCGCTGTGCTGCCATTTGTCAGTTTTGCCCTACACGTTGTGCGTGCGTGTGTGTGCGTGTGTGTGTGTGTGTGTGTGTGCGTGTGTGTGTGTGTGTGTGTGTGTGTGTGTGTGTGTGTGTGTGTGTGTGTGTGTGTGTGTGTGTGTGTGTGTGTGTGTGTGTGTGTGTGTGTGTGCGTGTGTGTGTGTGTGTCAAGGTCAACTGCACCTGATCGCTGCTGGCTGATAAATGCAGAGTCCTTTCACTGGCTAAACGTAATGCAGGTATTGTACAGATGCAATTCTCCCTTCAGTTATTGGCTGAGCTCACCTTAATAAGCTGTGTCTCATTTGTAGCATGCGCGTTTCTCTGGAGCCCGCACCACTCACACTTCTGCATGTTGCATGCACTAATTGGTCAGCTGGACAAGCTGGATTTATTACAGCCGAGCATAAATAACGCAGCATGGCATTTAGTGGCGTTACAGTTTAATGGTCTTGTTTTATTATGAGCATGAATATGCCATAAAATACAAAAATTAAAAATAAAATGTTTAATAGGCAGGAAAACACCAGCGTGAAATACAAATGGGTTACAGTTGGCAATACTCCTGACGGGCCAACAAGGCCGTGGATTTAAGCCTCTGGGCCGGCCCTCTGTGGCTGCGTGTGGCAGCTCCTTTTCAAGGGAAAACCTTAGAATCAGTCTTGGAAGCACCACCACAGAAACCTTTCCCAGACCGCGCCCAGCTCTACCTATGCATTACGTTTAGTTCACGGCCACACGGTGCACTACTGGAGATTAAGATCCATAAATGAAGAAAAGAAAGTTGGAGACAATCTGGTACATAGTTTTCTTTGTTATGCTAAACACACAATTCCCTAAAAATTCATAATTAAATACAAAAGTTATTCTTATGAACATGGTTCAAGTTAACATCACGAAATAAACTACGTCATATTAAAAAATAAACTCATAATGTGAAATAAGAGAGGTAATCTGACCTTGTGCCCATTTCAAATCTTCACCAAGTGATGCATCATGGGAGTTTTGGTCACACAGTCCAGATATTACAAAGCAAAGTCATCAGATCACAGTATTGAGGAGAATTGAGACAAAAATACATTTTTGATCCCAAATACATCATAGATATTACATTCAATGATAAATACACACGCTTTTACACAATACTGGGTTTTTTGGTGTATTTGAATCGATAAAGAGATCTGGACACATTTAAGTAATGACGATTTACCATACAGTCTGTTTAATAATTATGAAAGTTATGCTAAGATTATTTTTTAATACATTTATTTTGATGGTACAGTTCTTCTTCTTCTCTTTATAGAAAATATCATAAATAGTTTTGATTAAATATTATTTTCAAAAGGACATGCTTATCAAAGCTTCATGAGAATTAGTCATTAATGCACATACAGTAAATCATTTGGAGTGAAACAGACAGATCATCAGATTGTAACCACTCAGAGAAAAACATGTGAGGTTGCCATGATAAATACACATTAAATGGAAGATAAATCAAAATTTCAAGTAAAAAAAAGAAAAGAAAAAGAAAAACAGGACTAAATCTCTCAATAAACCAATGAGACCACAGATTCAACATGTAAATAAAACTGATACAAAAGACAATAATGTCGAGTTTCCTAAACAAGCTGAACACTTGTTACTGGAGTGTGATCCATCCATCTGCGTCAGTTGGCTTTGAGTCATGTGGGGCTGCAGTCGTTGTCAACAGACCACAGGTGAAGGAAACACCATCCAGGTTCAGATGTATTTTCCGTCAGTTTTGTAAAATCTGAATTCCATCCAGACAAAGCCAATGTTTTGGAATGAGAAATGTTTTGTGTATACATTTTTGTTCATTCGGTATTTCCATGTTCACCAAATGCTAAATGCTAAAACCCTGGCAACAAATATGTTGTTTCTTTTCTCTGTGTTTTGTATGTATTTCTGTGACAGTATTAACACATCACTGCATGCAGTTCCCTTTGTTTGGAAAACTTTCTGTAGAGCATCTGTGGTGACTCCAAACAGATGTTATGCATGTTTATCCATTGTGGCAGGAAGCCGTTGTGCCTGTAGAAGCCTCATGGAATCGCAGGCAAAACATGCAAACTCAGCACCAGGAGGCCAGGAATCAGACTGAAGATGTTCTTGCTGTGAGGCTGGGCGGCGAACCACAGGTAGTATAAACACGCTGCGTGATTTTCAGCCGTCCCAGACGAGAGATAACGATTGTGAGAAAATCCTGTCGATATCTTCGGTCTCGGCTCTAAATTGTTGGTCCTGCGTCGCACTGAGACCGGTTGAAGGGCAGGCGTCGTCATGGTCTTGTGCATTAAGAAGATAGAAGTCAGAAATGTGTGGCAATGTGTGGCAATCATCAGCGTTAGCCTTTGAGTTATGGCAGCAGGAGCTTTGAGTTTTGTGGGGATTTCTCTCCAAACACATAAACGCCACAAGGTGGACGTCTCCATTCATGCTGGGCTACTTTCTTTTTCATGAATGGATGGCGCACGCTTTTATTCTTGCGCATTTACGTTGTCTCCAGCACATCGTCGGCTGCCTTCGGCTTGTGTGTTCATCTTGAAATCCGCACATAGCAAACTTCGTGTTGTGGCCAGAGTTATTAGATGCATGCTGTACAGTGTAGCGAGCTCTGAACTTATAATGTTACTTATGTATGTTTCTCAGGAGCAGGAGGTGATTATACAGTATAAATGGCTCCAGGTGAGCTTGTTTGCCATTTATTAATGATCTATTCGAAGCGAAAATATGTCTTCACTCCAAAATCAGGTGTCAAGTCCCATCCATTGTGCAAATATCAGCTCTCCTGTGTTGTGTGTTTTAATAGAAAGCCATACTTTACTGTTAACTTCGGTCCTGAACACTGAACATCCTGGCTACTTATCTTTATTTTGGTCCGCTCAGTGTCTCCACATGTGATCCAGATGACGGTGTCTTCAATGTGCTCTGTTAAAGACGAGCTGTGAAACTCTGAAGCGCAATCACTCAGGAATCTGCATTGTTATCCCTGTCGATCTACTCACACGTACACAACAGAGTATTTCCTACGATCATTTGCAGTCCTGCACATGTTTAGAACGGTTTAAAAAATAGTTGAACTCTGGTGTTGTTCTCACTGAAAGACTGTTGTCGTGTCATTGAAAAGCTCAAATCCAGCCAAAGTCGACTGTTTTCCCCCTGAAAACGTTGTGAACTGGGCCTCAGATGCAACAACTTCCTTCAGATAAAGTATAGTTCTGATCTTGTCGTCCTCAGTTCCACCAGCTATCGACAAATAACAGAGGTAGTGGGACTGAGTGAGACAAGTTCAAATGTGCTTTTCTGAGTATTCCCATTGGTTTGCCATATTATTCCAAGTTCACCGCAGCCAGTTGGAGAGGGTGCTCATGAATAATGTAGACTTTATGTAAATTGATTCAGAAACTGCCTGCTGGAGGCCGGAGAGCAACCTTGGCTGCAGCCCCTATATTATCCAAAGGAGGAAAAAAAATCTATAATTAATTGCAATTTATTAAAAAAGAATGACATATGTGCGACCTTTCAATAAAGTGATGCACAAAAGTGGGCTTCTAATCTGACTTTTTCTTTCACTGGAACAATGCTCGTTACTGCAGTTGAATTTGATTAAACACAGAGGCAGAAATAACCCCACCAGAAGGAAAGCAATGCCTTTTAGTTTATTGGATTGTATTTATTCTCCATCCAACTCCTCTGACTTGAGCACGCTATCATCTGCAACCATTACGATCCTTCAGGGAGGCACGGTTAGCGTCGCTGATGCTTTGTTTTAGTAACAACACATAATTTCCCCAAATCACAAGCGCCTGTTATCTGATTATGTTGTCTTACAGTAAATGGACTGTAACAGATTTGGGCTAACATCTCCCGACAGCCCCGGCCGCGACGGCGGTGTGCTGCCAAACTCTCGTCTGTGTCAACAAAAGGAGAAACTTCATTACGGTATAGATTTCCAGAAAGAGCCGCCATGCTGCTACAGTATTACCATAACAAACACGTCGCACGCTAATGTGTGTACGAGGCATGCTCTGCTAAAAGGTGCAGGGACCAGAGAGGTGCTTTGCACAGGTATACACTGGGATGAAGCACAGTGTGTGTGTGTGTGTGTGTGTGTGTGTGTGTGTGTGTGTGTGTGTGTGTGTGTGTGTGTGTGTGTGTGTGTGTGTGTGTGTGTGTGTGCGTGCGTGTGTGTGTGTGTGTGTGTGTGTGTGTGTGTGTGTGTGTGTGTGTGTGTGATGGGGGCTTAAGAGAGGGAGACGGAGTGTGTGTGCATGCATTAAAATAGGGGATTTTCTTGTCAGAGTAGCAGGGTTTGGGGATTAGTTTAGAATCTGACTGAGACACAGGAGAGGAGGGCTGATGACTTTAGCCACATAAAGAGATGACTGGGCAAATACGGGCGCATACATCAATATCGGCGGCAGGCACATTATGGAGACGCCCAGCAGGGCGAGAAGGAAGCCATACCGCAGGCAACTGTGGAGACTTTTATTTGTTTATGCACGAGTGGAGAGAAGGAAATTAATATCAGCGTATTGAAACCGTTCCTATGGAAGATCTTTATGCTTCCTTAAACCGCAGATTCACACGGCAAAATAGATGCACACACACACACGCACGCACGCACGCACGCACGCACGCACACACACACACACACACACACACACACACACACACACACACACACACACACACACACACACACACACCCTGCTGAAAGACAGGCACTAAAATAACCTCTGTTCCAGCTGGTGGACTGCTGAGGCTCCTGCTGGGCTGTTTTAATGGGGAAAATTAGCCAAGCAGAAAGGTGGATCCTGTTTGTTATGCTCCACTGTCCCCCTTCCACGCACTCGGCCAAGGAGGCATCCTCTGTTGTCCTCTCTCTCTGTCTCTCTGAGCTCTCTTGACACTGTGTATCTCCACCAGCTGCTGCTGCCTTCATGCATCCCTCTCCTCCTGCCTCCACACTCTGCCAGGCACAGATACACACACACACACACACACACACACACACACACACACACACACACACACACACACACACACACACACACACACACACACACACACATGCACACACACCTGAAGCAAACTAATCACAAATGTGTTTCATCTAAGTCTAAATCACAAAACCTGCCCGAGGATTATTTACTCTTTAATATTCCAGGTCCGTTGGTTCCACATATGTAAGCCCGCTCCGGCACGTGCGCTCAACGGCAGCTACCCCGCGCACCAGGATGTGATGAGGAAAATTTTAAAAAAAAGAAAAAGAAAGAAAGAAAGAAAGAGAAAGAAAGAAATGGGAGGGGGGGGGGGGTGAATATAAGGTGCAAACAAATGAGAGGTTTGCATGATGCGGGAGCCAGAATGAGCAGGGAGAGATTGAGATAAAGGGGAGTGAGAGGTGAGGGAGTGAGGGATGAGAGGATGATATGCAGAGGGGTGAAAAGCTTCTTTGTTCTGGATGCCCTTGAGACAGCTGACATCGTCACAATAAGACCTTTTTTCAGAGGGAAGGAGACAGAGTCAGAGCCAGGGAGAAGCCAAGAAGGAGAGTGGGATTTAGTACTTTTGGCATGGCGACATGGTCGGAGGAGGCACAGTGGAAGCTGCAGTGTCACTTTGTGTGTGTGTGTGTGTGTGTGTGTGTTTTAAAATATACAATTTCCATCCGCTACAGTGTGTCTCTTTGTTTTTGTTTTTTCCGTAACGTGACAGTGACGTAGCATGTTTGATTTTCCCGCCTTTTTGTGTCAGCGTGACGTCAACCTCCAACAACATGATAACGTGTCAGTTGTTTTACCACACGAGTTCTGATTGATAAAACACGTTCTTTACAACCACAGTTGCAAAAAAGGTCAAGGCAGTGCCTAAAATGCAAAATTGTCATAAACCCACAAGACGAAGCAGCGTAAGGCGCCACATTTACCACCGGGTAGCACCTTCTCCTACACTTCCTGGAGTTTTTAGATGGAAATGTTGTCTGTTTTTGGCGTATAATCCAAGAAATGTTTACTCTTGGTGAAAGATGTGGTCTGCAGGGAGCTCATGACTGAAGTGTGGCGATGCAGACGACGTGTGGTAAGTCACCGTCCTGTAGGAATATTCAAGGAGCTCCTTCAAACAAGCAAGTGGATGTGAGCAGATGTGCTGAAATGTCTATATGACATTTTACAATCACCAGACCCTGATTTTATTTGTATTCCTCATGTCGTCTCAACTCTTTCAGGAATTTCAGATGTTTATATATATTTCCTTTCTTTCTCCCAAAGAACCTACATGATCGGCATACAGCATTCTTTTTCTTGCTTATTTGAAGTGACCAGTATTTTGTGTTTGTGTTTGTACTTTCTGCGTGTTGAACTATGAGCACAAATCATTCATTCATTCATTCATTCATTCATTCATTCATTCATTCATTCATTCATTCATTCATTCATTCATTCATTCATTCGTTCATTCATTCGTTCATTCATCCATTTTGCAGAAAATTGTTCCTCCATCCATCTATTCATATTCTTTGTTGTCTATTAAATCACAATGTCAAATAGTTTTCAGTTGCTTTATTTATTTATTTATTTATTTATTTATTTATTTATTTATTTATTTATTTATTTATTTGTTTATTTATTTATTTGTTTATTTGTTTATTTGTTTGCTTGTTTGTTGTTATTACATCAAATACAATTGTTGTTCATGTTCTGCAAAAAGAATGTGCATAAAATGTAGGCTTTTTAAAACATGAAGTGCACAACTTCCTTGTGCTGAAACAAAAGAGAACGTGTTTTGCTATTTATAACTTGGTTCGTATGTAATTTGATTTCTGAAAAAGGGGGGCACTCAATCCAGCCTTGAGATTCTTGAATATAATAGAATTGTATTCAAATATGCCTTTTTGAAATTAAATATATTCAAATTATGTGTGGTCTGTATGGATAGAAAATTAGGTTATATTATTATTATTTTTTAATTCCTTCAATCAAAGACACAAATTCAGCTTCTCAAAAGTTACTTAACATGATTTATTATGCCTCAAGAAGTCAATCTGACACAATTAGTGGTTATAAAAAAAAAGCACTTTAAAAAGAATGTAGTTTCTCAACATAAACTCAAAACACAACAATATAAGAACTCTTAGTTTTCAACTTTTTCTGGACAAATACATGAATAAAGAGACGAGAACAGGAATGCAGCACTTGTGTATTGGCATTTCGTTGATAGATTATGAAGAATTCTGCCTCTAATCCCTCTGTTTGTGAACATAATGCAGCTTCTTGGAGATCACATCACACATATTACAGTTTTATGTGTGTCATTATTGGCTCCGATTGAAAAACCACGAAAACTGTCATTTTCATGAATATATAAAAACATAAAAGTATGTAATAATGAAGTTGTGGAGATCCTTACTTTAACTCTTAATATAATTTTAATCCGGTCCATCTGAGGTTTAAAGGGGCTGTATGTGTGCTCTTAAATTGTGAGTTTCACATCTCTGATGTCGTTATTAGAAAAGCAGAAGTAGATGAAGCCATGTGATTTTTTTTTTTTTTAAGTCAGTTAAAACTTTGCATGGATGTCAGAACTTCACAAATCAACCTCATACTGAGTTAAGGGGAGGTAAAACATCTATGTGGGAGAAATAGCACCTAACAAGTAGCATATGGTTTATATTATGTGAATAAATTGAAAAATATAAAATTTGTGTCATTTCATGGACATACACAAAATGTTCTACCCTCTAAACAAAACACATATATTATGTAATATGATTTAATATAATACATTATAATATAATCCAGTGCAGTCCGGCTCAACACCACTAAAAATAATCACCACCTCAAAAACAAATGTTTACTGCAGTAAAAATAACACCTTTCAGGAAATACTGAACACGTGAAAAAAGCGTTTCTCTCTGAAGCCAGACTGTTACACTGCACTTGAAGCACACTTTTCATTCAATCATATCAGAAGTTCAGTTCGAGTCTAATACTTAATCCCAAACTTAATTTTCTCTCTCTTCAATTTCAGTTTTCTTTATTTTTGCCCCTTGAGGTTGATTCTGTCATTTCCCTCTTCGGCCACTGGATGGTCTTCATGACTATTACTTTCCGGTGAATGCAGGTGCATTTGTTCTCCTATCCTGTAAATTCAAAACCAGGTTTCGAATGTGTGGGAGGATTTGAACTCCATTTTTCCCTCCTTCAACTATCTCATCAAGTGCGTATCAACCATGAGTTTGCCTCAAAACGTAAAAGGAAATAAATCATGACCTCTGACCCCAGATCTTTCCTGCCCCTCCTCCTCCCACAGCTGTCTGAATCTATAATATTTCTGTAACGATCTTTGATTTCGAAAACACCCCCCAGGTCGGCTCCAATTAGGCAAATACATTCATTCCTTATATCTTTATGAAATGTCATTACATTTTTTTCCCCCAGCTGAGATTTAGTTTATACGTCGGCTGTGCTTTTTCACCACGGCAAGGTTCTTGCAGCTCACGAAGTGGATTTGGCCAGTTTGTGCAGCGGATGTGCTTCCTGCCACAACGGGGTTGGAGCCCTGGTACCCCGCGCTCAAGGTCAAGTCCTAACCAGACGCACCACCAGAGGGGGAGACTCCATGATGGCTGACATTTCCGGCGCTGCCTGATTTGGCTGTAGAATAAGTATAACTCAGCAAAAACCAAGATAAAAGCTCTGCAGTCCAGCTGCATTGAGGCTTTCGCAAATACTTCTGAGTTTTCGGTGTTTTCTCTACACTTAACCCCACGAGCAGAAATACAGTGGAGGAAGGTGAGGAAGATTAGATTTATATTTTCTTTCTTGGAGAAGAAAAAAAACAACAAAAAAAACTTTTCTCTGTGAGAAGCAACATCATAACTGCAAAGTTAACTGTCCAAGTCTGGACCGGCCGCCGAGCTTTTGTCACATCCTGTATCGCTCGCACACAAACACACTTTCGAAATCTGAGAGTGTGTGAGACCTCTCTTCCTCCTTACCCAGAGTTCCTGGCCCCAGGGGGTGGAGGGTCTCTTCAGCCGTCTCACACGTCCAACCCAAACACACAGCAACCTGCAGGACCGTACGAACACACACACACACGCACACACACAGACACACGCACACACAGACTGGCAGCAGACCACATCAGAGGGGGTCCGTTCCTCCTCAAGTCCACAGGTCTCTGGATAAACATATTATTCTGGATTAAATGTTTCCCATATTTGTTGTTCTTTCCTTCGAGACTCCAGGTGGAATTGGTACAAAACCAAAAATCATATGTACATTCCTTTGAAAGAAACACCCGGCCGAGAGGGGAGCACTCTGAACGGGGAGCAAGAATTCCCTTTCGGAGCGAGAACTTGTAACAACATTTGTGCAGATTTTTCGATTGCCCCAGATTCTTCGTTACAAATCTAACAAAGGAGACGCTGTGTTGTTGAAGATCGCCCTCCCTCCTTCGCTGCAACTCGTGGCTGCAACACCACTCGGCCCTCTCCGCTCCACAGCCCGCTGGCTCTGAGTCAGACCCTTTGGGTTCAGGAGGTGCTGACCCTCGCAGGGATGCTGCAGTACACTTCCAATAGAGATGGGAGGTGACAGCTGAGAGGCAGCGTCGGCCACCATGAGGCCTAAACTCAAGACTTCAGGGGCAGATGGTGATCATGGTGGAGTTCTGCTCAATTATGCAATTATGCTCAAATTACTGCCAGAGCTCCTTGCTTTATCAGGACCTGGGCTGTAGCCCGGAGCGAGCCAACGGGCGAGGTGATGATGTGCGGTGAGAGATCACAGGCTGCCCACCTAGAGACCCCATGGCAATGGTAATGTGTCTGAGCCATGACGGGCCACCAGTTGGATGGATGGATGGATGGAGATCCATGGTGGAGAAGCATCAACCAACACCTCATCCAGTTCATGAATAGTAAAGATGATGCACCTTCCTGAAGCTCTTCACTTCCTGCATACTAATCCAACCCTGTGCACCAGCAGAGACGCACAATGGGCTGAAAACACGTTTGTTTCTTCCTGATGTGTTTATTTTTGTAAACTGCGCAGCTCCCCAACTTTTTTTTTTTTTTTTTTTTTTGTGTGCAGCGGTGGGGCGTGCGCTGTGGACAGAGTGTTCTCTCACTGCGGCTCGTTTGATGTCTCCCTCACTCTCTCCCCGCTCTTTGGACCCTGGAGACATTACTCATGCATAATCGCTGTGTGTCTTTCTGATCTGCCTCTATCTGCTGCTGGTGGAGGTTAATGCGCAAAGCCGAAGCACGCTTACTAAATTAGAGGCAAGCAAAGCACAACCGACTCCCCCGCGCAAAAGAAATAAAGCAAACAGAGGTAGAGAGGAGTTTTGTCGTTGTTTATTGAGGTGATTGGAGGGTCGGTCCAGTTCTGGTTGGGCTCCACTCGCGTTCTCACACGAAGATGCAGCTTTAAACACATTCCCACCTTGTTCTGCTCAATAAAACCATCCAGTGCTGTAATATATCATCCTCACCATACATTAAGCTGGAAAATCAAGGGAAGTGATGTGATTGGAGGAAGGCTCCTGGACGGCTCAGTATTCTGGTGAGGGCTCTCTAACTGTAGAGGGGGCAAAGAGGTCACGAGGTGTGTGCATGTACGTGTGTGTGTGTGTGTGTGCGCGCGTGCGCGTGCATGCCAGCGTGTATGTGTGTGTATGTGATGGCAGCATCACCAGTCCTCCAGGGCTCAGCAGGCTAATTAATAATGAATCCCAGAGAGTCTGTGTTTGAAATGCAGATGTGCAACTGCCGGCTCCGCCTGCTCCTTCAGAGGGACGTGTGTGTGTGTGTGTGTGTGTGTGTGTGTGTGTGTGTGTGTGTGTGTGTGTGTGTGTGTGTGTGTGTGTGTGTGTGTGTGTGTGTGTGTGTGTGTGTGTAGGCCACAGGGGAGAGCATGTTGGCTGGTTATTTAGCTGTGGCAGAGAACTTGCTCATATCCTACGTGAAATTCATCAGGGCCATTCATTAAACATTGGCTGCATTTGACTTTCCGTGTTGCATTTGAGGGGAAGAGGAGCAGCAGGAAAAGGTGAAGATTGTAGAGAAATTCTTGTTCCAACAATTGCCCTGTTTTTTTTTTTTTCTGTTTTTTTTGATTCTCCAAATGCTCCCGAGTCCTTCTCTCTTGTTCACTGGTGGTACCGAGGCTTCAACCCCTGAGCTCTTCTCTGGGCTCTCAGCACAGAAGAGAAGAAGCACGAGGACGTGGAAGAGGAGCTGGAGAGCGGCTGAAGAGCATACATTACATTTCTACAGACTCTACTCTTCTTCACTTTCACTGCTTTTCATTTAGAGCACTGTGTGTGCGTGTGTGTTTGAGCGGTTTGAAGTTTAACAGATGGTAATGTTATGTAGATTTTTTACCAGCCATGGCTCCTTCACTGACCCGGGAACAATATACTAGCCTCTTCTGCAAACAGCACCTGTAACATACACACACAGAGACCCACAGACACACACACACACACACACACAAGCGGTGAATAATCTCTCTGACAAACATTGTTTGTTTGAGGGAAGGAAAGGGGGACAAACAGTTTCAATTTTGTTCGGGTGTTTCAAATTCTGGTAGATAATAAAAAATAATATTGCAACAATTGCTTTGGCTTGCAGTGTTTGTTCTGCAGGTGTAGAAGGCGCAGAGACATTTTCAGGAGCTGAAAGACTCCCTGACCCCAGGCCTGTGTGCTGTTGTGACTGAATTCACTTTCTAATTAACTAGAAACCAAAAATAATTTTACGCTGGAATTTGCATCATAGTTGGAATGCTAATGTCCAAACCCTAGACATTTCCATCAAGCTGCTCATTGCAGGTTTTAACTTTTTTATGAATCCCCGTTGGAAATTAAAAGGCTTAAATTTGAGGGACGCAGCCTTAAAAACACAAAAGGAACTATTTATTATTATCTGTCCTGAATTCTGAATGCTTCACTTTTACCTTAGTGTCTAATATTGTAATGAACCTCGATAAATGGATGTATTTCTATTAATTTGCACAGGGACAACATGTATTAATACAGCCCTGCACAGTCAAGTATGAAGCTGTAATAGAAAAATAGAAAAGTAAACCGTTGTGATGTATTTCTTAGAAATCAATTATTGAATCGAAGAAATATAGTTTTAACTGTATTTTAACCACAATTTGTGTTTTTATGTGTAGGTTTGTATATCAAATTTAAAAATACAAATATAGCAAAATAGCTAAATGTCAGATTTGGAAACTTCTGTTATCTGCACGAAAAAACAGATTTTCTAGTGAAAGAAATTTTAAAAAGCAAAACGACAAATAATGCGTAAAATCTCCGGAAGTTGCGTCTTCGCTGCCACTTTCTGTTTTTTAGCCTTTAAATTCACTATCATGTTTTTTTTCCCCCGTGCAATAAATGTTACAAAACTTCTTTAAAAAAAAATAATTCTTGTAAAATCTGAAACGATTCCAGACGGGGGGGAAAAAACACCCAAACCTGGAACTTGAAGGGAAAATCCTTCAGGCGCATTTGATCCCACAATCGGGACATTGGGTCCAAAACTTGTTGAAAAGCAAACCCCTGCTCTTTGATTATGATGTGCAGATGTCTGAAATAACACACACACACACACACACACACACACACACACACACACACACACACACACACACACACACACACACACACACACACACACACACACACACACACACACAGAGGCTTAACCCCTTGAACCAGGGGTCTGGCAGTGCAGACCAAACAGACGCACCAGGCCTCATGCATTATGAATGTACATTTACACTTGGCGTGCCCTCATGGGATGAGCTTTAGCCGCATATATATTCGCTTGTTTGGTGTGTCCAATGTATTTCTTCCTCCTAACCTTTCCTGAACACACGCACATAGACAGAGGGAGGCAGCAGTGTGGCTTGTGACTGACACCCTGCACTTCTGGGGGAGAAACAGCGCTTAGAAAGACATTTGGAGACGAAGTGATGGTGAAAACAAACGACTTGTCAGCGGAATGATGTGGAATTAGGTGCGGGTTGGTTTCTGGAGGGGCCTTCTTGTCTAAACAAGGTGTCGCTGTCCTTTTATTAGGGACTTCACGGGTTAATGGAAATATCGATTGTCTGGTGAGCCGTGTGCCGCGGGTGTCACGGATCAGTTTCAGGCTGAGAGATGACAGTGATGAAGAATATGATAAATGCCATAAACTCAACTTAAACACACAATCTGACCATAGAACATCATCCAATAAATTGGTTGATGAACGAATAATAAACCTACATTTAATTGATGTTATGTGAAAAAAAAAAATAAGCGAGCGTATTACGCTGGTAAATAAATATACTTTGGGCACTGTCAGCGCGCAGGGGCACAGATTTACGCGTCACGGGGAAAGTTTGCAAGAGGTCATGACACCAAGTGACAGGTCCCGCCCTGGGGCCCAAGGCTGTCTCAATAGCAGACTAAAGCCTGATTTATCTGCAGGCTGCAAAGTGGTGCACTAACGTGGGGAGGAGACAGAGCGGGGGATGGATTAAAAAACAACAACATAAATTTGTAAAATGTTTACCTGACATGTGTGTTTTTATCCACGCACGAAAACATTTTATTTATTGTTTTTTAGCTTTTGAAATATTTTTCAGACTTGCATTGTTTTGGTATCACAATGAATAATAATAAAAATACAAGACTGGTCTCCACAGACAAATGGTCACATTAGACTTGGCCTCTTAATTAAACGACAGTGATCACAATATGAGGTCAATGCAATTTTCCACGTAGTGACGCACACAAGTATTACTGATGTGTAATGGTCATTAAATGTAGAAAAAAATCCAAACTGGAAGCTATCTCGTTCAGTAAAGCTGTGGAATACAGGTTCTAATGAATCATGCGTTTTTTTCTATAAACTGAAGAGTAACGTTAGAGGCCTACAAGAAGATGGACATAGATATTTAATTCTGAAAATAACAACATATTTGTGTTTAAGCTGTCGTGTCAATGCCACCAAAAGGACTGTATCATTGACAAATCTTTTTTATTTACTCCGCTGCCTGCACAGTAAACAGCCCGAGTCACCAACACAATCAGTGAGAGAGACTCACTCCCAGGCGCAGAGCAAACACAAACAAGACGCGCAGCAAAGGCGACAAAACGCGCACTAAATAGCATTTCAAAACCCCACAAAATGACAGAAATTATGAGTCATTAGTTTCAGTGATTTAGCGGTAATGTGCACCTTGGTAGGAGAGAGCCCGCAGTGCTGCATGGTGTAAGTGTAGCAGGGCTGGCCCGGGTTATCTGTGAATGGGCTCTTTATTGGAGGCGCGGAGCGGGGATTTGCCTTTTATTCGCCTCGCTATGGAAACGCGCTCGACGGCAGAAAAATGTTGATGCGAATAAAAGGAATCAGCACAAGGAGCGTTTCTAGAGAAGCATCTGTTACACTTAGAAACTTAGACTATCGAGAGCAATACAACCCCCTCTCAAAGTCCCTCTCCTGTCTACTTTATGCGCCACAAAAAAAAAAGCGTAGCCTTTATATTTGTAACGAGGCACAAAAAAATTTATTTGTTTTATTGTTATTATTATGGTCGCTTGTGTAAATTGTAAAGCCTCCAATTTTTGAGCACATCCTCTGTTTCGGTTTAAAATTTAGTTTGTGAGACACAATTTTAACTGAAAAATACAGCATTAAATCGTTTGGCTGTGGCGTCCCATTGAAAAAAAAAACCGGCGCGTCTGAAAATGCAGGCGTCTCACCGTCAACCACTACTACAGTTTTCCTGTATTACAATTTAATTCAGCTCCGTGTTTCATCCCATAACTCCTCAAACGAAGAGATCCAGTTCATCAAACTAGGCCACTAGAACAACACTGCGATTCCCATCAAATATTCAGCCACTTTCAGCCAACTTTCAAAGAGGAAAAACTGCATCGAGAATGTACACACCATGCCACGCTGTAATTATAAGAGGAATAAAACAACAAACACAATCTGATGAATTATTTTCCACCCAGCTAAGGCTTCCAAAGCTGACGTCGTCCCGTCACCTCGTCTCCTTTCACTGCTGCTGCCTGTCACTGCTCCGGTGTTGTGTTGTGTTTGGTTTTGTTGTGTGCCCATGCAGCCTCCAGCGGCCCCTCTGTCCACACGTCCAGCCCGCGGTCAAGCTCACCTGCTCCGGGCCTCCTCTCCCCTCTGCGTCCCTGCGAGCAGCTTGTGGCTCGGCTCAGCGCTCTTTAATGACTTTCTGGTGGCTGCAGCCTTCTTTTATTTCTCCTAAATGTATGAAAATGTATGCAAATTTAAATCAAGCTTAACCTGGGAGCCCGAGCAATATATTTAATGGAATTTCAAACCAATAAGGAGACTAGGACGCGAGTCATCTAATGGCAAATATAATTACGCAGATAAGTTAGCTCCTAGATATGCATATAGATCTTTTTTCCAGCTCTGATGAGATTCTTACAGACTTTAAGTATCTACTAGGTGAAATCACATTTTCTTCTCAGGTGCATGAAAATGTCTTTAGCTTCCATTTGTGTCTGAGAATCACATATTTTCTGATAGTGGCAAAATTATGTTTGTCCCGCAAATTATTTTATTTTTTTTTATTTTTGGGGAAAAATACTTGATACTTTCTCATATAGGACTATTTAAATGCGTAATTTTTGTCCCTGACCAACATGGATGAATATAGTGGTCCGTGCGTAAAAAACCGTTTTCAGAGGTGTCGCTCAACAAACACCTGAGGAAATGTTCTCCAAGTTAATAATTAGCAATGAGACCTGCTCTTAGTTTGATTGCATCCTTCTAAATTAAGTGCTGGCACGTCTAAGAAATGCCATTGCGCTTTAATCTCCTTCGCATGCGTTCAGGGGTGACAGGAGCGCCAATAAAGTCGTGCGTAAATCAGTTGGAAACTTTAATTAATAAACAGGAACTGCGCTCCACGCTCACATCATTCCACAGTCAGACCCACTGGACCAACACTTCGACATACTTCCGGTTCGACTGCCTGTAACCCTTTCCTCCCTGCGGCGCTGCTTGCAGAGGCGGAGGATCGCGAGGTCTGCGTCGTCATTGGCGGAGCCGTGTCGTCAGCGCGTCTCGGTCGTCCTGTGAGTGGCGGCGGAGGCTGTCAGTCAGCTTCGGGACTGCTGCCGAGAATCCAGGGAGAGGGAGATGTCAGAGGCTGAGCTGCTCCCTCCATTCAGTAGCATTAGTGGGGTTCAGCAGCCAGCATGGCCACAGCTGCCTCCAGCCCCTACACCCTGCTCAGCTCCAGCCCCATGATCCACCCGGACAGCCAGGCCATGCAGCCTGCGAGCCCCTACAGAGGACACCAGAAACTGCTCCAGAGCGACTACCTGCAGAGCGTCCAGAGCAACGGACACCCCCTGGGGCACCAGTGGGCGAGCAGCCTGTCGGAGGGCAGCCCCTGGTCGGCCTCCATGGAGCAGCAGGACGTGAAACCAGGCCGAGAGGACCTGCAGCTCGGCATCATCCATCACCGCTCTCCGCACGTCGCACATCACTCCCCTCATCACAACAACCATGGCAACCACCCGGGAGCGTGGGGCACCCCGGTGTCCCACAACTCCTCCATCACCAGCGGGCAGCAGCTTAACATCTACTCCCAGACGGGCTTCACTGTCAACGGCATGCTGGACCACGGAGGGCTCACACCTCCACCCAACCCGCAGGGCCAAGGCATGCACCCGGGCCTCAGGGACACACTCAGCCCCGAGCACAGCGACCTCGGCGGCCACCACTGCCACGACCACTCCGACGAGGAGACGCCGACTTCGGACGAGCTGGAACACTTTGCCAAGCAGTTCAAACAGAGGAGGATCAAGCTGGGCTTTACGCAGGCGGACGTGGGTTTGGCTCTGGGCACGTTGTACGGTAACGTCTTTTCCCAAACGACCATCTGCAGGTTTGAGGCTCTGCAGCTGAGCTTTAAAAACATGTGCAAACTAAAGCCGCTGCTGAACAAGTGGCTGGAGGAGGCAGATTCGACCACGGGCAGCTCGAGCAGTATAGACAAGATAGCAGCTCAGGGGAGGAAGAGGAAGAAGAGGACGTCCATCGAGGTCAGCGTCAAGGGAGTTCTGGAGACGCACTTCCTCAAGTGCCCCAAGCCGTCCGCGCAGGAGATCACCTCGCTGGCGGACTCGCTGCAGCTGGAGAAGGAGGTGGTGCGCGTTTGGTTCTGCAACCGGAGGCAGAAGGAGAAGCGCATGACGCCGCCCGGGGAGCCGCCGCCGCACGAGGGACCCTATTCTCACGGCGGGAGCGCAGGAGACGCATCGTCGTGTCACGATCTCTGACCGCAGCACCGGGAGGGATCCCGACCTTTCGACCCCCCTCCCCTCCCTCACCCGACTTTCCCCGCGACACCCTCCCCCCTTTTCCCCGGCACAGACTCTCTGTGCGCGCGGGGACGGAGGACGGTGGCGCGCTCCTCCCCGGCCCCGCTGCGCCTCGTCCCGGCCCGGACTCCTTCACACGCCTCCAGCACTGAAACAATAACAATAACAAGAGATACCTGCTCAAGCCTTCGTCATTTTCTAACCTGTCCATGAGGGCATTATGACTCTGTAGCGGCATATCGAAACGTCACAAGTCACATCACCTTCGGAGCGCGTCAGTTTGGTTTTTTCTACATCACGGATATAAATACAAAATGTGCCTATAATAACCTGCCAGCGCCTTTGGTTTGTGTCACCACTTCTCATCAGCTCTACAATAACTAAGAAGGGGACTGATGCGGTTGTTTTTTTTGTTTTGTTTTTTGTTTTTTGGAAGGCTTTGCCTCTCTCTCTCACACACACACACACACACACACACAAACACCACACACATTGTTGTGCGATCAAACAAATAATAATACCACTTTTCTTAATTGATTTACAGCAGCACCAGAGGCCATTTTTACAGTCCACCTCAAGCTTCCCTCGGGTATTTACGACCCTTTAGTTCTCACCCTATTTACATCCATTATTTTTGTAACATACAAGTAGCAAATCTGTAATTACCATTATTTTTATTTCTGCACCCATCACTACAGTCTTAGAGATATTGCTGCCGACATTATAGCACTTGGAGGATTTTTCTTTCCTTATTAAATTCCTCCCTCATGGCCTGTAGCTTATGAAGCCACACACACACACACACACACACACACACACACACACACACACACACACACACACACACACACACACACACACACACACACACACACACACACACACACACACACACACACACACTTCCTGCTATTTATTAATCCATTTGTTTGATTTCAATCATCATCGACCATAGAAACTGTGTGGACTCTAAACCAGAGCCGAGAATAGAAAAAGAAGGGTTGACGACGCTATACACCTGCCTATAATTTTAAATGTACGTTCAAGTATCAAAATTTTATAATCTTAAATACTCCTGTTATTTGGTTTATTTCTTAAGTATTTTTTCGAATATTGTACAGTTTTATATATTACCCTTTTGAAGTCATTAATTTAAACAAATGCTCTTAGTTATTCATGCACTTGATTAGCAATGTTTAAAAAAAAAGAAGAAAGCAAACGAAAAAAAACAAACACAATATTTTCAGTAAGATTGAACTGTTTCGGCGGTTTTATTCCAAATTTCGATGACAGCTCGAGTAATTATTTATTTTCAGTATCAAAGCTTGTATTATGTTTTGAAATAAACTATGTATGTTGTAATAAACGATTTTCTTGCTACAACTGTTCACTGTCTAAAACAGCATTGAACTTCTGATGAGTGGATTTGGAGGCAGGACTCAGATCATCATAATTATTGTAATTATTTAAATAGTGAAAGCAATAAAAATAAAATGTATATTAATTTTCAGTGCTTCACAAATTTTCCATACGTCACATTTCAGTCTCGATTTAATTCTAAATGCAATTATTTTTGTGTGCATGTTTTTTTTTTTACGCACAGGAGCAATGTGTTGTTTCCCAGCTCAGCCTTTTCTCAGCTTCATGTCAAAAAGGCAACTTTTTGCAAATCTTTCCTGTCACGAGCAACTGTAACAGAGGGTTGATCAGGACCTGGGCTGTAGGTCTGCAGGCTCCACGGATCACAGAAAAAGAAAAAGGAACCAAAAAAAAAGAAAACCTCACACGCCTTCTCCAGCATGCAGTTCCACTGAAATGTTATTGTCCGGGCCCTCTGCCCTCCTCAATCAGACATGCGTGATTTATCGCCTGGGCCGCTGGGCCTGACAGCGAAACACAATGACACACACGCACACCCACGCACACACACACACACACACACACACACACACACACACACACACACACACACACACACACACACACACACACACACACACACACACACACACACACACACACACACACACACACACACACACACACACACACACACACACACACAGACAAACACAACCAGAAGCAGATGAATCTCATTTCAAAGAGCTGTGTATAATTGGGCGTGCGAGGGGCGAAATAGAACTGAGTTCCTCTTTTAAAAAAAAAAGTATATATTTCTATATGTATCGTAATGCCCTGAGATAATTTAGGGGAGAAGTGGGCCTGTAGATGCAGCACTGTTTAAATGAATCAAAAATAGATCTGGAGAGGGAGAGTGAAGGAGGGAGAGAGGGAGGAGAGGAGAGGCGGAAGGGTGCTAGGCCTTGCCTTGAAATGGAGAGCCTGACTGGAATACTAATGTGTCTGAATTTATGCATCTCCTCAGTCTGCAGCCCTGAGAGGGGGGTGGGGGAGACAGAGCCAGGGAGAAGGAGGGAGAGAGACAGAAAGGGTGTGAGGGTGGAGGTGAAAGGGGGCGGTTATGTAGAAGAAAAGTAAAACCATGGCTGATTGATTCCATCCATCTATTTTAGTTTGAAATAATCCCTGATTTCTGCGAAGGAGGGCAGAGGAGGGAGACAGGGGGTAAAAAAAAAGAAAAAAAGAAAAAAATGACCCTGGGAAGGAAGAAGAGCCAGAAAGCTAGAAAACAAGCAAAGCAAGACAAGGGTCCAGAGTGAGCCCTGCAGTATCCTTGAGCCTCTTCCACCCCCTGCCTCTGTCCAGCTCACTGTTCCCCAAAAAAACAAACAAAAAAAACCACCTTTAACTCTATCAAAATATGTCTTGAAAGTATAGCCTGTACCGCCACACAAATAACTCACCAGCAGAAAAAAATGATTGACAGAGGAAAATGTACAAAAGACAGAGAGAACAATATAACAGGTGCAAGATGAAAGCACACGTCAGAGGTATTAATTGGTGAACTTTAGGTAATCATTTTTCCAAAATGTTCACGTGTGGGGTGGCCCGGTTTGCACTCTGGGAGATAATTGAGCCTGAGGATCAGATCCTGGGTGAGTGTGGACTGATGATCAGACAGGAGCAGCAGTAGTGACTTGTGTAGTAGCAGTTTTGTGGGCTGAGCAGAGTTGTTTACTGGAGGACGATGTGGGGGGGGGGGGGGGGGGGGGGGGGATAATAGTGGCGGCTGACTCACGCCTTTTTGGTGATTACATCTCATCTCAAACCTTCTGTTCTCTTCAAATCACACTCTGTGTCCTGTTTCGAAGACGTTGGAGAGTTGAGATGGCCAA
Source organism: Blennius ocellaris (assembly GCF_963422515.1). Classification (NCBI taxonomy): domain Eukaryota; kingdom Metazoa; phylum Chordata; class Actinopteri; order Blenniiformes; family Blenniidae; genus Blennius; species Blennius ocellaris. The sequence continues at coordinate 15,683,647 of NC_137658.1, read as the reverse complement.
AAATGTAAAAACAAACCAAACGACAACAAAAAACAATGATCACCAAATTTCTTCTCAATAAATTGTTTGCCGAAGCTTTTAACAGTCTTATTATTCCTTGGGAAACACCTCTGAAGGTTGGTGGAATGAAGAAAATGCAAGAGGATTAAAGAGCTTTAAAGGAAGGTGGTGCAGCGGTTCAGTCACAGAAGTGTGTGAGGCCTTGATATAGTGTTTGCAGTAAAACGAGCAAGGTAGGAGGTCAAAGAAAGGACAGTGAACATCACATTTCTCTTTAATTAGACGGGAGGAAAGCTGGGGCCTGAAGTCTACTGGCAGTACTGAGAACCAAACAGCACGAGAGGAGCAGAATAATGAATATGGGCGGCTGCAGGGGCCCCGTGGATCTCTGACTTCATACTAATCCTGTCCCTTCTTGTACTTAAAGCTGACTCAGTCACCAACTCTGCACAGCTGATTTATATCTCAACAACCTTTGCTCTGTCACACTGTTCGTTCAGATCCCATTTGTTATTAAGGATTTTTTTTCTGCACACAAAATTAATTTGACTAAAAACTGCTCTCTTACAGCTATAGGTCCACACATATTAATAGTCTGCTGTGCTATTCAAAGGAGAAGTTACCAGTTTTTAACGTGATGCCTTTAAACTGAGCTGGATTGGCTGCAACAGATACATAAAAAAAAATTACAACATTCCGGTAAAGTTCTTTTTTTGTGTGTAATTTATGCAGTCATTTAACATTTAAGTCTATTTTGAGTTGTCTGACTTATAAGCTAAAACTTTACAACTATAAAATATAATTGGAGAACTTTTCTTAATGTGTGATAAATCTCATAATTCAGTCATTTTCACATTAAATTCTGGGAATATTCACCTAAAATAATGCTAATATTTTGATATGTACATACCAGGATTCTCTCTAGTTCTGCTTCTTTTGAAATGATGAGGAAAAAACAAAAGAAAATTTAGAATTAAGTATTGCTTTATTGAAATTACTTGTGAGTTTTGGCTTTACGAACAAAAATCAAAGAAGAAAACAAACAACGATATACATTTAAAGTTATTTAAAATAAATTATTTATTTAAAAGTAATCTAAAGTGAACAAATAGAAAGAAAAACACTTTTGCTCAATGATATTTATTGAAAAATGCATAGATTTTGATCACTCATGTATTTTCAAGTTAATTTGTATTTATTATAAAGTAATGAGCCTGAGACTAATATAGTTGTTTCCATGAAAGACTGACTATTATCCCTCCAGATGAAAGGATTGTCTGGTGACATATAAGTCACTATATAATAGATGTATTCACTCATGAAAAGTGATGAAGTGCTTAATTCAGTTTAAATCTCATTTGCAAAAATGACCCATTTATACAAATGGAGGGGGGCTGGCACATGTGTGCAGATAAAATCACCTGTGTAAAAAAAAAAAAAAAAAATCATTGCACACTTTGAGAAGTATAAACATGTTGTTTTTTTTTTTGGTGCTGCTTTTCACACTTGTTGCAGGGGGGACTTCCCGGTCTTGCCTCCGCAGGGCGCTGGCACCACTTCACAGTGAAGTGCGACCAAAGTTGATAGCTGATCGCTGCAGGCCAGAGGTCCTCTCCTGGTATTGATAATGTGTTAGGGGACCGTCGGCTGGAGAATCAATTTGAGCTGCAGCCAGGGAGAGCAAAAGAGAGCGTGGTGAAAGGAGGTGTCAAAAAGCGGGGGGGTGGGGGGTGGGGGGGGGGGGGGGGGTGAGAAGAAGACAGAAGACAGAAGAATCTGCAATAGGATTAATCGTGTAACCTAAAATCAATTTCACATCCTCAGTTCTGGCTGTGGGAGGAAGGGGTGTGAGGCATCCAGCCAAACTGATCCCAGTGTGAAAGTCAGTAGGGATGAATAGAAAAAGAATTAAAGTTCCTCATAGCTACAGGCAACAACAAAAAAGAGGAGTTTCTTTTAGATGAGAGGAGCTGAAAACCCTGCAGAAGCCTGGTGTCTCCAGTCCTGTACACAGAGTCAGTGACAAAGAATTAATTGTGGAAATTGTGTCAGTGGAGCAGCTGCCTGTGTGATCTTGTTGCTCCTCTGTGTCGGGGTAGTTATGCTCATGCCTGTGCACTCGCAGAGACAATTAAAGCTGCTTTGCTTTTGAGCAGAATCACACCTCCTTTAAGGAACACAATGAACACGTAGTGACATCAACAGGTTTTCTCCGCCAGCGTGCAAACTCTCGTGCGAAGTTAGGTGGTCTCGCATGGCGGCACCGCCACAATTCAAGAGGTGCTGTGTCGCCACAGAGCACTCTGAGGAAGCTGGGTCCACTTTTAAAACAACAGCTGAGGCCTGGCTACCCGAGACCTGTGAAAGCTAAGAAGACTTTAGGAGTTTGCAGATCCCATCGCCTGAAACCAGCCAATGAAATGGCAGCAAGTCAATGTATCTATGTATGTCGATGGGATGGAGATGAGCAGTCAAAGTTCAAATATAACAATGAGGGAGAACGGGGATTTCGGTGACCTTGAAGGTGGCACGGTTCTTGATTGCAAGTATTCCAGACAACAAGTTTTCTGGGATCTTTCTCCTACAGAGTTTTACAGAAAACGGTCCAAACGAGTGAGCAGCAGCAGCAGCAGAGTAACGAACTGAAGCAACAGTTCATACTCACTCACCAGACCTGGATTATAGATGATCGGTCTAATAAGCCTCATTCCATAAGCAACATGAGAGCATGGATCCATCCTGGCTTTTGGGTAGAATTTAATAGTACACTGGTCCTATTGTGACGGCCATCTTTTGATGGCTGTGTCTGGCAGGAGGACACACCTTGAGTCTCTTCTCGTCAGTTCACCGTCGTCCAATGACCTCCAGATGTTAACCCAACCGAGCACCGGTGGGATACGGGGGAACTGGACATTCATGGATATTGGTGGCAGTTGTCTGACGACGTTATTTCAATAGGGACCAAAATCTCAGAGTAACATAATTGAGCACCTTGTTTAATCGATGCCACCGAGAAGTAAGGCGGTTCTGAAGGGAAAAGCAGGAGCGTCCCAGAAGTAGCAAGTAGTGTGTTTCGTGAGGAAACCTGGAAGGGAGGATGTTTACGAGACAAACTTCCACAAAATAAAAATTTTAAAAATGACTGAAAAATAACCAAAACGTACATTGCAAGACCAAAAGGGATCACGGTCATGTAAACATTGAAATGCTACTTGTTCCCTGTGGATCACAGCAGCCGTTAACAGTGATACTGTTTGATGTGAAAATACCTGAAGTTCAGTTTCATTAATCTGAAATTTACAGCTTCAGTGGCAAAACAAAACAAAGGTTCATGTTCAGAAGTGTCACAATTTGCCATTCTTTACACAAATCCTGAGCAATTAACAGAAAGAACATTGATGTCGCACCTATTTTCTTTGTCATTCATTTATTAAAAGTAACACAAAGAAATGAGGATGTCACTAAATATGATCACCTGATGGTTCCAGTTGCACAAATATAAGTTGTCATAACATAAAGCAACATACTGATTTCGCCAAACCTTATATTTCAATTACACTTGACTTAGTCGCTGAACCAAATCATGTAATTGAGTTGGGGTTACTAATGCCTCACAAAAGCTTTTAGTCAATATTATTTCATGTTTTTTTTCCAGTGCGATGGGTTTTTAGAGATTTGTTTTCTTCCCACTTATAACATGCAGGCACAACTAACAAATCTGTGTGTGTGTGTGTGCGCGCGCGCGCGTGTGTGTGTGTGTGTGTGTGTGTGTGTGTGTGTGTGTGTGTGTGTGTGTGTGTGTGTGTGTGTATACGGGGGAGAAGAAAGGCCTGTTTATGGCACAGAGAGAGTAAATCACTGTGTCTGATATCTTCATCTGAGACAAAGGGCTGATCACCGCTCGTCCTGCTTGTTTCACATTAACTCATTATCACACACGCTCACTCCATTAATTTTCTTGCTTTTATTAGCAGCAAGAGTGGCTACGCACACACACACACACACACACACACACACACACACACACACATATATATATATATATATATATATATATAGGCACAGTGGACCGATGACAAGCACTGCCTCTTCCTCAGCTGACAGCTTATGGCTTCATTAGGAGCAGCGTGTTAATTGGCTGACTTTGGGGAGACGCTTGTTAATGAGGATAAATAGATTCACACCTGAGCGGGGCTCTGCCCAGCCTCAGCAGCAGTGTGGCAGCAGCCGCAGGAGGCCGCACATGTGACTGCAACCCCGCATTAACCAGCACACGTCCGCGGACAGGACGGGGCCCCGTGCTCCTGCTCCTCTTCCTCCCAACGCCAACGCACTGGTGTCTTTTTTGCCTCCCTCTGCCAGGCGGACTTATTAGCCGAGTGGTTGATTAGCACCAGGAGGCCAAAACAAAGAGCAGTATGTCAAAGCAATTAGCCCCACTGTTTACCTCTCGGCTCCCAGGATGACTGCAAAATGCATCTAATCCAGGCGAGAGAGGGAGAGGGAGAGGGAGAGAGAGGGAGAGAGAGAGAGAGAGAGAGAGAGAGAGAGAGAGAGAGAGAGAGAGAGAGAGAGAGAGAGAGAGAGAGAGAGAGAGAGAGAGAGAGAGAAAGGCAGCAGCCCAGACAGTCGCAGGAAAAGGACAACAGCTGGTCCCTGGGCCCTCTGTGTGTGTGTGTGTGTCTGTGTGTGTGTGTTTGTGTGTGTGTGTTCAGATGGATTGAGGCACGAGGACAGCTCCCATCACAAAGCACACACACACACACACACACACAATAGGTCTTTAAGGTCTAACGGGGACGTTGCATTGACTGACATAGAATAATTGTAATCTCAGCTGTAACCGCCACTCATCTAATGTGAACCATAGTTTGACCCTAAAACACATCTTTTACTAAAATACAAACACATTGTACACAGTGGTGCGTCTCGTCATTATGACTCTAACCTCAGTAAAAAATGCCTTTATCTACATTAATTTAAAATAATGATCACACACAGTTGTATCTTCATCAATACAGGGACTTTAGATTTATTTCCCACAGACCTGTTGTAACTTGAATTGTTTTAAAAAACACTTGGAAAACGTCAATCCAATGCTACAGTGTGGTTAAATATCTTTAAAGACTTTAATTTGTGAATAAGCAGATTTCTGTGCCATTTATAGAAAAAAGAAATGACTTTGAAGGTTAAACTGACCGAACTGACACGTAATTCATCCTCTCTTACATAAAAATGACCTAGAATAGGTACTTTTCTTGCGGGATATCTGTGATTGAGGGAGTTACAATCAATTACCATGGCCCCACTATAACACATAATATATATTATTTACAAGACGTTTCATTAAATATGGCTTACAAGTATTGAGCGGTTGTTTGGAAATAAAAGCTCCAACTGGTTTTATTTGCTCTAATAAATAATTATACAACATATGTTTTGTTGGTAAAGGCAACTTAAAAGGTAAAGGCTTATTTAATTTCCTGCAGCTTTAATTGAAACAACCACGAAGAGTCTTTCCTAACCACATGACATTAACTTGACCCTCAGCATTTCACTGCAGTCACAGGAAATGAAACAAAAAATGATGTCAGCCGGTTTTTCAGTGCAAGAAGATCTTGGACATGAATCAGTACATTTGTGTGAGAAAGTCCAGTTTTTACCAAGACATCAACATCGAAGCATCTTGTCACTAAACTTTTGTTTGTGAAGAACAGATCCAGACAAAAATGTACACGCTGAGAAATTAAAGAAGAAAAAAAAAAACACAGAGCAGGAATTGATCATCATGACAACCATCTGCTTTTTATTAAATGTATATATATTAAATAAAAAGAAACAACCTGATATTGTGTATAAGTGATGTGAACTTGTGGCTCCACCCTCCACATCAGACTTCATTTTGGAAAAGATAATTTCCCACCGTGCCCTTAAAACTTTTCCCAACCGAAAACAAAACACTGCTTTTACTCAATTGTGTCCCCATGGTGACACAATGCGGCTGTGTAAACAGATTGTGGTCTCCACAGCGCGCGCGCACGCACGCACGCACGCACACACACACACACACACACACACACACACACACACACACACACACACACACACACACACACACACACACACACACACACACACACACACACACACGGCAAAATGGAAACTGGAGAGATTGATCATTTACATACGAGTAGGACACAGAGCCACAGTGAGACTGTTAAACCGCTATAAACTCTACATGTACTGGACAGTACTGCCACCTAGTGGTGTCTAATGCCACTTGCAGTTTATAGGGGCATTAAAAAAAAAAGACAAAAGGTGAAAGCGTCTGCTTGCTCTCATCCATCTATTCTCATGGCTTATAATGAAGAATAAATGCTTTCCATATATCCCTGCACATGTTTTATTAAACACGATTGAATGATTACAATAGCAGTATAACTGAGTCAGTCATGTGGCGGAAAAGCTCGGGCTTCTCTTCCCACTCAGTTTGGCAGAAGTATGAAGCTGGAGTCAAATTACAAGCAACTGGTGATGTTCAATAAAGAAAAGGTTGCCATATGTTAAATATAGGATTAATTAAAGGGCTATTAATATTCTATACATAGAGAGACAGACACACACGTTCATCAAACAGTAAGCCACGCAGGCACAGGGGAAACATACAAACCTCACACAAAGATCGCTGGCCCAGAACCCAAAGCAATATCCTCGCTCTGAGATGAGCGTGTCAACCAATAAATCACAATGTAAATCGGTTTAATATGAAACACTCATGACCAGACATGTCATGTCCAGAGTATTCTGCTGGTGTATCTACCAAAGGTGAACAGTGTGCCCCAGCTAGTCTTGCAATACCAGTCTGCACCACCGGGTGGTGTGTTGAGACACTCAAAGATGCAGCAGGGGGCAATAGACAACACAATAATCACTGAAGGTCTTTGATATGACACAGTAGTAGTGACTCTCTCTCTCCCACACTTGTAGCAAATAGAACCTCAAGTCTTTGATGCTACAAAAACACGGCACACGAATCTTTGGGTACTTTGGTCTGTTCTTAATGCAGCACCTCTCAAGCGCCATCGTGTTGGACGGTACATGACCATTTCTCCATCCCTCCAGAGATCTTTAACCAGATTCAAGTGTGGCCTGACTCGACCACTCCAGCACGTCCAGAAGCCTCCTTTGATGACCTTCACAGCAGCAGAATGCTTCCTGTGGCCTTCATCAGATTTGCGTCATTGAGACAACCCCGTCTCAGAGGTCTGCAGACATTTCCGTTGACTTCATGCTTGGCTGATGCCGACACTCACCGTCCACTGTGGGACCTTGTAGAGACGGTGCGCGTCTTCCGAAATCATGAAACTGAATTTACCACCAGAGGTCTCCATTGAAGCTGTAGAGAAATATGAAGGATGATCAGTCGGTGCAGAATGTGACAAACAAAGAATAAATAGTAAAGTACTCCACTGTGGAATAAGACTGAAACATAAAAACGTGTGATTACTGACGCTTGTGTCCACCGATGGATTGTTTTTAATCAGGAGAAACAAACAGTGGGTGCATGTCAATAATGATCTTTAATGTCAATATATACAGAACTTGAAAGAAAAATAGAATTTTAAAAATCAAATGAAATAAATACAATATCATACAATTTCCACAATGTCTTTTTGAAGAGATATCCATGGAAATATTTTTTTTTTTTTTTTTTTTAATTCAGCCTCTCTGGTTCGACAGGGTGCGTCCCATCCCCCCCAGAGAATTCCCTACTGTTCCCCCACATGCTCTTCATCTCCCTCATCTTCTCATCTTCATTACATATATATAATTTTCTATATATATATATATATATCTTTTATTTTTTTTTGCAAACGAGAGTTTCTCTTCTCATTACCACATTGTTTCACCTTCAAACTCAAGACGTCTTTTATCCATCTGCAGGTTATTTCGCCTTTTTAGATGCGTCGTTAGCGTCACAAAGTAACATGAGTCAGACTGAGTCTCAGAGCAGGAATGCAGGTTTTGTCCACACATGCATTTATGTTACCAAAAGTGCTGGTAAATGATTTTGATTGAGGGATTTTTTATTTATTTTTTTTAAAGCAAACAGTCTAACAGAGAACCTCAGTCAATATCATCTTGCCAGTACTCTCACACATAAATCATAACCTCACTTTGAAGAAAAGAAGCTAAAGAGAGCGAAAGCAAACCAGAGAAAGAGTGAACTGACGGGGAGGAGGAGGAGGAGGAGGAGGAGGAGGATGGCAGAGCGAAGATGAAGAGCGGTGGGGTGGGGGCACAGTTTAACCAAAGCAGCTTTGAATCAGCCAATCACAGTGAAGGAAAACATCAGCTGGTGCTTTTCTTCCCCGTGCGAGGAAGAAAGAATGAAAGGCGAGAAGGGCGAGTGCATATGAAAGCTGTGGAAATAAATACAGGTCTGTCTGTCTCCGTCTGTCTCCCCAGCAGTAACGGATATGTGGGTGTCCACTCTTCCTCTTCCTCTTCAGCCAACGTCTTCGCTTTGCAACCTTGTCTTGTACGTATGTGTGTGTGTGTGTGTGTATGTAATAAATAGATTTAAAAAGGGAGACAGTAGTTCTGACTGGCCAAGACTCTGGGTTTGTGTGCGCGGTTTTGTGTTTTTGCGAATGAGAGTCCGACTGAGGGCGAGGTGGAAACTTGGGAGGGCGACGGATGGGAGTCTACATGTCTGTTGAGGTGAGTTTCTTCATGCTGCGTCTCTGGGCCAGACTGGACGCCGCCACGGGCTCCAGCACCGGCTGGCTGGTCTTCTGGCTCAGAGCCGAATAGGTGGCGGCCATGGCTCCCTGGAAAAACAACGTCATCGTCATCGTCACCTGGTTTCCGACCTCGAACAAACATTACATACATAAATTAAAGCTGTGAGCAGAACAGCTGGTTCACTCGTGAGGCTGTTTGTGGAACATTCTCCAAATAAAGTAAGAAATGGAGGCCCGGTTGGTACGGTTGTCCTCTGGCAATCGGAAGGTTGCAAGTTCAATTTCCCACACAGAGAAGTGTCCTTGAGCAAGACACTGAACCTCAGACTGCTTTTATGGATTGCTCAAGCAGTGGGAAAAGTGCACCTTAAAAAAAATGCTAATTTCCCCTATAATCCAATTCAAAACTTCCATATATTTCATATTTATTACACAAAGTATATTACCAATTTCAGCTTATAAATTATGACAATGTTACTGTTTGTCTTTTTATTGTTTAAAAAAAAATATATTATCTCATATTGGATCAGGTTTGGATCAATATATTATGTATCATTCAGACTAATAAAACATCAAACAATGAAGCAGATGTCAAATTACAAGTGTCTAAATAATCCTGGGAGCATAGAGCTGTGTTTAATAGTTAGAGTTACACCAATATGTGTGTAATAAGTTCCCTTCAAGTGTGCGATCAGTCAGCACTTAAATACTCCGTCAATTAAAAAAAAAAAAGTCTGCACTATAAAAAAAGGCCCAGTTTTTCCGTTTGACAGTTAACAGTGTATTTTATGACCAAGTGATGGTTATGTTGTGAAAATAATGGGATTAAAATGTCAATCACAATGCTGCAGGCCTGCAAATCAAAACGAATGCTGATAGATAACTATTTCATTTACAATGTATCTTGTAAAAGGGATGAATCATTACATAATTATTGTCATAGTTGACGATATATTTAATTTTCTTATTATGATCAAACTCTGGGTGATTAACTCTCCTCTCCAACTCCTCCAACACTATTACACAACTGTTGTTTATACCACGCACTGCATCTCTGTGTGAATTGGAAACTCATCATGCATTAATTACAAAACGCAAAACTGGACCAGCTTCAAAATGGTGTAGGGAGAACAATCTTCAGCGAGCGCAGAGGGAAAAAAAAATCTCTGAGCCAACTCCACTGTCGGTGTTCAATAAAAATGTTTTAAAACATTGGAAAGAAGCTACGCCAGTGTGTGTGTGTGTGTCACTACAAATGACATGGTTAAAAACTGGACCACAGAAAATCGATACTGAATTGACATTAGCAGTTTGACATCTTGTAATACCACCGTGTACCACAAGATGGCAAAGAGAGTCCCAACTTGCAATTAGTCTTAAATATAGAAATATATTATTGAAATAAACTATTAAAGTTGGGGCATTTTCACAACGACAGGATACTTTGGTAAGAAAATGAAAAAAGACTCCAGTTGGACAGAAATTGTGACGGCAAGTCAGGAAAATATGTTTGAAGCTGAAATAACAATGTTTCTTCTCAGTCAGGGAGTTACCCTTGTTGATGCTTTTGTGGTTTATTGTAGATATATTACGCAGCTCCCAGCTGTACAAAACGCGATGCCAGTCAGCATATTTATATATTCCAGTCATTGTAGTCAGACGCTGGATAAATTACCTTCAAACTGCCATCATTAGGCGACTCGGATGATCACTTGACACGACTCAAAACTATAACATGCTTTCATACAAACCGTCACTACAGACGTGACAGTGATCCTGGCGTCACTGGTGAACTGCACATTTGCCACAACAAACGCTGCATGCTTTTCTCTCAGCATTGCTTAAAGTGTCGGGAGTAAAACCATAATGAGGCATGGCCTCGTTATGGTTGTACTTGTTGTGGGATGAGACAGGAGGTTGTTGGTATGAAACCACTACTCTGCACTGCAGGAGGAAGACTTTCTCCGTGTACAGATGCTGCTCTAAAGAGATTACAAGGTTACTAAGGTGGGCCAAGCACTCTCTGTCGGGGTCCACAAACAACCTCTACAACATAATAGAGATCGTGAGAACTTGGGAGCTCCTGCGCGAGCGGCAGCGGGAGGTGAATGGAGGACGGCTCCACGCTGCTGCTTACACCGAGGTTTAATACGTGACCATGCAGACGTTTCTCCTTCCTTTTCCAAAATAAATAGTCGCTTCCAGCTTAAAATCTGTGCTGTACGTCAACTTATAATCGGTCTGCGACCTAAATCTGACGCTCTAATGAAAAGAAATGACTCAGTGCTTTGGGAAAGTGAGGCAGGACAACATCACCCCTTCATTGTCGGTCACCTAGCAACCGTGCGAACACCAAACGCAACACAATACGAGGAGCGGCGAGATGAGCGTCACTTCAGGGAGGATCTGATCTGGGTAAGTGTCGAGATAAGATGTGCAGGAGCCGGTGTTGGCACAGAGCAGCGTGAGTCACCAAGGACCCTTTTATTCGCGGAGAGGCACAAACACTTCACATGTGTGCAATCAGGCAGAAGAGTCCATCACCTCATCTGGTGCCGTGGGATTATGCAAGTCTGTGCTTAAAAATACTAACACTCACCTTGACGAGGTGCGGTGCGTCATGGCGCGTGAGCTGGAAGTGTGGGAGCGCGTCTCTGCATGTGATCCAGGAATGCTTGAGGACCTGCTCTGCTGTGTATCGCTGGTGAGGGTCCACATGGAGCATGTGGGACAACAGGTCCTGGAAGAAGACAACGGCAACAACAACAATGCATGTTCAGACAAGACGCCTGCAGCAAATCCAATGCTTAAATCACAATCCAGACATTAAGACTGTTTTCTACCAGCGTTTGTACCTTTGAGGTGTCTGACACAGTGTCCCAGTTGCCACCTGTCAAAGAGAAATTTCCAGATCCTATCCGGAGCAGGATCTCCTCCGGTGTGTCGTTTGGCCCGTTAGCAAACGGCGTGTACCTGACAGAGGGATAAAGACCAGAGGTTGGGGACACGAAACGCAACACTTTGCTTCTACTGACATCCGAACCATACAACTGGCAAAAACGTAAGGCTCAGACAGCTGCGGAACTTATCTCGAGTTCAGATATAAAGGTGTAAGCGGCACAGGCCTGTCGGGGTCATAATGTTATGGCTGATCAAAAGTTTAAACGTTTTGTTGTGTCCAACTAGCTTGTCACACAATCACTAAATAACCAAATTTTGTTATGTACATGTATTAAAGATCGCTTTTACTTCTTCAAATTAAAATCATTTGTTCCATCATTAGCATGGTTGTTTTAAGCGGTGATGAAAAAGTGACTCCACAGTTTCTTTATCCTGGAGGGGCTCGCTGCATGTTGCAGTTGACTCTTGCATTCAACAAACAAAATGCGTTATCCCCAAGCTCTCCAGTAAGCTCCATAGCAGCCAATCAGGTGTTTTAGATCTAAAACCTGCTGGACTGAGGCCCTTCAGGACCAGGATTGGACACCACTGCACTGTGGTGCTGCCAAATCCCCGTATGGGTACAGGTGATGCAGTATTGCAGTTTGATCTTTAGAATCCTTGTGAAAAACTGAGCCATGGATAAAACTCCTAAATTGAAGGATAAAGCTGCCAACTACTCCCATGTGGCATGAAGTGCAATTTGGATCCACTTTAGTCACCATGCTGTGAATTTCATGTCACGCAATATACATTCTTTTGAGTGCAATTCAAACAGATTTGTGTGTTGATGCTTCAAACATCAGGTACTGGCACAGTTAGTGGGAATGAAAGCTATTGAACTGCCTAATTTAAATCACTTTCTGACTGTTAAGCCGTTTGCAACACATCGAACTGGTTAGAATATGTGAATCTTTCTATGGTATATGTATATTGTATCGTATAAAAGTGCTTCTGAAAGATTCCCGTCAGCAGCCTTACCCTGCCAGCATGGTGTACAGTAGAACTCCCAGACTCCATATATCACAGGCTGCGTCATAACCTTGTCGCATTAGTACCTAAACATGCACAGGAATCAGAAATACACACCCGGGACTCATCAACAGTATCAATGAACTGTAGATGCAGTCTCAGCCCCGTTATTCCCCCCCTTCCCGAAGCTTTGGATCTTTAGTCCTGCAGTTCCCTTCCTCACCTCTGGTGCCACAAAGTTGGCGGTGTAACAGGGGGTGAGGAGGAGGCCGTTTCCTCCCCGAAGCTGCTTTGCAAATCCAAAGTCACAGATCCTGATGGAGTCTGGATTCCCCGAGTCATCCATGTACAGGATGTTGCTGGGCTTCAGGTCTCGATGTACTACCTGCAGAGGAGGGAACAGAGAGCGTATTGGATTTAGCTCGTGTGTGTGTGTGTGTGTGTGTGTGTGTGCGTGCGTGTGAAGGAATGCCTCCTCACCCCTTGGCAGTGGAGGTAGTCAACAGTCTTGGTGATGGTGTAGAGCACAGCACTGGCCTCTCTCTCAGAGAAAAACTTCTGCCTGAGGATTTTGTCCAGCAGCTCTCCTCCCTTCATCAGCTCAGTTACCAGGTACACATACCTGCCTTCGTCATACACCTGACACATAAACACAACCCATCAGCATGTGCTCAGAAAAACAAGAACCCCTCCCTCCCCCCACGCGTGTTTCGAAATGTAAATATTACTGACGTCTTTGAGTGTGATGATGTTGGGATGCTGTCCGTATCGCATCAGGATTTCTATTTCTTCAGAAGGATCCCTCTTGCTTTTGTCTATAATCTGCAAAACACGGGAACACAAACGTCCCGATACAGTGACCGAATAAAGAAAACTACAATAACAAATCAGTGTGATTAAACTGGCAGAATTCCATGATTTGAAAAAGCTCTGAAGCTGCGCTGCCACCTGCTGGCACAGACAGGCACATTAAACATGACTCCACATTGAGCGGGTTCACGTGAACTCTCGGAATAAAGCGGACGCGCAGAGGTCATAACGGTAATTAATCACAATTAAAATTAAGTGGTTTACCTTCACAGCGTAGTCCATGGCGGAGACTCGGTGTACACAGCGTTTACAGATGGAGTAGGATCCGACCCCGATGTCCTCCTGCAGCTCGTACAGATCGGAGAACTTGGCTGAGCCCCCGTGCATCTGGAGAGGACAGGAATCATTAACTGTTACGCTGCATTCAATTACATTAAGTGAACAAACTCTTTTTCCAGTCGTCGCCATCTGTCCTTCAACAGCCGCTTCTCCACTTTCTTGCCAGTGATTATTCTCCATCAGTTCCACTCCGGTTCTCCGTTGGTCCACACAAGTTAAAGTGTAGCATGTGTCGAGCAATAGCTCTATGTATTTACCATAAATTAGATAAACATGTCAGAAAAGCAAAGGGGGAATATCCTCGGTTCGACTCCAGGCCGACACTTTCTGTGTGGGGTTTTACACCTTTTCTCCAAGCCTTCCTTTTTCCTCCCACAGTCCCCCCCCCAAAATTATACATTTTAAACAGTGTCGACTCCAAAAATGTCCTGCAGGTGTGTGTGTGTGTGTGTGTGTGTGTGTGGTTGTTGGCCCTGTGTTGTTCTGGTGACCTGCCGCGGGTCTCTTCAGCTGGGATCGGCTTCAGCAACACGCAACCTTGAGCTGGATGAAATGGCTTCGAAGATGAATGGATGGATATCCTCACTTTATCTTCCCTTACAAGTTATATAGAGGTATCTATTTCATTCAACTTGGTGGAAAAGTAATTACATTTTTGCTGATTTAAGAGTTTTAACTGGGCGAACTGAGATATATATATATATATATATACACACTGCTAAATATAGCCGCTTACTATTCAAGCAGGGTTCTCTCACAGTCTGCAACAGTCACACCATAAAGACCTTGTGAGAGACGAGTGTTTGCCAGCAACAACGTCCAAGCCCTTTCCTCAGGGTGAATCGGTGAAAACATGCATGTTGAAGCTCCAAAATACGAAAGAGGATTTTTCTTTTTTAGCATTTCACTGCATTTGTATTTGAAAATAGTCGAATTTTAAAATTGATTCTTTAAAATGCTCCTCTTATGAAGGATATTTCATCAAGTGCAGACTTTTTCATAAACACTTTGGCCTCTTACATTAGTTATTTATAGGTTAATATGCCATTATCATTTTACTGCTCTGCCACATTCAAGATCAAATTAGGCTATATGTGGCAGTTGAACAAACATGAGTTTAACACCCTGATTTACATAGAGTGAGAAATGTGTGTGATTTTGCAGCTCGTTCTCGATAATGAACGAGTGAGGTGCAACTCACGGGTGTGTGTGTGTGTGTGTGTGTGTGTGTGTGTGTGTGTGTGTGTGTGTGTGTTCTTCCACTGTGCAAGTTCACTTGTGTACACAGCCACCACTTCACCGCTGTTATTACCTCTGCTACCGTCACACAGGCAGAATGGCATTAACCCATTAACTTCACCTCTCTGACATTTATTCAGCGAGCACGAAATGAAGGAGCAACGGACTGGAAACGAAGTGAAAATGTAAAAGCGGGAGTAGGTACGATGAGTCATGTTCGACGCTGCAGCCGGAGCACAACAGCAGCTGCTCAGAGAAAAGCTTGTTCTATTTACTGGCATCTTATTGACAACAGTGACCACGGGTCACATGCTTTGTTGTTTCAAATGGGCTTTCTTTTTTTTTTTTATATTACAAATGCATGTAAATATCATGTAGGATGTTTGAGAAAAGAGTTCAGTGAAATGACTAGACATCTTCGATTAAAACAGTTAGAGGTAATCGGATAACTACAACCAGTCAAAATTATGATATTGATGACTTTTCACTTGATTCTGGATGGTTCTCAGCTATATATTATAAAGAAGACTCCGTAAAAAGTCAGGCATTTAAAAAAAATTGCTGGAAGATGTGGATCCGACCAAGATTACTTATTTGATTAGATTACTTATTTGATATTTCTTTATGGAGTCAAATCCATCCCAAAAAATTTTAACTGAAAGTTGAAGGTTTGGTCTTGAATTTTTTTTAAAAACCAATAAAAACTTCAAACATGGAATTCTTCTGATAAAATATTTCTTCTTAATTTTTTTGCTTTTAGAAGATATACGTACAGAAATTTATTTTTAAATACAAGATGCAATTTTTTTCAGTTGCAGGTTTGAAGTTTTCAGAATAGGATTTTATTTCTTTCACACATAATTTTGAATTTTTTTTGTCACAAAGCATTTGGCTTCCATACTTGGTCACTCTCAATGTGTTCGTGGACGTCATGTTACAAATGTAGGATGAATGTGAATTTTATATGTGATAAGAGCGGCCATATTGTAGAAGCCTTGAGAGGAACTGTAATTACACAAACATGGCAAAGGCCAAAATTCTCTGTTTTCTTGTGGTTTTCGGATTTTCTAGCCATCATAAAAAGTCCAGGAGTTTGGGATGTGAGAGGTATGCATGCCGAATCCTCTGGGTTGTGACAGGATAGGAATATATGGGTTACATCTCTCACACACACACACACACACATGCTTCTGCCCGAGTGGAAATTTAAGTGATAAACACTGTAAACTGCAACTGGAGTCAAACTGTCTTAACACGTTCACTGCCAGGTTTTTTTATTTGGATATTGATGTCGATGTAGTGGAGTGGCAAACTGCAGTCAGGTGACAGTGTGTGTGTGGCTCTGCAGGGGAACACAACCATCACAGCTTGATGCATAATTACAATTAGTTGGCAATCGTGAGCGTGATGAGATTTTTTTTTTTTTTAAACATATCTGAAACCTCACAGTAGTGACAACCAGCAGCCTTTAAAAGAGACGTGTTGAGACACTACGAGTGGAGCACTAAATGAATTCTTACAAGCACATTGTTCCATCACATTTACACATGTGCCATCTGTCTTAACTACTATTAACTGAATTATCTGGAATTGTCTGCAAACTCCAGATTAAGGTAGATAAATCAATCAATCTCGTCGGTTGTTTGTTGTGAAATAGCAATGAACACATGTGGGATAATTTACCTTACAGCCTGACTGAAAAAATCAACAAACTGAAAAAAAAAAAAAAAAAAGTTAGATAAACGTCAACATCCTGCATCTCAGTGAATCGTTTATTAATGAGCATGTGTGTGACACAGGGGTCAATGCAAAGTGCTGAGGGTGCATGTTCACCTGAACTATGGGAAGTATGCTGAGCAGTGGGGAGCTCTTGTTCTCGTCCATGGGGGTCGGGGCCACAAAGCTGAAGCCTTTGAAGAGCTGGTGGGCGTTAGCGCTGGGTGGGATGCCAGGGGAGTCTGAACAGACAGAGATCGTTTAGGATACGAACACGCTGCACGCACACGTACTGAATTTTTAGAATGTGCGGTTGTAGCTCAGGCTCAAATGCAGTTTCCATGGCTGCAGGAGTGCCCGCTGCTTGTGAGCACGTGTGAGCGGCCCCGTGTGTAGGTGTACCTTTAGGCGTTTTAGCGGTGAACTCTGGGTCGAAGCAGAACGTGTCATCTGGTTTACCTGCTGCAGGCTTGAATGGGGGCTGGAGCTCCCTCCTATACAGTTTCTGAGAAAAGCAAAGTGCAGGGAACACACACACACACGTATATGTTAGAACTCAAACCCTACCGCAGGCCACTGGGAGTGTGTGAACAAACGTGCAAGAGAGGCCAAGACCCTTCCCAGATTAACCCCTCCAATCCTTTAACCGCTCAGTCCAGCCAATAGTGTCCTACTGGCTCTTAAACACTCACGCAGGGCTATTAGTGCACACACAGTGAGAACTGGAGCTCTGCCCAGACTCGCACACACACACAAACATAGTTGCCGTGGCCAAGACTGATGGCCAGTGGTCACCAAGCCAAACGTTTGTTAGGTGTGAATCTTCAGCAGAAGCTGTGCGTGTGTGAGAAAACGAGAGGGAGAAGTGTATGCTCACATTCCAGTCGATGGTGGAAAAGAAAGCGTGGCGTTTGATCTCCTCCACTCCGTCGGGCCCGGCCCCTGAACACACAGATCGCTCCCTTTCAGATCACCTGGCACGTTTTCATTGCGCCGCGCTCCAACGCATCGGACGCCAAAATGTTAACAAGCTTTGACGGAGCAGGCTGTGATACCTAGTCTGTTCGCGGGGTTACGTTTGAACAGCATTCGCAACAAACTCTGGGCTTCCAAGCTCAGGAACTGAGGCATTCCCAACTTCGCTCTGTGTGGGGGCAGAGCAGAAGGACAAAGCGACAGGTCAACGCAGAACGGCACCAACCGATCGTTATTCACAGATCAAAACTTGTGGCACGACGACACGCTTTGAGCATCTTCATCACGCTACTGAAGTGACTCACTTGAGAATCATGTTCATGGTCTCATTGCGGTCTTTCCCTTGGAAAGGTAATGTCCCCGTCAGCATCTCAAACTGCAGAGGACAAACAGAAATGACGGGAAATTTGATCAAGCGTGCTCCAAGGAATGCAACAAATAAGAATATTCACAGGTGTGTGAATGTGTGTGTACCATAAGCACTCCCAGAGACCACCAGTCCGCACTCTGTGTGTGTCCTCTCCTGTTGACCACCTCAGGGGCCATATACTCCACCGTACCACAGAAGGAATAAGCCTTCTTATCAGCATCTACTGACTCTTTACTCAAACCAAAGTCTGGACAAAAGTAAAAAAATTGCCAGCGACAAACAAGCAATGTGTTACAAATGACTCAATGTTCGGCACATTTCATAAAGACTGTCACAAAAATGGGTAAGTATTTCAAACGAAAATTAGAAAAAAAGATACACAAGCGACTAAAAAGCAACAGTACAAAACACAAATCTATCAAAACAAAGTTCTGTGAAATGTGAATTGATTTTGTGTAATTAATTTGCATTGTTCCATAACTCAGCATGAAGATAAGAAAAGCTCATACCTGTTAACTTTATGTGTCCAGCTTCATCAAGTAAGATGCTGAAAGACAAGAACAAGTTGATTACAACTCAGTAAGTAATCCAGGATACTTCACTCAAAAGCCACACTGGACAAATATGATGTAAAATAATGCCTATATAAAGAAATGTGTGGGTGAGAAGGGAGCTTGGAATTTGTTAAAAAGGCCTTCATGGATTTATTTGTTTGACTTTTGATGTCAGAAAGTTAAATCCTTTGTTGTAAAATTTGTTCTTAACCCTAAATCAACATTAGAAAGGCAGATTATGTCCCTCATCATAGGAACCACATTTGTTTGGAACACGCATTTGCCAGATGAACATGCGACTTGACTATGTTGGCTGACTTGTGTCAAGTATTGCGTAAAGTATTGGAAGCTT
This sequence comes from Blennius ocellaris, assembly GCF_963422515.1. NCBI lineage: Eukaryota > Metazoa > Chordata > Actinopteri > Blenniiformes > Blenniidae > Blennius > Blennius ocellaris. The sequence continues at coordinate 15,664,633 of NC_137658.1, read as the reverse complement.
CCCCAGAGCCGCAGTGTGTGAGCAGGCTGGAGCTCAGCATGAGGTCCAAGTGCCAGGATGTTGTTGTCACATGATCTGGATGCTCCTTGTTTGTTCAGTGGATAAACCCTCAAACTGTTTCTAAAGACTTCCATCATCCACTCCACAGAACCTACATACTCTGCTCTGCTGCTCATCCCACAAATGTTGCTCCATTCAAAATGGGAACGATAAGGCTTCTTAATACAAGTCATTGCCAAGAAGCAAAAGCTGCAGCAAAGATCTGCAAACACACTTTTCATTATCATGCATCAATGCTTTATATTTTCATTAAAGTATAAAATGATAGAGATTAAAATGTTACTCTTCCTGCTGTATTTTCTAAATTGGATTGAGACACTTTACTGGACTCTTGCTGTACAAGCTGGCTCAAGAGGCGTTGAGGATATGATGAAATACAACTATTGTGCTTTCACTTCAAAGATTAAAGCTAATATTTGTGAAGTGTATGCTTGTACCCATCTTCATTGTCTTGAAGTATTAAAACAGACCTTTGGCTAAGCACTGCCTCTGAACACAAATGAACCAATAGCATTCAACAAAAAACTACCCGGAAACATCCACTTGGACATTCTCAGCATAAAACTCCATTAAAAAGCACGTTTAAATTTGTTCCAATGCAAGGCAATGTCTTGTATAATCTTAGCAATACAGTCACATAATATCACAGCAGCAAGGAGCTTTTACGAGCTAGCCACCTAAGCTTACCTAATGAATACTGATGTTTAGCCACTGCCACAGGTATCAACCCTCCATTGCATAAAGCAGACCTTGCTGAAGGCTCCTCCATGAAATAAATCCAAGTTGCCTAGCGCCTATTGCAGTTTGGTTTCGACACTGACAGCAGCCATGTAAACATGCAGTCAACTGCAACGGCTTGTCTGAGTTGGTGACACTCACCAAGGGGGGCGGGGTTTAGCCAAAGACCCACCCCCCCCTTCCCCCAATGATCTCTACGCATCTGTTGAATTTGTTTCCATCGACACCTACAGTCTGCATCTAATCGATGACGCCTTTCAACAAGGCCAGAAAATCTGGATATGTCAGATATCAGTGTGTGCGTTTGGTTTCAGAGGGTGCAAGAGGTGAAACATTTCGTACTTCTCTGGCTTGAGATCTCTGTAAACTATGCCCAGGTTGTGCAGATGGTCGAGGGCCAGTGCCAGCTCTGCAAGGTAGAATTTCACATCTTCCTCTGTAAACATAACCTGATAAGAACTGGACAAATTTACTCTCTGAACTCTGAGGAGGAGACACAATCAGCAGCACAGACAAAAAAACAAACAAACAATTCAATCATCAAAATAACAGAGAAAACAGGATTGTCAATGTCACAGTATCAACATTTCAGATGGGTTAAAGCCTGTTGATTTGACACTGCTGCCAGCCGCCACTTTGGTGCTGACACACACTTTCAACATCTATCTGGAGAACAATCCCACACTGTTGTGAAAGCATTTGAAAAGCGCCTTTAACTGACAAGCGACTGGTGATGTAAAAGCGACTGAAGAGTCCAAGAAAAGCACCTCGCCTTTCCAGAAGGAATTCAAGTCAGTATTTGAATGAAAAACACACAAAAGAAGGCAGGATAGACAAATGACTTGGCAGACCTTGTATGAAATACGTAAAAATACTGTCACTAAGTTTGTTCCATTTGTAGAGGACAAATCAGAAAAAACAAAAACATAACATTGTGAGACAATCAGACACATGAAGCAAGAGAAGGCGAGCTTACCTCTTTGGATAAGCGAGTGAATACATCCCCTCCCCTGAGAAAGTCCAGTATTAAATACAGTTTCCCTTCTGTCTGAAAGGCTGTACATGTAAAGAGAGATAAAGAGTTTAATAACATGTAAAACATACAGATGTCCACTAATATGTTTCTGGATGCAGATACAGTAAGCAGCTTATTGCATACACAACCTAAACAAGCACGTAATCTGTATAACGGTAATCGCCTACGTACTATGTGCATAAGAGTGTTATATCTCACCGTAGTGCAATTTCACTATGAAGGGATGATTTACTTCCACTAAAATGTCTCTTTCCATCTTAGTGCGAACTCTGTCCCTGACTGGAGACACAGCACGGACACCAACGGTGAGACACTTCAGTTCAAGGAGACACTCGGAGGGTTTGTGTCAAATCGATGCTGAATTACCTTTCAAAGATGCCTTTTTTAGAACTTTCATTGCATATAACTGACCAGCATCTGGACCCAAAATCTTCCTGACGAGGAACACCTGAGAGAACCAGACGGGAGAGCTTAGACAAACCTGCCGGCAGAATCGTACGACTGGTCAGGCGAGTGTCCTCACCTTGCCAAAAGAGCCCTGGCCGAGGACTTTGAGTAGCTCAAATTGTGATGGATCGGCTTTCTCGCAGCCTTCTTTCACATGGTGGGTGATAGGAATCTCCTCATATGTTTCTTCGTCCTGCACAAGAGCAGCATGGGGCGTGAGGCACGGTCGGCGGCGTTGTCGTCCCCCCGTGATCTCGAAACGCGGCGCTACTTACACAGTGTGAGAAAGACTCTCCCTCCTCCATGGGCTCGTCCATGATCTGATGTCCATTGACCTGCAGCCAAACCGGTAGATCTGATTAGAGTGGTCTTCAGCAATGACCACTTTCACAAAGCTTCTTCCTCCTTGTTTTGAGCCGAGCAGAACTCTGACTGCAACTGCTGCACGCCCACATGTATGATGGAAGACTCAACAGATGAAATCACTGAGTCACATTCGATAACGCAGCGCTTTTTTCTTTCTTTCCAAAAAACTGCAGATCTATTTGTTGTCAAACAGTATGGAGTCCATACTTTTAACCCTGGCCAGCTATCCAGCTCTCATCCTGTGCCTAAAGCCCCTCATTATTAGCATTCTAGCTTAATCCCTCGCCAGAGCAAAAACAACATGTCTGACCAGCTCGGAGAGACCGGTTTGTGCCGAGGCTACAGTCAGCATTCAGCCTCCTGAGGACAAAACATGGCCTGGTTTCTTTAGAAGGCTTCCAGCTGATTGTGAGTGTGGTCAGACGCTTTCTTTTGACATTCTTTGGATAACTCGTTTACACTGAAGCAGCAGTGCAATGCCTGTTTTAGTCATTATAGCAATCCTGCACTGTAATGACATTGTCAGAGGGGGAATGTCAGACATCTCAGCATGAGCAACTCAAGCAGACACTGAAGTGACCACTGTAATCTTATCCAGGTTGGAATATTTGAGATTTGTGCTGGAGCTCAGTCTGCATTATGTATTCAGCCTGGTGTGTTTGTGTGTTGAATTCCATCAAGCCTCTGAAGAGGGGGGATGAGTCATAGCGCTACGCAAGCCCACTCAGTGGGTGGAGCCACCAACATACACTCACATACATCCACAGAACGGAGGCCAACAAACCACCCTCAAACATCTTAGTGCCACAGAATGACATTTACAACATAAACAATCAATCAGTCCACATACACACGCCACAGCCGGATAAAACACTGAGTAAACTCCCAAATGAAAGCCCGGGTGCATCTGTGAAGTTTAACATGCAGGCTGGCCAAAGCCAGGGCACTGCTTGTGTCATAATTCACACATACATCTTCACACCCACCTTTGCTGTGGCTCATCTCAGCCTACACTCGCAGCACAAACCAGGCGAGCCTTTTTCAGCCGTTGGAAAGCACGCCTGACAACCACACAAAATATCACCTTGCAATCACAGAAAACAGTGTGTGAGGAGAAAGATTAAATATCTTCTCCAGTCTCAAACGTGACATAAACCAGCATCACCACAAGCCCGGTTTATGTGGCTTAGCTGATGTTTACTTTTGTGCCTCTGTGATCTTGGCAGCCTTCTGAGGAGCAGCATCCGGTCAACAGCAGATTCAAGCCCTTGTTTGTGTCATTCTTAAAGACACAATAGATCAGTAACTACTTAATAGGTACATCTACGCAAGCCACGTAACACACCATGCCAAAGAGTAGAAGATTATGGGATGAAGACACAGAACAATAACAAGAGGAAGGATCAGCTCGAACAAATAAAATGTCGCAACAACTCTCGGCTGACTTTAAAAACAGTCACACTGCAGGTGTGAAAGCGTGCAAATAACCCAGGAGATTGAAGAGTTTAGGGTGTCAGATTGGTCGAGATCACGTAAAAAAACCAACCCATGTAACTAATCTGTGTCATGACTGCTATCAGATAAAAGCTTTTGAAAGCTAACACTTTCTCTGGAGACAATAACCAAGAACAAGACCTATATAAGCATATTGCTACAGCATGCAACTAAGCAGTAATTACACTTTTATCTCGCAACTATGTTATTTTTTACCTTTAAAATAACGAACATCCTCACTAATTCAAACATCCTGAGTCGTTCTGACGTCGGACCAAACGCAAACCAGCTACAGTTCAGATTTGAACTAGTCGAACGTCATTTCAACATCTTATCGCTAAACTACAAGCAAAGATAAAATACTTACAACAGAGCCCCCTTTGTAGTAAATATTAAAAACTTGGCTACAAGTTTGGAGCCTGCATGCTGTCAGCGGAGCTAGCAGGCTAACTACATGCTAAGGCTAAATGCGCTAAGCTAGCTCCGGGGTAAACTCCTCCTTGAGGAGAAGTGTAAATAAATACAAACAAAAGGCAGAGAGTCGGTGTTGTGGGACTGGATAGAGAGTCGGATCTCTGCTCGGGCCGCGGAGTGGTGGCAGAAGTCTGGGCGGGCAGCGATTTAAACTGGAGAAACTCCGGACAGTGCAACAAAAATAAACAGCGAACCAGCTGTTAGCATTAGCTCGCCTGTTAGCATGCATCACCGCGCGCTGCGGGTCGTGACGCGGATTTAAGCTCGACCCAAAACTCACGCGGCGAGCTAAGTTAACGGGACGGTGCGAGCCGAAAGGGAAACAGCGGGGGGAAACACGCGTACTTCCACTCACCTCACTACTGACGCTGTTTACCTCCATCTTGTGCCAGCTTTCCTCTCCGAGTCTAAGGCATCGTAGTCCACCTAGAGCCCCGCTCCACGTTGCATGTCTCGCCGCTCCGTGGAAGTCCGCGGCTGATTCCGCCTCGATGTCCGGATGCAAAGCTGCGTGGCCGCGGGCCGCTACCGGGGAAGGACTCACCGTGGGGGGTCGGCGCGGGGATCAGTCGGTAACTGGATCACACGCTCGCCCAGAGCACCGCTAACCCTGCCATGGATGCGAATATGGCGGCTACCGTGGTACCTGACCGTCAGTGAATGAGAGTTTATTGACGTATTTATGACGCAATTCAGTTAAGGATTTCCCCCCGTCCGAACCACAGAGCAGACCACCGGATGGGGAGAAGGGGGAGGCGCGTGGACGTGACGGGCGCGGGGGGCGTGCGTGACACGCTGCGTGACATCCCCGCATCCGGTTGACTGCAGGCGCGAGGGAGTCACTGTGGGTGGAAATTAAAAGAAGTAAACAGGCTCCAGTCGGATCTGAGCTTCGTTTAATCTTCAAGTTGGATGTTTTAAAGCCACTGTTTCATAAGCCCGTCCATCCCTAATTCAACAGGGAATAAGAGGCTTAAGACTCATCCACTTTCTCTGCACAAAGGTTCACAGCTGTGCAGGACTGTGGTTCCTAATCTGTGGTCCGAGGCCCTACCAGGGGCCGCCGCAGCTCACAGGGGGATCGATCCAGGTAACTGATACTAGTGCAATGGTCAGTCTGTTTCAGGTTTCGAACACAAGCAGAATGACTTATCAATTGGTTTCTGAACATTTTCTTTTTTTTAACAATAAAGTGCTTTCTAACCAGGCCCAGGGTGGCTAATTGGGAGGACAATTCACGGTGGGCTGGTTTGGTTTGGTGGGTGTTCACTTTTTTTTTCAGCCTGGGTTTTTTTGTTGGTTTTTTTCACATGGGTTGATCACCCACTGTTTCCGCTGTTCCTGGGCCACCTCTGCTTCCTTCCACTGGCAGATTCTCTTTTTTTTAATAATAAACTTGATTTAAATTTTGCCACTGGCAAACAACATCACACATCCATTCACAAAGAACAAGGTGGAGCAGAGAAGGCTTGAATTAAAAAGGGGAAAGTTCTGTAAACATGCAACAAAATGTGCTAAGATTGGCAACTTGTTCATTAACACCAGCTCACGATTAGAACCAACAAATGGCGATGGAACAGGTAAGATGTTTTACTTTGCCTCCAGACACTGTTCAATTAAATTATCAAGTCAATGAATTATGTGGCATTGTGGCATATAACATAAAATTTTATGATTTGAATAATTGTATGATGCAACGCCAAATAACTGGGAAACTGTCTTTTCGCTCCTCAGAAACAAGACCAGCAGCATTTCTGAGAGACACTTCATCACTTCACTTCACCAGTGACAATCATCTTGAAAGAAATGGTATACGTGAGTTTTGACTGTTTGCATTATAGATCAGAATAGAGAGAACTTTTAGTGACTCATTCCTTTAAAAAAACACTAAAAACAATCTCCAAGAAATTGTGGTGACAACAATTCTAAACAAATTGAACAATGTTGCGAAAAGCATCCCCCATTATTTTTCTTAACCTATGAGATTTTTGTTTCATCCAATCTCTTCAAAACAAGTTAAAGTTGGCAAAAACTCATCCAATCTGGCAATGTCTGCTGTTGAACACTGCTGGGCTGTCAGATCTCACGGGGGCTGGATGATAAGATTAATAAAAGCAGGGTGTAATGGAAGGAATTAAGGGTGAAGGTCAGGGTTGTTCACTAGGTGGATTTGGGTCCATGTCTAGACAGCTGGATTTAGGAATCCCGAAACCCTGAAAATACCTTTTTATTGTAAAAAGACAAAGTCTCACATTCAATTGAAAATGTGTATTCAGTATGAAGTAACGTATGTGCAGTGTGTGAGTTCAAAGTAGCTTTATTCATGAAGTTGAGGGAAATACATGAAATAAAGGATGGATTATATCCCATCTTCTGCCCCAGAAAATTTCCCCATACAATATTATGCTTCTGTAGTTCTTTTCTTAAAGTATCTTTTCCTCAGTGTGTTCTTAGTCAATTTGTTTTATATAAGTCAGCATGTAAAAACATCAATAAATGCCAATTATGTATAATAAGATTGTATTTTACAACTTAATAGTTTAAAAAAATAGATAGAATTCTGACTGGATGTCCTTCGCTTTCACTACTAGGTACCATTCTCTTGCTTAAAATGTCTTATTCTCAGAATATTCATAATTTATGACTGTACATTTTTTTCCAGAAAGGAGAAAATCGGAAATGACCAACTATGCTCACTCTCTCTGCGTTCTCTTGAGTCTGTTGATTCTTTCAAGGGTCAACTAAAGACCTATTTATTTCTTCAGGCTTTCGCTTAGTTCTTTTAGGGATGTTATGTATATCAATGTGTTGTCTTGGCCTTTTAAATCTGTATTTGCATTTTATTCCTGTTTTATGTTTTTTACTGAAACTGTGAAGCGCTTTGTGACCTTGGTCTGTGAAAGGCGCTATATAAATAAAGTTTTACTTACATGGCTCACGCAGGCTTTCCTTAAATACAAGAGTATCTTTAAAGACAAGAATTTGGAAACCAATAGTCTAAAGGCATACCAAGTTTTGGACTTATCTGCAGGTTTAGCCACTAATGCTGGTGTGTACAAAAGATGAGAAGGAGATAATCAACTTTCTTGAATGCTCCATTCGGTGCCATGGCTGATTGCTGGGCGGGATTGGCTCCAACACCCTGCGACCTTGAATTGAATGCAGCAGACAAGAAAAATGGATGGACAGTTGCCAGAGTGGATCATCTTCTTCCAATCCCTTCCATCTCCTGCTTCTTCCTTCTTCCAAACAATCGCTTGCATGTCGTCCCTCACCTCGTCTGGCATCCTCTGCAGCCTTCCCACAACATGGCCGTCATCTCTCTGACATACACGAACAAAGCGATCTTTATCTCGTCCATTTCACTTTGCCACCAAACTATCCCACTGACCATCGACATTTCTAATATTCAAGGTAGGATAGTTTGTCTTTCTGTAGAACAAGATGAGAAAAGGAAAAAGACAGAGGTTAGAGGTCTTTATTGTTCTCTCTGGATTGGACCAGAACAAGGCGAATGATATGCAGTAGAAAAGGCATCAGTCAGCCCAACAGTCATAGTGAAGCTCAAATCCACAGGCACTGGGCGTGGAGTACAGGTTTACCAGAGTGTGTCATTGTTAGGCCATTCACTTTCTTACATGTGAAACCTGCTTCTGTGTGGAGTGTGAAAACCTGTGTGTGTGTGTGTGTGTGTGTGGCGATGTCTGTAAAATAGTCACTCTTGTTCTGCTTCCTGCAGTAGCTCCTCTGATGCAGAGGGCTCAGTAACTTCCATTGTGTGATCCTTGTTCACAGCGACCAGCGGGATCTCTTCGTCCTCGAGGGCCTGCAGAGGATCTGCGCTGCTCGTCTGGGCGTAACCGTGGATGGGGGAAGCTTCTGCTGACTCGGCATCAGGATGAGGCCCCCTCTCCACAGTCATGTCCCAGTCCTGGTCTGAAGGCTGAGGTAGACTGGCCATAAGTTCCTGAAAGCACGCGGAGCCCGTCAGGTTAGACGTCCGGAAATACCCTCCTTCAACTGGAACAGCCTAAATGTGATGCTTGCTGAGCGTACCTGCTGTCGCTCCAGGTCGTTATCCCTCACAGCGCTGAGCAGGCTCTTTGTGAAGTTTGCAAGCTCCAGGTATTTTTGTTTTTGGTTCTCTAGCTCATTCTCCAAGAACTGCACCTCCTCGTGCTGAAACCAAAGGAGTCACAGGAGCTCGTTCACATCCTGAGGCTACAACATTTGCCGGCGCTGCCTCCAAAGAATATTTCAACACATCTTGGTCTGTTCACCTTGAATTCAAGCAGGTTCTGCATTTGCTCGAGGTCCGAGGCCACTAAATCTCCATCGTCGTCATCATCAAGGTCTTCGTCTTCGTCGATCACCTCAACCTTCTGTGAAGCAAAGCGATCATTTCAAAATAACATGCATTGTGATCACATGTGTAAGTCCCGATTACTGGGGAGCTTGTCTTTATGATCATTTATTTTCTGGACCAAACTATACTGATGAGTAAAATTAAAATCTTCAACTTGTTTGTACTGAGGATTTTTGATATAAAACGTGTGATCACCTCAGCTAATTATGCTCAGTGGTTAAATTAATGCACTTCTCAATATAAAAAGTCAATTAGAAACAGAGTGGCACACAGTCACACACTACCACTCAGCACACCAACTGCAATTAAATGTATGTTGGAGGAAAATGGATTAAAAAGAAAGAACAAACCCACACACGCACAGGGAAAATATGCAAAGCAGAAAGAAGTCCCAGCTTGAAGAGCTCAAGACACTGCCAATAGCTTAAAATGACACTGTATTTGGTTTGATGCATTGCTCCCTAAAAACCATGCCGTTCCTATGAAAATACAGATATTTTCAATATATTTTTAACTACCTTTTATAGGGAAAAACTGTTGAGAGATATCTATGCCGATAATTGTAACTTACTTTATGACATAATCTAGCCTCTAAACCAATCGGTGAAATAATGTTTGAGAGAAATAATGCATTACCACATTATTGGCCAATGGAGCAGCAGTGGACACATCTGTTCCATCTTCCCCGTCTCTGTGTTGTGAATCGATGGTGCCATCTAGGTTTGACAATGCTGCATGAATGCTGAGACACTTTTTTTTTTTTTTTTTTTCTCTCCCAAAAGGTTAATGCATGCACAGTGTGAGCAGCCTCACCCTCAGAGAGGCACACAGATCCTCCATCATTCAAGTCATCTCCAAGCTCGGGTGATCTGAGCTGCTCCTCGCCCGGGCTGAGGGCCACTGGCGACTCGTTTCCCGGAGAGGAGGTGGTGAATACAGCAGGCCCACCTTTGGGTGGAGGAATCTCAATCCCCATGAGACGGTACTTCCTCCGTCTGTTACTAATCCATGTCTGGGGGCAGGACATTCAGATAATATAACACACTATTGTAATGTCTAAAGCGGGGGGGGGGGTGTCCTGTCCTGCATGTTTTAGCTCTCTCCCAGTTGCAACACACCTGATGGCAATGCGGGGCTCATTAGTGGACTTTTTCACAACCTTGGTGATGACATCATTAGATTCAGGTATGCTGAAGCAGGTCGAGAACTAAAACATGCAGGACAGGGGCCTTCGAGGACCAGAGTTGGGCACCCCTGGTCTAAAGTAATCACAGAGGACAGTAACTTCACATTTGTGATGTCTCTCATTTGATTTGTCCTGGGAGGGTTTTTTTTAATGTATGAAATGCAGTAAAGCCACATGTACATTCAGACATTTTTATACTTTACTCACAGATATATTTTAAAAGTTTAAAAACTATAAAAAGACAGTATGAAAAAAGTGTTGCTCTATATCCATCTAGATATTGCATGTTCTTCCTGTGCCTGCAGTGATTTTTTTGTTTTGTTTAACAGCAAGTTACTACAGTTATCACAGCAAATTTCCAATTTAATGTGTTTAACCTTGCCTTGTCTAAAATACCATTTAATTTGAACAAAGTGTTATACCACTTTGGATCCTTGCCTAAAACCACGTGTATTAAATTACACCCAAAAAGTTAATATGATCATCCGTCACAGCTAAGAGGTCAAAAATGGTCAGTTTGTTCTTGCACTAACATAAAGACGGTCCTAAATTACGATCCTCTCTCCGTAGGTAGAGATTTTTCATTCTGGGATTAAATATCCTTGTAAGTGAGATGGCAGAGGGTCACGTGTGTGTGTGCCAGGACTGGGGCACTATATTTAGTCCATCAGCATTCCCACCGTCGCCCTGATATATAGCTACTCGACTTTTATGCAACTTTGTGGGAGTAACTTCTAAAACTTCCATGACCTACAGAAGTTGTATCACCCTAATTCCTCAACGCCCTTAAACAAGTGGCCTCACAATGAGAGAATCAACACATTCTATTGGCTTCTGTAAAAATCTGATGTCGATAATGAAATATATGAAACTTTGGGGGGGGGGATTGATACCTTGACTATTTCAGTGTCTACACTGAGTTGGTTGGCTGCAGCAGTGATCTTCTCCCTGCACACTGAGCCCAGGCTGGTCATGCCTCGGTCCCAGTAGCGCTTCAGCTGGATGAGATCGCCATCACTGAACTGGGTCCGATCCTGCAGCTGAAAACACGAACCTCGGTAACACACAGACGGGCACCGCTCGACCTGGAGAGCCTCGGTCCTGTACAGTTTGCACATGTCCCCGCTCTGACACACCTGATTGTGAAGTGGCTCGGTCTCGTACCATTTTCACACTGAAAATGAGCCATTTAGCCAATTCTCTGAACAGGTTGGGGCCTGTGATGCTTCAACATCATATAAATTTCTCACTGTCCGCCCATCTGGGGTCAAATCCAAATCAATTGTCACCGAAGCAACAGCTTGGAGGTAAACTGTGACCACGGTTCCATGACTTGCACAGGAATGTCTTCCTCCCTTCTGATGAACAGAATCTCTCTCCTCCCTGTCATATTAGTTCAGTGCCATTTATTTATCAATTTTCAGCACAACCCTTGGTAGTCGTTTTTCACTGACAACACTGTGTAGTATAAGGACACTATGTAATGCTCTATAAGGTAGATGGGTCAGCTCACCAACTTCCCTTGATGATTAAACACATAGACAACTACCACAGACTCAGCAGGTGGGTTGGCATTGAAACAACGTGAAGAACACTTTGGTGTGCTGGAGCAGGAAGGCACTGAAAGCATGCAGGACTGTGGCTGCCGCGGGATGTAAGATAACTGTATAAATCTGGTATTTCAGGTTCATAAAAGCACTTACTGTTCTCTTTCTGGAGTTGCTGATAAGCCAGGGGGCAGCAGACGCACCGACTGGTGTCTGTACATGAAGAAACAAACATTATAGAGAGGACAATTCACACTGAGCACCACAATTCATTTTGAGTAACAAAGTCACAATAGGTTAGTGTACAACTACTTAAAGTACAGGGTCTACAGTGAATACACTCAGACACGTGGCCACATAAGTATAAATGCAACTACATAGACACCAATGACAGACTTTTCTGAGTAAAGTCAAAAGTTTGACAGCACATATATGTGACCGTCGTCTGTAAACCTCTAAAATTAGGTTTTTAAAAATATATATATGTAATAGTATGAGCAACATGTACTCGTCTCTGTGTCTGCATGAGATGGATTCACTGTCAAGGTGAGGATCATCTGTGAGTCTCAGTGGCTGCACATGAACAAGGACGTGTACACAAAACTGGGAGAACAGAAGCTAAAAAACTAATTGATGTTGCTGTAATTGCTCAAATGTAATTCATTAAACATTAGATGATGTTGAATATCGCGGTCACAATTTGTTGTTTTTTTATATGATGTTGTTGTCTTTGTGCTTTCACGTTTGTACTTCTTGGGTTTGAAACACACGTAAATGTGCTACCATTTTTCTTTTTGTTATCAACATACTCATCTTTAGTTCCCACGAACAGCGTTTCACAATTGTTGACTTTGTTTTTAATCATTTTCCCTTGATTTTTTTATATATGGTTTATAACATATTTAACAGTCCTATTTACAATCAAATCAAAATGCAGACACGTTATCAAAATTAGGCACGAACATATTCTGGTTGAACGTTGCATTCACAAGCGCAGCACACTGAGTTCTTGTCAGCACGAGAAGCTGTCCCACCTGTGAGCTGGACTCCCCCGGGAGTGAGGTCTGTGCTGTGACTGAGTAGCTGCCCTGAAGAGTTGTGTTGTTGTGCAGCAGCAGCGTGGGTCTGGAGCTGTTGGTTGGAGGTGTGTGGCCTCCTCTCACCACCGAGACTTCGGCCTTGGCTGGGCTGGGTGACGTCTGCTCCTGGTGGAGGTGTGTTTGAGCGGCCAAATTTGCCAGTTCCTCCTCCCTTTGCCACTCATCTTCTTCATCCCCAGTTTCCATGGCAATGGAGAAGTTATGACCGCCATCCAGAGGGCGAGGTACCTGCCTGTGATGCTCCTGGTTTCTCAGAGGGGACGCTGCCTCCGGTCTGAGTCGGTCCGCCTCGCCCTTTTCAGTCAAGGTGAAGACTTGCTGAATTCGAGGGGTCTGCTCGGAGGAAGGGCCAGAGTTTTGGGCCGCGAGCGGAGCGCGAGTCTTCTGTAGAGCGGGCGGCTGAGGTTGAGGGTTGGAGTGAGGTCTGGGCTGGAGCTGGGTCGGGGGTTTTGAAGAAGAGGACCAGGGGTGCGACTGAGCTGTACCGTACTGTCTAGCCCAGCTGTGAGGTACTATTGCTGCTCCTGCGCTGATCCCCGCCTCCCCGAGGGACACGGCGCCCTTCCTGACAGCAGTGTAGACTAAAGGCCCTGAGGCAGAGGTGAGGGAGGGGAGGTTCTGAGAGAGTGATGCTAGCTTGGAGTGGACGGGTGAGGAGGTGGAGCTGTTCCTGCTCTGCAGCACCTGGTTGATCAGAGATGAGGAAGTGTGTGCAGAGAGCTCCGAGTCTGACTGCGACGTTGGCGCCGTTGGTCGTGGTCGGGGGCGAGGGACGGAGTTCAGGGAGTAAATTCCGGTCAGGATCACATCGTTATTATTATTGTTATTGTTGATGCTACTGCTGCTGAGGGGAGAGGACGACGAAGGGGAGGAGGACGCCGAGGAGAACGAGGGGAAGGACGAGGATGGAGGCAGAAGGTGTACACGATTCTGGAGGTTGCGTGCTGCGGCCATTTCGGCAGGAAGCAGCCTCCCCGCCGCCAGGCTATGATTGGACAGAGCACCCCCGGCTAATGTGTGATTGGAGAGCAGCCCCCCAGCTAATCCGTGGCTAGACAGGGAATGAGACATGCCCCCGTTCTGGTCGACTCTGGAGGCCAGTTTACGTCTTTTGTTGCCAACCCATGTCTGCCGGGACAAAAAACAATCAGTTCAGAAACATTCAGCAAGACACTGGAAGAACTAACTCAGATGAAGATAATAATTCATCACAGCGACAGATAACGCACCGTTAGCATTAGCAAAGCACACACACAACCATGTAATGCAAATGATAGCAAATAATTTTACATTTTATAGGCCTACCCGGACAACGCTGAAGTCCAGCTTGGCCTCCTGAGCACACTGCAGTATTAGCTGGAAGCAAGCCTTGCTTTGATTGGTCATCCCATTCTCATAGTAACGTTCCAGGATCCTCTGCTGCTCGACCGTAAACACCGAACGCAGGTTCATCTGAGAGACAAGCGTAATGATGAAGAGCCTGACGTATTAAAACATTCAGGACAATAAGTGGCAATCAGAAGACACAGATTAGAGGAGGTGATGAGTGTCGAGAGGAAAACTGCAGCTGTCAATTTAGATGCAACATATAACTTCATCATCCTCTATCTGTCACAGTCTGACGACAGCTGCAGCAGCCACACACGCACTGTATTTTACATTTATCCGGATGGTAATTGTGTTTTATTCTACAACAGAACTCTCGATGTACTCACAGTCTGCAGGCCACGCCTTTGTGGCCACGCATCCATTCTGCTACTGGAGGGGAACGGGGCAGCCATGCAGATCACAGCTAAACCTCCATATTTCTAGGTTAGCATCTTGTTGATTGTGCTCATCTCGTCTCAGGGTGCCGGGCACACTGCTGGGTAATGTGGCTGGGGAGAGAGGAGGCAGAATGAGGCTGTGGTGTACAGTATGCTGATGGAGAAGCATTATCTGCACTCGCAACAAGGATGAGGAGATGCATGTTTAAACTTCATGGTAAATACAATTTGAGGCCAACTATTAGGGTGCCATTGCTCTAAGATCACTGGTTCCCAACATGGGTTCCAATTTATATGCATCTTCAAAGTTCCTTTTGTTCCAATTGACTGTTTCCTGCCTTTTTCCTTCTGCAGAGGAACTAAACACGACCACAACATATAAAAAGCGAAACTAAACAACTCAGTTCGTCATTTAACCTTTAAGCTTAACAACCGTGCCAACCAGGTTCTTAGCATTACCTCAAAAGAAAGCTTTTACAATTAAACACTAACACAAATGTCTTATGACTTCTCAGAGAGAGAAAAAAACCCCCAAAACATTTAAATCCATTAAACTCTAGCCGAAGTACAACGTCTCGCTTTCCTCGTGAAATGCTCGATTGGTGAAGCCATTTAGAGACTATTACACCAAATTATATTCTCTGGTATTTTTTTTTAAAGCATGACAGAAAATAGTCAACAGTCTGACAGATGAGATTATGGGGGAAATAGTTTGCTGTGACTCTGCCAGTCAGAAGACAATCTACCAAAAAATGTGGTCAAACCTGATTAGTCCACATTGGTTAAAAGAAAAAAAGATGAACTAGATAACAATGAACAAAAGCAATTTGCCACCCATCATTCCATTCTAAAAAGAGAATAAAGTTCAAACCTTGAATATGGACAGGAAATTACAACTGGAGTAATTTATTTTTTAATTGCCAAGGCTAAAATAGAATGTTGTTGAATTGAAGTTGAGTCTTAACAAACAGAAAAACCAACAACAACAAAAGAAGATGAAGAAACAATAAATCCACTCACTGAACAATTAAAAACCTAATTTCCAAAACTGAGTCTAAATTTAAAAGAAAAAGTCAAGTTTGATCACTTCATAGTGCCAAGTTCAACCCTCTCTTTAAAAGCAAAAAATACGAATCTTTTGGAGTATGTCAGGGTGGGAGTCCCTGAAACTGACGTTGGTACAGTGCAATGGAAAACGCAGCTGTTCTGACTCACCGTATTACACGAGCAGTACAGTTGTAGATAATAGTGTTAATAACAACAATAACAAAGGAACATTGCAGGGTGTTTGTGCTGCTTCTGAATTTGAATTCAACAGCAAATTCAACAAAAGCGTACATTTACGTCATCTGGATCATATGTGAAGACGCTGTTGTTAAACATACTGACTGGGCCAATACAATGCAGATGGAGGATTAAATGAGTTTGAACTGTACTGTTTTCAGTATGGTTATATGACAAAAAGAAGTATCCAGCCTTAGTGTCCCATTGTTCCACCTCTAGAATAGATTTTCCCTTGAGTGAGATATTCAACTCACAATCTCACCTATCCCATGTAATATGTAATAAGATATTCCTTTATTTGTTTCACAATGGGGAAATGTGCCTTGTTGCAGCAAGTGTCAATAAAGATTAACAAAATAATATTACAATAATAATAAAAAATAATAATAAAGCTGAAAAACAAAAGTCGCCATAATATAAAAACATGGCATTAATATTATACATTCTCACATGCTGATGTCGGTAGTGATTGTAAATATACTAGAGGCTGTTATGACTGCACAGAATAAATAAATAAAACATTGTTGGCAGTCAAATTGTCCAGGTGAAGAGATTATGGTTTTCGTTAATACTGATCACATTACTCGTTCTGAATCTCTCTCAGAAATCTACTGACTTGTCTGATTTTAACTGAGCTCAACCAATTTCAGAATGTGTGTTGTTTTTATACTCATTGTTTTCAAGTTTTCCCACACAATTTAAAGCAGAAGAAACTTGAAGTTTCGAGTCTCTAAACGCCTCGCGCTTGCAGGCGTATTAAAGCAGTTGCAAATGCTGCCGTATGGAGGCAGATCTGCGGGAGTGGGAGATCCTGGAGCTGCGGACGGGTGGATTAAAAGTGTGACTTTAAAGCAGATCCGCCGCTTTAGTAAACACATCTCCACATACGGGGAACCAATGAGCAGGCAGCGGCTTTATTTTGGCCGGCTGACTGCGCATGGCTGCGCTCGACACGGACACGTTACGGAGAGAAATAGCGATCAAACTGTGGGCATGGCTCCCCCCCTGTTTGCGCGGATCTAAGTTTCCGGCGGAGAGCCGCACGGTAAACAAGCCGGGGAGAGGAGGAGCAGCGCCGCCACATCGCAGCCGCCGCTCGCCCGCAGGCCCGAGCGGCCATGGCGTTAGCGTTAGCGTTAGCATTAGCGTAGCTTCCCCCCCCAGTGGATAGCCGCAGCTAAACTTTTCCCCTCAAATCTGTGATTTCCCGACCCCGGAGCGGGTCTAATCCCGCTGACCCGGGGCTTCCAGCGGACACGAAGAGGAGCGGCACGGGGCTGAACCCGCAGCCGAAAGTGAAACCGCCTCCCCACCTACCATATTTGATGTTAAAATCAGACGGACGTTCGAATTCAGCAGATTTCTCCAGCAGTCCCCCCTTTGCTAGACAATGAAATCAGAACGTCCGATCATCAATTCTAATCATGATTGTGACGTGTCCGCAGACAGGAGCCAATGGGAGCTCGAGATCATGGCTGTGACATTCGCACGGGGCTGAAAACTGAGCAAGTGGTCCCGCCCACCATTGACTTTGTTCAGTGGGAGCTGGAGGAGGAGGAGGTCACAGACATGGAAGCATGTGTGGGGGGGAGAAGAATCTGTTTCCTCATCATCGCAGTGTGCCAACTCCTCAAGACATGTTAGTCCAACTTCCCTGCGGAATAATGTCTGTGTGTGCAGCTGGACGGTGGGAAACATGTCACTGCAGGCTGCAAAAACACCTCTCAGCTAGTTAGAGCAAAGCCTCATTCTTCATTTAATGACTCAACAGTTCCCTGACCATCAGAGAATACATTTGCAAATGATTTAGAAGCAGACTGGCTTTGTAAGAACATCCTTACAGAGTTTTGGTGTTTTCATTGTAAACCTTATAGGACTTGTTTATTTATTTATTTTTTTTAGAGCTGCAATATGTGAGAAAAACATAGGATGATGATTTTTTTTTTTTTGGTCCCTTCTTGTGCTCTTTCTCTTTGCTCCTTATTCACATCAGGAGTGGCCAGGCCGTCCCCAGTTTCACTATGTTATGTTACATTTATGACATTTCAATTACAACTTAAGGATGGCGAACATTTTATTTACATAACATGATTTTAGTGATTTCACCCTTCTCTACAGCATTCTTCAGACTTTTTTTTTTCATTTCAGAACAGAACGGAATGGAATAGAATAGAAGTTTACTTATTCTAAAGGGATAGTCCTCCCACACATAGAATGGTCAATATAAAAAAAAGACAGCATAAAAGTTAAATAAGCAATATTAAATATTAATAGTACAAGGTTTAACTGTGATGAATATTAGTAGAGAATAGACGAAATGAGTTAATACACAGAAAACACTATCGACAGGGAGGATTGAGAGGCTTGTGGGGACAGGAAGGGCATTTTATATTTCTTTTCTAGGCCATTTTGCTGGTTTGTTTTAATTTCTAAGCTATTTTCCCTTTTAGAAATTGTGATTTTAGCATTTTCTTCCCATTTGATTTATTGTGCCTTTATATTAAGTAATTGATTTAATCCAAGAGATAAAGACACATTTTGTGTGTAAATAAAATAATCAATTGTTTGTTTGGGTATAACTTTGTGAAAGCTCCGGAGAACATTTGACTACAGAGCCAGAGGTCGCGGACCCCTGGCCTATCGGCTAACAACCCGGATGTTTGCTGGTTTGAAATCCAGAGTCGGCCGGTCATCACTGTGGGTCCTTGACCCCTAAAACGCCTCACATTGTGTCAGGAAGGGCATTCAAAACCTTACTTGTTGAAAGGTTCACATTTGTGTCATATCCTACATAACTCAGTTGTGGATGAACAGCAGCATTAAGGCATTTGTTTAACCATCGTTAGTTTCTGATCTGTGGTTTTATGAGGAAGGCGGTGTCTACGTAGTAACAGGTAATGAGCCATTCATCCATCCTCTTGACCTGCTTCAATTAAACTAGAGATGCAGGGGACCAATCCTCAGTGTCACTGGACAAACGGCAGGACAGATCGCCAACAGACACACGCTGGCCAAAACGTTAGAGACACCTTGCTAGCAGCATGTTGGACCCTCTTGTAGAATCAGAACTGATCATTTAAGTCAGATTTAACAAGGTGATGAAAGCATTCCTCAGAGATTTTGATCCATATCGATGCGCCATCGTCACACATTTACTGGAGATTTGTCCTGCTGAGCATCCATGACACGCAGGCCGTTGGACCCAGCCAACTCATCGTCATGTCAAATTAAACATGTTTCAGATGGTTGAAGCTTTGTAAACTGGATTGTTTGTGGACGGCGGTACACTGTGTTTGCTTCAAGCAACATTGTTCAGGTCAGCTGTGGTGAACAAACAACGCTCGTGCTGATGGAATCGCCTCCATCACCAGCAACAGCTTTGAATACAAGGTGGGATGGATCCCTGCTTTTATTATTGCACGTTTGGCCAATTCAATGCTTCCCAAACAACAAGGATGTTCTTGGATTGTAGCAGGATGCTGGAGTCCATTGGGGGGAAGAAAAAAAAACACCAAGATATAAGGAGAACATACAAACTCCACTCAGAAACAACAATAGTTGCATGAAATAATGCCAGACACAGAACATGTTCTGCCTCTACATTTTAATGGGTTACATTTTTTTATTAAGCCACTAATATAAACAGCTCTGCGTTTGCTAAATCATAACATTAGTAACAATGTTCTAAATGATTACTTTCATTGCCAGTCAGAAGCAAAAATAAACTGTTGCATTTAGTTGGAATTGTGTTACAGTGATTGTCTTAATCAAGATATTTGCATGGCGTTTGCATAGTGTGTGTGTTTTTTTCTTCCATTTATTACAGTTTTGTCACAAATCAAAATGCATTGGGTTATTTAGTGGATCTATATCAACCATCGATGGGACATGGTTTTATCAACCAAATGCACTGTTCCACCTTCCTATTACTGAATTATTTCATCACAGGGAGAACGTCGCCCTGCCACGGTGATTAAAGTCACCTCACCAGCAGACCAAACAAATCACATGAACTGTTTGTATTTTAAAATTCAGGTAAAACATGGTTAAAAAACACACACACACACACACACACACACACACACACACACACACACACACACACACACACAACTAAATATATTTTAATTTCAGCTGAATGAAGTAGCCATCCTCACACTCTTGACATTAACGACTATACATAGGTGGTAAAATAAGATCTGTTCAACTGAGTCAGATCCATTAGTTTAGGAGAGTATAATTATTTAGAGCCTTTCATGTTAGAGGTCTTTGTTATGAAGGTGAATCCCTTGTCCTGCAACTGTTACATTCCTTGTAATTCAATACATAACATATTGTTATGCTCATTTTATACACGCTATCTTTGTCTTAAAGTCTTTTAAGCAAATAGTTTAGTTTCAAACTTCACTTTTTGTCTTTTTTTTATCATAATGTCTTGGAAAGAAAGACCTATTTCACAGTGGGAAAAGAAACCACACTCCTCTATTAAACACCTCCCCCCTCTGGTTTTGTCACATTACACCCTGACTATAGGTGTTACAGACTCTATCTGCCCTCTGATGAACTGGCACTTTGTCCCGGACATTGTCTTCTTTTCAATGTCAGCCTCCACTTCTTTTGAGTTTGATAAAGCAGGCTTGAAACGTGGAGATTTGGAGAATCAGACTGTGCAATTTCATCAGTAGATGTGAATGGTGGGAGTATATTTGACACCCCCCCCCCTCCCTCCCCCCATCTTAGAGTCAGTGAGGTTCATTTGGGTGGTGGGGAAGAGTGTGCGTGTGTGTGGAGAAGGGCAGTTCAGTTCTGCTTTAATCCATGACGTCACCTGTGTCCCAGGTGGGCGGCAGGGGGCGCTGTCCCTCACAGTTTAATCAGCGGAGCCTGACAAGCTGATCCATTGACGGTGAACTTGGAAAGAGCAGCTGACACCTCGCATTGTGATGTGGCACAACCTGTCAGCGTGCAAACGCAAATACATCATGTCTTGGGGGGGAAAAAAAGAAAACAATCAAATCCTTTCTGCTCTTTATATCTGCTGCAACGCCGTTCTAATTTATCATGACGTTCGTGTTGTATTGGATGAATTAAAGTTCTTTTCCCCATCTCTCTGTAAGCATGCATGTGTGTGAGGCAGGAGGGAGGGGGGTGAGGAGAGATCCTCCCTATATGGTGTGCGTTGCACCATTCCCTGGTCTGTATTATGAGTGGTGGCCCTAGTGATGCTGCAGCGAGGCGGGCGGGGGGGGGGAGAGAGAGAGAGAGAGAGAGAGAGAGAGAGAGAGAGAGAGAGAGAGAGAGAGAGAGAGAGAGAGAGAGAGAGAGAGAGAGGAGAGGGGAGGGGAGGGGTGCCTCCATCTCCTCGCGCCCACCGAATCCACTTCTCACAGAGCGCGGGCTGCTGGCGGGAAGGCACGAGAAAGAAAGAGAGAGAGAGAGAGAGAGAGAGAGAGAGCGAGAGAGAGAGCGAGAGAGAGAGCGAGAGAGAGAGAGAGAGAGAGGGAACAAGAGGAGGGAGGGAGGGAGGAAGAGAGTGTGTGCGTGTCTGTGTGTGCGCGTGGATTGCACCACCGCATCCCGCTCACCGTTTCTGCAGGCGGCCATGCTCTGATGGAGAGAATAAACCTGACGAGCTCCTCTTTCTTTCCTCAAATTGATCCACCTGCTCTGTCATTCCAGATGTGACCGACACAAGTCGTTTTATGTCGCCCGCATTGAGTCCTGAGCCGTTCACCTCGGAGAGACTGTGACACCATGGCTTTGGTTATGGAACCTATAAGTAAATGGACCCCAAAGCAAGTGTTGGACTGGATGAAAGGTAACACTGAATGCCTTCATTGCATTAGATTTTTATTGCTTGTGCTGCTTGTGGTTGGGATGGTGAGGATGATGATGATGATGATGATGGTGAGGATGATGATGGTGATGATGGTGAGCAGCGGAGGGCCACACTCTGTGCATGTGTGTTCCCCTCATCCAAACCTGCAGTCTGACGTGGGCTTTCAGCCGATTCAGGTGACTACTTCATGCGGCGAGAGTGGAGCTCTGGGGCCGCTGGAGAGAGATGGATGTCCCCCAAGTAGCAGGGACTGGAGGCTCAGCATTCTGTCATCTTTGCTTGCTTGAGAGCGCATCTCTCAGAGCTTACAGGCTGCCTCCATCATCATCATCATCATCAGCAGCAGCAGCAGCACAGCTCTCATCAATGGATGTGGGAGATATGTCATCTTCACTCACTGGCACATGCCCCCAAGCGCACATCACCACCGCTTGCTGTGTGTGTGTGTGTGTGTGTGTGTGTGTGTGTGTGTGTGTGTGTGTGTGTGTGTGTGTGTGAGTGTGTGTGTGTGTGTGTGTGTGTGTGTGTGTGTGTGTGTGTGTGTGTGTGTGTGTGCGTGCCATGGTGCGCGTACGCTTGCGAGCATGATTAATGTAGTTAACTGCATGCACCCCCCCCCCTTCCACCACCACCACCATTCTTGATGCCCGCCGTACAGTCAGTTTCAGCACCGTGGACAGCGCAATGCCTCCTGCCATATAAGGCAAACGCAGGGATCACACAGGCTTTTTCGGGTTTTTTTTTTTTTTTTTTGCTCCTCGCTTTGCTGGCACGGGATACGTCCCCTCAAAGAGACAGTATGAATGAGTAATCACTAGCTGTGCGTGCGTGCGTGCGTGCGCGCGCGCGCGCGTCCGTGTGTGCGTGCGTGCGTGTCGGCAGTGGTTGGTGCTTTCCTCATGCACACACTCATTATGGTCATCTACAGAGCTGTGAGAGAGACTGTGGTGGGCCTATTGACAGACAATAGGAGTCGGAAGGGAGGGTGTCCGCAATCCCCTATTTAAGAGGATGACTTAATCACTACTTGTTTGATGATTCAGACTATTATAGAAGTGATTGTGGTTGTGTGTCTGTGGCATTTACACTCAGAATGATCAAATTAAGCATTTCATCTTGAGGATTTCTTGGATCTTTATCTCTGTTGCTGCATCTGTTTCAGGGGCTCGACTTCCCTTTGACAGTCGTGACGTACTGGCTTCTTAGATTAGAAGGGGGAGCTGACAGACTCTTGAGATGCACAGCTCGGAAGTATTTTGGGATGCATCACGTTGAATAATTGTGATGATTATTGGAGGTTTTAGATTTGCTCTCCTTGGGCATGGCCACTCAAATCTACAGCTTCATCCTCCGATGTGTCTTGACTTAGAAAGTTAATTCATTGAGTGGATGAAATGACTGGAGAATGGGCCAAATGTGGTTCCAGGGTACAACATGTACACCACATTGTGATGATGGTGACACCGTATGTACTGTACAAGAGTTGCAGAGATGGGATCTAATACTGAGACATCAAGCCAAACTGCATTGATCCTGAGTGCAGGAGTTCACTTACACTTTAACACGTGGCTGAAATCAAATGTAAAGTGAATTAAAATCTGCCAGCTTTGGAAATATGCAGCCAGACTGTTAGAATCAAATGAGATATGAGTTGGCTGCACAAATTATATATATGAATTATATACAAAGGATTAAGGATTATTGCATTCTGGCTACTGGGTATCTGGGTTAGAAATATTCATCTTTGAGTATATTTGAGTGTTTTGAATGGATATATTTTATCTGGGTTTATTGTGTTTACAGTTTCTTAAAAATATATTTTTGCTTTTTGCTTTTTGCTGAAAGCCAGGACTTCCAACTAATTTCATTGAGTGTACAGAAATATATGCTTACTACCACAATAAAATGATTCTGATTCTGTGAGGGGATTTAGCCACTTCGGAGTGCTCTAAGCTTATTTTGGAAGTTTTTGAATGAAACTTGATAGTTATTGAACCATGCACATCCACGAAAGCTGTGTGAGCATGTAGAAGTCATGTGTTCGGTGTAATCACACATACAAAAATAAATCCTCCTGAACTGATATCATTTATTTGTTCTTTTGAGCGGTGCTCAGGTAATACTCGAAATAGTTAAAGTTCATTGAAAATATCTGTTTAACTACCTCAAAAAAAGTTAGAGACTGTTAAAGCAGCTTAAAATATTCAAATATTCAATGTTGGCTTATTTGTTATCAGTTGAATTCTTTTTTCTAGCATTTGTGTTTGCACTGCATTTGAAACTCTGAGGTACTTCTCTCTCAGAAACTCTCAGAAAGTTATGTAGAAAGATTGACCGGTTAACGCAGCAATTGATTAAAAATTTTCTACGAGAGTTTAGCGAGAAAAAAACTGTATAAGAAGACGTGAAAACAGAACAGATGGATCAAATTATGGACTATATTGACGTAATGTATTCAAATTCATATTATTGTTAATTGAGTTAACAAAACACAAAGCATTAGATTAAACTGAAACAATATCTTGCACAAAAAAGAAATCTGTTTTATTGCGACATTTGTCTGAATTCACCAACATTGTCTCCTGGTGGATTATGGGTGTGATGCATGGCGAGCAAAGGTAGCACGTGTGTCTGGTCCAGTCTGTTTGATTTATTTCACGAGATGTCATAGTCCAAAATCACAAATATGTTCACTTTAATATGTCAACTGTTGGTGTTTGGAAGTTCCAGGTCATTTGGCTAATATTCTCTATCATCATTAGTCCAGTGAACACAAAGAAAAAATGTCCACAGCTGCACCAAACTCTTAACGGAGACTGTATTCATCTTGTTGCTGCTCGCACTGTCCTCCCCGTTCTTATAAAGCTCGCTCATATTTCCCGGCGGGGCTTCAAGCATGGACCCTCGGTGGCAGCCTCATGCTCAGATCTTACTTTCTTATGAATAAAGAAAGAGGGCAAAAGGCTGGGATTAATCTGTCCGCTTACACACGCTTCACTTTGGCCTCTTTGCTGAAAAACGCTTCATCTTTCCTACACTGATCCAACCAGTCGCGTACCACTCTCACAGAGGACTGACACTGAGACCCTCTCTAATCGCTCCTTTGCAGTTTCTCTTGTTTACAGTAAGAGAACCGGTCCAGGACACATGGGTGTAGACAGCACACAATATTAGCATGTAATATTTGGAGGTCAGAGCAGAACAGTCAGTGTTTCATGCAAGAAACGCTTTCACTTTTTCTTGTTTGCGATGATAGTTTGAGCACAGAGTCAAGACCTCTGCATTGGAATTTTGAATGTATTTGTCATATTTTTTGGCAAAGCGAGAGAAGTAAATATTCAAAACAGGGTTGAGGTAGAGGTTGTTGCACGAGCCAGTAAGAAATGAAGGCACCCTGAAGTTCTTGGTATGAGATATACACAAGTCTTAAAACTTCCATAACTGAAGTCAATTATTTGCGTCAGGTAAAGACATATTTTTAAATGTATTTTAAGAATAAAATGCATTAATTGTTATGTTTCGCATATAAAAACTGAGCAGGCAAAGTAGCCAGAAACAAGGCCTGTTGGGTGAAATAAACCATTTAAATTGCTCTGGTGTGATCATCGGCTTGGACGGAACAGATTGAATTGAATTACAAAGACAACCAGCTTTTGGACATTCATCAGAGGATTTTGGGTGGCTTTTTTTTTTTTTTTGTTAAGGACAATATCCTTTAACCAGCTTCCAACAGAAAAAAAAGGCAAAATTTCAAGCTGTTGTCTTTTGTGGGCAGTGGCTCTCTTTCCTCGACAGCTCGTTCCTGTCATACGATGGACTATGGGATGTAAAGATGTGAGAGTCTGCAGTCCATTTGGGAAAACCTGACACAGCTCGCCATCGAGCAGAGCAGACTATACAGTACTCCCCCCCCCCACCCCCCACCCCACTGCTCTGGAAGGAGTGCTCCAGCAGCAGAACAGTGGTGAGGCTCGCGGAGAGATGACTCATCAGCATTTGTTTTGATTTGAACACCCACACCGGAGGAGTTTCCTCTATGTGTGTGAGGGCGTGTAGCCGCCGGGGCGTGTGCAGATGCAATAGATTTGTTAAGTACGTTGCGTACGAATCGGCGCCTTCGCATGTGAGGCGGCACAGAAATATGGACTCCTCCTCCAGTTGTGGGTGCTGTGTATACCTCATAAGATCACCCTGCGCTTTCGGCAGTCTGCAGATGCATACGTTGACAGGAAAATGAATAAGGCAGCCCACTTTTACTTCTGCAGTCATCTCTCTTTCCCCACGTGTCACCTAATGTATTGGAACAATCTAAAAACGATGGTGATACGTCACATTTAAGTGAGTGCAGGGAGCTGTGAATGACTGAGAGCGTGTACGGATTCAGATGAACTTCAGTATTTGCTGGAATTTTTTTTAACTTATGCAATTGTGCTTTCATATCCATAAGCACCAAGTTTGGAGGATTTCTGAGTTTTAATTCCCTTCAAAGTTACAGTTACCTCAAAAGCCAGTTATTCAGTCCCTTAACACACAAAGCACAGCTGGCAGTGGTTTTGGGGTACCTGTGATTGTGATTCATTGTATAATGAATTAATGAATAAAAATAACAATTTATTATCAGAACTTCTCTGTAATCTCTGTAAGATCTTTTTTAACGTATTTAAAAGACTTTCCATTGAAACGTGTTGTAAATCCATATTTATTGCCTGCAGAAATAGTGCCATTTACCTTCAATGTGTTTAATCCTGTCATTTGCATTTATTATGTTATTCACATTAGATTAACATCTAAACATTTATGTTTCAGTAAAATATGTTAGTTCTATGCTCCATGTATTTGTCTTTTTTGTCATTTCTATTAAAATAAAAAAGTTCAACTACGAGAAAGGTTGCCCCCTATCCCACCCCAAATCTGAACCCCCTGCAGTGCTGAGCTGAAGCCTGCACCAGCAATCACATGTATTATGCATGTTAACAAGATATGGGCAGTTCCTCTGCTGAAATAATCCCCCTTAATGCCTTTTGGTTAGTGTGGCTCTCCTGTGGTGTTAAAGGCCATGTTCACTAATATTCCATACTGTGTTCCCTGATTCAGACTCCTGCTGACATGGGGAGGAAGTCTGTGTTGGAGGATACACTTTGCCTGCCTCTGACTGTGTGCTTGTTGTAGTTTCAGCTGCATTAAAGATTAAAGAGTGCACCTTATTATGGGGAAACACACACACACAGAGGAAACTCCTGCTGCCCTCCATTTTTCCCCTTATGCACACAAAGAAACACAAAGATGCAAGTGCTGCAAAAGGATGCACGCACTTAAAAGAATGCACATGCTCGCAGAAATACACGGCCTGCATGTATGCATGTATGCACGCCTGCACACGTGCACACATGCGTAGACACTGAAACTCTGGAGCAGCAGCTTTAAGTGGGGCATCGGTAGTCATGGAAACCAGATCTGATCATGTTGGAGTCACAGCACATGTCATAAGATGGGGAAGCAACAACACACTCAGGCAGAGGCATCCAAACACAGAGAGGTGTCTACGTGGACAAAGTTACACACACACACACACACACACACACACACACACACACACACACACACACACACACACACACACACACACACACACACACACACACACACACACACACACACACACGCTCCTGTTTTACGGCCCTGAACGAAGAAAGGAAGGGAATGGGGGGGGGGGGGGTTCCGTAAAGCAAAATGAAGGAAAGGCTGAGAATCTGAGAATGGGGAAGGAAATGGGGGATGTGGAAGACGAGCGGTGGGAATGATGGGTGGAGGGGGGTGCAACAACGAAGCCGATGTGGCAGAATAGGAGACGCAGTGGGCATCATATCAAAGCACCCACTCTATCCGGATCCCCGGACAGAGGGCCCTGTGTGTGTGTGTGTGTGTGTGTGTGTGTGTGTGTGTGTGTGTGTGTGTGTGTGTGTGTGTGTGTGTGTGTGTGTGTGTGTGTGTGTGTGTGTGTGTGTGTGTGTGCGTGTGTGTGTGATATTCACATGTGCTGATTTTGCACCTGTTGCTCTGGAGATGCACTTTCACAGCCACATCCATATAACTAACATCAAGTTTGTCAGCCGAGGGTTCAGGACTTCCATCGGGTCAAATATAGAATAGACATTTTGGATCACAGCAGTAATTTTTCTACAAGATTAATTGTGTGTAAATTTGAATGAATGCTCAGCAATATATTGTAAATGTCATGTCTTCTTATCTTTCTGAATCTTAAATATTGTTTTGTACAGTTAACTTATCGGGACCCACAGCCCACGTGTCACTAGCTTTTCTTTTTAATATATGTCAAAGCGCTCACAAAGATCAAATATACTCTCTCAGTTCAAGTTGCAATTAATTTAAAGCAAAGTGTTGTGTTGGTTGCTGGGACCACTGTTTAGTGCAGATCATTAACTCTACTGCGACAAACTAAAATATCAAAGTAGAATAAATGTTTGGTTATACTGTAACTCCCACAGCACCCTCTATAGTTTACTGATGAATATTTTCATTCTGGAGTAATCCTACTCTAAAATTGTAAGTCTTAATTTTCCTTCATGCCAAGTTTCCAAATTAAATTACATACTTATAGTGTCCTTTAAAACCTTGTTCACGTGCAGGGTCGATGTTCCATACAATCATAGATAGAGGACAGTGAGTCATTATAATAACAATGTATATAGCTCGGTAGTTAATATCCATGTTTACCTTCAGTGAGACAAAAACAAAACCTCAGAATTACACTGTGCACCAGATTATTGAAAAAAACCTCAATAAGTACATCTCTCTTTTTACTTTGGATGTACAACAATCTTCAAAAGAGTATAGTGTTTTTATGATCCAGTGTTCTGAAAG
Source organism: Blennius ocellaris (assembly GCF_963422515.1). Taxonomy (NCBI): domain Eukaryota; kingdom Metazoa; phylum Chordata; class Actinopteri; order Blenniiformes; family Blenniidae; genus Blennius; species Blennius ocellaris. The sequence goes on along the minus strand of NC_137658.1, from coordinate 15,636,048 downwards.
TTACAGAAAACTAGAACTTGATAACAGTTTCTAGTTCCTTCTTTTGAAGGTAGCTGGGATAATTTATTAAATCAGATTCCGACAATCAGTCTAATCACTGATACAGTTATTAAGTTCAGCTGAAGCTACATCAGTTACTTAGAAGTCCAATGGCTTTGCTCACATGCTATATTCATCTATTTGACTGAAGCAAATCGATTTCCACAGCTCCATGCACACACACTCCAGCAAATTGGATGCATACTTTGGCAATGGTGCAGAACTTTGGGGCGTTACACCTGTTTTTGAAATAAATGTGCTCATGAATTAATGACAACGAGGACAAACTGCTACGAAACTGCTGAGAAACTACCAGCATGAAGAGCAGACAATAAAGTGAGCAAATGTTTATTTGAGGCCTTGAATACACTGGTACTGCGTAAGTACCATTAGGTTATGATGACAGCAGCTTCTCAACTGTTTTTCATGACACAAATCAACAACTCAAAAGCAATAAATTCTATGGAATGTTATTAAAAAAAGTTCAATAAAAATTTAAATGAGAAAAATAAATGATGGAATGATCTGTCTCATAAAAGTAATCAGTTAGTAGCGTGTGAATAGTGATATTGCAGTAATGCTTTGTTTTTTTTGTTTTTTAAAGTTAATGGCTTTTTTTAATAATGCATCACAGCTTGTATTACACTGAGACATTTAGTGAGCATCTCTTGATGAGTGAGAGTCAAAATCTTCGTTTCAGCTCTCTTTTCCTTTTCTTTTCCGTATTAGTTGCCAAATGTTCCAGTAAGTTCCCCTGGCAATTACTAAGTGTGTATTCTTCTTGATTTGAGCCGGTTATGTAGCATATCGTCAGTTTGTGTGTTCAGAACTGAAACTGAGCCAACATAGAAAAGAAAAGTCCAAATATTCTGCTGAGAGATGCCAGATATTGAGTCGCACCGATGATTACAGTTTGGAGAGACATGTCTCTGTGTTAGTTGCAGTGAGCGACCCCGTTTACTTCACACATGCCGATTTGATCCAACGTTAATACGAATTATTGATCAGACAGGCTTGGTGTGTGAATGTTAATCCGATGGGACACATGGGAGGAGGCGTGCCAGCTTGTCGTCGTCTACTTCTTCTGCAAATGGATAGCGTGAGTCCAGATGGGGATAGGCAAAGCAAAAGTTCATGTCAACCTAACGTCATACTTGCAGAAGGGCTTTTGGGATTCTCCGAGGACAGTCACATCCTCGGTCGTGCTCAGTCTCTGAACTCCTTGCACTCTCGTCGTTGACCCTGTTTTCTTCCAGTCGCCTCCTGATACCTCTGCTAGTTTCAGTTCAGTGACCAGGCGCCGCCGCGCTTGAAAGCTCACATACGAAGGAGCTAAAACGCCACCGTCTTCAGAATATTCTGTCATGATGTGATGAATATTTCACCGTAGAAATATATTTAGTGAAAGTTGTGTCTTTTCTTCACTCGAGCACTTACTCCAGCCGGAGTTTCTGTGACGGGGGCGAGCGAGGCAGCGGGACGCGGAGTCTGCCGCTTGTCACCACTCTCAACCCCAAACACAGTCTCGGAGGAGAACGCGTGTTTGACTAATTTCAGTTGATGTTAATGGCCGAGCAGCAAAGTGAGCTCTCTGCGAGTTTCCGAGCCATTTCCAACTCCAGAAACTATATATTTTTTTCTCCTCACTGCGGCCTTCAACAAACTCTTAGTCTTGTGTGTGTGTGTGTGTGTGTGTGTGTGTGTGTGTGTGTGTGTGTGTGTGTGTGTGTGTGTGTGTGTGTGTGTGTGTGTGTGTGTGTGTGATCCTTAGCCTACCATCAGTGCATTGGTGGTCCTGAGGGGCAGCAACTGCTGATCCTTCACTTCTGCTCCGAGGCCTCTCCTGCTACGGTTGCCTCGCAACCCGTGGTGTTTCTGAAGAGGAGGGGTTTTATTTTGCCCGGGAAAAAAAAAGAAAAGAAAAAGATGGTAGGAAATCGTATGAAATGTGGAAGAAGCTGTCAACGTGAGGTGCTTGCTCAAGGCTTAGCACAGTGGGATTCGTCGATGGTTGGGATCAAGAAATGCTTCAGTGTTTCTTACAGAGATTTCTTTCACTCACTCAACACAGATTTGCCACACATTGGGGGAAATCCCTACATCCTTTGTGGTAGAACAACTTTTTTTCAGCTTTAAAAATGAATGATCTGAAGATCAAATAAATCTCTTTAATTAGTTTCAAAATGATGGCTGTAACCATTATCATTCAAAGTCAAACATACAGGAGCTAAACATGTTTATATCAATACATCTTCTATATCAGTGAGGTGACTCACACATTTATCCTCACCTGTACAGTACGAATGAAGACGCACATTCATCTAACATGCATGGTTTTGGCAGGAAACCTGCAATGATGTGAAGACGTAGTCGTATCAGAAATGATTGAATATCCTTTGTAAGCCCATCAGAATTCATCGCATTGGAACAAGCAAATATTTAATCCTCTTTGAAACAGTGGCTATAGATAAAGTTTATTCAGTCCAATGTAAGTGAGGTTTTATTCCTCAGTGGTCAAAGTACTGCAGATGGAGTCAGCCTTTAAGCCTCGGACATCCTCTGCTCTTTTCCCCGCTGCATGTGCTTTTCATCAGCCTGAGGACTTATAGATTCCTCTAAAGTTTTGGGATATAAAGGTTTTGGCAAGTGATTGCAAAATACGTCAGTCCACAGCAGGAAAGTAATCCTACAGAAATGGTGGTCGGACAGACGACCCGTGAAGCGTAGCCAAAGAACAAGTGGATTTGATCCATAATCAATTCCAACATTTCATCACAGGATCTCCAGGTGGCTTTTATAACTGTTGCTGTCAACGTGCCGCGTCTGCACTTAGAGAAGAGAAGAAGTGAAGGTAATCACAGGAGACTCTCAAGACTGTGTTCACACTTGTCATCTTTGGTCCAGTTAAAACCAGCATTTTTATGATTGATGACTCAATGCAATAGAAGTGTGAATGCTGTTATCAGCACCCTTTTCACCACCAAACAACTGCAGCCAGCCTGTTTGAAAATCAGGTCTCAGCATGCTTACAAATATCTAGAACGATTACAGGCTGAACGCAGCACTGACCGAAGTGCTGTGGAAGTTGTGTTGCAGGATGGGGGATCACAACAGCTGTTCACTACCCGTTTTATTTGTACGTTTTGGCTCCATCTCAAAGGCCATACGAGATGAATGAAGACTCAGCTATGCTTCTTGTGGAGCAGTGGTAGTGTCGGGAATGATCTTGCTTTTTCATTTGATCTGGACTGGACAGGTTTCAATAATTTGTTCTGTGTGTCATATCAAAAAGAGTTTGAAAATAATGTGAGGAAAGCAGTGGGGAAAATCTAAACCGAGCAGGGAGTGGACGTTTCGAGAGAAGAATAATTCTTCCACAGAAAGATAAGGAAGAAAAAGAGGATATGGCTGTGTAAAAAAAGAAAATGGACTCGACATGAAAATCTTCAGAGAAGGCTCTTTAAAAAGTGGCAAAAAGAGTCAAACGAATACCTGAAAGTGTTATTAGATTGGGAGGTGTTTTACAAAACATCCTCAATTTTGTTTTTGGTTAATTATGGAAAATATATCTGAGGCATTATGGGTGTATTTCCTACATGAAGATGGATAGCTTATCATGTGTTTTATTTTTATTTGTAAAAACACCATCAAAGAAGATGAGATATTTTGAATATATCACAAATAACTACGTTTTTATGAACTGCACTCGAGCACAAGGCTGTAGAATAAGTAGAGCTTAAAATACTCATCTATTTTTCCCTCATCGGTAAGAGGATCCTTACTAAATAAATATCAATTAATGGACGTTATAATAAAACGTCCTTGTGTTGAAGTGAGCGAGTGAGAGCTTAACACTCAACAACTTTAAAGCCTTATTGCGACTTTGATTTGGTTCAGATCTGATTAAGAGGTCTGCGAACACGTCTTCATTCAAACATCGTCAACCTGATTGAAGCACATTTCTTTCTTTCTTTTTAAATAACTGGGTGCTGACAAGCGTAAATGAAGTGAGAAAGGTTGATACGCGTTTGCTAGTTTAAAGTGTGGAGTCATAAGAGAGGTGACGGCTCAGTAAACACAGTTCAACTCAGAGTTTGTGTGCCTCGGAAAACACAACAGAGCGAAGACAGTCGAGTTCCAAACCACCACACAAGCAAAGTCCACTGAAAATATTTCCACTCACGAGCTGCAAGCTAGCGAGTGTAATATCCCCGGTTAAGCCGTGGTCAAACATCTTTTTCTCCATATTTCCCAGAGGGAACGAAGCACAGTGAAAGACATTTCTGATACAGCTCATGTAAGAATCCTTTATTTTTTGACTTCAGCTGCATGCGGGCCAGGGTGTGTTTGTTTCATACTTCTTGCAGCCACTGTAAACAGTTTGATGTGAGCCTGGATTTGGAGTGCAGGAAGCTGTGTTTGCTTTCGGATGCTGCGAAAGCAACTGCTGAAGGACTTGGCCGACATTTTAATACCATTTACTGATGAGGTGCAGCATCGAGACCCCTGTGTATTAGTTTGTGTGTGTTAGTGAGCACCATGTGTTGTTTCCAGCTGGCATATGAACTAAGCAGATGAACCCAGATCAGCTGTTTGTCCTCTGGGGGGGGGGGGCTCTGACTTATCTGATTGGCTAGCGGCTGAGTGTCACAAGGTGAATGTATACAAGTCAATGTGTGCTCATTTACACCTATAAGCAAATGTCTGCATGAGTCAGAGAGTGCTGAGTGTTCCCACTTTGTGCTTTCAAATGTAGTTACTGTGGCAGGAAGTGCAAGCAACAATTACAACCAATTACTGCGACATACAAGTTGCAAAGAGCTGGCTGAACTGCATGAGAGTATATGTTAGAGTGCATCACACATTTATGCTCTGCCTGTCAACATATTCAGCCAACCAGAGCCTGTTGTCGTGGATTGTGTTGGACTAAAAGCAAAATAAACCCGATGCAGTCGTGTCCCAGTGAAGCTCGGTTCACAAAGAGAAACACTGTGAGATGTCATCATGTACCGGTATACACACTGAACAAATGCCATCAAACATTGGTACCTGTTTCATGTTAGATTTTCCAGAGAAAGAGACAAGAATACATGTAAATGGTATGATATATGGCAGCAAAATAATTGAGAAATTTTTCTCAGTTTTCAAAAGATTTGGACCATAAAATGTGATCTGACCTGTGTCTAAGTCACAAGTATAGACAACCATGAATTTATTTGAGAAGTTGGGTCCACAAAGAAAAAGCCCACAGTCAGTTGAAAGTTCAAATATTAAAGTGCATCATTATTCATTCATCTTTCACATGTCATAATACTCTGGTGTTTGTTGCTGTTATGTTTCTGTCTTTTCTCCCTCTGAGCTTTTTCAAAAATTGATGACATGCAAATTATAAAGTATCTTCCTCTGACTAAATCACACTGATACACAAATTGCTCAAAGCTCAGTGAGTACAGTACAACAAAACATGTAAAACATCAAGAAACATGATTTTTCCAACGCTACTACAGTAAGTAATTCAGAATTTTTAGAAAAATAGACAGTAACGTAAATAGATTCCGTATTTTGGTTACTGTATACTGGATGTCTTAAGACTCTTTATTCATCACATTTTGATATGATTTCTCAGTAAAGCTGTAGATCCTAGAAGAGTTTCCACTCTGTCAAGAAGGAACTCCATAAAGGATTTTTGTTTCTTCTTCAGGGGGTAAGTGCAACGAATGCAAAACAAATCAATACTGAGGGTGATCACTCTGACTATAAAACAGCACCAATTCTTCTGGGTGTGCGCGCAAACAAGCATGGAGACACACGCGCGTGCACACACACACACACACACACACACACACACACACACACACACACACACACACACACACACACACACACACACACACACACACACACACACACACACACACACACACACACACACACACACACACACACACACACACACACGGCCACTTTGAGTTCCTGACATCTTGCAGAAGTCGACACTGCTCCTCTGTGGATTAAAGCTGTCTCTGTATCTTCTGTCTCTTCCTTGTAATCCCACAGAAACCTGCCTGATTTTAGGATCGGGGTTCTCCGGGGATATTTCCAGTTGTTGTGGGACACCTTGTTCATCCTTCATTGTCTATTAGGAGTCTCCTTTTGTGTTTTGGGTTGTTGTCCTGCTGCAGACTAAATGTGAGACTTGTAAAGGGCCTTGTGTGATATGTGTGATGGGTTATTTACTAAATCAGCAGTTGGTCACACAGGCTTGTTTCTCATACAGTATCTAATGTTGTTGTTTTTTTTTTTTTTTCTTCAACTGTATATTATGGGACATTTTGTTGGGATTGCTATTTAAGGCCGGGGCATCTTTATCTCCTTGCCTGATTTAATATGATCCTGTATTAAGCATGCTCATGTAAATAGGTTGTGTCTTCAGTTTGCATGTTTTAGAGGAAATCCACTCACATCTCCCACACATGATGCCGGTTGACAACAGTATGAAGCACTATAGGACAGGCTGCTGTGTGAAGAGTGTTTCCAGGACTCACAAGAAGCAGGGTCGTAATCGGCCAAGGACAAATGTGAAAAGGAAGGAGTGGTAGAGAAAACGAGAGGTTTGGAAAAGCAGGCTCACCTCCCTTAGGTATGAACATAAAGACTTCCATCTGAGAAATGGTTATCTCCAGTGGCCATCTCATTGTTTCACCCCCAACCCTCCTTCTCATGTCTGTCATAGTTGGGGGTCAGAAGTCACATATTCAGACATCCTTGCTATTAGCCGCCGGGTTTCTGGCTCCATGTTTTCTTCTCCTGTAGCTGCAGGCCAGCTGAAGGAATCTGCACACTCAGTCCCCCCGTGCAGGTCCATGATTTATTACGCTACACTGCACTGCTCTCTCTCACTGTGGAAAACATGTTATATTCAAAGAATAGAAGCTCATTGGGATATACTACCAGAGTGTGGCTTAGTTCTTTTTTTTTCCTCTCAGATTTGTCAACAAGGGGACTCTTGTTATACTTCAGTCTGAGGATAAGCTTCACATGGAAAACTCTGTTCATGCTGTGTTTGGTTGTGTATTCGAGTTTAAGCTTTATGCTTAAATTAGATACTGGAAAGAGAACTTAATATTGTTATTATCTACGGAAATGGTTACGGATACAAGATGACATTGTTTGTGATTGTTATAATGACCTTTTAGCATTAGATTGTTAGGTGAAGGTACACACAATTAAATAATTGTTATTTAAAGATGTTGGGACCAGAATTAAGGACATTTTTAAAATTATGATGTTAATCTGAACAGATTAGGCTTTCTAATGTAGGATGATTATATTTTATTTTCTAAACAATAAGAAAAATACTTAATTGACTCTGGAAGTTTACTCAAAGATGCTTCATAATTTTTCATCATGCATTGGATTTATAAAAATCTCTGAGTAGCCTCAGAGAGGACATGAGAAGTGCTGATGTCCACATAAAACAGGACATTTAATCACCTTAATTGACTGTTTGCTTGTTAAATAACTGTCAAACTTCTTGTGTATTTATGTAGAAGCTTTTTGTTCTGACACACAATAGTTTGAAATGATTTGTTTTATCTTATGGGATTGTTTTTTTTGTTGAGTTTTTTACTGGAACATTTCTTGATCCACGTTGAGTAATTTTTAGGTTATATTATAATCAATATATACTATATATATATATATATATAGATACTAAATTTTCTCACAGAAAGAGATTATGATTTTTAAGGCACTATTATTGTCACTGTTAAGAGGGTTTATGTAGAGAACTACCCACTTGGCTGCCTGTCACTTGTCATGTGAAAATCTTTAACTTGAACTCTTCCAATGATGATTTAAGTTCAATTTCGGAACCCAGCTGCTATTTATAACAAGTTCTGTGGATGTGGAGTTCATGTGTGAGATTAAGTGTGTGCCGCCTGTGATTGTAGCGTTAGCAGCGTGACTTCCACTCGTGATGCCTGAACGTTGGCAGTCCTGCTTGACTTGGTTATCAGACTACAAATATTGATGAGTTTTTTCTGCTCTGCTGGTGAAGTCGCTATAATCACTGTGAGACAGAGATAAAATTTATCCAACTTGCATAAAGATAATTCACCCAACGCCAACCCGTGAGGGGGGGGGGGAGAGGGGCAAATTACAGTAAATTATAGAAACTCAGTGTAAATAAAGCAAAAATATTAACACAAACATCATTTGAAGTGTTGCACTAGATGATGTTAAAAACCCTATAATTTCTGAATGTATAGAATATTTAATGCACAAACTGTGTATTTGACCATATTTAGTAACTTTCCATTCCTTATAGTTTCTTCCTCTATTATATGACAATCATTGTAAATACTGAGGACGTTCTGCCAACCACTTTCTCGTTCTCCCAATGATAGCATACTTAATGATGAATGATTCTATCAAGCTATTGGGGAGGAATGATTAGGAGTCCAACATGAAGTCATAGTTATTATACTTGATTGCATATAATAGATTGAATGGTACAATGGTACAACAATGGCGCAAGAGGATATCAACATTATTTTATTACAAAATGAAAGATTATCTATTTTTTGGCCAGTTTGTGCAGCGAGAAATGGGAAAACATCTGACATGGTCAATACACACACACACACACACACACACACACACACACACACACACACACACACACACACACACACACACACACACACACACACACACACACACACACACACACACACACAGTGTTTCAATATTAGACCATACATATATATATATAGATATATAGATATATAGATATATAAAGACATATATTTTCACGTTGTTACACATGTGTTGAGCAGCTGTTTTACTTTAAAAACACAGAATTCTGAGTAACTGCTCAGATGTCCATAAGCAGCAGATTGTAAATTATATAAGCTCATGTAAGAACAAGTCGGCACATGCTGCCACTTGATTTCACAGTTTGTGAAAACTTCCACGTGGAAGTGTTGTGTTAATACGTGCGGAACACATGTAAACGTAGGAGAACGGTTCCTCCGGTTTCTCCGCAGGGAACACTTTCCATTAAACAATTTTCACCTGAGTTGTTGCTGCAGTTCAGAGCTCTCGCGCTGATGTGTTGCATTAAAGAGAACGGCTCCGCTGTGCTGCATACAACAAGATCATCTGTGCACGTCACCCACTACAACAGCAGAGCTTATATTTTGTTCGTTACAGTCCCATGGCGTACAAAGAGCAAGACGCCTCTTACTTGTGTGTGTGTGTGTGTGTGTGTGTGTGTGTGTGTGTGTGTGTGTGTGTGTGTGTGTGTGTGTGTGTGTGTGTGTGTGTGTGTGTGTGTGTGTGTGTGTGTGTGTGTGTGTGTGTGTGTGTGTGTGTGTGTGTGTGTGCGCTGTTGAGGTGCTACCACACTGTCGGCTCTCTGTCAGCATTGCTTCCCTTGGGTTTCAGTGTTTTCCTCACAGCTTGGCGGGGCTTTAACAGCATTCCTCTGCAGAAGCGTTGAGACCCGGACTAACAGCAGTGGTTGTAATTGTATTTATATGTGTGATTGTGTTTGGAGTGCTGGTTCCTGGAGGGACGGTGCATAAAGTTCCTGATCCTCTGTGGCTTTGGCATGTGCAGATGTACTTCTGTGTGTGTGTGTGTGTGTGTGTGTATATATATATATATATATATATCTTTCTTTTCTTTTTCAAATGTGTGTGCGCATGGATTTGCTTCCTCTTTTTTGCTTGCTGTTTGCTCATTTTCGAGCAGGCTTGTTCATTAGGTCTGCGGGGAGATGTGCTTTCTGCTGACTGTGTTTGGTTCAAAGCCAGCGGCTCTTTCTGATCAATAGTATCCCAGCCCCACCATTCCTATGTGCCGCTGATTGGCTCTCTGCAAAACAGGCACTCACAGAGTAAGAGCAGAAAGTTATATCAATATATCACACACATCTCTCGAGGTATACGGCACACACACCCTTTATCCTGCATCGTGCGTAAAATTCACATTTTTCGCTCAGAAATCTCTCTAAAAAAGGGCCTTTATTGCTTTCATTGCTCTTCAAGGTAAAAAAGAAAAAGGAAAAAAAAAGAACCTCAGCAGCTTCAAAGGACACCTCGGTGCTATAAAGTATGCCCATGATCAGATGTGAAAAGAAAAGATGTCTGGATTTAGACTGGTGTTTATCTTTAGCTTTCTATCCGGCAGAGTCGGACACTGTTTTTCTTCTGTGTGGGCGTCTACACTCAAGCCTGAATCCTGTGTTGCATCGACGCCGACCAAGATTCAGTAGCTCATGTTTGCATCTTGGAGGGATATTTACTCTAATCACGTTTTCTCTTCATGTCTCACGGCGGAGAGCTTTCCAAAACACCCAATTAGACTGATAAAAATGTTTTGTCATTTACGGCGAACGCCTCACGCTCGCTGATGGGAGGCGGGCACATCAGCACATCCTAATCTGCATCTGTCTATACTCTCCTTAGGTCTGGATGACTGTCTCCAGCAGTACGTGAAGAGTTTCGAGCGGGAGCAGATGGGGGGAGAGCAGCTGCTGCACATCACCCATCAGGAGCTGGAGGAGCTGGGTGTCACCAGGATAGGACATCAAGAGCTCATCCTGGAAGCTGTGGACCTCCTCTGTGCACTGGTCAGCCTGCGTTCAAATATTTATACATCTTAAGGGTGAAACTCAACTCAACCCAACTCAACTTTATTTATAATGCGCTTTGAGCAGCCGTAGCTGAGACAAAGTGCTGTACATTGAAATAAAAATATAAGAGGCAACATAAAAACATAAAAACAATAAAACCAATAAAAAAGTTAAAGCAATAAAAACAATCAGATGGTAAAACAATAAACAAAACATAACTAAAACATGGGAAGAACTTCAGTTTAATCAGGTTTTTTTCTTCTTCTGATATTTGTGTTGGTCAGATATGCTTCAATTGGATACGTCTCGATAAAGGAGATGAGTCACTCATTCAGAAGAAGTGTGCGTCACAACAACTAACAAACATTTTGTTTTCTCTTTATGCATTATTGCTGACCTTCAATTCAATTCAACTTTATTCATATGGCACCAAATGCCAGTGATGTCTCAGTGCTTTTACAGAGACAGGCCCAACAAATCAGGCTGCATAAACGTTTGCTTAAACTTGCTTGTTGATATACTCTTCATGGTATTTGTAGGCAAAATACTGGTTAAACTGAGTTCAAAGCTATCGAGTTCAGTGTATTCTTCAACTTTTTGTTCACTGACCTATGGCACGAGTGTGATGTGCATAAATACTCGCTGTTAAAAAAAGGCTTACAAACTACTTTGAGGATGACCTTGTCAAACTGAACTCTATTGACACATCAAAAAAGAAAATGATGTAACATGCCGGGTCACAGAGATAGATTTGCAATAATTGCACAGCACATCAAAATGATTCCAACACTCTGACTGTGTTTGAGTTGTGACGTGTGTTAGAGGAGCAGTCAGTATGTCAATCTGCTGCCAGATGCCTTTTGGATATTGTGATTGACATATAAGCCACTTCTAATCTATGTATTTCGTATTATGACGTAATGGCCACCCCATTTCATTTATTAACTTCACCACTTGTTACAAATAATAATGTAGCTGTTTACACTTTGTTTCATTATGGAAATATAGAATAAAATGTAGATAATGGGGCATTAATGTCCCTGTAAATGAAGCAGGGTTCTTTCTTTCATGTAAAAACTCATGATATCACTCCAATATGGGATGCAAACCAAGTTCTATACATGCATGAACATGACACATAAGAACGGTTGTGAGCAGAACCAACCTGTCGGAATAATGTACACCACAGGTGGACTTTTAGTGTAAGCAGTTAGAAAAACAAGAGGCTATAATCACAAATATCCCCACTTATATCCCCTCGTGAATCTCAGCAGCTTCTTCGGGTCACAATGACATCAAAGTGATGTATAGAAATGTAGTGAATACAAACAACGTAAATGTGTAAAAGGCAATGTGTAAAACATGGTTTCATTCAGCGATGGGGGCAAATTGGGGGCTTCTAATATGTTTCTGTTGCTGATTGACATGTTTCAGAAATAACTTTGCTATTCACATGTTTTGAATCATTTTATATATATATATATATATATATATATATATATATATATATATATATATATATATAATGTATATTTTTGTCTATTTCATATATATATATATATATGAAATAGACCAAAAAAACTAAACAAACTAAAATATTCTATCTTATTCCTAAATAAACCCACATTGATGAGACAACCGGAAGAACAAAAATGCAATTCTGAATGCTCTGCTGGAGCAACTGCATTACTTAACAACATAAATCACTGGGCGGTGAGAGATTTTTCATCACGTTTTCAGCTGCTCTGGCTTTTAAGTTACCCCACTGATCTCTGGTGATGTACATAACTGCAGTCTGAGTCCATGGCTCTTTCAAAAATTATTTAAAAAGAAAAAAGCCCCCTTCAGGCAGGAGCACAAAGGCGACTTTCCAGGAGTTACAGTACAGTTATAGTTTATTCAAGAGACAGGATTGAGAATTGAACATTGTGCCCAAAATGTAAAAAAAAATTTTTTTTGCTTTAATTAGCAAAAGTGACCATCTAATACAGAGCCATCAGTGCCTGTTGTAAAATGAGAGGTCAATACAAACAATAAGGCTTGAACCTAATTATTCAAGAAGTTTGTCGTCATGTAACTCTTTGTATGACTTGATAGCGTGGAAGTAACTCTTGTTTTAAAAATCTTAATCACCTCTGAAACATTTACTTCAAGCTCCACTTAGTGTTAAAACTCAGAAGTGGAATGCAATCAGGTGCAAATTTATGGTGTGGAGCATATTCCATCATATTGCTGACGGGCAATTAAACATAACTCGTGTTGCAGTTGTGCCGCAGCCTGTAGTTTGGACACGTCTCTATTGGACTAATGTCCTAATTCAACAAAATGAACAGTAAAGTATACACGCTCGTTCTGGTGAGCTTGAGAAAAACTCAGGCGTCTGATCAGGACGCCTCCAGGTTGCATCCCCTCAGTGGATACAGCCAACTGTGACGAGGCTCTGAGGTTGGCCCGGCACCCGCTGGAGGGATTATATCTCTGGGTTGGCCTGGTAACAGATCGGGGTCTTCCAAGGATGAGCTGGCAGAAGTTATCAGATAACTCAACTCCACTGCGACAATTTTTTTTGGAACCGTTGCACCAGATGGATGGATGGATGGATGGATGAACAGCTTTTCCAGTTTACCACCGATTTAACACATTGCAATTCTTAGTTCATTGGATAGTCTCATTATTGTCTGAGTGACAGTTTGGTGCCACATGTTAAACTTTTTCTGCAAATTGTTGATTTTAAAGTACAAGTGTCATATTAACATTTGTTACTGTATACCAGTCGAGCCTGGTGTCAAACGCCAATACAGAATTTAATATCAAGAGAAGGATTTACATCTTTTGCATAAATTTGTGAGCAACTAACCATTTGCTCCAGAAGAAAAGAAAAAACACTGTAACATGAAAATGACCGACGTGTTAGCATGTTAGCCGTTAGTGTTGCATTTCAAAGATCAGCCCAAAAACTATTCACTATGTTATAAAATCAGTAGCCAAAAACTGATTGATCACCATATTCAATTATTTTGTGCTGGTTTTGATTTGTGTTTCTTCTGATACTGGACACCAAGTTTCTTATAGAAAATATTGATTCATGTATTGTTGCATATATCTGGCATCATTTCGAGTATTTGAGGATTGTAAACCACAACAAAATTGAGACTTATACTATTTTAGGGAACATGTCTGCTTCACACTTAAGTTCATTATGAAGCAAATTCACATTTTGAAGAAATAGTTTACTGCAAATACTTAATAGGTAAGGTGTATATTTTAGTTGTCGTTCTCTTTTTAAATTGCTATTGGCCTGAGAACAAAAAACCCCCACCATCATTTGGGCCATGATTTATGTTTACTCCCTCGGTCACCGCTGACTGTATGAGCAGTGGCCCTGCACAGGATTAGGGAATTAGTGGGAATTAGGTGCTCCTCTCCCAGAGAGAGGAAGTGAGGGAGAGGAGGAGAGTCGAGGGTGAGAGAGGGAGAGCGAAAGTGAGAGGGTATGTAGAAAGAGTATGCAGGATGCACCTTATCTCCCAGGCACACATGGCTGGATTAGTCGGGGCTGTTTGAGTGTGTGTGTGTGTGTGTGTGTGTGTGTGTGTGTGTGTGTGTGTGTGTGTGTGTGTGTGTGTGTGTGTGTGTGTGTGTGTCCAGTTTCAGGACATATGGTGATTGCTACTCTGGGACACACGTTCCCATGCTGGAACATTTGAATGAGAAGAGGTGCTTATTAGCGTGCGCACACACACACACACACACACACACACACACACACACACACACACACACACACACACACACACACACACACACACACACACACACACACACACACACAGAGTTTTAAGGATGCCAAGCAGACAAGATGAATCACTGCTGTGAGGACTTTCAGAGGATAATACCACTGTCTCACAACTTGGGCCTCACTTTCATGCAGTTTTTGGCGATCGTTTCTATCTGATATGTAAATGTTGGACGCTAATTGCTGAGTCTAAAGAACACATCAGTGTCTGGGGAGAAACTCGGGCAGTCAGACAGATTTAAATATATCCTCAGGTTAGTCAAACTTAAAGGAGTTAGAAGCGACATCCGGTGCGAGCTGTATAAATATTCCCCCGACTGACAACTCAGTCACAATCACAATACCACTGTGCACATTCAAGCCTTCCTCTGTGCAAAGAGGGCTTAGTACCAACATTTTGGGTATGTTTAGATAATCTGGTTAAACTGTTGGCTGGTCTACAACTTGCCTTGTTGTGCCACTGCTCATTTCTTGCCCAGGCAGGCAGTCTTGTAGAAATATGGCTGTTTACAGACAGTTCTCATCCTCGCTGGTAATATAAATTATGGCCAAACAATAAGGAACGGTAGAACAAGTATAAAATGATATTGTCCTTTAAGCCAGTGGCTTTAAAACTGTGATTGTCATCAACACTATATTATAATGTGAAAAACATTAGGAAGTCTCTAATTCAAGCAAAGATTTCCCAACGATGTGATAAAGGTTCACTAAATTCAACTTTAGATATCCATGGTAAAACCACAAAGCATTAATTGCTCCAACATCCAATTAATTTGGCAGCAAAGAAGAAAAACATGAATGTAACTTTCAAGCAAAGAACTGAATTGTCAGTCTACGTGTGAATATTGGACTCTTTTGTGTATTTGAATTGTGCCACAAGCTCTATGGGGGGTGAATATTCAATGAGACGTACAATAAATACACCACTAATTCTCACATTTTGACATGTTGTTAAAGTCCTATTTAAATTCAAAACAAACAAGAGCTACAATGTAAATCATCTATTTAAAAATAGAAAACTGCCTGTACCTTTTATGTATTAATTTCCAAATCATATAATTGAAATTAACCGATTTAACTTAAGTATTATGTTTCACCATTTCAATTTCATATCAGGCAAGTAAAGACATTTAAGCATTGTGCAAAATATCTCAAGCTTTTAAACTCCAAATATCAAGTCGCAACACTTTTTTTGAAACTGCCCACATAGTCAGATAAGAATGATATTAATAGTTTAATCAGTAAGTCATTAGTTTTTCAGATAACAACTTGCTATTTTGAGCACATTCATCATTGTAAGTTCTAGCAACAAGTTTTTTTTTCTAATTTTATAAACATAAAAATAAATGTTGATTATGTTACATATTTTCCAAAGCTTAGCATATTATTTTTCCGAATAGCTTTATTGATTATTCACAATGTGACCTCAGATTTTATCTATACATTTTATACTGACTGTTAATCCTGACCAGGTTTGTATGAAGAAGACAGATTTTGATCAGTGAGATAACTCACAGTTTTGTGTGGTCACACATTTCTATGAGTTGGTTTTAACTATCTGTTGTTGTTGTTGTTTACATTTCAGCTCCACTATGGTGTCCCTGAAGGCACCACTTCTGGCCTGATAATCTCTAAAAGAAATTAAGTTAATTATTCTCCATTCAGTAGAAATCACATTGGCCCTGTCATTTAGTACACCTTCAGACATCAAAGTGTTCTTTCCAGGAGAAAATAGTAGTATTGAGATAACTGATCCAAAGGCACGGTGAGCTGACAGTATCTTAGAAATCCAATCTGCCACTGTAATGCTGCTTTCGACAAAATGACTTTTCATGTCTTCTTGACACCCATAAATGATGTTTCGGTTTCACTTTTGGGGTTGATTAAAAGTCTGGAGCCCCACTTCACATAGATTTTACAATACAATTATATGTGTTTAGCCTGGTTTTCTAGTAATCGAGCATTAATCTCAAATCTCTCTGAATCTGAGTTTTAATCCCTCAAAAGTCAGAATGAATCCCTGTAGAGGAGGCTGGGGATGCTCTGAAGGATTCAGGACTCACCTTCACCATCGCCCCATAGAACTCAATATGTGTGTATATGTGTGTGTGGTTTCATCACAAAAACAACAAATAGCATTAGTGGTCCAATGTGAAAACTACATAATGTTCCTGCTTTTCAATGTAAACAGACTACATTTTCAGAACATTGTTGTGTAAATGGGGAAACTTTTCTGAAACGTAATTTCCAATATATTGCATTTAGATCTTGAAACGTGGCGTAAACAGGGATCTTAGTTCATTGTCCCTTTTCTGTTTATATAGATATTGCCTTTCAATGAAAGCAGTTCTTTAACAGATGCAAACATAAATCCCACGGTGTCATAGGTACAGGTCATTCAATCCTTCAATTTTATTGAATAGATGCTTCGAAACTGAACAGGGGAAAAAATAGACTGGCTCTTGTTTTAAATCCGGCGTCCATCAGAAAACTGCAGCCGGCCTTATTTTGGTTTAAGAAGAAAATCCAGCAGGACAAATTTGAACTGCTGTGATTATACCAAGCTCATTTGCCTGAGTTTTTTTTTTTTTGCCTTTGCCTGAGTTGAGTATCGAAGCAAGATCTTTCAAGCAGAGAGCAACACAAATGCAATCAATATCCCCCTGATGAATAGATACTCTGCTCACTGATACAAGTGGTCTGCGACAGCCTGAGTTATGGCACAGAGCAATATTTTACTTCTGAACAGAAAATGATTCTATTATGAAGCACCCCGCACTGTCCTTTGTCTTTTCCAGTTGTGTTATAAATGTGGCCCGACATGTGAACAAATGCAGAAATATCAGCATAAAGGGAGAGAGAGAGAGAGAGAGAGAGAGACCACTCCACACATGGCTGCTATGGCAACTGCATTGACATGAAGGGGGGGCGGGGTCGCTCTAATGGCATCGGCCTCTTACTGTATTGATTTGACTCACACAGACACACGTATGCGCGTCAGGCTAAAGTGGCTTCTCCCTGTTGACACACACACACACACACACACACACACACACACACACACACACACACACACACACACACACACACACACACACACACACACACGCACGTTGACAGTTGACACAAGGCTGTTTCGTTTCTTGATTTCAGCGCTCTGTCCCCTATAAGGAGCTGCACACAGTTTGAGATGGAATCATTTGACAGCCTAATTACAGCTGTGCAAACATGTACGCCCCAAGAGCATGTATATGTCTACATTCACACAGAATGCATAAGATTATACAAAACATAGCACATGCATGACCTAGTTACAATCAAATGCATGGCCGGGTACTCTCCCTTCCTCGTCTTCTGCTTCTTTAGTCCCTCATTTCATTTCGTCTCCCCCTTCTTTCCTCCTCCCCTCTCTCTCTCTCTCTCTCTCTCTCTTTTGCTCTCTCTCTCTCGCTCTCTCTCTCTCGCTCTCTCTCGCTCTCTCTCTCCCCCCTTTGTAGTCACTGTGGTCGTGACTGGGTAGAATAGGCTGAGGACGAATAGCTGCGTCTTGCTCAGAACTGTGTGTGTGTGTGTGTGTGTGTGTGTGTGTGTGTGTGTGTGTGTGTGTGTGTGTGTGTGTGTGTGTGTGTGTGTGTGTGTGTGTGTGTGTGTGTGTGTGTGTGTGTGTGTGTGTGTGTGTATTTAAAAGGAGCATGGCACAATGATGGCCTACACCATCAACTTTTGGTACAAGTGTAGACAGCGACAGTTGCATGAAGATGAGACAATGATGCTCGATTAAACTCAACCTATTTATTTTGATACGGTAAAAATTATAGACTTAATATCAGACAAAAAAATATTACATTTATGGTGTGTATTCTGAATGTGGATCCATGTTACTCTCTCATGTGTGTATGTGAAATGATCTTTCTATGTTAAATGAAAACAATTCACTTTTTCTATTTTTGTTTGGTTTTAAGTGTAATACCAAAATCAATGCTCTTGTTTAGGATATTAGTAGTAAAAGTGTCAATAGAGATAGCAGATAAAGGTGTGGTTTGATTTTACTACACTGAGGAAAATAAATCTGAGAAGTAAATTTACCTTAATTGAATGTCTGAAATCATCAACAAAAATTGTAATTAGTATATTGAAGTTTTTATGGAACATTAATAATTTAGCCAATCTTTTCAAATTCATCCACACAACAAAACCAATCTTGTTATCTTTAATGTGTTTCATTCGGTATTCCAAAACACCAAATACTACTATACCCCTAAGTCATCAGCGTTTCCAAGTACCACAGATGGACAGAATGACAATATACAATGACACAATTGAGTTCCCTTTACTTAGATTTTTATTTATCATGTAATAAAACAAAAAGTAAGTAGTTTAAACAAGGATGGTTTTGATGTTCTATATGTTCGACCTCATTTATTGTATTATGTCTTTCTTCAACTATGACTCAAGCAATGCTAAGACCATCAGGTAGATATTCTGTGACTCTAATTATGTATGTTGGTCCGTCTGTCGTGCAGAACTACGGCCTGGAGACGGAGAACCTCCGGACTTTGTCCCACAAGCTCAACGCTTCAGCGAAGAACCTGCAGAACTTCATCCTGGGCCGGCGGAGGGGCGGTCACTATGACGGGCGAGCCTCCCGGAGGCTACCCAATGACTTCCTCACCTCGGTGGTGGATCTGATTGGTGCAGCTAAGAATCTGCTGGCCTGGCTCGACAGGTGGGAGCCACACCTTAAACCTCCAGAAAACTAAACAAAAACAAACTGTGGCTATACATAATGGTGGATAAATGATACAGCAAACCTTTACCCAATATAATCACAACATTTTAGCTGTTTCACTGCTCTTTTCCAGTTTTATTTGAATGAATCTAAATATGATCAATTTAACTCACTCCACCCATTGATGGGTGATACTGCAACACATTTTCAGCAGGAAATGCCTCACAAACATAATCTTTTGTTGTTGTTTTTGATTCTGTATCACTGTTTCAGGTACTTACGCCTTTTTTTTTTTTTAACCCTGATTAAGTACAATGATGATGCAATTCATATATGATACGCTGACCAATATAATAATAATCCAAATATTGTATTTTAGATATTCTTATGATGAAATTG
The DNA here is from genome assembly GCF_963422515.1 of Blennius ocellaris. Taxonomy (NCBI): domain Eukaryota; kingdom Metazoa; phylum Chordata; class Actinopteri; order Blenniiformes; family Blenniidae; genus Blennius; species Blennius ocellaris. Next base: position 15,616,443 of record NC_137658.1, on the reverse strand, counting down.
GGTTCATTATATTTCCTTATAAAATCATACAAATGGAACACATCCAAATGAAAATTCCATGACCTTATGAAAACAATGTAAATGCACATTTTTCCCCCTCTTAAAGTTCTCCATGTTTTTATCCATCTGATTCTATTTTCAGTCAATGATGTTTGTGCATTATTTTGTTTTCTCCCTTCAGGTCTCCATTTGCAAGTGTGACAGAGTATTCTTTACTGAAGAACAACATCGTGCAGCTCTGCTTAGAATTAACCACCATTGTACAACAGGTGCGTTCACATGCGCTCACAAACACACGCAACGCAGTGTGTCACACAGGTTGCTGTTTCTGTTGCAGATGTTCTGAAACGGACGATAAAAAGTGAGAATGCCATAATGGATACAGCTCATTTTTATAGATTTGACTGGGTGCAACATATTGTATGTCCATGGCCAGGGGCTGTTTGCAGCATGGCTGATGGGATGAGCCGCTCTCGGTAACAGCCTAAAGCGCTGTACTCATCGACTCACAGTTTGGCCTCATCCACCGCCTGCGGTCAACCAGGGGTCCGTCATCCCCGCATATCCAAACTCCCCCTCGAGCCCACTCCCTCGTGTCATTGCAGCTCTTCACACTGTAGAAATACACAAGCAGAGGTGCGTGTGTGTGCTCCGGGACTGTAGACATTCTCATTGTCCGAGCAAACACTATGTCTGCTCCCCTGGACCTCGTCCACGTCCTTCCAAGTAAAGAGCCTGCTTACAGTGTGTGCGAGAGCGTGTTTGTACTGGTGCCCAGAGTGAGTCCTGGAGCCGAGCAGATAACACCCATGTCCTCCTGTATGGGCCATACGAGAGCAAAGAGAAAAGGGGCGACCGCAGGGTCCACAATGGGCCAAATGAGTGCAGCGAGACTCACAAAGGTGGCAGCGCATCCTGCGCTAATGCCTCAGACAGATGAATTAACTGGTACCATGCACATCTGGTGGATTGGGTGGGCTGCTTTCCCAGAAATAGATTAACTATCAGCTGAGTAACAATCTGTCATGTTCGAATAACGTCGCCCGTGCTGCTCCCGGTAGGCAAAGTAGATCCAGAGCCGCGAGTCCAACGCACCATTGTGCCGACAACGTAAAGTAAAACCATCTAACAGCTCATGTGCAACACAAGTTGAACTGTTGAACTCATTGCCTTCTTTCCTGCATCGCATACCAGGAGGAATGTGACATCTGAGCTCGTTTGAGGATATTCACAATGATGCTTTCTTTATCTCATGTGTTCTTTTTCGTCCCCTTTTACAGGATTGCACCGTGTATGAGACAGAGAACAAGATTCTTCATGTGGTAAGTTTTAAAACTATCCCCCTACATAGATTCATTTACATGAAGTATTGGCGTACCTGTAAGGTTTACTTTTTTTCTGACTGTGTTAAAATTATGACAATGATGAGAAAATATCGAAAATAAAAGCAAAATGTTTCCCAAATGAAGTCAGTGTATTGAGGATAAAGTGAAATGTAGTGAAAATGGAATGAATACATTCTCTTAAATTAAATTGGAACTTAAAGAAACTCTAAGACACAACAACAATTTGGTATATCCACAATGCTCCATACTATAATAAAAAATGGCTTTGATGGTGTGATTTAATAAGATATGGGCCTGATCTACCAAATGCTTTCATATGTGAAAACATGTAAACATGTGATATTGTGCACACACAGGTGGAAGCACAATAACACAAACTATACATTCAACATTCTTTACAAAAGGAGGAGCAAATCAGCCTGAGATGCTGTTGTTAATGTGATGAGATGGATTTACTCAGCTGGCTCACCACAACCTTTATTAGTGGACTTTATCATAAGCTCATTTCTGTGTTGTACCTCAGATTTTGGGGGCTTTGTGCTCGAGTTATTCACACCATGTTGACTGCAAGCAACCAAACTCATGCATACAAAACCCTCATTCAAATGTTCCTATTTGTGACCCCTCATGGGAGGTTACTGGCATTTTCAATAATTTACCCCCAAAATGCAAAGTTAAAGTGCAATCTATTTGTGTGAGCATGCAATTTTAGTTTTAGATGTAAGAATCAGGATATATTTGTTTACAAAAAACAGATATGGAGAATTGCCAATATACTCCAAAATACCATGAAAGGCCCTGGTTTGAGTTTGCATTTCAGGAAAAGCAATCTAATTTTAGTTTGGGTTTGAAATACTGTCAAATATATTGTCTTTGAATAAGATCAATGTGGAGACACCTCGACACTTTATCATTGTAGTGTTTCTCCAAGACCAGGCAATCCTGGAAACGAAATGGATATCAGAATACTGTCGGGCTACACAAGATAAAATCGGAAAATATCTGCACATACTGAACCCTGGTACCACCTCTCTAATTTAGAAAGCACAACTGAAATCACAATGAATAATTAAAATGGAATGTAATCTATCTCGTAGTTCAGAAAAACTGTGATTATTCATCTTTGTGTGAATGCAATCCCCTCTGCATGTCCATAAAGTTGCACTACTGCTCCATTGATGGTGACTCTTACACCCTGATGTAGACAAACCTGACAGATAAGGAGAAATACTACAATCACTTTCAAACATGAACTTGTGCTGCTGCATTTTAGAAACTGTATAATTAAAGCCATGCAATATTGTTTTTAGGGTGCTCTTTGGTGTGTCAATGAAAGAGACTACTGTGCACGTTGTTGGGATCTGCGGTACCGTTTTTGTCTGTTTTTAAGTGCAAGTGAGCCGGAGGCCTTTTGCATGTGCATGAATGACGGAGAACTGTCTGCGTCCATGTGTGAAACGGAGTGAGCAGCGAGTGTGTGATGTGGGCTGACAGTTGGATTGGGACACTTCCTGCTGTCATTCAAGGTCAGGTGGTGGAAACCAAATAAAACGTTGGCAGGGGGAGACCTTGGAGAAGAGGCCCATCATTTAATAGTACATCCTCAGAGAAATAAATTCATCTGTCAATAGATGGTCACGGGCTCCTGGAATACCTAATCATAGGAGCAAAACCAACATATAGACTGTATTGGAGATGTTAGTAATTCCCTTTTTTAAATCAACTCACCCCTGAGATTTCAGTTATTTTAGATGCCACAGCCGCCATTTACCTCCATTGTTACAGAACAATGACACACACACACACACACACACACACACACACACACACACACACACACACACACACACACACACACACACACACACACACACACACACACACACACACACACACACACACACACACACACACACACACACACACGGTGCCAGACTAAAGGCTACACATGACTAAGTCTGTTACGTGTGTGGGAGATTTATGTGTGAAATGGGGAGACAGTGTGAAAAGAGAGAAAGATAGAAGGAGCTGAGTATTTTAAGATGCAACCTCCTTACAGTTCCTTATTTACTATGGGCCCATATCGTTCTTTAAAGTGGAGGTGAGGGCACATCACCTCCAACCACACACACACACAGACAACTGTTGCCATTTTAGAAAAGTTTTGCATTTACAAGGGGACATTTTGAAAATGATGGATGTTTACACAGAAACGGCAGAATTGCTGAAAACTATGTTGTTTGTATTTTCCTCGTCTGACTCATATCTAAAACAAAATCATTTGTGCACCATATATGAAATCATCAGTTTACTGCTGTACAAGGCCCTTTGATCTATATAGTCCATTGGGGTCATCCACTGCAACATGTATAGCTAATATTAACTATGAATAGATTGGCTTGAAATGCATAGAAATTGATTACATTGCATTGCAAATGATTGTCCAAAGCTGCACTGAAGATCGTTTTTGTTTAGTTCTCTTTACCTCTCATAGAACAATGTCCATCTGTCTGATTTGTTTCCCACATAACATCATCTCAGTTTGTTGAACAGATCGCCGATAAGCTAACTGAGCCAGCCAGCCATTGTGAAGTGTCCAAACAGCATGTCAATCCACAGCTGACTGAAAGCGCTCATAGTGTGTCTCCCTGGCAAAAAAGAGCCGGAGACCATCAGGATGAAACATTTGTGCCTTGACAGAGGGAGATCGAGGGACAAATGATGCACATGGGTTTAATTTCTGGGACAATATTTTCAGAAAAAAGATTTCAATCTGAATGGGATGAAATCAAAGCCCTAATCTGCAACATAAAGCGGCCGGCTCAGGCGCGTTGTCTCAGCCTGTTAGCCGACACTTGCAGTGGTTTAAAATATACTGAAAGTACAACATTTCATTCCATAAAAATTTTTTTTTCTACCAGACGATGGTTAAAAATATCCAGTGTTGAATCTCTGCATTGTTTCTTCGTGGTGATAATGGTCAACTCTTCCTTTTTTCACCATCACTGTTTATAGTTTTTCACAAATCATTTGTCAGAGGTAAAGATACAGATGTTGGAGTGACTCACTGTACCCTCTTGTGGTCCATAGTGGGATAACAAGGCAAGACATCCGTGCTGTAGTAAAAGCTTGGAGGTCAGGTGGAAGCCTTTTTCCTTTTTCAGGTTTTTTGACAAGTAATGATAAATTGCTTGAAAGAAAACACATGATTCTCTGTGCAATAGGGTTGAATAACACCATGAGTGTAAACAGCTGCAACCTCTCTACTTCAAACTAAAAGCAAGGACAATACCAGTTCTGCTTTTTATTGGATCCGAATAGCGATCTGCAGAAAAGTCCAGCATGCAACCAAATATTAATAGTTGCTGTTAGACAATCATGTGACGAGGCACAATGTGACTCAATCTCTGTTTGTGTGTGTGGGGGGTGTCTCATCCTCCCACACACTGAACATTCCTGCACAATTTTCTATCCAAAAACACACACTCATGAGACTTACCAGGATAGAAAATCTCCAAATCTATATCAGAAAATATTGTTTGGCCTTAATTATATGGGCATTATTGTACTTCAGAAAATCTTGAATACATTCATGACTTGATAGTTACTACGAAATTAATGTAGGTATGTTTGATCCAGACAGATGTGCAGTGTAGATCCAGCATGGGGTTCAGAGACTGTTTACCGTAGTGGTAGTGGTACGTTTCTCAGCTTCTGCTCAATAATGCAAAACTCACTGCTACTCTGCTGTCCTCTAGACTATGGCCTGCAGCCATCAGATGGACAGGGATAGTGTGTGTGTGTGCGTGCGTGCGTGCGTGTGTGCGTGTGTGCGTGCATGTATGTGTGTGTGTGCGAGAGAGACAGAGAGAGAGGATAAGATATGAGCATGTGTGAGTCTGTGTGTCTGATGGAGCATGAAGTGTGTATGAGTGAGTGTGTTTTTATGAGCATGCATGCATAAGGATGAGAGGAATTACATAAGACTGTCCTAGTTGTGTATTTTCCATTTCCCTTGTGTTCTCCCCCTTTCCTCCCGGACCCCCCCCCCCCCCCGCGCCTCTCCTGCCTTTTGCTGTTTTTCTCTCCCTCTCTCCATCTTCTACTGTGCTTCGGTTTGTATCTGCTGTCGTGCGCGTTTATTCCTGGGACCTGTGTGCATGTGCAGACGGTGCTTGGTGTTTGTATATCACTAAATAGCGGATGGGGAGAAAAGTGAAGGACTGAATGAAGATGGTGTTGGTGGTGTTGGTGGTGGCGAGGAAGAATCTGCCAGAGCTTCATCCATTTGACAGTGCACTCCGTCTGTCTTTCTGTGTGACTGTTCTTAAATCTCATGCCAGCCAAATAAGTTAACTTCTCTGGAATCTGTGCCCCGATGCTCCGGAGGCGTGTAAGATCAAGGGCGCTCGTGTCAGAATCTGAGAAGTTGAGAGAGTCTCCTCGTTGGCAACTGGCCTTTTGTCTCTGGGCCCTCGTGATAATCCCAGGTCAAGACTATTAGTCCGATGATCAGAGGAGAGCATTCGCAGAAGCGTAGCATTGTCACTCACTGTGGTATCCAGCTGGGGACTTCAGCTGCTATTTTTGGCTCTATAGTCAGCATTAGTGATACGCTGCATTTTCATTTTTTTGCTTGTTTACTTTTTGCCCACATATTCCCCACCGTTTTCCCTTGATCTGCAAAATGAAACCCAAATTATAGTTTAGTGGCTGTGTATAACATTGTGTTCATTCTCCCATAATGTAATGTGTACACGTTGACTGAAGCATGTTACTGTATAAACAGAAAGCAGTGTAATGTTGAGCTAACTGACCCAGAAAAGAGTGAAAATGTGTGTGTATTTCTGTGTGATGATCACATCGCCGGCTCACTGAATATTTTCGACCTTTTCTCTCCACCATTGAATGAATCACAGGCTGTGAGCGAGGATATGTGTGTGCATATGGATGTGTTTGCACGTCATATGTGAGTGTGTCAAAGATTGCATGTGTTCATTTTGGAACCATCATCCAGTATTTGCTCATTAAGATTATTTTATACAGGGTTCATCACTGTACGGCTGTAGATAGCATACCGTATGTTCCTTCTACATGTTGCAATTCAGTGTGTGTGTGTGTGTGTGTGTGTGTGTGTGTGTGTGTGTGTGTGTGTGTGTGTGTGTGTGTGTGTGTGTGTGTGTGTGTGTGAGAGAGAGAGAGAGAGAGAGAGAGAGCGAGAGAGTGAGAGAGGATAACTAGGGTGAAGGCCTCTGAAAAGCCACAGCAGTCAGTCGGCTAAGATTAGAAGGCGGAGATGTTGCCGTTGATAAATTAACTTGCATGCCTGACCAAGCAGACAAATAGCCTGAAAAAAACAGTCAAGGTTTATTTAGAGAGAAGCCAAGGTGAAGCAAATCTCCTCATTTGGTAGTTGTTGTTTTTTTTGTTTTGTTTTGCTCAGATGCATATGAAGTCATATAAATTGACCCTCAGTTGTGCACGCTTTAAAATATGAGCAAATAGAATTCAACCTTGTTATGGAACAATATTTTAGCATAATATTGTGCAATTTGTATTTTATGGGGAACAAAATTACCAAAACTCCACAATTTTCGGAGGATTTTTTTGTCTTAAAACCCGTCTATCAATGAAATAAAACCCAACAAACTCTCACTTAAGGTTTGTATGTTTTTGTATGTATGTATGTATGTATGTATGTATGTATGTATGTATGTATGTATGTATGTATGTATGTATGTATGTATGAACTGTAACACTTTAATACATATATATATAAAAAAACCCACACTTTTTTATATATATGTACATGTTGTAGAACTTTAGACACAAACAATCATTTTATATTAAATTAGTGTCTTATTTTTATGTCTGTAATTTAAATATTCCTAATTGTCATGTTATTTTTCAGGTTATTATCTATTATTATCTGTTTTTCATTGTTATCAGTTTTTTTTTTAAACACTGGCATTTCCCCATTATGGGATAAATTAAGTCTGATTGATCATACTGACAACTAGTTCTCTACAGTTTGACCTTCGATCACTTCCAAGTTTGATCACTTCAATAACCTCATATAGTCTCAAGGGAGAAATACCTGAAAATACCGAAGATCATTTTGTCACGTGTCCGATAAATGCATTTAAAGTGCAGAGTAAATAAAGGTATGACTGCTCTACTGTGTGTCTGGGTCAGTCAGTTGATGTGAAGACAATAAGAGGCTCTGTCTTTGCCAAAAGAAATGAGTGGTAACAATAAATGAAACCTGTGCTTGGTGATTTAGCTGTTAGAAAATGTCGTGTGGACACCCTGGATGCCGAGTGGTATTTGGTGATGTGTTGTTCTGTCTGTGACGGTGTCTGGTGGGCATGCCTGTGGACAGCCTGTGACAGGAAACAGTTTGTATGCTGGAGTGATGGAAGTGGCGATGTGGAACAATCTGATGAAATGATGTCTGTTTCACCTCCTCCAGCTAGGTCACAGCGTCCCTCGCGGGCCAAAACCAATCTCAATAACTTTCCGTCTCTCTTTTTAAATGTTTTTTTTTTTTTTTTTCCCTCTGCTCTCTTTACCTCTCCTATTTCCAGTGTAAGACCTTAGCGGGGATATGCGACCACATCATCTCTCTGTCGTCAGACTCTCTGGTGTCCCAGTCGGCCCATCTGGAGGTGGTCCACCTAACCAGCATCATGCCCAGTGAAGGCCTGGTGAGGACACAACTGCACAAACCTTGTCTAATTGATGTTTTTGACATCTTTATTCTGCTGAGCAGCAGGGAGAAAGGTTGATGTTCAGGGTTCTTTATAATACAGGGAGTTGTTTTTTTTTTTTGGGGGGGGGGGGGGTATTAATCTGTTTATAATGCTCTCCACCTGCTGCAGGTCTTTATGGACACTTGTTCCAACATTATCCACCTTTAGCTTTTCCTTTTACTGAAAGCTTTGCAGGTTGTATTTTTTAATATCATTCGATTAACTCATTTGCTCAGAAGAGATGTGACGACCACAAACAGAAATCAACTTCACATCAGTGCTACAAGAAGTGTTAATTGCTTAATTCCTTCATCCATCAGGCTTCTTAATGTTGCTCATAATCAAGCTCACATGTTGTAATCCTGTGAACACTATTAAGTCATTTTGCTAATCTTGCATTTTGGTCTCTGCGTGGCGCATACTGGTAATACAGTAACGAGTCGACCATTTCAGAAAATCAAGTTATTGCCTCTGATAAGTGTCTAAATGTTTGATAGATGAGTCACTCTTAATCTAAATCTAAATAGTGTCTAAACAAATGCTTGTTTGCACACGTTTACCATGTCAACTTAATGACAAGACAAAGTACAAGTGGCCCCAAATTAGTAATTGGTTATTGTGCTTTTATATCTGTTCTGTCACATTGGGTCATTTTTTTTTACTTTACAAAACTTTGAATATATATGAGTATGTACAAACCATCTAATTCTTGTATTTCCCTGTGACTGCTCGTCTTTTGTTTCAGGGGATGTATATCAAATCTACGTACGATGGCCTCCATGTTATCACCGGAACAACAGAGAATGTGAGTTTTTGTTTCACTCAGTCGGAAGCTTGAAACTTGGCCGGCCACAATTTTCACTCTCACACTTCCCTGTGACAATGAATCCATTGCGTCCATTACTCCTTCAATTTGTTCCCATTGTCTTTCTCTGTCCCCCAATGTGTGCCTCTGCAGTCTCCAGCGGACCAGTGTAAGAAGATCCATGCAGGGGACGAAGTGATCCAAGTCAACCATCAGACAGTGGTGAGTCACAAAGCTGCCAAACACAATGCCGGAGTCATGAAGTCACAGGAAATCTACTTTCCATGTGTTTCCACTGTCGACATTTTGTTCTCCATTCTGTGCTACGTTGAAGAGGTGTCACGATACATGACATCTGCCACCGCCACCGCCACCGCCACCGCCACCGCCGCCGCCACCGCCACCATGGTGCTTCCCGTCCTGTGCCGCTATGTAGGCTAATTAGGCTTTGCTTCAGGAGCAGATTATAGGACGATTGTTACAAGACCTTTGTTCCGTCCGGTGTGACTGTCAGCTCACTCTTTTTGGAATTTGTTCCCTTTGTCGTATCAAAGCCCCAAAGGAGACTTCTGGTTTGAAATGTGAGCCCATGCTCCACTTTGAAGACTTTGTATTTCTGCCTTCAACTCATCACATCAGAGGAAAGCACATTTAAAAAAAAAAAAAAAGAAAAAAAAAAAGGGCAGCCATTTTAAATGGAACGATGCCTTGTGAGAGCATGTGATTGAGTGTGCGGTCTATTGCCTGGTGCTGTCAGCGCTGGCACAAACAATTTGTTCCAGCGTTTTATTTGAGATTTCCGGAGGGGCGAAAAAAAGGGTTTGTGTCTACGTAGATGTCTTTTTTTTTTTCCCCTGTAAGTAATTCCTCGTGCATCTCGATAGGCGCTGCTCATGTGAAAGCTTGCATGCAGGCACCGGGGACTGCCGTTGATTGATGCATGGGGGGGGGGGGGGGATTTCTCAGGGGTGACAGTGTGCAGATCGCACCCTGCCAGGCTCTCAGCTCCAACCCTTCATTACTCCCTCAGCTGGACCCTCACCACTCTGATCCCTCACTGTGGGGAAGGAGATAAGCAGGGGGAAACAGAGGTGTGTGTGTGTGTGTGTGTGTGTGTGTGTGTGTGTGTGTGTGTGTGTGTGTGTGTGTGTGTGTGTGTGTGTGTGTGTGTGTGTGTGTGTGTGTGTGTGTGTGTGTGTGTGTGTGGTGTAAAAGGGGGTCGAATCAGCAGAGCTGGGAGAGCGGGGCAAACAGGGAGGAAGACGTAAAGAGGGGACTTGGGGAGAAGAGGAAGCGGATGAAGAGAACAGCAGAGGAAAGATGGATACGCGCCAGCAGCAGAAATCTCCGTCAACATCGCTGCTGATAAGTTTATCTTGTCAGGCTGTAAATTCAAAAATGAGATTAGTGTGCATATTGAAGGAACAAATTCCATTACATTATAGAATCATTATGTGGGACGATCCCACATATTTAGCAACAGTGCCGCTTTCATGTCTATGCATGAGCTCTGTTTGAGGCCCACTTCAAAACAGGACTTGCAGTTTTCAGCACAACTCCTCTTCTGAGGTAAAATGTGGAATTTGCTCAAATAACAAACTGATTGTTTGAAGAGGCAACATAATTATGTGGAGGTAATAGCATCTGGGAAAATAATGAAGACCCCTGGGATTTGAAAAAGCTCTCGAGCAGCAGTTTATTCTCTATTATTTTGGTAGGTCTCTCCCAGTTTGCCTTTGCTCAGTGTGTATTTGCATAATGGAGCATTTCTAAACACGGCTGGTCGACGACGCCTCTGTGTTTGTTGTTGACTCGTACCGTCACAGGACCACCATGGTCGGTCAAAGAATGGGTGAGAAGTTTGACTGACTCAAGGCCCTGTTCGGCCACCTTTTGTTTTAATTTATCCAGTAATAATTTCAACTTTTCTACAACAAAGAGAGGGTTAACTTATTTAAGCACGAAGACTGGAAGCACGGGGCCAAAGATAGCATCAATAAAGAAGTAGCTTCTTTTAGTTTCAGTGATATTTTGATAAACGTTAACTCACAATTTCCATGCGTTAGGTTATTGTTTAGTCAGTAACTTATATCAAATAGACGAGATAATAATAGATTGAAGCCCCATTTACCTGACAACCTTTCAAGTGAAAATGCAAAGTTGTTTTTCTTTTGCATTCTTGTTTTCAGAAAGGTTTTGTTATTGTCTTCTTACGCATGTGTAGAAGAACTATTTACTGTGGCCGTGGTGTGCATGTGCAGTAGCAGCGTTTCATAAAAATTGCATTTCCCTGTTTACATTGAGATTGAAGTTGAGCATTTTCAAAAAGTTGAGTTTACCCCTATTTCCACAGAGATGGAGTAAGAGCATTTCAAAAAGTTCCACCTTGGGAGCCAGTTTGAAAAATGTGCATTTTCAGTGGCTTTGAGCAGCGTTGTCAAGTAAACAAACCCTCAAAGCACAATAAAAGTCGTGATAGCGGGGCTTGAGTGTGAATATAAGCGTGCTTGGTCTGTTGATCCTAACAGCTGCTACTTGATCAACTATATTTCTGAAAAACATGTTGGAGCTTTAAAAATCATGACGCATGTTAAGCGCAGACCTTATCTCTGATATCAAAGCATTCAAACATCCATCCCATCCATTACTGGGAGGCAAGGACACCAACATAACCTTAACTTCATCTTTCTAACTTATACGTTATATACCATATGTATACCAAACTGGCTAATTTGGTTCAAATCAATGTGTCATTCAGAGAAATAATGAACCTGAGCAGATATTTAAAGGCATTTTGTTCGACTTTTAGAGTTTTGACACACTGGCACATTTCTGCGGGTTACCTTCACTCGCTCCGTCTGCAGGACGAGGACATAAATCACAGTTTAAACTGGTAAATCATGTCCCAGGGGAATGCTCGCCGTCTCAGAATTTTCCACTGTGTCCTAGTTTACCCTCTTTTTTTGTTAAAGCGGGCAGGACAGCGGCTACAGTAGCGCCTTGCTCGGACGTTTGTACGCTGATTGAACTCAGGGCTCTGAACTGGGCCAAGGAGAGTGGGAAACGGGCCGCCACAGGCCGACACGCGTTGGTCATCATTATGTCAGGAATAAGGTCAGAGCAGCCTTGTCTGTGTGTGTCTGCGCGTGTGGGTGAGTCTCTGTGGACACTTCCAGCAGCTGAGACCAGTGTAGCCAATCAGTGGCCTGACGAGCACTGTGAGCTCTGGAGACAGCCGGAAACACGCAAACACTGCCGTCAGCACTCTTTCACTCCTTCAAAGCCCCTCGCTTTCCTACGACACAGTAGTGACCAACCCTCCGTTTAGTGTTTGTAAGGCCGGTCCAATAACTCTGTGTTCAGTGCCGAGAGCTCAGAAGTCCTTTAAAGGCTAATATTTGTAATATATATAATTTCCAGGGTTCCTCAAGAGGGCAGAGATTAGTGTTTCTCAAGCAGAGTGGCTCAGGAGATTTTATTTTCCCACGAAGGGAGTTATTTAGTTGTGTCCTTGATATCACATGAATCAGATTAGAACCTGAAAAGTCTTTGAGATTGTGCACTTCACTGCCAAGGACGTGGAAATCGCTAAACTTTTTTGCATGTGAGCCCAGATTTGCATCAAAATAGAGATTTTCTGATGATGACATCATTTTCGGAGATTACCTAAATCCTGTCCGGGAATATTGAAGCTTTTAAAAGGATGAGAAATCATGTCGGGGCTGAAGCCGTCATCCTACAGCTACCGCTGTTTAAAGGACAGACGATCCTCATATTTCTGGAGATGTATACATTTTGTCCACCCCTGTAATGTCAGTGGGTTCAGGTCATGCACAGGACAAATATAAGCTTCAGAGTGATGAAGTCCATTTAAAGGACAAAAAGATTAAAGCAAGCTTGTTGAATATATTTTTGGTTACATTGTGGTTGTGCTTCTTAGCCAGTTAGCAGTGGAGTATAATTTCTTTCAGTGGCCTCCAGACAGCAACATGAAAGATGTCCAACTGTACTAATATTAGCAATTCCCTGCATCCACAAGTAGCTCTGCTGCATCAGCATCTTCAAATAAACATTATCTTACATTTCTATTCAGTGCTCCTCGCAGTATCTTGTGACTTGCTGTTTCTTCTTGTTTCCATTGGTGCACGAATTTGCTCCGTCCATAAAATGATTACATTCAGACTTTAGAGCCTCTTCCTCCAACTAGCCTATCTAACGATTCAAAAGAGGATTTTTCAGAAAAATGGTGAATTGTAAGTACTTTAATCTGCAAACATTTGAATCTTTCAGTAACTTGTGACCTTTAGAGCATCTGTCGATCATATGTGGTTTTATGCCTGAAAAAGTTGCCCAAAAACAGATGAAGAGCACGGAGCGCTTTGGGCAGGTGGTGTCAGAGCGCGCACATGTGTGGTGGTGGTTTGCTGCAGTAGTTAATACAAGCTGATGAAAAACTGTTGCTGTGCATGTTGGGTGTTTTTTGTTGTTATTATTTCCCGTGCAGCGGTTGGCAGCAGTTTTTTTTGGTAGCCCTGGTGTGTGTTTGGTCCTCAGGTGGGCTGGCAGTTGAAGAACCTGGTGAACGCTCTGCGAGAGGACCCCTGCGGAGTCATCCTCACGCTGAAGAAAAGGCCCCAGAACACCCTGAGCTCCACACCGGCTCTGCTCAGGAACGTCCGCTGGAAACCACTGGGCCTGCAGGTAAACAGCACCGGCAGTACTCTGCACACACTATGCTGACTCAGCCACTTCCTGGTGTCAGTTACAAGGATCGCTGCGACTGATGTTTTTAAGGGTGCAAGAAAATTGATATTCGCACCCCAGAGCATGTGTCCTCCCCTTCTCTACGCTTATCGTTGCACTTGATGTTTTCACATCTGTAAATTTATGGTGTAGAGGTTTGACTGCTCGCAGTAAACTGCGCAGTATTTCTATCCTTGAGTCAATCTCGCTTCCTGTTTCCCCTGCCCACGCGCTACATTCTCCTACTGGCATTTAAACAAATATTTTCAAACGAAACTTATTCAGTGTTTGACCTTGCATCAATCCTCCAACAAATCTCTGATTTCTTACTGCCTGCCATGCTGCTGGCATAGATCAAAGCCATTCACAAATATGTTTGTGGCTAAAACTCCATTTGAAAAGAATTTACGTTTTTTTTTTTGTGATCCATAAAATCATGATAGTAAAGGAAGAAACTAGTTGATTGAATGAGCTTTCTCTCTCTCTCTCTCTCTCTCTTGCTCTCTCTCTCTCTCTCTCTCTCTCTCAGTGGTGAATCTGGTATAAAAGGTCACTTGGGGGTCGCTCCATTCACATTTACTCAACCTCAAGTGCTGATTTATTCAACCTTTGCCTTAAAGAACATTTTCCTCTACTTTTGAACGTATTGTAACCTCCTAAAAGGTGGCATGCTTGTTGGATGGCTCAGAAAGGGTGTACACATTTCACTTAAGGGCAAACACTTTGTAAATCCGTCACTCATAGCCCAGAAATATCACTGAGCAATTTCCAGACTGAACACGTTGTGCAGAGCTGGACAGAGAGGTGAGGCGAGGGCCAGTCTGACGCTGCCTGAATGCTTTGTGAAGCAGCCGCTGTCTTGTCAGACTCCCGTGTTTCTATGGCTTCTATTTTTAACCTTGTATGAGGCTAATTCATTTACATGCAACATGCATGCTTTGATCTGTGTTCAGAGCTCAGATGCTCTTTGGCTTTTTCTCTCTCTTTCTCTTCGCCTTCATCCTCCCTTTCATTCCCTCTCCCAGCATAGAATCCTCTGTTCTTTTAAAGCAACTGTTGTTTTGTGTCTCCGTTGTTCCTCAACGTCGGCGAGCATATAATGTTGCTAAAATGTGATGATGTATTCACACCAGCATTTGTGGCATCAACTAATTGCATCGAAACCATTAAAAAGCATCACGTCAGCTGCGGTTTCAACACCATCCTTGTTTTTAACAAGCAGGAAGACTGCGCCCGTTTCCAGGTTGCTGCCTTGTTATCGTTGCCTCAAGTTGTTACCAAGAGCTTATTGTTATATTTGCTGTCTGCAACAGCCGAGGATTGTGGGAAATCTTCCCTGATGGACTGCTAAGACAGAAAACGCGCCGTGAGCGCCCAGATCAGAGCGCACAGATATCTGCGGGAGAAGAGAAGAATGGAGTGTTTTAGTTTTGTTCTCTCTCAGAGAGACTGGAGCTCTTAATTATTCATAAGCAACTACAAGCAGCTCCACTGGCTCAGAAACAAGAGCCGCTACTCAGCAAATACTGGAGATAATTCACTGAATCCAAAATATCTTGCTAAACAGCCTGTTTTGTGTGTGTGTGTGCGTGTGTGTGTGTGTGCGTGTGCGTGCGCGTGTGCGTGTGTGTTTTAAGGAAGTGGGGAGAGTGAGCGGACCTGCACACATCGCTAAACATGGGTCCGTATACACACTTGTCCATCTGTGCATTGCAGCAAGTGCATTCATTGTGGACATGTGCAGAGAGAGACAGACAGAGAGAGAGAGAGAGCGAGAGAGAGAGAGAGAGAGAGAGAGAGAGAGAGAGAGAGAGAGAGAGAGAGAGAGAGAGAGAGAGAGAGAGAGATGTTGTCTGTTATCAGTTCCCTCGTTGCTCCTTTGAGATTCAAAGGAACTGGGTCACTGCTCTCTGTAAGCTTGACTTTGGATGCATACTGTACATGCACACACTTAAAAACAACCCTCCCCCCCCCCCCACACACACACACACACACACACACACACACACTGGAAACACATGCACACTCATACCTCTAAGCCTGCTTCTGGAGGATATGATTGTGAAGTTTAGCTCAAATGTGGCAAATGTTCAGCTGGATTATAACGGGGATCCACAAAGGAAACATTTTATCTCAGCAAATTATCATGTGATTCCTGTACCAAATCCTTCCATGGCAAAGTCTCCTATTCTACTAAATGATAACATATCTCACTCCCTTCCTCTGTGTGTGTGTGTGTGTGTGTGTGTGTGTGTGTGTGTGTGTGTGTGTGTGTGTGTGTGTGTGTGTGTGTGTGTGTGTGTGTGTGTGTGTGTGTGTGTGTGTGTGTGTGTGTGTGATCATGCGAGAAAAACAATTTCATGATGGGAGTTTAATTATAACAATGTTTTTAACAAAGATGAGGATTACTGCGAGGATGCATATTGCATGCATGGATGCCCTGCTGCGCTTCTGCAAAGTCATTTTCATGTGTTCCTGAAGGCCTCATCAGCATCCACATCACAGGTCACTTCACCCAGTCGCACATGTGCCACATGGCGTCCTTGAGCCCCCTGTCATAAATCTCCCATGTTATACGTTTCCACTCATAAATCATTACTCTTGGTAAATACCTGCTATTTTAGGCAGCGTGTATTTGCAGCTAATGTATTATTGAAAAACTTGCTGTGTGTGTGTGTGTGTGTGTATGTGTGTGTGTGTGTGTGTGTGTGTGTGTGTGTGTGTGTGTGTGTGTGTGTGTGTGTGTGTGTGTGTGTGTGTGTGTGTGTGTGTGTGTGTGAGTGAAGGACTGCTTGTTTTTCACAACCATGGGATATTTTTTCATGTTCATGGCATGCACATCATTTCATGGAGAAAAACACATTGTGGCTTATTTTAACAAATAGATCAGATAATTTCTGCCGTGAATTAAAATCTTAGTTTCTGTTGAGAAGAAGAAGCTCACTTGATGTTCTGTTTATTATGAGTGTATGGTTTCTCACTGGAACTTTCATATTATATGACATCAATGTCTTAATAATAATGAAGCATCAGTGTATAAGTGCTTTGTTGCTGTTGGAGCTAAAGAATGTGAAGCTCCTTGTCGTTGCTATATGTAGTTTCACATGCCTCGGTAGCAGATAAATACAAAGACTGTAACTATGAGGTACAATCTAATTTCTTTGATTGCTTTGTGAGATGAATGCTAAAAAGGCAACAGGTCAAGTAGATGTTTTTAAGAAGTTCGAATATAGAAATTTTTGAACATTTCGCAATGCCTGTTATTGCAATGTTATTCTTACTAGTTCCACTGTATTTTTTTTTTTTTTTTTGCCATTTTTTCGAGCATTTTCCCCCTCTAAATGTTTCATCGCTTTATATAGTGAATGGATTCTCAGCTTTCTGAGTTTTAGAATGATACATTCTTAAAAAAAAATGTATTGTTTGACTGTTTAGATTTGCTTGGGAGCCATTCATCACAAAATTCATCACAAGAAAGAGACACCGATGAAAGATTTGTGACAAACAGTTTAATCTCTCATATCTTCACCTGAAGCCACAGTGGACTAAAAAGTACAGTATTTCACTTGTGAGATGTATTGCAGGCACATGAACATGAACACTCAGCGTGGGGAGTCTTGACTGCTTTTTACTACTTAACAGATTAAATTCTGTAAACATTTGATTCATTTTGAACTTTTAAAGCTTTTACCAGCCAAAATATTATCTTAAGCATATTTGTGTGTGGGTGTGTGTGTGTGTGTGTTGGTCTGGAGAGGTTTGGAGCTGCAGATTTTTTTACGTGGACTGGAGTGGGCGCAGCGGGGGTCAAATGGTTTAAGTGCTTTTTTAACAGAACTGGAATTTTTGCCCGCTGTGGTGGTTCCATTCCCCTTTACTTCTGCCCCTGGCACCCCCCCCCCCCCCCCCCCCCCCCACCCCCCATCCTCCCCCACCTACTCCTTCCTCCCCCCTCCTTTTCCCTCATGCAGGGAGCAGTGGGCTGTAATCACTAAATTACTGTTTTCACTCTGAGCTGAAGTCACCACACTGCACAGCTTCCCAGCCCCTCTCTCCCTCTCTCTCTTTCTCTCTCTCTCTCTCCCTTTCTCTCTTTCTCTCTGTCCTATTTCATTTGCTCCCCTCTCCCTCTGCCATTCATGTCTTTCTACTTCCACCCCTTCTTCATTATTTATTGTGAAGCCTTCTTACTGTAAGCTGCCTTCATGATGGGAATGGAGGGAAAGGAACTGGGCCTGAGGATGAAGGGTTTGTGAGGGAGGAATGGAGGGAGGGAGGGAGGGAGGGAGGGAAGGAGATGATGGAAAGTTTGGAATATGAAATGAATCTGATAGAATGATGAAACCAGGCTTGAGGAAGAAGAACGCTGACCGTCTCTTTATTCATTCTGTCCACACTGTGTTCTTCTCAGTACAGTAACACGGCCGTTGCTGTTGTTGTTTTTTAAACACCCTCTTCCTTAGAAAGGGAGAAGTTGAGGGTTGTGAGCAAAGTGTTTGCCACCCCAGCTGATCAGTCTGAGAGAAAATACGCTCCCTATGAAAGTTGGACGGTGCTGTCGTGATACCCGAAGCGCCACATCCTGATGACAAATGAATCTGTGTGTCCTTGAATCGAACGAGAGGCAGAGGGCCTCACTGGCTCTCCTCGGTCCTCCGTCCTCCTCGTGTGGCCGCAGAAGGAGGGAGCGAGGGAGGAGTGAGAAAGACACAGAGCACGGAGAGTGTACACGAGGAGGGGTTGTCATGGGAACAGACGTGGAGAGCCCTGTTTGAGTGAGGATGCTTGAGACAAAATGACAGTACAGTGAAGCGATTGAGCATGGGAGAGGCGGTCGGATAGGTAGGAAAGCAGAAAAACACACAGCATGATCTGGAAACAAGTGCAGTACAAAGACAATACCCCAAATAAAAAGTTGCATTCCCTTGTGACACTGTAAACTGCGTGCTCGTTTGTTTTCCTCTGAGCCAGGAAAAGATTTAAAGCTCACATCCTGCAGGTTGTACACTGAGATCCCTCAACACCCTTCTATTGTGACTTAGGGGAAAAAAAAAAAAAAGGATTCACCCCCCCCTTCTTTTTTATTCTCTCACCTCAGCCGATCCCCACCAGCCCCACCAGCACTTCCCCAACACCCGGTGGCACCTTGGGTATGTCCAAAATGGACGCTCCCAGCATGCAGGACGTCTACATCCTATCTCCCGTCTCTGGACTCTACAGCACCAGGTCAGACCGACACGTAACAATGCTGATTATTGGTGATGAGGATGATGATGATGATGATGATGATGATGATGATGATGATGATGATGATGATGATGATGATGATGATGATGGCAGCTCTGTTCTCCACAGGGAGGAGATGGGTCTAATGTCCTGTGACGACATCAGCCGCTACAGCGTGGGCTCCCAGTCCGGTTCTAAAGGCTCGGAGGCGGTCAGCTACTACTTGGACCAGGACAGCGGGCAGTACTTCTCCCTGCTGGAAGGAGACGGGCCGCCGGGGCCTGACTACGACAGGGGGCGCAACACGGGTATACGCCGGCGGGACAAGACCCCCACACATGGTGAGGGATCAAGCGCGAGCGTGCGGTCCCAAAGGAGCAGGGAGGCTCTGACTCTTCACTCAGTGGAGGCGCATCTTCTCTCACCTTTCGATTTTTCCAACGCTCCTCCTTATGTGTTTGTTCATCCCTTCGCTTCGTGGCTTTGTTCCTCATTGTCTTTGTCTTCCACGCGCACGTCCCAGAAACAAACCAAATGACACACCGAACATTGAGTCCCAACACACACACTGTCTCCAGCTCCCTGTCTGCCCAACCACCTGTGTCCACCCTCGTCCCAGACCGCTTCGACAGCGACCACTCCTGTGCTGCGAACCCACCGAGTTACTGCTGCATGACATGCAAGACGAGGGTCTGACGACAAACCGCACTGGCAGGTTACTGCTCTGTAAACTCTGAATGTACAATGTGTTTTTGTGTGAAACGCCATTCATGGACTCATATACGAACACAGACGCCATCAGGCCCATCTGCTTGGAGTGAGTCAGCTCCACTGAATGGCTGCCGTTTGTTCTCATCAGAACTGAATATATGTGGGAGTGGGGCCCACCTCCACCACCACCTCCCTAGCTCACTCAGCTGTTATCAATAACACGACGAATATTATGGACTAGTAGCTATCGTCAGGTGAAAACAGTCCCGTCACTTTCGGCTCAAATACATCTAACAAATAAGTTTATGAGTTGTTAATGACAAGTAAAAGTTTTGTTCTCACAGTAAGACATGTTATGCTGATTCCAAAAAGGTTGCCACACCAAGTAATTGTACCTTGCAGCATAGACTTAGGATTTGAAAGGATACATTTATTGAAACAAGAGGCATAGAGATTCTAACTTTACTGACACGCTTGGGATTGGCTGATAATTTATATAAAAGATAGATCAATTTCTCTGCATACTCTGGTTTGCTCCCACAATCCACAGACTATTAATGGCTATAAATGGCTGAAGAAGTGAACGTGTCTTGATAAAGTAGACTATCGAGGACAAGTAGACAGCTTCTAAAAATATAAAAAAAACAATGTACTACAAGAGATGTCTGTGAAGATTGGTGGATATATAATGTTGTCGTGAATTGAAAGGCTCTTCATGAGTTTGGAACTTTTGGACGAAAGGTGAAAGGTCCCTGTTCTCCACCATCAGGTTCACTAAGTCCATTGCACACTTTTGGTTTGTTCACGTCACTTTTCAGTGAGGGGAAAAAGTCTTGTTTTTATCGTTTTCAAAGTTCTTTTTGACAATGTCACAATTATGATGAAGCTAAGATGCTCGTCATGCTGCGGGAGCCTTTTCAGCTCACGCTTATGAATTAGTGATGTGCCCCCTCGCATGAACACTTGCAAAAAGATGGCAATCAACATTAAAACTACACAAGATTAATGGTCATTGCTGATTAGGTCAACTGACTGCAACTCACTTCCTTTGGTCACTTTCCTTTTGACGTTTGTACAGTTTTAACTTAATCTTGTGGCGTAAGCTGTGATTTCTGACACTTACTAATCACCATCGTTTTGTGTCATCGTTGACAGCTGCTGAGCGGCTTCTAGATTGAATAAATTCAGCCCTGTGGGACTATTTGTGGCGCTCTGCATGTGTGCTGAGGACAAAAGCCATTGAGGGATTTCTTAAGGCCTCCCACTCTCTCTCTCGTTTTGCAAGCCGTACACAGTTCCTCGAGGGTCTCCCTTTCTCGTCCCCCACCACCGACCCACATGCACTTTTTCTCTCTCGCCTGTTCACCTGTCCGATTGTCTCTCACGCTGTCTCTCGGTCACGTCTCACACCCCCAGTGGATTTCCCGCCCAAACCCCCACCCCCACCACCACCACCACCACCACCACCTCCCCGTCCCGTGCCCACCCCACATAGCCGACTCTCTGATTGCTGATTGGTGCTTCCAGGTGACCTCAGACCTGTTTCCATGCCTCCCGAATATAACTGGATGGCCGAGGCCAAGGAACCCAGCATGGGCAAGAGAGGGAGCCGAGGTACACACACACAAACATATACATATACACACAACCCCCCCCCCCCCCCCCGCGACCACTCACCTCTCCTTCTTCAGTCACACTCGAACAAACACACTTTACACACCCGGGTGGGACTGATGCGGTGCTTTGCCTCATACTCAGTTCAACACATTTCAGCTCATCTTCTGGGTTATCCATCGTGGTGTGGTTGTGTGAGGATACATATCTGCCAGGTATGTATCTGACCGGGCGTCAAATAAACATAAATGCAAGGAAATTGCATTTATAGACTCGCTCTCGAAAAATGAGGGATATTTCTACGTGACCAATTCTAACCAGCTTCCCCATTTAGCTGTGAGACTCGATCTGTATTCAACCGAGGATCCTCCACTCTGCCGTCAGAAAGTCTATGAATAACATTAAAGCACAATACTAATGCTGGGGGTCTGCCTTTCTTCCTCTCCTCCTCTCTTTCTCTCAGTCACTTTTTCAGATTTTCACATTTCAGTGTGGGCATAATAAACAAATTAGGTGAGAAGCTTTATCTGCTAATAGCTGAAGTAGAATAAAATTTTCTGTGACCCACAAGACTTTTGCAGTAGGTCTTTCCAAAATCAGCATAATCACTGTAAACAGATTGGCTGCATGTCCCTGGCTGTGGATCCGTATCAGCGTCGACAGCTCTGAGGTACTTTTATCCCTTTTTGTTGTTTTTTTTAATTTTTATCTGAACAGGCCTGTTCAGCCTCATCCATTTCCATTCTGAGGTTCTCCCTTGACTCCCCGGTGCTATCTCAGTCCGTCTGAGGCTTCTCTCTCTCTCTCTCTCTCTCTCTCTCTCTCTCTCTCTCTCTCTCTCTCTCTCGCTCTCTGTTATCCTTTCTATTGAGGCCGTACGTCCTCTAATGTCCACCTCCCTCCACTCCCCTCCCTCTGCGTCTCCTTCACAGATTCAGACAACTCCTTGCTGCGTTACCTCAGCGACGATAAGATCCTGGTGATCGAGGAGGAGCCCGAGGGTCCGGGGAGGGAAAGCCGACGGGATTCCACCAGACGCTCCCGGCGCAAGAGCCGCAATCCCAGCAGCCCCAGCTTTCCCATCAGCCCCTCAATGTTGTCCTCCACTCTGCGCCTAGACCAGCCACCAGACGCCTTGCCTGTACGTACTCAGTCTTAAATACATACAGCAGCTACACATAGTAATAAAAAACATGAACGAGACACACAGTGTGACTGAATGAGACGTTTCCATCAAACTCCCCCGAGGGCGAGCATTGACCTTGAGGCCTGGAACCAAGGTTCGAATCCCAAACGGAGGAGTAATAGCATCCAATGTCAAAACTAGCCAAGTGCACATCTATGAAAAGGAGCAGAATTGAAGAGCCTCCTGTATGTGTGTAAAAACCTACAAAGTAAATATTCTTGTAAAGAGAATCACGCCAAATATCAGCTTTTACTGTTTTCAGTCACATTTACTGTTTTTATGATTAAACTATTACGGGGAAGGTAACCTGACATGGTCAATTCTACTTTTTTCTTAAACTGAGCATTATATAAATAAAATAAGATAAATTATCATGCTATGATAAGGATGTGACAACACTAATGTTAACATTTTTTGAAGACATACAGAATTTGAACACAAATCAACAGAAATAAAGAAAAAACAGGAGCAGAATAATCACAGTAGTAATAAATGCATGTTGTTCCACTTATAAAGTTGTTACCACAGAATGTAGTGTTTTCTTAGAACAATGTCCTGCAATGCTATTTCAGCGAATTAGTCATTTTAAAATGAGAAACTACAGCTATAAAAACATGAACGTTAAAACCAAAATATCACGGCAGATTTTTCACAGTGAAAAAACATATAAACCTAAAACATAGAAGATTTTGAGATACATGTTTTTTTAAGGTATTAGCTGAAATTAGTAAGAGAAACAATCAACATATTTCAGTTTATGTGAAATAAATGTAAATTGCATGGAAGTTTGGTTTCAGTTATGTGGGAAATGCACTTCTTGAGATACTCCTGCATATTTATACAAGTCATGTAGCGTCCATAGTTTTTTTAATTTCTGACATATAAACTAAACTTCCAGTTCATTATTTCAGTGTATACATATGAAAACTCAAACTAAGATGCATCAAAATGTTACAATATTTCTTCAGATATGGCTTTTTTTCACCTAATTCTACAATTATCAAAATTTGATTACATGGAATGCCTGAGATTTTTTAATTTAGCCATGAGTATAGAAACAATTGACTGTTATTGTGAACTGCTACCTTCTATGACTTTCATTAAATAAAAGATATTTAATGGGTGTTTCTGGAAAAGCTCTCCCTCTCTCCTGCACAATTACGCTCAGAGGCCATGAGGCCATACACAGGAAGCAGCAGTTACAATTATTGAATGATTTGTCAATAAGATGGATCTGGAGCAATAAACAATCACAGGATCAGAAAACAATGGAGGAGAGTTTCAAACGAGAAGCAGAAGAAAGAAAAACATGCTGCTAATGTCTCCTACGCGCTCAAAATGAAAAGTCATCAGACAAACCATCAGAGTGTTAGCATGTTATTACCCGTTATTATCACTGATTATTGTCTCCGGAATTGTCTTTTTCTCTTCTCTCTCTGTTGGAGTCAGAGTTCGTTCAGTTCATTGTTTCTGATCTGATTTTTACTTCTAACAAAGTGTTCGCAGCAGGTGATTGTGGTAGGAGGAGAGGTCATGGTGTTCACACTTGGTGTGTGGTGTGTGTGTGTGTGTGTGTGTGTGTGTGTGTGTGTGTGTGTGTGTGTGTGTGTGTGTGTGTGTGTGTGTGTGTGTGTGTGTGTGTGTGTGTGTGTGTGTGTGTGTGTGTGTGTGTGTGTTGTGAAGGGTCTCAGGTAGAGGAGACAAAGGAGAATGAGAACAATAAGTGTTATTGCGTGGCTGCCAACATCAGGGATGACAAGGACAGTGACAGTGAAGAACGCGCCCCTCTGTTGCTGTTACGAGTGTGTGTTTTGTGCACACAGACACGCGCGGGCACACACACACACACACACACACACACACACACACACACACACACACACACACACACACACACACACACACACACACACACACACACACACACACACACACACAGCCTTACAGAAAGACACAATAGCTCTCACAGGAGTGCATTTGTATGCAGCCATCTCACGACTCATCCTAACTCATCCTAATATCCCCATCTCCTCAGACACACCAGAGTCTAAATAGGAGTTTATTCTGAACACGCACGCACACACACACACACACACTGAAGCATGTACCCCTGTGAGTAGGTATATGACTCAGCATCAGCTAGACCAATTACAAGTGCAGCTGACAGACTGTGCTTAAAACACAGCACACGCAAACACACACAAAAGCGGCACGCTAACAGCTTAGCTCACACCAGCCCTCTCTAACCCTCTGAGCGGCATCTTTCTCATGGCGGTGACGCATATCTATTCGGTGGCACCTAAAGTATACTATCCTTATCCTTCACTAACAAGCAGACCTCGGTGACCTAATTGTGTTCTTTCTGTATCATTTCTCACAATCAATGCAAAACAGCAACAGGGATAAGTGACGTCTTTCTCTTGTACTTGGATCTTCTTCTACGAATGCCGGAGATGAAGCACCATGTAACGTAGTTGCTGTCGCAAAGGAGCTTTCATCATTAGTAGTGTTGCAGAACTTTACCGAAGCTTTGTCGGGCTATGAGATAATGGTGCCCTTGACACACTGACTGAGCCCCTCCGCTCTTAAACAAGAAAGACTCCTAATGATCTCTTCACACTGTGCCCGAGGATCCAAAGATCCCCGGAGCACACAAACATGTTCTCAAGTAGCTCCATTCATGTATCAAAAAAGTGGCCAAAGTACACAGGAACAGATAAATGTAGGCAGGTTTAATTGGGCTGCGATGCTCCGATCACTTCAATGATCACAGTCGTGAAGGGTTCTTACAGCACCAGATGTGATTAAATCAAAATCAACACATATAAACCTT
This sequence comes from Blennius ocellaris, assembly GCF_963422515.1. Classification (NCBI taxonomy): domain Eukaryota; kingdom Metazoa; phylum Chordata; class Actinopteri; order Blenniiformes; family Blenniidae; genus Blennius; species Blennius ocellaris. The sequence goes on along the minus strand of NC_137658.1, from coordinate 15,591,227 downwards.
TAACCAGCCCAAAATAGTTTGATTTTAAAGAAATTGGTACAACTGGAAGCTACATAGGACACTTCGGTGGACACTAGGATGCAAACTGAGCTTTTTGTGTGTGTGAAATCCCATTAAAACATGTTTTTCTAGATAATTATGTGCTTTATTACAACTGGATGTAAATCAGCTTTGATTATTAGGTGTATTATTTCCAACACTATGGTATAAAGATGTTTTTGTTGTTTGAGCACTTGACCATTGACCATGAGACCATTGCTGGGAATAATATGTTATAAATTAAAAGGTTGCTGTAATGTCACTATTTGAGGCAGTGGAGGCTGCTGCCTTTGACACTTCTGGTTTCTTCGCCAGCTGTCAGCTAATCTTCAACATGAAAGAAATCTGACTGCAAGTCACCATTAACATCATTCTGCAGGGACTGTACCTGATATGTATACTGTGTAAACATTAGTTTCTGCATGTTGATGGTTACATCTCAGCTGTTTTGATTCTCAGTCTTCTCATTGCCTTTTCATATTAACGTTAATTCATTGCAAAATCCCCATTCATAACCAATCCAAATAACAGCTGAGCAACTCAAACACACTACAAATAAGAACACATTTACCACCATTTGACTTCCAACTGGCTGATCCAACTCATTAATTCCAAATTTAATGAGGGAATCAGTCATCAGACTGACCCACACAGAGTTGACAGCTCAGCTGATGTGTCCCAGGAACACTACAATAATACCACTATGTGTGCTATATTAAGACATGCCAGTTGAGACGGTTACTTTCCCAAGAAACCAGATACTTTTTGCTGCTATGTGACAAAACTATGTCAAAATATTTTTCTTTTGCAAATGTCGTGATGAATTTTAAAATATTTAATTATTCATAGCACCGCAGGTATCCGGCGAGAACTATAAACTGGGTAAATGTGTTGTTTGTGTCTGTGAATGTCTGAATGATTTTCAGAAGGTATTCAATGTGTTGTTTTGTTTCTCCCTTTCAGCGAGGTGCAGACACACTGCGAGCAGACACAACAGACAGGTGAGTTCATATTTGCGACCTCCTATTTTGTGCCAAATTAAATTAGTTTGTGGTTCTATTCAATCCTGCGTGCCCTCTCTGCAGGTACTCGGGCTCAGGGAGCTCAGGAGCGGCTTCCATGCGGAAGGTACAGGTCTGAGGCTGCAGTTTTCTACATACATTTTATAAATCATTGTGTAATATTTGTATTTTCCAGGTGCTCTGTGACTTCAAACCCATTTTAATGAGGCTTCAGATTCATCAGGAGTCTCCCAGCCTCTGCATCCGCTGTTTCCTGGAGATCAATTGTGTCCAAATAATAGCTGAACATACAGCACCGATGCCTCGGATTAAATCCATTCAGGACTATAATAATTAAATTAAAGATAACAGTCGAAGGAGGTGGATTGGTTTCCATATTTGGGTTACCGTGACATGGGAAGCTTTCTCACTCATTAGCCTTTAGCATAGAGTGAGTCAGCTCGGTTGACTGTAAACACATTTGTATTTGTCTTTGTTGCATAAATAAATATACCTAGGCTTATTCAGTCATGCTATACAAGGGTGTGAGAAAATAGAAGCAACCAGAAGCAACCATTAGCGAAAAGCTGACATGGAAGTAGCTGGTTTCTATTTAGGGCCCTATATTCTTCCAGGTAATAAAAAATATCTAATCTACCACTGGCCACTGTAGCGTCGGTGCAAGCTTCAGTGCTGTATCACAGGTTGGAGGTCACCTCTTGTCTGCGGAGGTTTCAGACCTCCTCCCTGTCTGAAGTCCTCGCTGCTGTGCACCTGAGGAAATTATTAATTAGGTAAACATGCGGAGTGAACTGGCTGCTCCTCTGTGGGGAGGAAGAGCCTCCAAAGTCACTGAGAAAATCAAGCATTTTCATTTACTGAAGACTTTGATCTGATGTCTTTCTCCTCTCTCTTTTCCAGTCTTTCCATTACACCTCTTTAAGAACGAAAACCAAAAAGAGAAGTAAAGGTACGCCCTCTTTCGCATCCTTCCTGGTAATCTAATGATGGTACTAGCACTGTGTTTGGAGGATCACAACTACCCTCTGAAGGGTAAAAGGGCATCAAGCTTGGAAATTTACATTATATTATACAAAAACAGGATTGAGAATGCTGCATTGACCACCATTTTCCCTTCCTTTAACTCACTTCTAATTAGTATTTTACTTTTTTTTTTATTTTATTTTTTAGATTATCCTACTTTGTCATGGTTTCTGATACACTATGTTTTGAAAATTTCAGCTTTTTCTTAGTTGAGTTGAGAAAATTGTCCATGACCTTTTGGACACAGGGTGATTCTTCTCTGTCCTCTGCAGGTTCACTCACGAGTGCCAGTCGAAGGAGAATCTCCTGTAAGGACCTGGGCCATGGCGACTGTGAAGGCTGGCTGTGGAAGAAAAAAGACGCTAAAGGCTACTTCACCCAAAAATGGAGAAAGTACTGGTTCATCCTCAAAGAGTCCTGTCTCTACTGGTACACCAACCAAAACGTAAGGCTAACTCCTTTCAAGACGCATTTATATTGACATATATAAAGAGGACATTAAAGAGGAATTTCATCAATTTTAATCATAGACATCAGACTGTTCAGCATAGGAAATAACACTCATGTAAAAAATGAATACAATATTTACATAAGAGAATCAATAAAGGATGAGAATGAAAATGCAAACATATAACAAACATATAAGATGCTCATAAAGAGAATAACAAAGAATAAATACCTCAATAATTTCCTGTCATTTTCTTTTAGTTCCTATACTCAAGACTGTTATTTTATTGATACATAATGTTGAATAATGTTGATTGTTATTATGTTGTGGTGCATCATAGCCATGAATTGTCAAATTTGTGAACTATCACACAGTATGTGACACATTTTTGTCCTGATAATTTTTAATCCTCAAATTGTTGCAGCGATAATCCAAACAAATTCATCCCATTTCATTAAAAAAAGACATCCATGCAAAGCAGGAAGTCATTGTAAGATAGAGTTTTAATCAATATATTATTAGTAAATCCACAATATTATGTAGTAAAGCGCATATCCAGTCCAAAAAATATATATTTTGTTTTAATCAAATTAGAATTATATAGCTGACCTGGTCAGTCTTTTCTATGTTCAACGGCGAAGGGATTTAACTCTGGCCAATATAAACAACATATGTTCTTTTCATATGCTCATCTACAGCATTACTATATTGAATGAGAGTGGTTTATCAGTATGCATGACATTTTGTTCTGTGTGATGATGATGTACCACCACTCTCCATCTGTCTGTGCCTGCAGGATGAGAAGGCTGAGGGCTTCATCAGCCTCCCCGAGTTCAGAATAGACCGAGCCATAGAGTGCAGACGGAAATTGTGAGTGTCCCTCACATGTCGCCAAAATTACTAATCAAGCACATTTTGCATCCACACACGAACCTGCTGTGTGCACACAAAAAGAGCACTAATCAGCCTTCTCCTCCCCGACTGACTGCAGCGCCTTCAAAGCCTGTCATCCCAAAATCAAGAGCTTCTTCTTCGCCACAGATTGTCTTGAGGAAATGAACAGGTGAGTTGAGTTTTGTGTGTGTGTGTGTGTGTGTGTGTGTGTGTGTGTGTGTGGGTGTGTGTGTGTGTGTGTGTGTGTGTGTGTGTGTGTGTGTGTGTGTGTGTGTGTGTGTGTGTGTGTGTGTGTGTGTGTGTGTGTGTGTGTGTGGGAGTGCGTGCGTGCGTGCGTGCGTGTGTGTATGTATGTGTGTGTCTCTTAATGTGGACAGTAGTTAGAGACGAGGGACATCACGTGTCCTTTCATGAATATTTTAACCAAGTGAATCAAGTTTACACAAGGCTACAGCCCACCAACACAACACTGTGCATGAATAAGGCATGAACCTGGCCCTCTGTTGTTCAATGCAGGACTGTGTGTGTGTGTGCGTGTGTGTGTGTGTGTGTGTGTGAGAGAGAGAGAGAGAGGGAGAGAGATCGTAGTGATATTTGCAGGAACGCTATCTGATGAGCTCTAATTATCCACACCTCTCCTCAATGACATGGGGAGATAATTGGGGGAGAGTAATTAACCAGCTATATTTGACTTCCATACTGTGCTCGGAGGCTCATGTGTGAAAGCTCTGTTGCACACACGCTCATGTGTGAAAAAGGTGGGTGTTGACATAGAGAAAAAGGAAGCAACGAAAAACTTGATACGCTTTATCAAATTACCATTGCTTTTTGGCGCACTTACAGTAAAACTACAGTCATACAAGAACTTCCTGAAAGTTTGCCGATTCATGAAGAGGATTCTTGTTGTGGAAGTATGTTTAGCTTTGTTGCCTCACAGAAAGAAGTTTTCTGGTTCAAACACTGCCAAACAATGGTTAACTGTTTCTCAGTGGACTTCTGTGTTTGTGTATGTGCTTCAAATTCAGTATTTACTTTTGAAAACTTAATCAAAAACTGCAAAATCACATCTCTCTGGATGCTTTCTGTTCATTCAGTCATCCCAGACTTCTCCTTTCTCTGCTGGTGTGCCCCAGGGCTCTATCCAAGGTCTTCATTGTCTTCGCCATATTTTTTGAAAATAAATAGAGTTTTATTGTTATGCAGATGACACTCAGCTCTACTTTTCAAACATTTAACACTCATTTTTAATTTGAAAAGAAATGTTTTTAATTTCTTTGTCTCGCTAGAAGAAAAGCTTATTTCAATGAATAACAGCTGTAACAAATATCGATTATTTTGTACTCTTGACTTTTCATTCTGTAGATTAAAAAAAAAAAAGATCTTAAATCAATAGTATTTGTAACAAATTGAACATCAGAAGCTTCCAAAGCCTCCACTGGGGGGCACTAAAGAGTTTCAACCTGTTTGCAGCAAGTTTGAAAAAAAAACAAAAACAAAAAAACTATTTGTGGTTAATGAAAAGAAATGAATGAAAACGTATTTTATTCTATGGAAACACACATTACCTATGGCTTGGAAAGAGGACAGAAATCAAGTCAAAGTATTAAAAACAAAAATAAGTAAAAAAAAATATTTATGAGTTCATGGTATGAAGTGTAAACACTGTCTAAAGAGTTTAACTATAAGATTTTATAATATAGAGCAACCAAACCAGTAATTATACTTTCTTACATTAAATACATTTTCTGGTAATACTTGGTATGTTTTTATTGCAATAGTTGTTTGGGAACATTTAAGCAATTACTTTTGCCTAAATGTGAAAGACTAGAAAATGTTAAAAAAAACAAAAATAATTAATTAAAGGAAACAATTTTCATCTGGTCATTAGTACACATTTAATTTTAAGAGTACTTGTGATACAATTTCATTAAATGCAAGAGTAACTTTAGATATACTGTATACTTTGATTTTGATCATCATAATGAAATATCTCATCAGTTTTGGAATAGGTCATCTCGGGCTAGGATTACACACTAAAACTGGTTTGACGTATTACTTTTAGATCTTTTCGGGGGATGATGGAGCACAGCTAGACGCTTCCTCCAGTAGTATGATAAGTTTCCTGTTCTTTGTGCGAAGACGAAGCCTCTATTCTTAGCAGCGGCCTTATTATTAGGCATCTGCAGGGGGACAGACAGGACGAGCTGGGATCTGCGATGGAGACATGGAGACTGCAACGGGTGCCTGAGCAGGAAAAGGACGCTGTTGGTAGAGGAAGGGACCCAGGATTATCATTTCTCTCATTCTGCACCCGTCTCTCTAATCATCTCAAAGCCTTTCTCTCCTCATCGGGCGGAGTCAGTTAGACAGATATCAACTGTTAAGGGACACCATGTAAAATATTTAGGCTGAGGTGTTTTTTTGTATTCATCACCCACCCAGTATAACCCATCCTTCTTTCCTCTTCTTTTCTATCTTGTTTTCTTCCTCTTCAAACTTTCTTGTCAATCCGCTTTAACTTTCCATTAGGTGGATGAACCGACTGGGGCTCGCTGCTATCGGCTACACACCCGATGATAAGGTGCCTCGCCCAGATGAAGGTGAGACAAGATTGGCAGAACCGAACCCCAGTTCAGTTTGGGTTATTTTTAGAATCAATTGCTAATATTTATGTGTGTGTTTATCTTCTTGTCAGATTACTGGAGCGAGAGCGATCAAGACGAGGTTGACGGCTCAATGACACTCAAGCAGGAGGGACCATCATCCCTCTGTGATACCTACCATCGCACACCATCAGTGAGTAACGCACACTCACACAAGTGCACACTCGTCAACTTTTTTTTTTCCTGCTTCATTCTGATGGAATATTTTAGTCTTAAAAGGCCCACAGTCTGCAGAGCTGCATAGACCAGAGCTCTCAGCATTAATAAAACATCAGACTATCTGGTTCTGTAAGCAGCCAAGACCATCACGTCTGCGTTCTGCTGCCAGAACCTGCACAGTCTGACCACCGGGTGGCGTTACATCTCCACTCAGAGCAGTCACGCCAGTCATCTCATTGCTTCTTTGCTCTCATCTTTTGATCTCTTTCTTTCCTTCACACACACACCCCCCGTCTGTTTTCCTCCTCCTCCTGTCCTCTCTCCATCCTCCTCCTCGTTTTTGCGTGTTTCGCTTGTATCTGTGCTCACACTTTCACCCCCCAATCCCTCATCCCTCATCCCTCACCCCTCACCCCTCATCCCTCACCCCTCACCCCTCACCCCTCACCCCTCATCCCTCATCCCTCATCCCTCACCCCTCGGCCCATCCAGGCTAACTTCCTCCACAGTTATGACCAGTTGCCCCGCTCAGTGAGCTCCATGAGCCTCATGCGCTCCACTCCGTCCCCGCTCCCTCCACCGATGAGTGCCTCCACCTCCCCCATCCCTCCACAGATGGTCTCTTCCACCTCCCCTCTCCCTCCCCAGGTCAACTCCTCCAGCCCCTTCCCGGAGCCCAAGCACGGCCGACACTTCTCCAGTGAGTCCACGCACTCCCACTCCTCAGCCGAGGACCAGCGCGGGGACGGGATGGGGATGGGTACGGGCACGGGCAGCACCAGCACCCACTCCTCGGGATGCCGCTCCTCCCACCGGGAGCGCCGCTCCTGGCAGGACCTCATCGAGACCCCTCTGACCAGCGCCGGGCTGCACTTCCTCCAGACCGCACCCAACGACAGCGAGTACGGCGGGCTGATGGGGAGCATGGCCGGGGAGATGGGCTTCTACGGCGGCCTGGGCAGACAGGGGATGTCCCCAGAGAGGCGCAGGCAGGCCACGCTGCCCGTACGGAGACACCACGCTGCGGAGAGGGACAGAGACCGGGACGGGCCCTTCCCTCTGGAGCGGGGCCCGCACACACACAGCCACACACACCGGAGGTCCCACAAGCAGCGGAGCCAAAGTCTGCCCAGAAACAGGGACCCCCTGCCGGGGAAGCTGTTACACTCTTCAGTTCACATGGAGGAAAGGAGTGAGGACGAGGAGGCAGAGGGCCAGGCTGCAGACCTACTGGAGGGGGACGAGGGTAAGAAAAGGACACAAACTCTGGATTGTACCACAGATGAATGAATTCATTGAAAGAGCAGGATTCAGGTTGTGTTTTGGTCATTTTTGTTCTCATCCTGAAGACCAGGTGACGCCTCACGTCACCCAAACAGCAGCCGAAATACCAGAGTGAACTAAGAAAAATGACATCACTTCCTCATGATCAATGATCAACCTTTATCTGACATTATTTTTAAGTGAGCTGTTCAATTTAGGCTTCACAAAGTGGAGAGTGTTCAGAGTCAAACCTTGTGGAATATAGGGGATCTTTAAAGTAAATACACTTGGAAAAATCTAAAAAAAATAAAAAAAATGTGGTAAAGGCCATAACCAGTAAAACATTTCTAGATTAACTGCAAACTATTCCTCTTTGTTTCACAGCCAGGAGACTTAAATTGAGACAAACAGACTTAATTGTGTTTATTCCAGCTAAATTGATTTGCTTTAAATGATTCAGTACTTCCCTTTATTTTCATTTTCACCAAAGCTTTCAAAGCAACTGTTTTAAACCTGAGGGATCAGAGCTGAGCACAGAAGAGATCAAGAAAATTAACTTAAATTACGTCACCTATTTCACATGAGAACTATTTGTGTTTTTATCACACACAAAAGATGCAAAGTGTAAGGTGTGCACTAGATTTGGTAAATGACCCAAAAAATACAATTTAATGCCATGAATAAATTGTAATAGATGACATCCTCTCTATTGAAATTGTGACTCCTTTATTGAACCCTCTGTCCTGGTCGTCTCTGTCGGTCAGACCTGCGGGAGCTGCGAGTGGAGAGCAGAGAGCGGAGGGTCTCTGAGGGGAGGGAGCGGCGGGTGTCTGACGGCCGCGAGCCCGAGCAGCTGGACGGGCTGGAGCAGCTGTACCGGGCGCTGGAGCAGGCCAACGTCACCGCCCTGGGAGAGCCGCGGCCCTGCAGCAGGCAGGAGCTGCGACGCTGCTTCACCCAGAGAGCCAGAGACCCGTTGCTCAACGACAGGCTGCACAGGGTTCGAGCCCTGCGCAGCACCTTGAAGGTAACACCGCTGGCACAGGCTGTTTTTAATCTCGTGACAATAGTTCCAGGAATTGTTTGTACATGATGCGAATTAAAAGGTGATGCATGGATGTGCAAATCGACCAACCATGATCACATTGTTTCACGATGTTTGTATTGCATTTATATTTTAAAAAGCACAGGGACCCTGATCATAAGACTGTAAATATTATCAAGCCATCAACTGAAATAGACGTAGTTTTGAATGGCAGCCAAGCCACAACTTGAATTTGACTTAGTGCTCTTTGAATCCTGGGTTTCAAGTTTTCATTTATACCTGTGTACACAAGCATTGGTTTTTGGAAGAGCCACCTCAAAATCATCAGTTTTTTATGCATTGGTGCACTAAAGATCCTTATTGGTTTTCAACCTTGTACCTTGTTTAAATTGCTTTGATCTCGTATTGACATCATATATTAGTGGGTTTTTTTTAGTATATTTGCAATGTCTTGTTTCAATTGTTTCACTATTTACCTGTGCAGGCAATTAAGATAATAAATTAAAATATTTTGGGAAAAGTTGAAATTTCCCAAAATTGAATGTACACTGTCAAAACATCCTGAGATTTTAGAACTGAAATATTTCAAGCTCTTTTAATTTTGTTTCTATTATATCTGATGTTTTTCCTACTTAGTCCTCAATCAGTTGGAATATTGCTGTTTCAGTTTCTCTTCTGTCCACATGTCCAAGTGTCCTTGAACCCCAAATTGTAGATGGATCGCGTGTGAATGTGTGTGTGAATGGATGAATGTGACAAATATAGTGGAATACTTAGGGGGTTTTAATCAGTGGAAAAGCTTGATTTATATGCTTGAAGTGATGCATCATGGGAGTGTTGAGTCAGTTTAAAGGCGCAGGGCAGACATTACAGGGCAAAAAAAACATGTGATGAGGAAAATTAAATGCAGACAAAAAACAAAATCTATATTGTTATACACACATTTCTATAAACTACAAGGCTTTTGTTACTTGTTTGTTTATAATATGAAAAGAAATGTGAACTTAAAAGAATTGAAAACAAATAAAGCAGATGAAAATTTGGACACATTTTGGTGATGAGAATTTCTCATATTATTTATTGAATAACCACGAAAATTATTGGAATTTTTTTTTCTGATCTTTCTTTTTATTGTTGTTATATTAAAAACTGTATGAATGTTGTTTTTGGACAAAATTATCCAGAAGTGTTTATTAAAGCTTCGTAAAAATCAACCATATAAGTAAATTTCATTGAAAAAAATTTTAAATGAGAGATTTGAAGGATTTGCACATCCATGCATACTGTTGGATTTTTTTCTCCATTCTAAAGTGGGTTGCATGGTTGAGTAGTGGTTAACACTGTTGCCTCACAACAAAATGATCCCTGGTCTGAGTCCGGGTCCATGTTTTGAGCTGATGGTTCAACTCCTGGTTTCTGCTGCCGCAGGCCAAAGAGTCGGAGCTGGCGGTGATCTGTGCCCTCCTGGAGGACCCGGGCCTGTGCTCGCAGACCTTCAGAGAGTGGAAGCAGTGGCACAGCGAGCTCTACTCGGACATCTGCCAGCTCAGCCCCGGAACCAACGGCCAGGACGAGCTCTCCCCGCTGGCAGCGCCTCTCATGACCCACACACACTCCTTCATCGAGACACACGTGTGAACGAGGGACGGCAAGACAAAGACTGAACTTACACCCACACACACACACGCACGCACACACGCACGCACACACACACACACACACACACACAGCTTCACCTGAGCTTCTCTCCCGATCGCCACACGGAGCACGCATTCACACAAACACACACATACACACATTGTAAGATGTGTAAATATCATAGAGGGAACAGTCTGAGACCTGCGTGTATGAACTTTTGATAATCCTGAGGACCCCGCAGGGTGCCTATTGCATGCCTGAACAGAAAGCATTAACCTTCCTTTGTCTATGGAACTGAGCATAAACTCCACGTGCTTGTCGAGCAAAACGGGGGGAGGAGACTTTTTAACTCGCCAGTTCCTTTGTATTCTCTTGGTTTTGCGATTTTTTTTGTTGAGTTTAAGGGGGCAGGGGGGAGCTATGTAGCAGCAATACAGAGGAGAATCCTTTTCACCACAGCACTGTACTTTTGTACCGATGAACTTTGCACCCAGAGCCACCAGTTCTCCCCCTTTCTCTCCCTGTATTTATTTTTCTCCTTTTCTCATTGCACATCGTGTTAAGTTGCAGGGACCTCACTGTTATTTCAGGTCGATCTCCAGGGACAGCTTAGGCGGGAAAGCATGAGGGACTTGTCGGCGAGACCGTGAGAGGTCGCCAATGGACGCTGGTTAATCTGTTCTGGCCGTTTTCTCTGGGAACCCATGAAAACAAGCGTCATCCAGAACCCATCACGCTCGGCCCGGTGCACACTGTTTCAAACTGCGAAGCGTTGCGAAGTCCCTGCAGGAAGAGGATCCTCCGACAGAGTGCACATCTACAGTTCTCTCCATCTCCTCCTCCTCCTTCTACCCTAATTTTTATTTTTATTCCTCATGCCCCTTCTCTCTCTCTCCAGTCCTCAAAGACTTGTGTATATGTGTATACTGCTGTGTATACTGATGTAAATGTTTGCGTTCCACTACCACTGTGATATGCTTCTAGAGGTAGCGGAGGGAAGACAGAGAGTATGTATTTGTGTGGGTGCAAAACAGTTTTTCTTTTTTTTCTTTCTTTCTTCTTTTCGTTTTGTTTGATTTGTTTCTTTCTTTCTTTAAACAGTGAATGCAAGTGCTAGAGAGTTCTTTTCAAAAAGGAGTCACTCACTACAAAGAATGCACTTTCTATATCTCTATATCTCATCGGCTGCATCACAGGGTCTGTGTCTCATCGGCCTCTTTACCATCGCTGTTCAAATATCAGGTAAAAGCATTTGCCGTCTCATTTTCTAAAGATTTGTGTACAGTCTACAAATATATTTAAACATAGAAGAATATATAAATCTATTTACGTTTTGTGTCATAGATATAATGTAAAGTATGATGTATTCTATGCCAAGGTTTTGCAGTGTCCCCCTCTTCACTCTGTCGACGCAGGGTGTTCAGCAGTTGAACAACTCGGAGGCAAACGATAAAACGACCATCACTGACAGCTGACTGACAGTTATTTTTTTACTGGTTTACATCTCGGCTGACCTTTCTCCTGGTGATGTGTTTGCATGTGAGACAAGGCCTGCGACTGGTTTTTGAACGGACAGGGTAAAAATACTGTGGATCATTTGTGTTCCTTTCTTACTTTGATCCTCGTCTTCACGTTTGCAAGACAATTACACTTGTAGCGCATGATACATGCAAAAGTACTGTTGAGGAATGACTTTTGATTTCTATGCTCATGGGTTTTTACTGTCTTCTTTTGCTCATTAGATAGTGTTCGAAGACACACACTGTACAACAACTGGGGGAGGCCTTTTGTTCCTGCCACTCAGTTCCTTTGATGTGATGCAGATCCTCCTTTTTAGCACCCAAACAGGAGGTTTCAATTTGATGTTTTTCTTTTCTTTTTTTGGTTTTGTTTATGCATAGACAGACCGACACAAGGCTTTCAGAAACCGTACCCGAGAGACACCAATTATACTTCTCAAACATAAGCTATTTTCACATTCCCTCCGAGCATATGGTTGATACTGGGCAGCCATAGACCTCTACGTCAGATGGACTGTCATGTCTGTGAAACTCAGATGAATCATTTCGTCTGCAATATCAGGCCAAGGACTCAACAGTGCCCCCCAGTGTTCGAGACCCTGAGAGACATGCGTAGCACCTGCTGCACCCAGCACTACCTGTATTCAAATCTTCATATTTCACTATAGTTCTTGTGTGAGTTCAGGTTTTCCCTCCATCGCATCTCACCCACAACAAAATCTCTAACATAACCCAGAAACATAGCTCATGTTTTTACAACGCTTCATTTTCGAGAGTACCACAAAGAAAACTAAATGATGCAAGCACTTTCCCTGTGCCTCCCAACCCCCTCTTTGGCAACAAAGGACTGACTTAAACCCACACACACACGCACGCACGCACGCACACACACACACGCACACGCACACACGGCTGTAGAAAAGTTATAATACAGTTCAAGTCTGCAGACGTCTCTCTGTTTCTCATCCGTAGTGTTGGTCTTCTTTCTCCAACCGCTGCTCCGCAGAGCAGGCAACATACTGTAGATTAAGAAGTTACCGAGAGTTTGAATTTGTAGGCACTGACTGTGTTATCCCTCCCAGATCTTTGTGTGTGTAGACCTGCAGAAACAGGCCGAAAAGGGAGATTCCACTGTGTGTTCTTTCAGGGGTGTACACCTCATGGTACATTGCACAGGTGTGTAAGATGTAAGTTGCACTGCGACATTAAAAAAAGGAACATATTGCTCTTTTTCAAGGATAATATTAGCTTACTGTTATTCTGTACATTAAACTGACTAAAGATGATATTGAAAAAGAAAGAAAATGACATTTATTCTTCCTAAAGTAGCCTTTTTTTGGTTTCATATATATGAATATATATTACAAAAAATACAGATTGTAAACCTAAGTTGTTAAACTTTGACTTCAATAAACTGAATCCTCTGCACTACGAGCTATGTGATGATTGTGTGTACCTGTTATTTCTGAATATGTAATTTGCTCTGGAAAACATTGACGAGATCAGGACCCATATAACGTGCTCGTCTGCATACCTAGATCTCGGAAGGACTATAGACATTTATTTCTGAATCTGCCCATATTGTCCTACTATTATCTATTATACTATTATCTAGTATAAGGTAAGACTTAGATGCCAAACTATCAAATAACATAAATTCACATTTGTTTTTGCATGCATGCAGCATTATAAATGTACATTAAGGCTGAAATAATGTCTTGGCCAACATACTCCTAAGGGGTCTGTACAGTATGTATGATTTTGTCATACAATTTCACATGATATCTAATACATTCTGCATTGTGCCAGTATATTTTATTCCTCAATAGTTTAGTTTAGCACATTTTGAAATGGTATGAACATAGAGGATGAAGCACACTTAAAGAGATTTCTAAAAAGACATGATAAAAAGCCTACATCAGTGAAATACCCAGAAATAAATGCATAATAAATAGAATAGAATAGAATAGAATAGAATAGAATAGAATAGAATAGAAATATTTTATTAGCAGGATTACTATTGCAACAACACATCATCAGTAGGGTAAAACTAACCTGTTTCACAGCGGGTACAATATTCTCTAAAATGAACTATTGAGGAGGCATTCAAATTACATTTCAAGTCATTAAAACAAAGGGTATATGTAACTCAATAAATAATTAGGAAAGGCATTTAGAAAACAAATATAATAATACACAGAAGACAAATATACAAACAAAATCAATTTCCACTTCACTGGTAAGCTGCAGGAAACAGGAATGTTTTCAGCCCTGATTTAAAAATGCCCATGGGTGCTTAGCACAAAACTACTAAGTTAAAGCATTATATTAAAAGTGTATTACTTTTTTTTAATGTATATATTTTTAAGTTTTAATTTACCTCAGGGAAATAGATGTCTTGAAAACGCAGACTAAACAATGCATAGTTTCAAAGTGTGCAGCAGGAGAATAAATGGCCAAATGTCAGTAAAACGAGAAATATGAATCATTAAAACAAAGGAGATATCAAGAAAGACAGCTGGACTGTGGCGTCATTAAAGTAATTGATACAATTAGAGCTGAATGCTTCTTTTGGGTTGTAAAAACTGGACAATGGATATTTGAAACAACGCAAGCTGAATAGATGTGTAAACCCAAGGAGTTCATCCTCAGAAAACAAAGGAACTCACCCTTACACAATGTAACAAATACACTATATTTCACATATAGTCTGTTTACAAGATTCCTTGATTTTTCCAGAACTTTTTTTGAGAACTGCACAGGATGTGGCGTCGCCACAGTTTACAATGACATTTCGGTCCTTCAAGAAAAAGGTTGGCAACAACTGCACGTTTTATCACACCCATTCAGATTGCAGTTCTCCCTTCTGGCCGGCAGATGGCGGTATGTGACTGTGTTATGTCACAACTGCAGTGAAGGAACCGCAGACTGACGAAGAAGAAAAAGGAGGAGGAGGAGGAGCCCTGTCATGGCGGCCAAGGTGAATGTTTGACATTTTCTCTTAAGCAAAGTTTTCCTTTCTCAAACAAACTATTATGAATGAAAGTTCGCGTTGCGCGTTGAGTCTTCCCCAGTGGCGAAAGCGGCCTGGAGCCGACTGTCACGTCACGAGCTTCCACGGAGCATGACAGCAGCTCTGCTAACAATTAGCCTCGCTGAAATAAATATTTCACTTCTAACAGTGTAAACAGACGTTCCACCGGCAAATATCTTCTCTGCTGCATGAAACACACATCAAACTGTTGACACGTGGAAGTATTGATTGTGTTTTTGCGCAGGAACACATTGTATACCAGTGTTCGTACAGTTTGTTCAGTCAGTGCTAGCATCACATGTGTTAGCCAGAATAACTAGAGGTCCTTGATGTTATAAGTCCACGTTCTGTGTGTGTGTGTGTGTGTGTGTGTGTGTGTGTGTGTGTGTGTGTGTGTGTGTGTGTGTGTGTGTGTGTGTGTGTGTGTGTGTGTGTGTGTGTGTGTGTGTGTGTGTGTGTGTGTGTACACAGTTGTGAAACACCCTGTCACTCCTTATATCGACTGCAAGAAGTAGAGATACAATCTCTAAAACAAAATATGGTGCTCCTTTAAATAAAACAACAAAAAAACAGCCACTTGTATTTATTGTATGTCTTGTTGTGAAAGACGAAAGAGAGATTGGCAATTTCACCTAATGAATAAATACTGAGGTGGTGATATTTTTATTCTGATGTTGTCTTTGGGGTTTACTTCATTTTTTTTCTGTTACTTGGCATGTGGTTGTGTGAATGCACAGATATCCTGTACTACTTTTATGTTCTGTGCCAGGTGGTGATGGTGGCCGTCCCGACGGTGCTGGGAATCGCCTCCATCCGTGTGTACACAGTCAGTGAAGCCCCCACCGATGGCGTCAGAAGAGAGAAGGTACATCTGTCTCACAACATAAGCAGACCTGAGATATTTAACCAGGTCTCATTATAATACGCTGTCTTTCCTCTTTCTTCAGCTGAACATCTACACACCGCTGCCGCCGTCTGCTCAGGTTAAGTTTTTTCATGAGAGCCCGGGAGTCATTGAGAGTGGGTTCACAACAGCCAGAGAGGGCGTGCTACCCGTTTACCAGGCTGTTAAGGTATTTACATTTTGCTGACACATTAAAATGTACTTCACTGACAAATATCTCTGCAGATTTAACTTCACTTTTTCCACGCCACAAAAAGGCTAAAAATTATGTAGCTGGGTGTTATTTGAGTTAAGCTGTGGTTAAGAGATCTTGTCTTGCACCTGCAGCCTCTTTTTATGTCCTTATTTCTGTTCCTACAGTTTGCAGTTGCAAAGCACAATCCCACGCAATGCAAATGCTCTGTGCAGGTCTGATTTTTGCAGAGCAGTACTTCGGGAGTTACACAGGAAGCAGAATTGATGCATATTGCTTTACAGCCGAATAGTCTGCTGCGAGAGATTTGACAGTTTGATACCTTGAGAAAGGGGAAAATCATGTCGCACCACTCAGAAGCATCTGCTTCGGTGCTTCCGAGGCAGTTGTTTTCTCGCAGGTCTTTTATAGTTGCTTCAGCACTGTTCTCTGTTTCCTGCAGGGTGCCGGTGTCTCTGTGAAAACAGGAACTATTAATCTTTACCATGCAGGACAGGGTGAGTCAACAAAACATGCACCATGGGGCATTAACTTTATAAAGCATATAATTATTGATGGGAATAGAATCAGTGGTTCATAGCAGAGTTCTAAACTCATTCAACACACATAACGACACATGTCTACACAAAGTCTGATAAAAAAAAAAGTTTCACATGAAAAAAAAGCTGATTGCCTGATTCTCAGTGACGATCACAGTGATTCGTAACTGAGAAAGTGGAAGGAACATTTCTCAGCACATTGACATTGTTTCTCTGTTTCCCAGATGTATTCTATTACTTGAAAGACCCGCCCCCAGGTTTTCTGCCCAGATTTGGGACCATCACCATGGCTGGCCTACTTGGCATGTTCTTGACACGGAAAGGTAACAGACATTTTCTGGGAGACAGTAAATAGTTGTGAAATCCCCAGCACTCATTTTTCTAGGTCCTTATGTGGACTCCCAAGAGCAACATCTTGAATCAGCATCTTTTTGACAGACTTGAGGCAGGCCAGTAAAAGCTACCGAAGATGAAAGTGTTAATTAGTTTGTTTAATGTGCACATATTATCCAAAGAACATTATTTTGGTATTGACATAAAACCTGTCGTGTAGTCATTTCAGTGCTCCAAATTGACCCGTTGGTGTCCAGTTTTCAGGCAATTTAGCATTTTGTCATCAAACCAGGAACTCAATTTTACACCCGACTACAGTAATTATACACTGGGCTCAGACTGCTACAAATCCGCATCCAGCTGAAATTGAAGCTCACTTTTCTAAAGCGACTTGGGGTGAAAACCCAGATTTCACTCTCATTTTGTTGAACTATTCAATTTCCTGTTTTACATGTGATCAAATTTCATCAGCCTGTCAAATACAATGTTCATTTGATCCAAACTCAACTATATTTGGTTCCTTATCAGAGAGTAAAGTGAAGTAGTATTCGGAGATGGCAGCAGAGGTACAAAAACAGACAGCATGAGAAAAAACTGGATTAAATTTCTGTTTCACTTTTCCCACCACTGTTTGGTTTTATCTTTCAGTTCCTCTGCCTTTGTAGAAACTCATTCAGCTTCCACGTAACGGTTAATGTGATTAGAATGTGTTCCCACCGCTTAAAGAATGTCCTATTTCAAGCAAAAAGTTGACTCAACTGGGGAATGGTTTTGACCATCCAACATAAATTTCACCCTTGCCCTGTCTTCGGCTAAATAAGCTTCGATGCCCACATCTGGACGCGACCTCTGAATGCAGCAGCGACGCTCCCGGGGTTTAATCTCTGCCGGCGTATATCGATCGCTGCTCTTCTGTGGAAAACTGTGTTTCAGGCTCTCATTTCAAGAAGTTGGCCGTTCCTCTGGGGCTGATGAGTGCCGGAGCATCGGTGTGTTACCCGGCTCAAGCAGTGGCTTTGTGTAAGGTAATGCTGCTCCTTCAAATACCAAGTGTGTAAAACACTGGCGTGTAATTAGTCCAGTTCTGATATTGTCTTTGTGCTTCCAAGGTGACTGGTAAGAAGCTGTACGCTGCAGGGCAGTGGAGCAGCGCCACTGTTTCCTCACTGTTTGTATCGAAGGAACCAGCTGCCAAACAAATACTTGCTTCTCAACCACAGGTCAGCAGTCATTCTGAGTACTGATACACACTCATCATGAACGTTAAGTATTTATTCATCTTGCAAGTCTCGCAATAGAAACTCCCATTACTTTTACTGCATATGACTAAAACCAAAAGAACTCGGCTCATTTGCCATGAAGTGATTCCCCGCCATACATATTTTACTCACTCAAAATCCCCTTCTGTCTTTTAAGTTATTTCCTCTTCTAATGTCATTTTTCCTGTTTCTGGTCATTGAATGTTGCCATAAACTGCTTTGTTCTGCTTCATACAATCACTCAAAGCTTTCAGTGACTCCAAAGTGAAAAATTGTGATTGAGTGCTGAAAATTATTGTATAGCCATTACATCCTGTTTTAGTAGAAATATTTCATATTAAAGCAAAATTATTTTGTAAAATGTGGAATTCCCTGTAATTAAGTGATAAACCTCATGACAGTTTGTTAAACAGATCATTTTATTTTTCTCCTCTTGTTAGTCAGCCACAGTACCAAACTCTGCGTCGGATCCCAGCTCCACCACAGACACAAAAGCCCAGAGCTCCACAATCCCAGAGACTGAAGTGGAATCAGCCGAGTCTGCTCCCGTCCCCGATGAGCCCGTCAGTGCTGTCATAACAGGGGAAGAGTCTTCAGTAACGCTCTCCGAAATATCCCCTGACCCCGTTCCCACGGAGACCGGCTCAGGTATTACAGCTATCGATCGCTGTCTTTTTGTTTTTCTGTCTCCGTCTCTTTGTTTCACACACCACCAGACAAAGACTGATACTGACGGCGAGGGTTTCCTTTCTCTTTACTGGGTTCCTGTAGAGGGTCCGATGCCATCAGAGGCAGAAACCTCTCCGGCCTCCACAGAAGCTCCAAAACAAGCAGCAGAGGACGTTTTGGCTGATATCGGCTCAGCGGAGCCCACACCGAGCCCAGAGACGATTGAAGCTGACCCGGCCGAATCTGCCCCAGCCGAACCTGCCCCTGTTGAATCTGCCCCTGCCGAGCCTGCCCTTGTTGAATCTACCCCAGCCGAGCCTCCCCCTGTTGAGGCTGCTCCAGTTGAGCCTGCCCCCGCAGAATCTGCCCCAGTTGAGGCTGCTCCAGCTGAATCTGCCCCAGCCGAGACTACCCCTGTTGAGGCTGCTGCAGGTGAATCTGCCCCAGCCGAGCCTGCCCCAGCCGAGCCTGCCCCAGCCGAGGCTGCTCCAGCTGAATCTGCCCCAGCCGAGACTACCCCTGTTGAGGCTGCTCCAAGTGAATCTGCCCCAGCCGAGGCTGCTCCAGGTGAGCCTGCCCCAGCCGAGACTACCCCTGTTGAGGCTGCTCCAAGTGAATCTGCCCCAGCCGAGGCTGCTCCAGGTGAGCCTGCCCCAGCCGAGGCTGCTCCAGGTGAATCTGCCCCAGCCGAGCCTGCCCCAGTTGAGGCTGCTCCAGGTGAATCTGACCCCGTCGAGTCTGCCCCTGCTGAGCTTGCCCCCACTGAATCTGCCCCAGCCGAGGCCGTCCCTGTTGAATCTGCCCCAGCAGAATCCACCCCCATTGAGTCTGCCCCAGTGGAGTCGACCCCTGTTGAATCTGCCCCTTCCTCTGAAGAAAGTGCCCCAGACGCCTCCGATGAGCCAGCAGGTATCAGACATATTCGATCACATATTATAAGTAACATTAGCGATGCAAGCACAAAAGAAAAATCCCACGTTTACCAGTGTCGTTAAAATAAGATGCTGTTGTTTCACTAATCATATAAAATCCGACTCTTTTATGCAAAAACTTAATTTGCATCCACAAAAGCAAATAATTGCGTACTGGAGTTCCACTCAATTGAATCCAGCTTGCAGGCATTAGCATTGCAGCTACGATTCTCACACAGTGCTTACCGAGTGCTTAACGGCTTCCTCTGAGGTGGAGGCTCTCATCACTTCTGTGTCTGTACTGCTAACTCGCTGACAAATCTCGTTCCAATCTCAGGAGTTGAATCAGCTGAGCCCGTCGCGCCTCCACCTGAGGAACAGTCTGCAGCAGGCAGCAGCAAAGGTAACGTGAAGGGGAGACATCGGCTCCTCACACACACACACACACACACACACACACACACACACACACACACACACACACACACACACACACACACACACACACGACATACAGGGAATCGGCTAAAATAACAGAATATCACCAAAACACCGTTTTCCCCGCTCATAACTTCCCTCATTGTACATTCATGTTGTCATAACCTGGAGTAGCAATCACCTGGATCACTGCACAGTACACTTCTCTCGGTTAATGATTCAGTCTTGAGACGGGGTGAGATTTCATCATGCGGCCGTCTATTTAAATCCACAGCGAGAAACAGCTGCAGTATATTTGGTGTTACTCCCTCGTATTCATTGTCTGACGTAAATGAAGACAAATCTGTTCTTTTAGAGCCGTTTGACTCCTACCTGACATCTTTTAGGGTGTATGGCACACTTTGGAGAAAACGTTCATGTGAGTAAACATTGTGGCAGATTAGAAAGAAGAATTGCTGCTGATGTAAAGCAGCAAGCAGGAGTCATCCGGTGGAATATACAGCTGGAAACCATTACTCAAGCTACTGCAATCACCTTAAAAATGTATGTCCTTGTTGCATATGGCCACTATAAATAATGTAGTTTACAAACACAATCCCTACAACATGTGGGTTGTTTTTTTTCTTTTTTTTCTCTTTTGTTTCATCGTAGCTCATCAGAGTAGCTGCACAGGAGAATAATAGCAATTGGTATGCATGCTGTGACCTCTGCTTTGCCTCTGCATATTAATCAAACATTAAAATTTAAATCAGATTTTCTCTGTCTGATTCATAAAGAGTGGCTTGTCATCTCTATTAGGTGCATCTGAACAGTGCTCGATTTCCCCCCCCCCCACCCGCTTACTTTTAGTTGGTGTAAGTTGCAAATAGTCACCGAAGGTCAAAGTAACTTCTGGGAACTTTTTACAACCTCATTTAGATTTACACAAACCGTTAAAGCGATTTCTCAATAATCAGTCTGCTTGATTTATTAAACTGTTTGGTGTGTTGGCAACGTGTTCTCATTGTTTTTTTCACTTCTTTTTTTTTGTTAGTTTTTTAATTCTTTGATTCCTGGAAGTGTAAAAAAAAAAAAAAACATGTCTGATCACACAGTTAGGTCTGACATACAAATAAAACGAGAAACACAACACATCCAGGTGACGTGAGGTTCTGGTAAGTCTACGAAGACGCTTTGGTCTTTATGCAAATATGAGCTGGTAAGAATCAATATTCCACTGCAGACATTTTCTCTCTTGTATCTTGTCGTCACAGGAGGTTTCCAGGACATTCAGGCTCCGGTTCTGTTACTCTTGATGTTTATTTGGGTGTAAATGGTTTATCTGGTAATTTACAAGGTTCCCACAGTCTGGAATTCTGAAGATAATGGAAAGGAAGTTTTTTGGGGGGCTTATAGTTGTTATGGTGGTTTTCTTAGTTAATCAGTTTGGTGTTTGAAACCTCAGAAAATGTAAAATTGTGATCATGGTTTCCCCCAGAGCTTTATAGTTCAGCCTGACGTGTTTGTGTTCCGGAGTAAGCTAAAATATTCAGTTTATTATCACAAAAATCTGAAAGAACTAAATAATGAAGTGAGAATCTGAAGATTGGAGCTGATTTGCTTAATCTTCTGTCAATTGAATTAAATTATATCAAATTTATTCAAACAAATTCCACTTTTGTAGCACTTTAAAGTGTGTTTGCAGCTGCCTACAAATAATTATAAATATTAAAGCGTTTTGAAAGTTAATCCGTAAAATTCCATCAAATTATTTAAGGATTAAAAACTGCAGGTACATCTAAAATGGAAATACAATGAAAGAGATTAATTTTTCCTTATTTATCATTTCTATTTGAGCCATTTTGTAATTCATATTTTATGCTTTTATGTTTTATTTAGTGTTTATGGTCGATGTATTATCGATTTAGAAAAAATTGTAAATTAAGATTTAATTTTTTTATGTTTTTGGATTACAAGGTATAAATATGAAAAGCACAGTACCTCAACATTTTTTATCACTTTATTAGCTTTTGTTTCCTATCTCTTTAAATAGGAAAGTATTATTATACCCAATTAGAATTTAAGAAAAAAAACAATTTAAATGTGCTTGCTGATGACTGACGTGTAGTTGCATTTCCCTCTCTGCCCCCCCAGAGGGCTCCAGTTTCAAGCCGGACCCCTCTCTGGTGGATTTCGGCCAGTCCAGCTCTGAGGATGCAGACTTGTACACCACGAGGAGCTGAGACACCCCCACCGGACCCCCACCAGAGAAACCTCACATCTCCAGTCCCACGTTGTTTCATCTCACATTGTAAAAATGGAAATTGGCTGTTTTTTGCAATGCAAGCTCAGTTAAAGAGACTTTTAATCAACGTTTCCATTCTCGTTGTATCTGCCAGCGTCGTTCATAATCCCCCGGGAAATTCCACGCAACTCAGCCGCTTTGTGTTGAAGAGAAAACCAAACAGAAACACCCACAACTATTTTCTTGCCTTTTTTCGCTCACAGATGCCAGATAGTGCAATTTTCTGTTTGTGTCATTGGACTGTTACTGGCTGTTTGCGCTGGAGGCAATAGTGCACGGTGTTTTATTTATTATAAGTTGAGCCCGGCGCGTTGGGAAGCTGACAGAACTGCACATGTGCTAGTAACGACTACAAGACGGACCAGCTCTAATTGATCACGCTAACAACAGTCTTTGCTTGTTGATTATGGAAAATAAATCTATATTTTTCATGATTGGGTCTCTTCAACTATTCACTGCTTTTACTCCACATTCAAAGCTTTTATAACAGTACAGAGCACTTTAATTAATGTCCCAAGTGAAGATGTTGTCTTTCTCACATTCATCTTTTACTATTTCAAAAACCGGTGGAAAAAGATGATTAAATGATCTGTGTGACACTTTATATATCCCTGTGGTGCTGCAGCACTCGCTCTTGTAGAAAGAGAAATACCAGACGGTATGAAAAAAAATAAAATGTTTTTGCTAGTTGTGATTCCTGTCGAGGCTTCGCCTGTTCCCGAAACACTTAAAATGAGAATTGCACATATCATTTAAAAAAAAAGAAAGCTGAATAAGACTCTTTACCGAATCTCGAGTCAATGAAGGCTTCGGCTTTTGTTTGTGGGAGAGGAGGCGTGTCTATTGCGTCACCGACAAAAAAGATCCACAGCCTTGTTTTGATCAGTCAGTTATGTAATCCAGAGGATCGCTTTACTTTCCTCCTTTCTTTTTCTTTAGAATACTGTATCTCGACAACAAATGTAAGATTTCTCACATCCCACAGGATGAACACTTTGTTTTTTCAACTTTGTGCCAAAGGGAGTTTAGTTTTGGATGTTCATGTAATTTGGAGGATCGTCTTACAACATTTGACTCTATAAGGAAGCGATTGCCAGATAATAAGTTACATTCATGGACCTTAGAGGAGGACTTTTACTGAATATGTACTCTTTGTGTTTCTTGTTACTTCTCATAATCCACATTTTGCACCAAACTGCTGAGTTCCCAGATTAAAACTGTCAATATTTGTCACTACTTTAGAGATGCACCCTTTTCAAGGGTTTTAAAATGTTTGTAAGCTTTACAGATTAATCTTTTTTTGTTTGTTTGTTTTTGTTTTTGTTTGACAAAAGTGCTTTCATGTTAGATGATAACACAGACCTTTCCGTCTCCCTGGTGATTTCTGCCTCAGTCTGCAGCTACATGAGGACCACATCAGAATAATTTAATTTCGTTAATGGCTTGATCACTGTAATGTTTTTGTTTTTGTTTTTTAACAGACGATAATGACCTCTCAGGGTTCTTTGGAGGCATTTTGATTTCCCTTTTAACGAATCATCAGGTTGAAATGTTGTTTGTGTCCAAAATGAAGAAAACCTTACAACACCCAAAACAGTCTTGGGTGTAATTTTGAATAGAAAATGTTTGTTTGTTAACAATATTAACATTATCATTATGCTTGCATGCTAAACTTCCAATTTTCTTTCTCAGACTTTTTCTTTTGAGGCCTGAGTCGAAGCCTTTACTGAACACAAGTTCAGTAGAGTTCAAATGTGCTTCATTGACAACACAAAATATCTCAGTATTGACTCACCATTACAAAAAAAAAAACAAGTAGCTAAATTATGGCAAAGGAAGTTCATCTCTACAGCTGAAATGTGTTTTATGTCTACACTCTTGTAAGTTATTCTAACTCAAGTTTTAAAAGTCATCTAATCAGTGACAGTTTTTAGTTGTAGACAGTTGTAAATAAGGCGTTAAAAAGTATCGTATTACTTAATGTAAAGTACTTTTAACAGTGACAAGGTAATAACTGATTATTGATACTGAAGAAATGTCAAAAATGGTTATCTTTGTTCTAGCTGGTACCAGATCCGTTACTATTTCAGTAAACTCTTGTTTGAGAGAGGAGCAACAGTCTGTATCATTTCATCAGCGTTAACTGACCCTGCTTTTCTACGTGTCTAATTTATTTCAGCTGTTTTGCTTCCTTTTTTTTTCCCCCATGAAACCAACTTCTTCAATAAGTGTGTAATCCATGCTATGATCCTGCCACTGGCTGAGTGAATCAGTCTTGTGATATTTCAGCTCTTGCATTACTAAATCAGGCCAAAATGTCTCAATAACTTGTGTTCATGAATCAAGATTTTATCAGAAACTTCCAATGTGTGAAAAAAAAAAGCATAGATCTATAAGAATTAAAATGCTTTCAGTTATTAATTCAAGCATAAGACTTAATGCTACAAGTCAGTTCAACCCATTACTTAATCTACTGGTTTTATGTTTAGTGGACTTAAATTAGAAAATACATGATCCCATCACTTTTATCGTCTTACTTGAACCCAGGTGGTCAGACACATTGTGAAATGTATATGAATTCTTCTTCTTTGATGAGAAAACGTGAAACAATGAATCCAACAGAAAACACATGTTTGAGCAACAATGGCCAGGCCCTAAGAAATTCCGTAAGTGCTTCGTCAGGCGTTCGCTGTGCCACATCTGTGCGCTCAGTCTGAGGACAGAGACGAGGGTATCTGTTCACATCTTTACAGCCTCTTTATGGGCCCCCAGGGAGGATCTAGCTGGACCCCTGGACCTCATAAACTGTGCATGAGCGTGTCCAGAGAAGTGACCCCCGGGACGTCTCAGTCTGTGAGTGTGGATGGGATCAATTCGACATCAATACGTTATCAGCCCTGTTGTAATACGTTGAGGTTAAAAACCCATATGGGAGAAATAGTTTCTTGTGATCTGATTAAAAACGCACATCACATAAAGAAAAAGGGACTGCTGGTCCTTGTGTGATGAATAAAACCACAAGTAACCAGAGAACAGAGTGAACGGGAACGCTGGAAATCTGTGAACTCCCTCCTTCTCACAGTGGATAAACATCTTGTTGCTATAAGCTCCAGGGCAGCGTTGGAGGTTACAGAGCTTTTCCCCCACCCCGGGTCCGATGTGGCTCTAAGTATAACTCTGTCCCACTTCCCTCAGGGGTCCCCGTCCTCATAAAGGGCCCCCCCACCTCTTCTTACAGCGTCCCACATGGGCAGCAGCCTCTACAATAACCTTCTGAGAACTATGGTTAAAAGTGGTTGCTCTCACATGTTTTTTTTTTTGTTGTTTTTTTTTCTTCTCTTGACCAGCAGAAAGGAAACTGAGGGACAACCCTGACCTTTCACCTTTCCACCCCCGAGAGCTGGATTTTCCACGGAGGACTGGTTTGCGGTGGCGGTTATCTTCTCAGGGTCCAACCGGAGACGGAGACCCCCACCATGACATAAACAGACATGACATTTATCAGCACAACATATAAACACAGCAGCCTTCTAAGCTGTTCGGGGGGTGTTTATAATCACTGTGCATATTCGTTTGTGTGGATCAGTGGGTGTTTGTATGTTTTTGGGGTTTTCTGTTTCCTCCTCCTTCCCATATGTGAAGAAAACTCTAATAGTAGACACTTTTACACACCTCTGATGTGAACTTTGTGGCCACAACAACATCCGCTGTTGCATAATTACAGTATGTCTAATTTGTTTAATGAATACTTGAGAGAAAATGAAGCGACTTTTGACAGACTGCAGTGGAAATGAAAATGAAATGTCCTGCTTTTCATCCAGAGAAAAATAATTAGCCGATGGATTGATGTCCGGCGAGAGCTGTGATGCAAGTTGAGGTTGGATGCTCTCTGGTCTGCTGCCCTCCTTATCTGCTGCCCGCCTGTATCTAAATCCTTGTGTTTGCATCATCAGACAAACACACATAAACACTTACTCCCACACATGCTTTAATTGTTAATTGCCTCGCCTCCTCAGTTAGTTAATTTTTGTTTGTTTGTTTGTTTTGTTTTGTTTTGCAGGCCGCTCACGCATGCAAACTGAATAGCATGCATTTTAATTGACTGTCTCTTGATGAGACAGCGTGAGACTGACACTCCAAACTGTTGACAAAGGTCAAAGCAGCTGTTCTGAGATACACGGAGGAAAAGTGAGACAGAGTATGAAGGCGATGGGCACAGTGAGACGACTCCATATCGACTGTGTGATGGAGCCAGCTGTTGTGGTGGAAGGACAAAAACACTGTTACAAGGAAATCTATTCAGTTTCCTGCTCACAGTATCTGATGAGCTACAATTAAAGCTGCTTATCCTATTTATTTTCCAGCAGCTTAACCATAAAAAAGCAAGGCAAGCAATAAAGCACTGTGGCACTAAAGTTATGAACAGAAATGGCTCTTAAACTGAAGCAAATTCCACAGTCTTTACTCCATTATGGCGCATGTGGACTGAATTTAAATGGCACTTTAATCAATGCTCGTGCATCATGTTTTTACTAGTCATTTGGGATGGCAGCTGATAAGCTCGTATTGATACTGTCGCCGCTCTGCTTATTACTCCAAGTCTCCATCGACTCCGTAAATTGATTTCTGATACGTTTTTGTGAAGAGAAAAACAAGGCTTACACAGGTTTTTGGCTTCCACGTGCAGCTCCAAATTACATAATTACATAACTGCGTGAACGCCTCATGCAGACGCTGGCGAGAGCTTTGCGCAGAGGACAAGAGAAGGCGAGTGGCCAAAAGACTGTTAGTGTGAAATGAATGAAAATGGAGAGTGTACTGTCAGATTTGGCATCTAAGCTTAAGCTGTGTGATTCAGGCCCTGGTTACACGGAATTTCATGTTCGTTTCAGAAGAGGTTTGCATTTTGAAAAAAACATTTCCATTTTCAAAAAACAATGCAGTCAGCATGCCAGGCCATGAGTTGTGACTGTTTTAATAATTAAACCACAGACACATACGTGCAGAGAACAATACGCCACAGACGTTAACGGACATTGTATGGACAGAGGACCAATGTTGGACTGCTAATGCTGGTGACCCCGAGGAGAAAATGCACTGGGAGTCATGACACATTGTCGTTATCATCTATCTGCTATTTACTACCGTCGTTTTTGTGATTCATTTCCTGATTCACCTGAAGACGTTGTGTGTTTGGCATCTGATTCCGGCCATGGTTTAGTAGATTATTCTGTTTTGTATTATCCAGACTTGAGCTTTCCTCCTTTCTGTAATTGCCTAATGAGTTTCATCAGTTTCTGCCCAGTTTTACTCAATGATGTTCTTGTAGTATATCAACGCTCCAGTGAAACCCTGTTCGCTTAGCAGTTAGCATCACCCTGGTTTCCACCCTGTTAAAGAAACTAGATGAGGTAATAACAAACATACATTTATGTTCTGGGGTTTTGTTCAGAAAGATGATCTTCTATCATTTTTGCCACTTTCTTTTTTCTCTCTCTGAATAGGTGGATAGAATAGTTTGGAAGGTGAAGCAAATGTGGAGCTAAAAAAAAAAAAAGAGCTTCACCACATATAACTGTGAAAGTGTTTTCTCTCTGCATGACCTTGAAAAAATTGTAAAATGATCTAAAGGTGGGACAGTTTGAACATTTCGAGGCTGCAAAATGTAGTTTTCACAATGAAATATCCTTGATGGCTCCAGCAGCCTCATTCTGTCCTTTTTAAAGACTAGATCAAAGAAATGAAAAGTGGATGAACCAAAAACTTTCTCTCTTTCCATATGTAGAGATAAAAAAATATATGGATTAATTCAAATATGCGATTGTTCCTGCTCCTTCAAATTATTTTACTGTTTGCATGTTTGAGTCTTCTTATCACAGATCTCTGTTACCGCCTGATGAATGTTTTTGACTCCGGTTAGCGACTTGTAAAATTCATATCTGACAACTCAAAATATTATTACATATGTTCTCTGTCATGTCCCTGCTAGGAGGAAGTGACACTGCAGATGGCCATGATGACAGCACTGGTTTGCACACATTGTGTTTCGTGAATATGCGAAATGGATTCAACTTATTTTCACAGATGTTCGTCGTACTATCGTAAGCTAGAACAGCTTGACACATGCTGGCTTTAATAAAAATAATTGATATTCTTGGATTAATTCCCAAGTCTCCCTCGTATCATTTTGATTTTGGCTGATGATATTAAAGTTAACAAATGCCGAGCTGTCAGATCATTCTGGTCGAGTACAAAAGCCTGTATCTTCCTCTGACATGTAGCGGAGGAGAAACATATTTTAGCAGAAAATGCTATCTCTGCTTTTGACTTAGTGTCTTCTTGACCACTGGATTACAGAGTGACTGTGAGGAGTAACGGGCTGAGTTGTGTTATTTTCTGTCATCCACTATTTCTGTTGGCCAGCATGACTCCATAAATTTCTGATCTGGGCCGCTGCAAGCCATGACTCAGGGTCTTTGGCTTCTATCTGCGTGTGCCTATTTGCATTTATCTTTGCGAGGAATGAAGTGATCTTTAGAAAGAGGAATTAAGGCTCAATTCTAAACTTTAACTGGCTGTGTGAGGAGTGAGATGTGGGGTTACGGGGTGAGTTGTGATGGTTGAGGTTGGGGTAATGTTTGGACCTCGCAAAGATAAATGAACATGTTTCTGACAGAACAACTGTGCATTCCCAGCATGCCATTGGAGGAGCTCCACAACACAAAGTATTAGTGTTGGAAAGCTGAAATATCCCTCTTTAAGAGTCCTGCTGCATTGAGGACATTCCCGATTTCTCATATCGCGCCACGCTGGACCTCTTTACGTTTGCAGCCTGCAAAAATGTGCAGCTCGTCCGCCTCCATCCCTCATCCACACTGTCAGCTTTCCCACGGCTATTAGAGCATGTCACATCCTGATAGATACTCGATGGAGCAGAGTGCGTGCACATGTAAACAGTTTCGAGTGCGTTGCATCGATGAACGCGCGCCCGGCCGAGATTAAGCACATCCAGCGTTGGAGAGTAGGTGCCCTCGTGCACGCGCAGGTGCACGTGCACGGTCTGGGAGTGATGAGCGACCGTGCTGTTGATCAAAGCGGCCGTGATGTAATCAGTCTCAGAGCTTTGCACACATCCCTCATTAACTTTCACCAAAGGCTTTAATGAAAAACCACTGGAGGGAATCTCCACTTTCTCTCCTCTTTTTTTCTTCTCTCCTCTCCTGTTCTCATCTTCTCGTTCACTCCCTACACTTTCTGCTCATCCTCCTCCTCATTCATCTTCCATACCGTGGCCCGAGCCTCCCCCCTTCCCACCTCCTCCACGCTCTCCCTCTGCTCCAGTGGCTGCTGGCTTGACTTCCGCTGAGACAAAGTAAATATTTCCCAGGGCTTATCTGACCGCTGGCAAAATGAATATGACACAAAGTGCGAGGAGCTTCTAATTAACACACAGCCTCCGTTTCTCGGGTCAGAGGCCCCGCCGGGGACAGCAAGCGGCTTTAACTGTGACGCCACCAGCGTCCCATCCATTATACTCAGGTACGACACGTGCTTGTGTTCCTGCAGCCACTGAAGACGCAGTTATTACTCCAACACACATCTTGACTTGATTTCCCTCTCTTTGGTTTTCTCTGGAAAAAAAAAAAAGGAGGAGGAATAGTATGAAAAACATAGGGAGCTGGTCTCTCTCTCTTCTCTCACCCTCTCTCTCTCTCTCTCTCTCTCCCTCACTCTCTCCCTCACTTTTCTGGCTTGTGTCCAGGTACAGTCCGGCCCCTTCTGCAATGATGAAGGTGTGACGTGGACTTCCCTGTTGTGCAACCATCCAGAGGCTCTTGGGGGCTATAAGACCCCCCAACCTCATCTGGTTTCTAATAGCCTTGAGTCTGGTTTCTACACTCACACAGACACACACACAGGGGTGGATGATATGGTCCCGGGTACTCGCCTGTTTAGATTTCACAGAGAAGGGTCGAGGAGCACTTGTGACGGCATGGACTTTAGCCAAGAGGAGCGCTGAAAACAGTTTGGGCTGGACACTAAACCGCATCAGGTAAAATAAATTCTTTAAAGAAGGAAAAACTGTAACAATATATTGTGGGGCCATCTGTGATTTAACAGCTAGGGTTAGGGTGACTTTGGCTGTTTCTGTATATCACTAATTGAACTGTCCTTGTATAACTGCAAGATGTTCTTTGTGTTGATAAAGGTTACTGGTGAACGTCATTTCCCATATATTACTGACTGTCTGCCTCAAATGCTACTTTACTGCTCTCCACTGTAAGAGGATCTCCTCCTGTGACTTTTATGATTCCTGTAAAACCATTAAAGCTTTAAATTAAGTTGACACTCTTTTCATCTAAATCATGAACAATTGGGAAAAGTCATTCATTAATTCAGCATAACTGTTTCTGAGGAATCCAATAAGCAGCCAGACTATTACAAGCCCTTCCTACGTATTTCATTACAGCCCTCAAGTATGGTGTAATGCATTTGTGCAGTGATTAGTTATCATGTAGGACAGCTAATAAACATTTGAGCCCGCTAAAGATTACTCTGAAGAGAAACCCAGTCTCACCCATAAAAGGCAGCTGAATTTTAAATGCGTTCCTGCTTTGTTTTATTTCTAGTTGACCTTGGAAAACTGAAAGGAGGGAAGTCAAATCGAGTGACGCAAGCGTACATCAAGTCCCATGATGGCGATCCCCAATGACCTCTCTCTTTTCAACGCCACCTCCTCCCCCAATTCAACCACAGAAGTCCATGCAACCGCGTCCCTGGAGGCGCTGGGCGGTAACTGCACGGACTGGCATCCTGTTCCCATGACCACCGTCATTCCTGCCATCTACAGCATCATCTGTGTGCTGGGAACCCTAGCCAATGCCCTCGCCGTGTGTGTGTTGGCACACGCCAGCGCCTCAAGGAGAACTGTGGCCAACACCTTTATGCTGAACCTTTGTGTGTCCGACCTGTTGTTCTTGCTGTCGCTTCCACTCTGGGCCGTCTACTACTCCTGGGGCTACCATTGGCCCTTTGGCCAAGTGGCTTGTAAAATCTGTGGAGCGCTGCACAACCTCAACCTCTATGCGTCCATCTTCTTCATCACGTGCATGAGCATGGACCGCTACTTGGCCATTGTGCATCCGCTCCGCTCTCAAATTGCTCGAGACCCCAAGCGTGCCCAGCTCCTGTGTATCCTGGTTTGGGTCTTGGCCTGCGCGTGCACAGCCCCCACGGTGGTTTTGAGAAACACTCATTACCTCAAGTCTCTTGGAGTGGAGGCCTGTGTGATTCTTTATCCCCAGCATGTGTGGTATCTGACCCTTACCTGGATGAAGATTCTGCTGGCCTTCCTGCTCCCATTGTTCATTATTGCTGGGTGCTATTGCGCTATTGGGAGACATTTGTTGGCTGATAGTAGTCTAATGAAAATGCAGAATCCATCACATCCCCCCAAAATGCCTTCTTCTAAATCACGAGACTCCCACGAGGATGGTAGTAAACCAGAGAGACCTCCTACCCCCAGCGTAAGATCGAGCCACAGCGGGGGCAGACCCTTGGAGGGGAGGGGACTGGAGAGGGTGCTGTGGACGGTCGCTGCCGTGGTGGTGGCATTCTTCATCTGCTGGTTCCCGTTTCACTGTGTGACTTTCATTGACTTTCTGAACAGTGAGGGCTGGCTGGACAGTTGCTGGGTGCACTGGACCATCCAGAATCTCACCCCTCTCACCCTCTGCTTGGGCTTCTCCAACTCGGCTCTCAACCCCGTGCTCTATTGCTTCATCGGGAACCATTTCCGGGGCCGCCTCGGAGGCCTCTGCAAGGGCCTCAGTGCTTGTTTGAAAGCCCGCGGGGAGGAACACAGCCAGAAGAGGGGCTCCTTCAGTACGAGGCTGAGCTCCTTTTCTCGAAAACTCAGTGACCTCAAAGACCTGGCGATCGTGGAGACGTCCGGGAATGCTTAGCAG
This sequence comes from Blennius ocellaris, assembly GCF_963422515.1. NCBI lineage: Eukaryota > Metazoa > Chordata > Actinopteri > Blenniiformes > Blenniidae > Blennius > Blennius ocellaris. The sequence goes on along the minus strand of NC_137658.1, from coordinate 15,558,981 downwards.
CCTCCCAGCTCCATTTCTCTCCCGTCTCTTCACTGGCTTCACACCCTGAGGATTGAACGTCTAATGACTGCTAAAGTCTCATAAGCACGGATGTGCGAGATGGAGTTGTTACCGAAAGTGAAATTCCTGCAGAGCTCTACTGTGGCTCTCAAAGAAAAAGTAACTAGAAAACATGAGGCTGTATAAAAGGTTTCTGTTTTTTCAAATCTGACAAATTTCTGTTTTGTAGCAGATTATTTTACACACTGAATTTAAACAGTTTCAAAGCATGCAGTCTATATTGCTAATGAGCGTTTTAGTACAGCTGTCTTACTTGCTGTGTTGCACTGTTGTTATGATTCGGTCTCATTATGTCTTTTCGGTGTCAGCAGGCGGCTCCTTTTTGTAGAAAATCTCTGCAAAGCCTCAGAACACTACCTGCTCAGCCCTGCACAGAACTGACACACACATTTAGTGACTAGCTGGCGAAGCTGCTGGAGCATTTTGCAGCTAAAGAAGCAGATACTTCCTCCGGAAGTCAGAATAAATATAGTGAATACCGGACCAAATCACTTCTTCAAACAATCAATATATGCTGAATCATGTATTAGATAAACAACTAAATAAAAATAACAATATCTTCAGACAATATTCACACTTTTTTTGCACTTGCAGAAGAAATTCCAAGAATGAAGTAACAAATACGATAAACATTGATGCTAAAAATAAAAATGTACTCAAGTAAAAAATGAAGGAACAAATAAATGATTGACAATAATGTTTGCTGGTCTGCTGAAGGTTTGATTAGTTTTGTTGTCACTGCATTTGGAAATCATCATGCAATAAATGACCAATCACCTGCGAAGAAGTCATTGATAATAAATCAAGAAAAGTCATTTTCACATCAATAAAGGAATACCAAAGAAAAAATTACCGTTAGAAGATTTCATGGGCTGGATAAGTTAAAGTAAGAAGTATTTGTGGAATATGTCTGCTTTTAAATATTATTTGGGGGCAAATTTGTGATATCCCACTCAACTCAATCATCAATTGTCAATCAAAATCCTAAAAGATTGCCAGTAGCATTGTTTGTATCTTAAACATTATGAATTGTTTCTATACTTCTCTGTCGTGACCCAGAAAAGATTTTGAGGTTTTATTGCTTCAAAAAAATCATTTCTAATCATTTCAAATATTTTATTTGGTCTATAAAAGTTATTTTATTCAATGATATGCTTTAATTATAATCTGCAAGCATACTGTAGAATTTAGAATATAATGTATAAATAACTACTGATAAAAATTATATATCAAATAATGTTTAATGAAGTAATGGATTAAAAAGTTGATTCAACTGATTTAATATCCTGTTTATTAAAATAATAAAGTATTATCAGATCATGTGAACCCTGTGGAAACTTCAGCAAAACTAAGCTAGGATAGTAATTATGTTAGATCATAATGCTGTTCATTTCATCTCCTTAACTATTTCATTCAAGTGGCTTCCTAAGATGTTGGGAAATCAGTAGACATACTTTTCTTTATTTTTCTTTTTTCAGAAAGCATGCATTTGTTGGTAATTTGCACAAGTTATAGCCTTTTCCTTTCAGATTTGCTGATGTTTCGTCACAACAGTGATAAATTATAAGGTAAAGAGATTGTTAAGGAGTGAGACACCTCTTTTAACTTTCAAGCTGCTGAATTTTAGCTTTGTAAGAAACAAGAAAAGTGAGACAGTATATAAACTACGGTGATGAATAACCATTACCACATGTATTGTTTTTTTTATGTATCATTATATTTTATGTATAATTACCTTGCAACATAAATGTATTGTCCAGTAAAAGCAGCTTGAAGTGAGTAACAAATAAATAAGATGCCATATCAGTGTGAAGCGCCATGTTTCTTTCTACAAAGAACATTTTGTCGATGTTTTGCAGCTAATTTTCCTCCAGCCCCACACACTGATTTTGTAAAATCGTCTCCATTTGCGATTTTTCATGTTTCCTTCTCAACCCAATCTTACCCTCTAACAGCTGTGACTAAGAGCTTCCCCCCCACCTGGGAATGAGAGTGCTGAGATTACTGTCAGCTTGGCAGATGGACATTCTGTCTCTATTTATTTTTTTTCCGTTCTCTCTTTCCCAGAATGCTTCACATGTCTTCTACTTTTATCAATGCTGGATCACATAATTTCATGCTGATGCCCTGATGATGGATTCCAGTCCAGCCCACTGTCGGCCGAGGGAGCTCCAGCTGATCAATGATGCATCTCGGTGGGTTTATTTGAGTGTTGTATGGATCTGCTGCATTCCGAATTGACCCTGGCCTCTCTCCTTCTCAAGTCAAAGTCAGGCTGTTATGTTGTAATACTTCTTGGCACAGTTGAAGGCCCGACGTGTAAAAACTTGAATTAATAACACAAGAAAGGCTTTCATCCGTGCCTAAATGGAGCTGCTTCTTTTATCAAGATGTGTGGATTGTTTTTACAGATCAATATGGCGGCATCAGAGAGTAAAGCCTCCTATAGAAGGTCATTAGTTGCCTAGTTTGGACACTGGGTGGTGCTAAACTGCTGTACATGCATGAAGCGGGCTGCCACTGACGCTTACCCAGACCCAGGCCCCAAATCCCACCACTCATGATCTTCGTGAGCTGAGGGGAAAAACGTCTCCGGCACAGACTGATGACTCAGACTCAGACTGATGTAAAGGCGACAGCTCTGAATGTTTAACATACAGACGTGCTCTACAAGTGCTGCATCGCATCTCCCAGAATGCACTGAGGTTAACCTCCTTGCGCTCGATGATGTGAAGGGAACAAGCTCAAAACCAAGAACAATGCACGTCTCTGGGTTTAGAAGACGCAGCGATCAGCTTTCTGGCTGCAGCAGAAATATTTTAATCACCAGATCTTTAATTTGACACGACAGAACTTTGCAACTGACGGCACAGATTGCAGGATGAGTTTTGCTGCACGCTGCTTCATTAGCCGATCCCTCTGTGTTCGCAGGAGCAGCTGCCAGCGTTCCCCGACACACGTTCGACAGGAGACGGGCTGCTGACATGTCGCTGGTGACGTGTGTGGACCTGTGAGAGGCTGAGAGCGCTCCGTCGACCAGCGGGGGGCAAACGTTCTGTTTGTCTGTCTTAGAGCCACAAATCAGTTTTTACTTTCTCAGTGAGCGTTACGAGGTCGAGGAGACGTTACAAGCAGTGCTGATAATTTATGTTTCCAGCTGTGAGAGAACAACAGCAAAGAGAAGACAAATCTGAGCATCCACTAAAAGCATCAGGCCTCACGCTGACAGCACAGCGTTAATATACAGAAGTGTGAAAAGTTTGCAGATACAACTACCAACCCTCTTAAAAAGCTTGGATTTTACTTAATTTGCAGTTCTCCCTGTGTGTGTGACTGGGTTTCCTCCCGTGGTGCAAAAACCATCCAGGTGAGGTTAATTGGTGCATTGGTTATATAATGGACAAAAAAACTCATTAAAAGTAGGCTAGAGATATCTAAAAATAATAATCACATAAACATGAGACTTCGTAATTCATCAGGTTCATTTATATAACATTAATTTATGGTGCATTCAAAAATACATCTGAGACATCAATTTTTGGAATTTCCAAGTGGTAAAGTGGGAAGATTCAGACCACATCATGCCACTTGGCTGCGGCTGTTGGTGAAAGTGAGAAACACATGAAATATACAGACACATTTGTGATTGTGCTACATGCATAAACATTTGTGGAACACGGTGTGGTATTTCTTATGAGACTCTACCCACAAATATTAAAGTTTGTCCTCTGGTGGCACTTTGCACTGTGACTTGCTATGGCTGTCCAGTAAATGTGCATAATAGTGTGAAAATGAATGGAACTTTGTTTTCTGGACTCTACAGCAGCAAAGCCACAATGCCATCTCGCTTGTTTGTCATGATCAAGTAAACACTGAAAATAAGTGGGAAATGGGACCTTTCCAGCTGGTTATTATCCCAGTTTAGAGCAGAATGAACCCAGCAAACACAAATGTCAGTTCAATTAGATTTTAGTATTCAATTGTCTCACTTAGAGTTTCAAAAAATGCAAATTAAGTGCTAAAACAGATTTTATGAAGGTCTCGAATACTACAGTCGATGACTCTCTCAACTATATTTCTAAATCTGGAATAACTTTACTGAATATGCTTGTGTCATGTTTAGCGGTGAGAAATTTCAAGTCAAATTGACCTTGTGTACTTTTATCCATCCCTCATTGGTGAATAGTGTAATCAAGCTTTAACACCCTTCACATGTCTTTCTTTCTTTCTTTCTTTTTTAACTGAAAATAAGTTTAATTAAATCTATTTCAAAAGAAAAAATCACTTTTGGTCTGAATTCAATATCTAATAACTTGTCTGCAGGATCTGTTCTCACTATTGGGTTGTGTGTGTGTGTGTGTGTGTGTGTGTGTGTGTGTGTGTGTGTGTGGTGTGCAAGAGACACAAACACATGAAACTCCACAGTTTTCATTTGCATATTCATTTTCCTAATTAAGCCCTGCAGAAACAGAAAAGAATCTTCTCGAAGTTATTAAAAGCAGATATTTTGTGTTGTTTTCAATCCTTGAACTGTGGTACTTTGACTCACTACATAACATACAGTGTGAATTCTGACGATTAAAGAGATATGAAACAAATGAACCAAAAAGTACCTCAAAAGAACTTCCCCCTGAGATTAATAAAGTAACTATATCCTGTTATAAATGCACAATAAGATTTACTTTCCTTCTTTACAGGAGTTTTATTGACAATGCCTTTAACTGGGACTTTTGCTGCAGGATGTTTTTTTTTTGCATTCCATTGTTTTTACTTTGGGGTTTCGGCACCTGCATTAACTTTAAGGATCTGAACATGTTTGCCTGTGAGATTTGCACAGCAAACTGCCTCCGCATCATTATTCATGGAAACTGAGGTGGAAACAGACAGTGTAAGCAAACTTGTGTTAATAAGAAAACAGTGAGGTTGGAAAGAGTGGTAAGTCACTGCATAAGCATAAAATATATTTTCCTGTGTGAAAAAAAGGAGGCGATGTTGCCTTTTTCTTTTTTTTATCCCCCTCTTGTGCTTTCTATTGTTGTGGAAATATTCAGTGAGAATCTTTGAAGTTATTTCCTGTCAAAAAATACAATCATTTCCGGAGAGATAGTCGAACACAAACCCACATTTTACACACGCGTGTTCATTGGTGTGTGTGTGCTTCTTGCTGAGAAAGAGGAAGACTATAAGTCATAAAGGTTAGAGGTTGGTGAGTGCTGCTATCAGTCTGGAGAAGAAAGTGAAAATCAGAAAAGCGTGCTTGCCACAGCTCGGCGCTCCCTGAACGGCGAGAAGCGAGTATCAAATGAGAGGCTGGCCAGCTGACTTACCTGTGAATACCGAGAGCAGACGAGAAGGCTGGCCTGCAGTAAAAATTTAAAGACAGAAGGAGAGGCTGCGATGGAGAACCTGGCGGTCTACCATGGACCCATTGGAAAGCAGGAGGGTGAGAGGCGGCTGGCCAAGGACGGGCGGGACGGGTGTTACTTAGTCCGCGACAGCGACTCGGTGCCGGGCGTGTTCTGCCTGTGCGTGCTGTGAGTATCAACTCAAAATGTCTGCCTCTGTTCCTCTGCCACACAGTCACAGCAGTAACCCTGTTTTCTGCTGTCATACACATTATTGATCGAGAAAACAAAAGCTGAAACAATCCGAGAGCAGCGAGTGTCGGGCAGGCCTTCCCTGACGCAGCGGGGAAAATCTGGAGGTCAAGGAGATGCCTTTTCCCTGGCATTGTGTGTTTTTGTTTTTTTTCGAGTTTTACTTTTAAGAAGGAAAACAACTATTGATTTAATTAAAACACAGTTTTAGAAGCGACTTTCTGAAACTGCAACCCGCAGCTCTGCCCTGTCTGACATGACTCCCAGAAGCGTTCGCAAAATTACATGTCAATAAATATTTCTCAAATCAAATTTTTTAATGTTGCTTTGAAGTGACAAAATGTGACTCTTGAAAAGAAGGATGGTTCAGTAGATTGTCAATGGAAATATGCATCAGAAAAAACAGTTCATCTGACCAAAACAATAACTGACTGCTGAAAAAAAAGAGGCCGACGCAGCCAAACGGCTAAAACCTCTTGTTAAAAGAGCAAAAATTGACCATGACAGCAGCTAAAATCAACAAAACTGCTAAGATGTCAACAGTTCCTGATGGTAGTTTTAAATGTATTTAATGCAAAACAAACAAAAGTTTTGGTAAATATGCAAAAACTAATATAGACATTTATAAGTATCAATGTTGAACGTGTTTTGCGGCTCCATGCCAAGAGGTATGACTCTTTTAGTTGTAAAGTTGTCAGACCTCTGGTATTGAATACATTTTAAAATGATCATGGAAATGAAAATGGTTCATCCTCTCACACTTTCCAAACAACTTTTGTCGTGGAGTCGAAGTGAAACCAACTTTAGAGATGAGCGGTCTTGGAGCAGTGGTGAGCGGAGCAGGGCCAGACTGACCACGAGCCGCAGGTCAAAGGTCTTTCTTTCTGTGTCTGTGTGCAGGTCCAAAGGATACGTGTACACCTACAGACTCCACAGGAACGACATGGGCTCGTGGGCTGCCGAGGTGACACATTTCTATTTCTTGCCTCCCTACACATAAAATTCCCCAAAAAACCTTGAGAGGAGCAGCCGAGCCGCTGTACATCTGTCCCGCTTTGGGTGCCGTTTATTGGTTTAGAAGTTCTTTTTGGCACCAGTGTGATTCAACAAGCTGTGAATTCGAGGCAAACACGTTTTTTTTTTCTTTTTTTTTACCGGAGCAGTGACAGCACTGAAAAATAGGTACATTTCTTTTCCTTTAGCAATAACACCCTGTGAGATAGTTCCACCACCACCACCACCTCAAATTTAAGATGCCACAGCATCAGCATATACTCCTGAGAAGGGAAAACGTAGAATTGCCTTTGACAGCATTTCTGATGGGATATGTAATTGAGCGCTGAGGGCTGGCAAACACCCAGAGACGGGAATGTATAGAGACATCTAAAGGCTGTGTCTCTGCCTGACGACTGAAGCCGTTGTAACGACATTTTACCCTCGCTCGCTCTCACCGAGCACAGCAGATACAGACGGGGCTCGAATTATACGGATTTCACTACAAGCTCAATAACGGTTTACATTATTCATGCGCGATATCAATCACTTTAATGAAATATTCGCAGGAACAGAGGTAACACTTGTGGCCAGAGACAGGAACATCCACGGGGTGGGAGGGTGGATCTGTGTCTGATCAAATCATTTTGAAGAAATGCTCCTTCCTGTGTTGATTGATTACTCAGAACGAGAGGATGTAATGTGTTTCCAAAGCACTGACTTGACAAAAATCATTTCGGTGTGGAGGGATTGTCTGTTAAAGTGAGCAGACAGATGTGCGCCTCCTCCTTGGGAGAATGATGCTTGGCGGAAAAACCAAGAGAAGGACTTTAAAAAAAAAAAAAAAAAAGATAATGATTCCTCTACAGATCACTTATGAAATTGATCTTTGTCTTATTTGAGTTTTTCTGCTGTCACGATTGAAGCTGTTGAGATAATGAGACACTTCAAGCATCTCAGATGTCAAACATAAATAACCCCCCAAAATGATTTTTTTTAAAATTGACTAACAAAATAAAATAAGACTCAGGGGGGAGAATGTTTTGGGAGATAATTGCATCCTGCATTTTCTAAATTTAGCTTCCAAACCCCCTGAGTATGTCTTCAATATGTTTATATTTAATTTTGTCTGTATCTTCTTATTTATTAATGTCCTTCTATTGGCTTTTACACATCTTCAGTGTGGATCAATGGAGCAGATATTTAAAGATGTAACAGACACAGGGCTCGGCCATTCTTTTTTAGCCTGTCTGATACCTTTTTATGAGCTGAACCTGTGAGAGTTCATTTTTAGACGGCCCTGTCACGCCCTCCTTATTTCCCCTGTGGGGGTTTGATGTGGAGAAAAAAAGCAGAGACACTCTGAACACTTTTTTTTCCTTCTTCTGTTCTGTGTCTCAGACCACTCCCGGCGTGGAGAAGCGGTATTTCCGCCACATCAAGAACTTGATATCAGCTTTCCATAAGCCAGAACAAGGCCTGGCCATGCCTCTGCTTTACCCGGTCACCGCTCAGCGCCGGGCGCACACAGAAGAGTCCGGTAACAGCCTGTCGCCGACACACAGCGGCCCCGGGGCTCTCTTCCAGCAAAGGACCCCACATGCTGCCCAGGGACACAAACATAAGCAGAAGAAGGAGGCTCAGCAAGCCTTTAGTTAATCTACAACCAGAGGAGCCATTTTTGGACCAAAAGATTAAGTACGATTTTGATCACCTGCCTGATGTTTACATACATACACAACAAACATCGTGTCTTATGAAAAACTTTCTATCAGAACCAACAACAAACTCCAGTTTCTTTCCTGGAACCACTTGAGGTAGACACAGACCAGAGCAGACCGGGAACACGTTAGGAGAGCTGCAATGTTGGATCCATCACAATATAACTCATATCAAACTCACTCAAATCCTGACATTTGCCCATTGTACTGCTTCGAATACATCGATTTCAAGGATGAAAAACCAGCTGCTGTATAATATATCACGCAAAAAATGCCATGACAAAGAGATGATCTCTTCTCCAGTCAGTGTTCATAATGATAAGGTTGATAGTTTGGCTGTATATATAAACACATACATAAATATAATCAACATTGTTGACAGTGATAGTAAGTGTTGATGTTGAATTAAACTTTACATTTTTCCCAGACACGTTTCTTTCATTTGATGCATTCATGGTTTGCATGTTGGCAATGTTCCTTTAATCACCTCCTGGACAGGTAACTTCATACGATGTATTTTAATTACTCCTCGCGCAAGTGCAGAGGAACTGTTTATCACGGCCATTGTGAGCATGCACAGTAGCAGCGTTTCAGAAATGTTTCAGTGGTTTCGAGCATGGCTGTTGTGTAAATGGACACCCACAACGCAACAAAGGTTTTCCGTTGTCACATGAAAAGGCCATGTAAACAGGAGCCTATAGGAGACACAGAGAGGATAACCCCTCAGGATTGAACTCAACTGAATATTCACAACTTAAAAAGCAAAGAAAGTTAGCAATGTGTATATTCTGGACAAAGAGTAAAATAAGACAACTCTGAAAGTGAAAAAATTTTCCTTTTTTTTTTTTAATGTATTTCCCACATTGAGGATATTGTCTTTCCTTCTCTGCCCATTCAACATCCCGAATGCAGCTTTAAGACAACCATAATGAAGGTTGATAAAACACAATAGAGTTCAATGTTCTATCATCATGAGAAACCCGAAGCTGTAACACAAGTGTTTAAATAGTAAAGCTACCGCTGTGTTAGACAATAAGGAGGTCTAGAGGACCTGATTCAATTTGCTTTGGGATTTATTATCATCATTATTTTGTGTCTAATCTAGACTTTTAAATCAAAAACAATAATTTATTCTCATGTGCTTTTGTGAAAGCTACACAGAGCCTGAAGGTAGCACGGACATGTGTCAGTGACCCGCTTACTCAAGGAAACATCCTGCCGTTGCATAAATACTGCAACTGTAAAGCAAATGTTATTTTTTCCCCGTTTGCTTAATTCAAGTAGCAAGTAACTGAGATCTATACAGATCTGACCCCCCCCCCCCTCGCTTTCTCTCTCTCTTCTTTCTTCATTTCTGCATATGCAGCAAGAGAGCAGACTCATAACTTTCAGGGACATGACGTGAAATTTTCAGCCGCCGAGACATTAATATCCATTACTGCATACATAATTTGACAACAAATATTGTGCTCTCTTTTCTTAATGCGATAGAGTTGTGTGAATGGCGAATGGAAATAAATGATATCGAATGAAGTAAACTCTTTTTGAATGAGGTCAGGCGCACACAGCCTGTACAGGCGGCCGGGTCTCGGGCTGACACATAATGCAAGGGGAAAGAAGAAAAAAAAATTCAATTTGACGTATTGAAGTAGTGATTTCCATGGAGAGAATGCTGACTGCTAGGAGAGAGGAGATTGACATCACCTCGTAAAAAAGAGACAGACTTTCAAAAGGAGGAGCAAAGGAGAGAGACATGCAGAGAGAGGGAGAGATTGACATTACTTTATAAAAAATTAGAGACAGAAGAAAGCGTGAGGCAGGAGGAGATTGACATTACCATATAAAAAGATATAGAAGACCAAGAGAGACAGATAGAGAGAAAGAGAGAAAGATAGACATTAGCTAATAAAAAGAGAGAAAGAAGGAGAGAATGACATTATCTGATGAGAGAGAGGAAAAAAGAGGAAAAGAAAGGGTACCTCATAAAAGAACGAGGCCTACAGAAAGAGAGATTGACATTACCTTATAAAAAATGAAAGACATATTGAGAGATAGAAAGAAAAAGCGAAAAGAGAGATAGAGAGAGAGAAAAAATGGCATTGCTTCATATTAAAAAGAAAGAAAGGGAACAAAAGAGACGGGGGAAAGAAAGAGGCTGACGTTATGAAGAAGAGAAAGAAAATGAACAAAAGAGAGTGAGAGGAAAAAGTGATATTTTAAAAGCCAGCGAGGCATAGAGAGGAAGAGAAAGAGATTGACGTTACCTGATAAAGAATGAGCGACAGAGAGGAGAGAGAGGAGAAGGGGCATAAGAGGAAGAAAGATAGAAGGGGGAAGACTAGAGATATCTTGAAACAGAAAGAGGCAGGAAGAGAAAGATTGGCATTATCTTGAAAAAAAAATAAGCACAGAGAAAGAGAAGTGAGAAAAGAGATGGACAGTGACACCAGCCTATAAAAGTGGGGGAGATAGAAAGAGAGAGACATTAAAACGGAGCGACACAGATAAAGAAGCAAACGCGAGAGGAGAGAATGACGGCACCTCATAAAAAGATAGACTTACATTACAAAAAAGAGGAAGAAAGAGAAAGCTCAACATTACCTTTTAAAGAGAGAGAGAGAGAGAGAGAGAGAGAGAGAGAGAGAGAGAGAGAGAGAGAGAGAGAGAGAGAGAAAGAGAGCGAGCGAGAGAGAGAGAGAATCCATTCAGTGCAGACAATTCTTCATTGCAGTGGTCTCCTAGCAACCGGACCCTCCATCTTTTCACCATGGAGATGAGGTTGGACAGTATCTAGTAGAGCATATGGTTTGAGAAGGGAAGGTGCATCGCGGCCCATCAGCCGGGCGCCAGTCGGGGAATGTATATCACCTGCTCGCAGTCAGAACATATGCATTGTGCGTCTCCGTCACCGGAGAGACACACAAACAATTAATGGTGGGCAGATGGTGGAGCGACGATGGGAGAGAGGCGGGCGGGTGTGGAGGACGAGGCAGACGGACGAGGAGGTGGATTAGTAGTAGCTCCATTTTTTTTTTAATAAAAAGGGAAAAACAAACTTCTTTACTTTTTTCTTTTTTTCTTCCTTTTTTTGTGGGGAGAGGCTTGGAAGTGGTTCACATGTAGTCTGATTGGCATTTCCTAATGAGAGGAGACAAGCTGGAGAGAACAGTGCAGCCAACTCCAGGTCCTGCCCCTTCTGCACTCACCACCCACTCGCCGAGCCTCAGCTGTCACATTTCTTTTTCCCGTCCTCTGTGCACCCCCTCCTCCTCCTTCTCTCTCTCTCTCTCTCTCTTCTGACAGACGCAGGTTTCTCATGCATATCTCGGTTTGAGCCGTAATGATGGGTGATAATGACAGCACAGATTTGAAAGTTACAAACTCCGTGAAACAAGAACAAAGCGAGCACAACAAATGCGCGGAGGCAAGAGATAGAAGGAGGCGCGAGGGAGGCAGCGAGCAGACAGGGAACGGAGATAATAAGCAGCGACGCCGATAAAATCCCAAGGAGCAATCAGGTAATTCACACATAATAACTTTAATCAGCATTGTAACCCAATAAAGTCAGATTTTTCAGCGAGAATATTTACTATAGCCATGTATAATTCTTTGCAAAAAATGTAACTGTTTTTCTATTGATTAACAATACTGACACTTATGAACAACATAATTTTCCAGTTGAGCACTTTTTTTTCAGTGTGAAAGCACTGGCTATGTACATTCTTGATTTTAGTATACACACTCATACAAACTACTGTTGGAGCACACCAGAGACAGGAGGCCCAGATGGGGGAGGGGGGGGGGCTCCTTCTCTAAAGGGGAGTGTCAGAGTCGACAAGGCCTCTCTTACACAATATGTAAACGATAGTATATCCGAGGTAAACCATGTAGGAACTCAAATGGCAACCGGAGAGCTCTTGGTTTGAGTCATGAAGCGGATCATTCTCTGGCAATCCGAAAGTCCTCATCACGAGAGTTCATGTGATATCGGACAGAGAGTCCCGAACGATGGACAGTGTTGAAACAGCAAAATGGACGGACGGACGGTCGGTCGGTTCATTGGTGAGTCGGTCGGTCGGTCGGGATACAAAAAAGCGAAGCCACAGCCAAACCACACTGCTTGTGCCACTGTTAGAAATCGGAGAAACTGGACGATAATAATAAAATACCATCATTTTGTCACAATTAAAGGCATTTGGAAGTTTCTTTTTTTTTTTTTTCCCCCCAATCTCTCTTCTTGTTCTGCTTTGTTGTCTTCTTCACCTTCTTCTTTTTTCTCGATACGGTATAGAAACAGTAGAACAAATCAGAGTAGAGTAGAAACAGGCAGTCTTTGGTGGGGCGGGGGGCTGCTCGCATGTCTCTGTTACCTGCCCCCCACCTCGCTCAGTGTCATAAAGTGGATGTTGGAGGGGCAGTCGGACAGCTCCGGCTGCTGCTCTATAGGCAGGGAGTAGTAGCCGTCGTAGCTCTGCACGCGTCCTCCGGACAGCAGCTGCTGCTTCTCCGCCTCGCTCCACGGCCGGCTCCCCGCGTCCCCTGACTCCACCCTCTTCTTCTCCTTCTCCCACGCCCCCTCCACCGCCCGCTTCCTCGCCTCCTCCCTCACCCGCGCCCGCTCCTCCTCCTCGCTCCCGCCGTACCGCACGCACAGGCACAATGCCCCCTGCTGCAGGGTGATGTCGGCGAATCGTCGAGTCCTCCCGTTCACGGTGGCGCTCATCTGAGACACGCTCACGTTCACGCCGCTCTCCAGGACGCGGCCCCCGACCCCCAGGCCCAGGGCCAGGTCCTCCTCGATGGGCCGGGACTGCAGGAAGTAGTGGGTGTCGCAGCCGTGCACGGTGAAGCTCAGCCCGCTCAGGTGGACGGCGCCGTTCAAGATGGCCGCCACCCGACGGCTGTCCTCGCTGGCTACCCCGATGACCTCGGCGCTCACCCGCCCGTGGGACACGGCGAATCGGATGCTGGGGCCAAGGATGGAGGGCCTGGATCCGAAGGGAGGGGGGCGCGAGGGTCTGTGGCACGCCGAGCCCACCGGCTCTGAGACCAGAGGTAACCGCTCCAACGAGATGAAACTCCTGAGCTGCCGGCGCAGCTCGCACTGGATCCCCAACACCACCTGGAACAGAACGCCACACCGGTCTGCATCATGTCGCTTCACATTGTACAACATTCAAGAATGTGAGCAGACACGACAAATTCAGCAGTCACATTTCCGCAACCAAACTAAATACTAAATTGTATAACGTTTTAAAGATGCAATGAACTCCCTTAAATTAAGAAAATATACTTTCAAATAAAAAAAAAAAAATCTATTACATTTTGGTGGGATTAGTGAAGAAAATAGCACAATGTCACAGTTACGATTTTTATCATCATATTTTTGTTTGTAACATAAAATCTTTCGACAGACACATTCAAACATGTTGACATGTTATATTGGTTTGATAATGTTGATTTTAAAGGTAAATATATCAATTTGCTTCATAGCGAGAAGGTCATGGGTGAGTTTTTATGTTCTACAGATATTCTTACAGGTTTTTGATTCTGATGTCCAACATATAAAGCCTGCCAATAATGTGAAAATTCTGGCCTTCTTTTTTTGAAGTAATAAAGCCCTTCGCCTAATAACTTTCCAATAATGTAATAAGAAATTTGATCCCTAATTATTTGCTTATCAAAAATAGTTCTAGCGTCAGAGAAAGTTGATGGCAAGTTATTATGTCATTGGCCATGATTGCACTATTAGATAAGATGAACTAGGAAGCAACTTGTAGCATGGGAGCCAGTAAAGATCATGTCATACAAAACTATATAAGAAACCAAAAGTAACAGCTGCAAGTAAAACGAGACACACCTGCTCGTTCTCACATTATGTAGGTGACATGCAAACCTTGTCACCATCCTGTGGTGTGCGTTCACACCGGTTGCACTGAAAAACAGCCCGCTGGCTGCCATATCTGCTGCCAGCCGGCTGTAAGGCCTCACGTGTTGCACTGGAGCATTTTGCAGTAAAGGTTTGGCAGCGCAGCTGCTGTAATTCATCATAAAGTTCAAATTAGCAATAAAATTGCTGTGCTGTGCTCGTCACTGGAAGAGACTGAAGTTTACAGGATATCTGTTGTTTTAAAACGTTTGGTGGTAAATTTACTCTTTTTCCTCAACATAAATAACTGTAAGTGGTCTGTAAAGTTTATAGTGGGAGAAAAGCCTTCCATAATGTCCTCTGCATTTTAATTTTACGGTGAAGTTCTGGCAAAGTACACCGTATGATGACTCATATTTTATATATACATTTCATATTTTTTTTTTCAAAATATCCATTATGAGAAATTTACCCAACTGTGTAACTCTGTGCTGTTAAACTACTTAAAATTTAAAACCATAAATATAACCATTTCAATTGTTTTGGATGGTTCACATTTGCTCATGCTGTGATCTGTGATATGTTGTCAACCATGTCACATTTCTGAGTGATTTTACAAAAAAAAGTACATTGAACGATTTTTTGAAGTATTTACTGTAATATAAATATTGTGTTTAGCCTCAATGCCTGAACAAAAAGCATTGAGGAGTGTACCTTATCTTATAAATATTAAAATGTGACGAACTGTGCTTAGACGTATGAACTTTACACAGGAAACTACTGCAAATGGTGGTGTCATACATCCTTCCTCTTTTTAAGAAAAAAAAAACAAAGAAAATATATACAAAAAATACATCCATTAAGTCAAGTGAATCATCTGTTTTTGTAACTAACACATTGCATGGTAGGAAATCAATGAGGAGAGCCAACGCCTCTTTGTTCAGTTTAAACCACTTTGCATTAGATTTGCTTATAATTGGCATGTAGATGAGTATTTAAATACATTTTGTAGTCTTGGAGGATAGAAATAAAACTGCACATATTTCAGTGAGAGCCCTATAAAGGGTTAAAGTACATGTTTTGCTTTTTTTTACCTGTATATCCCAAAGACGTTCATTGATCTACAGTAAGAAAAAACAACAATTATGCATTTAAAGAAGCTTTGGTTATTAAACTGTGAGTACTCATTCTTCCTTCAGGAAAACAGTGTTACATATTAATATTGATGTGGGGTAATTTCAGTCATATTTTCGTCGAGGAGGAGCAACAAATATGGCGGGCAATTAGCATGGAATTAGTGTCTTATGTGGGGGACTGTTATCTTCCACCCATACGGGGGCTCAAGCAATTAATTGAGAGTATTTATGAAGGATATTAACAGACAAGAACAACTGTGTTTTATACATAAACATGCACAAACATACACACATACAATACTCCTTTAGGATATTGTGGAATCTTCCAGTAACTTTCATATAAAAGTTAAAACGAGAGAGAGAAAATAAGTTACGCTGCGGTTGTTTGAAGTTTGTCTGGATGACACGCTCACCTTGCTGGAGTCCCAGTCTTGTGTCTTGGTCTGGGTCTTCATTAGTTCATATGTTTGCTCCATTCTGCCCACTTCAGGTTTTGGGAAACCGGGGACAACATTATGAAGCTGGAAACCAAATAGCTGCAGCCAGCTGCCGATGTCTATACACGCACGCACGCACACACGCACGCACACACACACACACACACACACAGGCGTGGGAGAAAATTGCACCGAGTAAGAAAAGTTAGAATATATTGTGTGTACTGGGGAAGCAAACAAAAAGTCATAAGGCCAGGGAAACAACACCTTGTACAGGAAATCACACAGTATATGAGTGTAACACGAGGCAGAGACGGGTCGGCTGGTGTTTCCCTCGCAAACAGATTCCTCCTGCAATAAACAATCCTGCCGCAGGAAAACGTGACAGGCTAAATGAATGTTCCATTAAGCAGAAGGACACGCGCCCCCACCGACATCCTGTATTCATCTTCTACTCTCCCTATTCCATCTCGCTGCCTCGCCGGAGCCTCTATCTCGTCTCTCGGGGAAACAGTATGTTCTTGACAGACAGGGAACAAAACACAACAGCCTGTGCTAAAAAACAATATGATCACAGGCATGGCTGTCCTTTTCCGTCACCACTATCTGTCACATCTTCCCATCTCTGACACGCTGCTCACCTGTGGTTAGTTATGTGGCCCGTTCAGCTCAGTCTTTATGGCAGATGCTTCCTGTGTGGGGGTGCGTGTGGGAGTAGATGTCAGCGAGTGAAGTATTCGTCTGTATCTCTTTGTATCTGTCAGCCAGTCACTCATTCAGTGTTAGAAACCGATGATGTGTGCGTGTGTGTGTGTGTGTGTGTGTGTGTGCGTGCGTGCGTGCGTGCGTGCGTGCGAGGCTCACCTGTCGTAAACTGTGTCACCTCCTCCACTCTCCCAACGGGGCAGTTATTCTTGAAGGCGTACAAGTTGAAGGGCTTCGGCTCCTTGCTCAGTTCCCCCCACAGTTCATGGTTCGGTGATGTCCATCGGCCGGCCAGCGTGTCGTAGTCGCGCCGGCCCAGGTGGACCAATCGCGTGAGAGGGTCGTACAGGCCCCCGTGGAAGCCGATGACGAGCTGGAAGTCGGGGTTGGTGTCCTGGTAAACCTCTCCGTAGGGCGTGTAGAGGATCTCTTTGATGAGCCGCCCCTTGTTAGAGAACACTGCCCTGGGGCTCCCCACGCTGTCGCAGGCCACGTAGTACTCCTCGCCGCTGCTCAGCTCCATGGCGATGAGGTGGCCCTGGAGGTCGTAGTACAGCGACGTGATCAGATTGCTGCTGTGGTTGTACAAGTGGCTGACCCTGGTGGGGTGCGACAGATCGGCGTAAAAGAACTGCAGCTGCGCGCCCTGGCTGCTCTTTGTGGCCACGCGGCGACCCAGCCCGTCGTAGCGGTACCACACCGAGCGCTCGGTCACACGGTTAAAGACACGGGTCAGCAGGCCGTTGGAGTTGTAATCGAACAGGTCATTCGCTCGCTGGTGGAGGAACCCGTCCTCATCCATGCTGTACTGTAACTCGCCGAGGTGAGTGATGCGGTCTCTCTGGTCGTAGCGCAGAGGCGTCAGCCTTGAATCAAAACCACACAAAGTTGACTTAAGATGAGCAACACAAACTACCGATGCAACATTGGAAATTGTTGTTGTGAATATTGAAGTGCAAGCGACAATATTTTTTGTTGTAATATCAATCTGCACCACAAGGCGGTGCCGTGAGTCAATTATGATACGAAAAGCATTTTATTTTAGAGATCATAGCTATAAACAAGTAGACATGAAATCCCGTTTACACGACAGTTCAAGAGTTTTCATAAAATTCCACATTGCGAGCCGTTTTCAAAGAGTTGTGTTTTCAGTGGCTCTGAGCACCGCTGTTGCGTAAACGGACACCCACAATGCAATGAAAGTTTTCCGTCTTCATAAATAAAGTCAATACAACTTGACAGACCATTGACTCTAACTCTTGATTTTGATTGCCGAAGATCAGGATTCAGAAGATCAGATGCTGCAGTGATGAGCCACTGTTGCCCAACTTTAAAAAACTGCAATTAAAAAAGCTTTACCTAAATTGTATATGCTCTAAACTTGTTAGTAATGGAAAAGTCCGGAATCACACTTATTCACAGTCTGTGGTAAATACAGTGATCCATTCAATAGCTTTGAAAGGCTTTTGTGTTGCGAGATGAAATTGACTTTAAATGCTCATATTATTAAGTGTGACACATGTATAACAACACATAACATATGTATGATTATATGTAACATATAATCCTGGGTCAACTCGCCTCGCACTGGTGCCGTGGCTCAGCAGGTTGATGTTTCCGTTGAGGTCGTAGCTGTAGCGCCACTGAGGCCGCTCGTTGACCGAGGCGCTCTGCAGCTGGCTGTCTGCGTCGTACTCGTACGTGTAGCGCGTCACGTTGCTGTCCACTCCCACCCGGATGTCGCAGGTGGTGGTGCGTCCCGCCGCGTCGTACTGAATGGTCATCCAGTAGGCGATGGATTTGAGGATCTCGTACTGGACCTCCACCACCTGGCCGTAGGAGTTGAACACCTTGGTGTGCTTCATCAGGTGGGTGGTGATCACCTGAACACACGGGACATTCACATCGAGTGAAATCTGGGTGCTTTGAGTGGATTATGTAGATTTGAAAGCTTAATTTGCATTTGTTTCAGCAACTTTTTTTTTTCTAGTGTTTGTTTTCCTTTCAGCTTTGTTTGAGTCTCGACCAACTCCCTCTGAAAATGACGCATTTTAGTTGCCTAACGCTACAATGACAAAACACTGAATTCTGTTTTGCTCGGCTTGCTTTGTCAAACTGCATTTAAATCAGCAGCTGGAGGCAAAACAAAGCAAAGCATGACGTGCACTTCATGCAAACAGTCACACTCTGCTTTGGCACAGTAATTTTTTAAAATTAACTGTGTGCAGGGGTGAAAGTAACAAAAAACAAACACACATTGCAGTAACTGGTAGGTGAGTTTGAATGCATTTTCTTTCTTTTTTTTTTTTTTACTAATACTAAAATACAATTTCCCAGATGTAATCCATTTTCTACTTTAAGTTGCTACTGACTATTTCCAAAATTATAATAATAGTGACACTTTTTGATCAGCTACCGATAAAAATGAATTTCATTGTGAAATGTTTAAACACTTTAAGAAAATAGCTTTGAATAGACATTTTATGTAGATAAATACAATCGAATGCATTGAGAGTGCAATTCTGTACTTTTACTTGAGAACAGTGGCTAATTGAGAACAATTCAAGAAATACAACCGTAGTTTTCAGCAGGTTTTATTGGGAGGAATTTTACAGAATCATTGAATCATCTTGTCTGGGTTTTTAAAAGAATGCAGGGTATCACACTCTCGTTTGAAGCCTACCTGGTTGAGGTCGT
This sequence comes from Blennius ocellaris, assembly GCF_963422515.1. Taxonomy (NCBI): domain Eukaryota; kingdom Metazoa; phylum Chordata; class Actinopteri; order Blenniiformes; family Blenniidae; genus Blennius; species Blennius ocellaris. Next base: position 15,539,766 of record NC_137658.1, on the reverse strand, counting down.
AAAAGATGACGCTGAATTTTCCAAACTGCTCAACTCGTCCTGACACGTCGACGTAGCGATACAGGTCAATTGGCAGCGGCGTCTCGTTGATGACCGCCTGCATGCTGGTGACTCTGAAGTTGTTGTAGCTGTAGTCGAATCTGGCGTTGACCAAACCCTCCTCGCTAAAGCGGAAGATTTGTCGACTCGTCAGCGGACCTACGCATAGAGTCATAGAGGATTATTGTCACAAACATGTATTTGCATGTGAATTGGCCTCGACACATGCATTCGCACACGCAGCCATTAGAGCTGGCCGTCACACTACCAAATACCAGCCTGCCTAATCAATTCCAATCAAGGACTAATTCGCCATCATTAACAGAGACACACACAGTGCAATCCATTCAATCTTAACTATCCCCACACCTCTATGGCATTTTCAGTGGCGACCTTTAATATGGAGAGATAATGAAATCTAAAGACAATAGCCATGATGGACCAATGTGCTTCTTAATGCCAGAACATCAACTTTAACAACACCATTCATCACCTCTGCTTCTGCTACTATAGCTCACCCCCCATTTGGAGGGGAAAAAAAAAAAAAAGAAGCACGGCCTGCTAATGAAACACCATTATGCTGCTATTTGAGATGACTCTGATTGCAGTTAAAATGACTGAGTGTCTCACTTGGGAGATGGTTGGAAGCTGGATCAGCATTACATCTTCTATTTTTATTTTCTGTGGATTGTTGATTCTGAAACTGCGCTAATGGGAAAATGGCAGCAATGCTGGGAGTGAGGTAGAGGTTCCTCCACAGCCCAGGGGAACTTGCAGTCTGTTCGTCTCGCTTCTCTACCTGTCACTTCCCCAAGCTGTCATCTTTCCCTGTCCTTCTTCTGCTCCTTTTCCTCTTTACCTCTCTGTATCCCCGTCTCTCTCTCTTTCTATTTCTTTTCCTTTTTCCCAGTGCCTTACTTTTCCTTGTCTCCTCTCAAGGGACAATTACCACTATCTCTCCTCCCTCCAAGGTTCCGTTTGTTCTGCTGAAATGAGATCAGTTAAAGGAAGGTGAGAGTCTATTCACAGTGAGGGGCAAAGCGATAAACACACACACACACACACACACACACACACACACACACACACACACACACACACACACACACACACACACACACACACACACACACACACACACACACACACACACACACACACACACACACACAGCTGCACTTTGCAGAGCTGAGGGTGGTAAGCCAATCACAAGGCCACAGGAAGTGAACCGGCAGCTGCGTTCCTGTCTGACTTAGAGCAGACTGGAACTTAAGGGAATTGCAGAAGTCCATTCACAATGCTCGTGTCCCAAAGTACTCTATTTGCTACCACACCTATGAAGTCCTACCGTTATTCAACATAACTGCCATTTTTAACCAACCGTCTATCTCAGACCATTGTTTGGTTATTTCCTGTGTCACACAAACATGCAAACGTAAATGCAGATTAACGCTTATGCATCCACACTTAGCTCAGCGCGTTTTAGCATGCATTCATACAGTGGCTTGTTTCCTTTGATCAGGCAGCATGTAGCGGAGGTGGGGAAGAAATAGCGCAGCTCAGAACCCATTGGGGGGTGGTCTCGTATTTACAGCTGTGGTAGACCGCAGAGTCTTCCACTTGAACATGCCTGGCCCTTTTCACACTTCAAACTGTGGCTGCGTTAGTCTCAGATGAAATAGCGCAGCGTGTGAGTCAAAGACAGACACCAGAGTTTGATAACAGTCATGAAATCTGGCTGCTGATTTTAGATTATCGCAGTCCCATCACGATGCAGATGCTGCGAGTTCCACGCTCGCGAGGGTGATTGATGGTCTGAGAGCTGCTTTTGAATGATCCCTTCTTAGACTCTGTGCACGTTGTAAATATTTAAAATGTGTGGCTGTTGAGTGTTTGGCCCGCAGTTGCTGTTGAGTGCATGTGTACCCATACCTGTCTGCCTGTATCGAATGGAGCTTATGAAGCCGTTATGGGTGAGATGAATGGTCTTGACAGTGCCGGAGGCTTCGTCATAAGTGAAGGTCACCAGGGTGGAGTCGTAAACCACCTCCGAGAGCCGCGCTGCTGACGTGTACCTGCGAGAAAAAAAAAGTGGAACAGAAAACATTTTACATTTTTAAGATAGATGATGAATAACGCTTGTGTTCAAGCACAACTGAACACATTCAAACTTGAGTATGAATAAACATGCTACGCCACACGAGTATTATGAAGATCCCTCAGGGCAATAAAGAACAAGTTGCACCATCCTTCAATATTTCATCAAAATCAGAGCAGCTGCCGAGGCAGTTATGGCCTTTCAAACCTTGAATATGGGACCATTTATTATATCATCTTCATCGAGCCAATGAGTATTAAAAAACGTTAAATGCCAGATCACAGCCTGATTCAGTCCTCCAGCTTTCATCAAAATCAGATCGCTGGTGTCTGACATGGTATGATGATAAAAAATTTGACCTTTAATCAGTCTTCCCATTAGTTCAATCAGTGCAATTTGTAAGGACAGCTGCATGTGTGCCGCACGTTTAGTGTCAGCGAGGCTCGGCGTGATGGGGCTTTTAAAATGTAAGATTAGCCTTTAATTAAAGCACCACCATCAAGTCAATCAGGGATGTGCTTTATATACATGTGGCTATAGTGCCAGGAAGCAGGGGGTTTAATCAGATGCGTGTGTGTGTTTACACACTGCAGCGAGTGCGAACCTATAGATGACGCTCCGTCCCGTCCCCAAGTACTGAGTCCTCATCAGCCGCCCGTCCAGGGTGTAGTCCTGCATGAAGGCGGCCTGGCTGTCAGGCGGGATGTAGATGTTCCTGTAGTAGCCGATGGACAGCAGCGACTGTAGGGTGTGCTTCACCATGCTGGGCATCGTCACGGCGACCAGGCGGTCCGTTTGATCGTAGTCAAAGACATAACGCCGCTGGCTATGCAGGAGCAGCATAATAGACTGCAGGAGAAAGAAGAAGACACGAGTGAGAAAGCTTTTTGTTATTTAGTTTCTTTATTTTTTTATATATTCCGATGTTGATTGGTGAAAACTTTGCACCGCTGAAATGTCTCCTCTTCAGCAGCAACCTTGGTCGGCGTTGGAGGACCACTTCAGTTCTTCACTGAGAGCTATTTAATTCTTTTAGCATACATGCCGATAACAAAAGGGAGAAAAATCACCATAATTGGAAGTCTGGGTTTTTTAGAAAGCAGCAATTTTGTTTACTTCTGTTTTTTCTTTGCAGGCATGCTTTTCACAAACCTGAGCTGACTCTGTTTCCACTGCAGTACAACATTATTCTACTTAATATTTCCATTTAACTGTGAGGTATAATTTTAACATATTAATAATACATGCAGGTGTTAATAACTCCTGCATGGTGCCGTAATATAAGCTCATTTACACTCTAATTTTGTCTTGGACCAAATCTTTGACATTAAATGGATTTCAGATGTAATATCATTTCATTAAATATTTCAATTAATTTCGAAGACGGAAATTATATCTCGAGTTGAGCTTTTTGGCACATAGCGCTACAGTCTTCCTCACTATAAATTCTTTATAGTGCACACTACTTCAATCCATTTGTCAAAGCACGCTCAGTGTTTACTGTCAAAACCATTTTACAGGAAGCGGCTGTTTTCTTTTCATCACTCTGTGAAAATCAAGTTTCAGGGCCTTGAAACTTGCAGGAGTTATGCAATGGATGGCAAAGAAAATATTGTCTATGTTTTTCAGCTGTAGTCATTCAGACGTGGCGACTCATTTGAAAATTCTGGGGAAAACAAGTCACTGAACATCTACTTTGGAAACTGAGTTTGTCAAACAGGAGTTGTAAAAGATTTTGGGTAAATAAAAAAAAATTTCAAGAAGCATTCACTATGCTGCTTTCATTTCCCACAACTGAGGTACTTTTTAAGTTTTCAGTCTTAGTTTTGGTTTGTGATAGCTGCGATATCCTCAAAGCAGGAAACAAAGCGAGAGCAGCGAGTGTCAGATTTCTGCTAACAGCAAGAAGAAAAATAAGCGCCAGTGAAGACATCAAACAAATCTCAGCATGAGGCAGTCTGAACCCGCCCGTCACGTCTCCCGTCCTCTTACTCTGTCGGCGTAAGTGTAGCTCCAGATTTTCCCGTTGACCCAGGCCCTGGACACCACCCTGTCATTTTCGTAGTCCAGCCGCTCGGACCACTCCCCGCGGTGGATGGAGGCCAGCAGTCCTCCGGCCGAGTAGCTTATGTTGACCTCCGTGTACTTGCTGCTGGGAGACCAGACCACGGGCCGGCCTAGCGGGTCGTATTGGATGTGGAGGGTGAACTTTCTGTGGTCATCGTAGATCTTCCCCACACGCGTGCTCTGATCAAAGTCAATGGACAGCAGATTCCTGTTGTGTGCCTGAGGAAGGGAAAGTGTTATATAAAAAAAAAAAAAAAAAAAATCAGCAAGAGAGGAGGACAAAATAAAAGCTTTTTTATTTTATTTTTTTTTATTTTACTGCTTCATAATCATCATAAGTTGTGAATGCAGCTGCAGACATGCAAATATAAATGAAGTGGCTTGTCTGAGACAAGCAGAGATTTCATTAGTTTAGATAAATTAATCGTGACATTTAGAACAAACCGGGCCTGGATAATAACAATAAATTGCCTTGTGAACAAGTGGAGAACAGAGTCCTGGGGACTGCTAATTAATTAGTGCGCATCAGATAAAATGTCCTTTTCTTATGAATTATTGTGTTTGTGCTTTCGGAGAGTAGGTGTGGGGAAAGTATAGCTAATGGCTTTTCAGTCATTTGACCTATCAGCTTGCTCTTACTGACGTCATCAATCGCTCAAACATGTTGTGCAACGCTTGTTGAAAGAGCCGTGAGATAGTCTCACTGAGCAGAACACTTAAAAATGACATTTCTTGTCTGTGTGTGTGTAAAGGTCATCCTGCACAGCTTTAACTCGGCGTATGGCTCAGCTGCAGCTGAGGTGATGATTTGATGGATTCTGTCATATTTAGAAGTACTGAGATGTCGGCGGTGTGCTTTCATCTTAATGCACACCGCACATTATGTTTTCCTGGATCTCGGAGAACTTGCCCAAGTTAGTTGGTGGTTAAGTTTGATGTTTTTACCCTCAGCCTGCGTTCATAAGTGCTGTAGTTCATCTTGCTCTGCTCCTTCCTCTGCCTCCACTCGATCAGGCTGGGGGCGTGATCCCCGGGCAGGCTGATGTTGCAGCGGCTGGCCGTGGGGCTGACACCGCCACCAGGCGCCCCTGGGAGGAGGGGCTCGGTGATCAGCGACAGCTCCATCCCGCTCGCGAGCGTCACCAGGAACGAACCATCAGCGCTGACCCGGTATGAACTCTGAGCGTGGTCTGCACACACACACACACACACACACACACACACACACACACACACACACACACACACACGTATGAGCGAGCACAAACAGCCCACACCTTGCACACAAGGGTGCAACAATGCAGCAACAGATTTTTTTTTTCAATTTAAAGTGTGAAAAAAACATCAAGTCACTGTCTCTCTCTCAAACAGCCTTGAGGAAAATCAATGAGATAAAGGAGTGGACGGCATGAATGTAATGTCTGGCGCTTTGTGTTTGATTTAATTGCTTAAATCACTCTGCTAATTGATTCTCCTTCAATTTTTTCTCCTCTCTGCAACATTAGCACTGTACTGTATCTGCTATTATAACTGCAGAGAAATGCAATCAATTGAAAACAGAGAGCAGGAAAAGAAGCGGATGGACAGACAGTGAGAAAAATACAAGGACGAAGATGAGAAGGGAATGGACAAATAAAGAGGAAGCAAGAGTATGTGCAGGAATAACGGGCTGCTGCTTGCATGTGACATGTTTTCACACATTGCAGAGGTTTCTCAGAAGCTATTCTTTCATTTCAGTTCTGAGTACTATTTCAAACCGAATTTACAAGTCAATACTTCACATCTTCCTCGTCATTTAAACAAAAAAGGCCATTAGAAAAGAAAAGGAAAAAAAAAACACTCGTAAAACTATATTTTAATCGTAAAAGTTAATACAGCTAATAAACTGGATAGTAACTTGTGTTCCCTGCACTACTATAAAACCTCTTTCTGTACATATGGTTATTGTTGCCTCAGAGGCAGGTGAAGACACTGAATTTGTGGGCGGTGGAAGTAAAAAGGGCCACTCTAAAATAGGGGGGTCATTTGGAAGTTTTTCCCTGGCAGCTCTGTCATACTGTAGCAATGCGTGCGTGCGTGCGCGCGCGCACGCGCGCGCGCGCGTGTGTGTGTGTGTGTGTGTGCGCGTGTTAGTGCAGCCTTTCCCTCCCTGCAGTCTTGTCATTGTGACAACTGCTAGAAAGCAATTAAAGGGATGACATGAGAAGAAACTGCTCCCATGAGTGGCTTCTCCACTCCACTCTCATTTTCTCCTCTTCTCATCTCTGCCCTCTTTTTCCGTTTCTTCCCTGCAGTTGTTAAGACATTTCACAAGTCATTCCGATCTGTTTCTTTTTGTTGTGACAGAAGGGGGGGGGGGGGGGGAGGGATTTTTTCTTTTTTTATCCCTCCCGGCTATTAGTTTGGTTATCTAAAGAGGTCATGTCAGATCCATATGTGAATTATTTATGGAGGGGAGGAGCAAAGCTGTGGCTTTCTGGGGTATATACTGTACATCAAGTGTGACCAAGGAATGAAGAAAGAAAACAGAGGTCAGGAGAGTCTGACCTGACCAGAGTCGCAGTTATTGCGGCTTGCAGTCATAAATGTTTAAACGTGCCTGTAACCTTATGCTCTACATCTGTGTGCATGCTCTCAGGTTCAGATGAATCACAAACACCCATGTGGGTTCATTTGTGGTGACTTTAGGTGGATGCAGCAGCGGTGGAGTTCTACTCTTCCTCACGTGTTTGCTCTACGTTGTTCACATAGCTCTGTCCCCAGATGATCTGAAGTGAAGGGCTAAAAACCCCAGGGGCCCACCTTGCCGGAAAGTGTAGATGGTGTCGCTGGCGGACAGGTTGGTGCTCGTCACAAAGTTCTCACGATTGGAGGCCTCGACCTCCACGCGAGACCAGCGCTCCAGGTTTCCGTGGAAACCGCTCACGTCCCCCGTGGGGAGAGTGATGTTGGTCACTCGACCCTCGCCATTGTACCTAGGAAAATAAACACACAGGCAATGATGGGTAACCTCAAAATAACGTGCAGATAGGTGTACACACGCACGCACGCACGCACGCACGCACGCACGCACGCACACACACACACACACACACACACACACTCACTTGCCCTGTAATTTCTCTTCATGCACAAACACGGACACAGAGTAAGTGTCAGCTATGATTTATATGTGTAATTATCCAGCTGTGGAGTGTGAGACAGAGACCGGCTCTGTACTGGTGAATAATTCAGACACGTATGTTTGTGTACTATACGTACATTCACACACGCATGTGATCAAAGTGTAGCAATATATCCCTCAGCCAATCATTCGTTTAAGTAAAACAAAAATGAAAAAAAAAGGAGAAAGATCTCCCCTCCAGCTGAAGATTTCCACAGTGTTGCCGTAGTGGAAGCCACCACCAGATGGCACTCACATTTCACACCGCTGACTTTAGCTCTGTCACACTGACTCGCATGTAATCTCATGCAGCGCTGTGTCGACACAAACATTCAGTGTCAAGCAACAATGCATAAATAAAGCAAAAGGTGTGAGAGGGAAATGGAGACGGAAAGGAAAAGATGTGAAACCACAATAAGCAGTTGCAAGAGAAGCTGTAAACTCACTCATAAACAGTGGTCCAACTGTTCTCGTCGCTCTTGGTCGATAGCAGGCCCGTGCTGCCATGGTAAGAGATGTGGGCGATGTCGTGGCCTTGGGCCGACACCTTCCTCAACGTTCCGCTGTTGCTAAGCGACAGCCAGAACACCTGTCCGCCAGGTAGCGCCAGCCAGAGGGGCACGCCACGGGCGTCCCTCCTCACCTGCAGGCCCCGGCCGTCGCGGCAGGTGAGGCCGGACAGTTGGCCGTCGGTGCCGTACGAGAAGTTGTAGAGGTAGTGGCCGGTGATCAGGTGCTTGGTGCACATGTGGGATCCGTTCTGTCGTGGAGGGAAGGGCATTCAAGCGTTTGCAGGTACGAGTTCCTTTAATTCCTCATAATGATTAAATCCGCTTCAATAACAGCCTCAAATGAACATGATTTATTTTCTGGTTGCCTCATGGACTTTTTAGTTTTTCATAATAAACTATGTTCTTATGTGTAGCCTGCAAAAGCTGCAATGCTAGAATTATGGCTTGACAGCAAAGAATACATTAGCTAATCATTTAACTCGTCAACAGAAAAATGGTTTTAAGTTGAATAAATGTGTGCTTGTGTGATGTAAATATTACCGATACCTGTTTTACCTCTTTTTAAATGTTGCTTTATTTGCAAAGTCAAAAGACACTGGGACAAAGTAATGCCACCTCAGTTTAAAACTGTTATTTTCAACTTTATTCAGAATGGATGAAACCTTTCTGGCCCATCTTGTTTATTTGTCTTCTTAAATTCCTTTTTAATCCATTTCTCTATCTTTCAGTTAATAATGATTCTACCCGTAAATGCCTCCTTTAAAATGTTTGTCTCACATTTAATGTTTCCTTCCCTGCTTTTGTCTCATTGTAACCGTGTCAAGTGATTCAGTGGAAACACTCCTTAATTGTACCGACACATAAATAAAGTTTGATCGATTGAAAAGTGAAACGTCACCCTCTATCTGTCTGTGCAAAGGTCGGCGGACCGTAAAATCATGAAAACTGAGAGAAATTAAAAGAGTTTCCAGAAGGATAAAGGAGAGAAATCGAAGACATCGAAGGACATAAAGAACATTTTCTCTCATTCCAGTTGACAACTTCACTCGTTTCTCTTAATAAGGCCACAGATGGGGAGTGCATTGCTGCTCTGAATCTGCGCCGTCATCAGTGTGATCGGGTTCACTTTCACCTCCACGACTCCTCGCTCTCCCCGTCACAGAGGTCACTTTCAAAAAGTTTCCAACTTTAATCTGTTCTTACAACATCATTTCAACCTGTTTTACATCTCTCACTGATTGTGACCACACGTAATTGTATATCTTATCGTTTAATATACCACAAATCTGGTTTGTAGATTTTCTTGCTGTAAGTCAATAACTGTAGGTTATTTGTTTTTGTATTGGTATCTATAGTTTCGTTTCCTTTTGTCACAATACATTTCTGCTTTAATGCCATTATCCTTATTTCTACACAAGTGCCCATGTTGCTTTTTGTTTTTTTGATTATCATAATTATGTCTTCAGTCTTGATTGAAGCGTTTATACTGAAGTTTTATAGCTGAACTTGTCTTTTTGCAAGAGTTTCTGTGGTCCTACTGGCTACTCTCGCACTTTATTTCACCATCTTGCCTTTCGGACTCAAATGTTCTTTGTTGTTGGAGGACTCAAAGTGTTGGGCTTAAAATCAAAGATGCTTTTTATCTCGAACTGTGTCTGGCTTCATGTCTTGGCTCCATCTCTTTAGGTAGAAATCAGTTCAAATGTTGGGATGCAAAGAGGTAAAATATAACGAGATAATTAAAAAAAGAAATAAAATAATTCTATTGTACCTCCTAGATGCAAACGGAAAGTAACTAACATGATTTATGTTTGTAAGAAGTAAAAAGTTGAAGTTTGTGGTGAAGTGTTGGGGATAAAACCAAAAAGATACGGTTAACATAAATCTACTTGAAAACCATTGTAAAAGTAGTGAAGGAAGTATTCAAACTGGGTAAAAAGATACAAAATATCACAGCATACTAAAAAAAACCAAAACTTTTTTCAATCAGGCATATCTCACGAAGCAATAACCGAATCTTAGTTATGCTAAAAGCTCATGTGAAATGATGTGTAGTGTATACTTAAAAGGCTCTTCAATCAAAGGTTTCATCCTTATTTGACCTTCACCAAATGTTTCAAATGCAAATTGGCCCGTTTTAAAGAGCGAGGGAGCTTAATCCCGGTGTACCTGGCTGAAGAGATACAGCTCCTGGTCCAGTGGGGAGCTGATCTCCACCAGGCCGGTGGGGTTGGGCTGCGGCTGGTTCGGGCTGACGGCCCTGATCCGGATGTTGCCCAGATCAGCAATATACAGTGTGCCGTTGGGGGCAACAGCCAGAGAGGAGGGGGCTTTAAGACGTGCGTCACGGGCGTAACCTCCATCTCCTGATAGGGAGAAAAAAAAAAAAAACAAGGGCACGTTATTTCACAGAGAACCAAGTCTTTTTTTTTTTTTATCAAGAAAAAGCCCCCTGTGTTGTAAAACACACTGAGAAATGCAAATCAGTCATCAGCCAAAGAGCGAAGTCACAACCAGCGCACACAAAGGTCTGGAAAATATGAAGATCCCATGGTGCCGCTTATGTGGTTATCAGTTTGGTTCAGGACTTGGACTTGTTGGGATACCGGAGCTCCCCAAAGGAGTCGATATGACCACCTTGATAGTGACCTCGGCCTTATCAGACAGCAGTGGTAGGCGACTGAATGCATCCAGATGTCTTTGGTAGCACAGCAGGATAATAGCCGGGTGAAGCCCTTTAGATGCTGTCAGCAGTAGGCCCGGGGTCTCTGATGGGGCTGTACAGACGGCAGGGTGGCAGTTTATCTCCTGACAGCATGCACATTGTGTGTGTGTGTGTGTGTGTGTGTGTGTGTGTGTGTGTGTGTGTGTGTGTGTGTGTGTGTGTGTGTGTGTGTGTGTGTGTGTGTGTGTGTGTGTGTGTGTGTGTGTGTGTGTGTGTGTGTGTGTGTGTGTGTGTGTGTGTGTGTGTGTGTCCGTTTGTATTTGGCGGCTGTGTGCTCCACACACGTGTGCATGTTCAAAGACACCGCGCGAGTGTTTGTGGCGCTGGGCTGGAAACGGAAAGCCTCTGAAGAGAGTAATCATCTGTTAACAGCAAGACATGATTGAAAATATGCAAAGTACAACCCAAGAAATGGGGATGGTTACAGCCCATTGGCTTGTGGCATGGCAAAGACACTTCCCTCCATTTTGAATGGCAAAAGAGACTGGTTTTTATGAGCAGAATTAAATGATAAGATCACATCCTCTGACACTTACAATGAGAGCATGGACTAACTGTCAAAAGAACATCTGCTTATTTGTTCGGTCCGCTCCCCTTTCCTTTTATCACGTTTCAGGTGCCCTTCCATGATCCACCAACTGGTTAAAACATTTGGCGGCTCCAAGTGAGCTTTTTCTTCGCCCAGCTGTAATTTGAATAGATTTGAGAGATTTCTCTCGAGCCGGTTCCTACTGAACATTTAGCTGGAGATTTCAGGGAGGAAAGCGACTCCCTTTGAATACAAATACAAATACATCGCCTCGTGCTGCGCTCTGTATACCCAACACGCGTACGTTCACAAATTACCCTCTCTCACTTCACCACCGACACATTATTGATCGGCTTTCCTTTCCTGTGTGCTGTTGTCGTTTAGGTCATTATTATAATTTTGTCTAATTTTTCAAAGGGAGAGCCAAACAAGCCGGTCTTAAACATGGGGCGTCATGTTGACTTAAATAATTGAATCGGGCTAAAAGAGAGAAGAGAGAGAGGGAGAGAAACAGACAAAAGAGCGAGTTACTCTCAGGCTGTGCTAATAAAATTACTGGCCAGCAGGGACACGCAGGCAGCGAGATTTACTCACTCGATATCAAGCAATATAGCCTCTATCAAATCATGGGAGCTTTTGAAGAACTGCAGCATTCGTTTCCTCCGAACGTACTTCCGAAACAGGCAAGGCGCGATAGGATCGGAAATCATTTATAAGTGCAGTTATATGGGGTTTTTTTGGGCCCGTAATCCTATTAGATATAATCCCATACTCTCACATTACTTAATCCTTAAACTTTGATGACAAATTTGAGTTCAAATATACAAGTGTACATGAATGAATCTTTTTAATTAAAAATAGTCACACCATATTGGACCCAATGCAGTAAAAAAAAAAAGCTGTTTTGTGCGTATAAGAAATAGACGTGTCAACAGAATAAAAAAAATCCCTTTACCAATAGATTTGGAGAAGTAGATCCAAAATTCAATATGATTTGGTCTGTTTTACATCATGGAACAGATTTCATGACACGAAATATAATTTTTCATTAAAACCCCCACAAAAAATACAACTATTTGCCTGATCGCATGGTTTGCGTGTAGAAAATTAGGTGCAAATGTGATTTTGTGTACAAACGCACGCGAAAGTTAAGTTCATGGGACACAATGAAGATTTAGCATTTGTCTACACCTATTTTTGTTCAGGGGTCTGATTCAGTTATTGCGGTGAGAGGCATTTCCTCAGCTGCCCTCCCTTGACTGTTATGAGCAAACTCTATTATAAGATTTTTTTTTTGTTGCCTATTGTGTGTACGGGCATGTTTTTTTTTTTTTTTTGTTCCATCATATAAAACCTTTACACGTTATTTCATCTTCTTCAATGTGAAATGCAATAAAAGTTAAAACGCAATCAATTTTGCATGCTTCATGCAGGTTCTTAGGATAAATCTTCCCTGTTTGTCAGTGTGCATAAAGGCTTTGCAGGTGTGTGCATGTGTGTGTGTGTGTGTGTGCCTGATGACCCACCAGAGAAGCAGTCACAGTTGGGGTCTATCTTGCAGTCGCAGTCGGTGGGGGCCCCGGAGATAACCGATATCTCACCGTTGGTCGACACCTGTGGAGATTTCAGAAAGCGACACGTCACCAAACGCTGCGGTAGATCATCGCTGAGCAGAGCGCAATGCTCCGTGGCCTCACGCAAGATCCTTTTATTAAAAGGATTAAACTTTACTGAATAGTAAAACAAAATGACGACAACGTGTTTGGATCATCACTTGAAACAAAAATCTCAGCTGACATCTTTGACACTCTTTGTTTCAATTAAAGGGAAAACAAAAGTATTATGTTCTGGCGGCGCATAAAAAAGTCAGTTTGGTCTGAATGAATGTCTGTTTGACTGACTGAGAAATCTTTGCACTGTTCTCCAAACAAATTAAACAGATTGTGCTGATGTTGAGGGCAATAAAAGGAGGTGAAAACCGCTACACCAACAATTTGATTTTGATTAATCATGGGAGGATGAAGACTCTTAACTGGTCCAAGAGGTGCAGGCTTTGTTGGAAGATAATTGGAGAGGATGATGTTTTATTTTCTTTTTTCTTTTTTTTTTAGCTTCTCTGTCCTTCAGGGAAAGTTCATTTGAGATGTTTATCATTAAGTTATTATTGCTCTGCTATTTGTTTTCATTCCCATATTGAGAGGACTGACAGCCCACCTGAATAGCACTTTTAACGTGAAATATGTAATAAAATACAGGGTCTATTTCATTAAAAAGTAGGATGGAGCAGTAAATTACAGCACTCTAACCTTCAAATAACTACTCCAAATGTTTTCCTTTGTACAATATGGTACCAATCTTTTACACAACCTGAATTAGATGAGATTTTTCTGTAAATTTAAATGCAATTTCAGTATTATTTCACATCTTACAATGCTTTTTGGTGCAAAATGACACATCCAACAAATCATATCCTCTGTATGTGGCTGGTTTCTTGGCTCCTTGTATATTTTTCTAATTGTAAACATGTATGTCAGTATTGCGTAGTCATAACAAAATGTAAATGCTACTCCTTAATTCAGCAGTTTCTCAAATTATTGGCGAGATGTTATGAAGGTAATGCTCAACGGTCCGATCGCACTATTGCCAAGTTAAGACATTATTGTTCATTATGACATTATTGGTTGATACACAGGATCAATAAAGTCCACCCACCCACCCATCCACCCGCCCATCATCCATCCATCCATCCATCCATCCATCCATCCATCCATCCATCCATCCATCCATCCATCCATCCAGAGTCACCTTGAATTTTGATGAAGTAATAAAATAGTAAAATATGTCTTTGTGCCGGTTTCCTTCAGCATACATGTTTCACACATTTCCCTACACAGTGGTTACTTTACTAACAATAAAGTAAGATACTTTCTCTGCAGCATCACTGATGTCTGACTGGTTTCTCAGTGTTGTGTAATTATTCATCTAAATTCATTTTAACATTCATGTTATCGTTCTATTTTTCCACATCTACATGTTTTTATGGATACTAGTAGCATGCATGTTTGAGGTGTGTCACAGTATTTCCGTCCAGATTATTCAATCACATCTCCAAGATGTTTCACGAAGCATCCAAAAGTCAAAAAGTTCTGCACATAAAGTCCCAGTTTCACTCATAAAAGCCTTTCATCACCTTGACCCAGGAAAAAGACTCACAGTTCCTCCAGGATCCTCCAGCAGAGCTGCCCTAATCTGTTTTGTGTCCCCAGCATGGAGGCAGCGATATGAAAAACACGCGCTTACTTCTCGAGGTGGTGAAATATAGAAAGCCGAGGCTTTGACTTTAAAACAATGACAAAGTTCCTCACAGCTCGATAAAAGGCTCAGTCTTCAAAAACTACGAAACGAGAACGAGTGCCGGCAATTTGCGTTTAATTGAAAATAAACAAACAAAGTCACAACGGAGCTAATTTAGCATATAATGATTGTGATTTTAATGCACCTCAAAGCTCCAATAATATGCATATTCAGTAACTTCGCTGGCTCCATAAAGGATTGAAATAAAATCAAAAATTCCACACATATTGGTTATGCATGTGTGATCCTTGAGGTTCTGGCCAAATGTTCCAAGTCCATGCGATGAACAGACGTGCCTGGTCTGGGGAAGTGGTGCCAAAATAATCCTCACTGCAGCCAGGGCACGCTCACATTTATTAACGCTCTGAGAGAACAAGATGCAACTGGTGCAATGCAAGACGATTTAAACGGTAACTTCACTTGAATGTCACATTTTTATCTTTTTAAAGCAGATATACCTGCGTGTGTTTCCCCAGTGAGACAACGTTCTGCATATAACACCGTTTCTTCCATGTCACAGCGTGTTTGGACTCGCCTGACTGATTTCTGAATCTGTTGATTGCGCGTCAAAAACTACTGTGAAAATCGGAACTCATCATTATCTTCTTTCTCATCACCACCACAGATCTCAAAACACATTATCGTTCATTTTATTTTACACTTCGCTGACAAAAAGAAAAGTGTCATTTACTGTCTGAACTTGTTGCTGAGAGACTGTGTGAATGTCGACTGGGTGAATTTTTCTTTCTTTTTTTTTTTTTTTTTGTACTAAATTGACTTTCTGTCTGAATGCTCCTGAGACGTTTGATAAATATAGTCCGAGAAATGCCAAACATAAAACAGGTGTGACAAATACAGGGGGAAAGAAAAAAAAAAAGAGAGACCATTCTATTCATTGCTTGATTCGACATGGCTGACTGGCCCCCATTTAAAAAAAAAAAAAAAAAAAAAGCATTTGAGGCATTTATATGTTCCTGTCTGCCTCCACATGGACCCGGCATGGTGCTGCAGACCACAAAGGGACTATTGATTGAGTCCAGCAGCCAGTATCTTTGAGGTGCTGCTACCAAAATGCGACAGCCCTGTGGCTGCGAGCTCATGGAGGTAATGGACGGAAAAAAAAAATAAAAAGTGGGCTTTCGGAAATATCTTTCAGATGCATCAGAGTTTTGTACATTGGAGTGTAAACACAACTCAGAGGAACATGCTGCACAGCATCTGTTATGCAAACAACCTCACTGCGGTGGGACTCATCATGCAATAAGTCTCAGGCTAAATTAGTGTCAAAAGGCCAGATGGAGCGTTGGTGTCAACTCAAGCTGAGCTGTTTTGTTTTTGTTTTTTCCCCCCCTGCTCTCATTTTTGAGAAATTCTTGTGATGATGGGCCTTTTGCTTTGTGATCACTCTCTGATTATTTTGGACATTTGGCTTGAATTTAGTACGAGTTTTGAATTAAAATTGCCCATCACACATACAAAGTCAAGGCACATTGTGCATAATAAAACCCACAAAGAGTGTAGTTAAATGAAAATAGTTAATTTAAAACAAAATTAACATTAGAAGAATTGCAAACCAGACATGCACATTTTGTAAATTGAGTCCATATATGAATACAGTGCATTGGAAAAGTATTAATTTTTAATACATTTGCAAAAACAGTGTTTCCTGTGCTCTTTATTGTATATTTTGTGTAGAATAATGAAGGAAACCATGAATTTAATCCATTTTGGAATCAGACTAACATACGACATGTGGTATAAAGTGAAGCACTGTGAATACTTTCCAGATGTGCTCTATAACACATCAATATATGTTTTCCTGCCAATAGCTTGCAGTGAGTGACACAGGTCGGGCAGGTCAACAGCTGTTAACAGCAGGTCAGTGATGGAGCAGCGATAACTGGCTGCCTTGTTGCTAACGAAGTCAGCGACAGGCTGTTGCACATTAGTCTGAAACACTGCAGTAAAACAGATTTTGCAGGGTTTTTTCTTAAGAATAACTCATGAATTTTTCAAAAGTGCATTAAGTGAACTCTTTACGCAGACTTAATCCTCACTAAACCATGATAAACATTTGGACTTGTGGGTATTTGTGCAGCAATATGTTATAATTTCATCTGTCTGATCAAATTGGGCGATAAGTTTTCAATTCATTAACGTCTCTCATGTTTAGCAGTTATTCTGGGTTTTGTTGCTTCAGAGGCTTTTTCATTTTGACATATTTCACCTCTCATGTTGACCGTGAAGATCAGCGAAATGGTTACTAGGCAACATGACGGCTGTCTTTTGGTTGGATTTGGCCATGATGAAGTGTTTCGATGTCAGCCGTGAGGGACTTTTACAATAAAAATTCACCTGTTTTCAAAATATCAACCCACTTCCTTTGTGATTAAGTGTTAAGTGATGAAGTGTGGTCACAGATGATGGTTTACAGGACGGAACTCATGTGGTGACTTCCACAGAAATATCTCCTTCTCTTTTCCCTCAGTGTGTTTAACACAGCGCTGACTAAAATCACAATTATCCAAATTCAATATTGGCTTTTGGCCTTGTGTACAGATAATTTTACAGAGATTATTTTATTATTATGAGGCGCAATAGATGCTGGAAGCCACAGTTCTTTTCATTTTTACACTGTTTGCCCACACAATGTTTAAAAATTGATGAACCTCCTCATGTTTAGCTCTGAACAACTCGCCCTCAGATTTTTCTTTTTTTTTTAACACACTCAAGTGTACTGGACTGTTGCCAGTTTACTTCATTTAGAGGTGAGATTTTCCACTTCTGTTCTGTGATGTATTTATTTTTTTCAAGATTTTTACAGATTTTCTTTTGCCCTTTTGGTGTGTGCGTGCGTGGTTTTGTGTGTGTGTGTGTGTTTTTTAGTGTTGCTCGTATCAGATTTAAATTGAAGTATAATCAACATTATATTTTAGCACTACAACTATTCAAATAGTGGTTTGTCAGTGATACTCTACCTCGAGCCGGTGGTTTGCATTTGACCCCTAAAGCAACTTTGTCATAGCTGAACAAATTTTTTGATTTAATCTGAAAAAAAAACCAACTTTAATATATTATAAATGTTTTGATATTCAGGGAAAATATTCACTTCAACTTGTCTACATGCTGTGAAAATAAAATAGATTAAAGTTGGAGTTTATTGATGAAGAATATATGGACTCTGGCCTAATGTGGCAGATGTGGCACCCAGGTGAAGCAGGTTGACTATTGTTGGTTGTCAAACATAAGGCCCGTAGGCTGACATGGACTTCAAGAGGCTCCAATCTGGACCAACCACCAAGAAAATGGTTGGAATTTCAAAGAAAACACACTTGCATGCGCACCGCATTACACAACGGCTATAGAAGAATGTTTTTGGACATTTCAATGTATTTTGCATCAGAACGTATCATTTAAATTGTCTTTATGTTGAGATTGTAGTAATTTTCCATAGTAATTGTTTGGTTTTGTGAAAATATAGACATTTTCATCACATATATTCTGTGCCACAACAAAGAATAACTTTGAAGTTTAAATTCAAAGGTTATTGTTGCACTATTTTATGTGTCTGGCCCACTAAAAGAAGAAATTGGACCCTGAACTAAAAGGAGTTTGACGCCCTGGCTTTTATAATCAGCACACCATTGAATTTTGTTTTGATTTGATCTGGAAATGGGGTTATGCAATGTACGTAACAAATACGAGAAGAGGGTGTTGTTTATCGTCGGTATAAACAGTCTGCTGACCTGTTGGATGCGGTTGATTCTCCTCTCGTCCGTCTCGGCGATGAACAGCGTTCCCAGGTGGGACAGGGCGATGGCCTTCGCAGCCTCCAAGGTGGCGCGCACAGCCGCCCGGCTCACCAGGTGGTGATCAATCCCTGGAACCTGACAGTGGATTGGACGTCCGGCCACAATGCGTACCTGAAGGCTCTCAGACACCTGAAAACAAATAAAAAAAAAAACAAAAGCCACACATCAGACATATCAAGCCTCACCAAATAAACCCCCTTTCCTCTACTTACTCATTATGTTCTCACACCACACATGCTCAAACAGGTAATTCATTAATTTAGGAGAGACAGTTGAGTGACACCTTCCTAAAAACAACTCACGCAGAGACCCGTTATAGCATGTTATTTATTTTTATTTTTTTTAACAAGGTGCACTTTCTTTTGTCAGCAGCCTCACTCACTCAGTCCAAATGCACCGGCAGTGACAGCACTACATTTTGTGAAAATGTATTTTTTCACTTCTATTGCCGGCATCTCAAGCTCTCAAGGAAAAAGCAAAAAAAAAAAAAAAAAAAAAAGCACAGGACTAAATACAAAGCAGGAGTTCATTGCAAAGATGCATTGCAGGACTTTATCCCCACCTGTAGGACGATGTTGTTGTCCAGGATGTAGAGGGAGTTGTCCAGCGGGTTCACTGCCAGGTCGGTCGGCCACTCCAGACGCACCTGGTTAATGTCACGCGAACACATCAAACACACAGTTATTATATTTGCATGTAAAGTAAGAACAAAAATACAGGAGAGACCAGAGTGATCGCTCACTGTCAACCATAGAATCAATCAATCAAACTTCTACTATTACAAGACAACAAATGTAGCACAAAAATATCTAATATTAAAACCCTACAATGATCCCTTCTTCACTCTATCATTTATTCACAGTGTTACCAGAAAGTGTAATGTGTTCGATGACTGAAGAAACCTTAACTTATGTTGAGGAAACGCAGGAGCAATGTTAACAATGATATCTACCTCACGTGATAAAGGTAAATCTCGTAAATGTAGAGATCATCAGGAGCTTTAACAACCAATAAAATCAATTCAAAAATCAGCAGGCAGCCCATGCAGAGACTTTAAAATTGGTGTGATGTGGGATCTTCTCAGTCGGTTACAAGTGATACAAAATAATATCTCTTTAATAACATAGTATTAGGCCTCCTGACCCTCCCTGCTCATGCAAAGGTCAGCGGCGTGCAGGGAGCCCTCCCCGTGTTTATTCAAGCCTCGTAGCGCCACCGCTCCAAATGTCATCCAATAACCATGATTGCTGCCTGCTCAAATAGCACACCCTGTCCGCTAACACCGCGGGGGTCAAAGCCAGACGAAAGTACACCGGTGCACAGCCTCCACACGTCACTGTCCACAACACACACACACACACACCCGCGCACACACACGCAGAAATGTTCCGACTGCGAGCTGCGTCCGAGACGCTGCGGCGCGTCTCAGGGATCAGGTGATTGATGACTGTGAAGACGGATTGGTAAATAAATGGATCATGTTAAATTGCCACTGACATGTCCAATTATAGGCTCTGTCAAATGAGAAAGAGGAGAGGGTTGACTTAGAAATCCCATTTTAAGAGGTGGGGAGATTCATCAAGCGGGACTCACCGTCTCCGCCGCCAGAGAGGACATGCATCAAATCTCCCCTGCTCATGATATTGAACTTTGCAACTGCGGCGGGTGATTGCCTCTACAAGTCAAGCTGACCTGCACGCAGAGAGGGGCCCGCTGAATTAAAACCGGAGATGGAATAAAAAAATTTGGTTTAACCCTTTAGCCACTGCCAACGTTTGTGAGTCCTTTCGCTAATTAGGTGTGAATTATGTGCTGTGTGGTGCCGGCAACAGCAAAGGAATTGTGCAAAAGGACTCTTGATTGGAGCTAAAAAAACCTCCTTAAAAAACTAAAACGATGTGTAAAATGTAATTAATAACTTGGTGCTTGATGATTTGCACTTCTCAAAAACACACATAAACCTTTCACATTAGAATATACTGGCGATGAAAGTAAGCTAAAAAGAAATGAGCTTCTTTTGAATACGCATATTTCGAATAAGTTGTGAAATGGGTAACAAAACAGCAAATGAAGTGGTTCTAATTTGAAAAGAAAAGAAAGACACTAGGGAAGCATTTTTGCAATTAACTCCATTAGGAAAAGGGCCAATATAATGATTAAGTAAGAAAAAAGAGCCAGATTATCTCAAGGATGAGCATAAGTTCAGTCGTCTGTATAACCGGTTTACAAAGATGAGGAGGATATTCAGAAAATCGCTCCTCAAAGCAAAATTGCAAAGACCTTAATGATCCCAGTATCTATAGTGCATAACTTCATCAAAAGTTTTCAGACACGAGAAATCTTTGTGTGCAAAGGGCAAAACTGGGGGTCACTTTGGACGATGGTGATCTCTGGGCTCTCAGTTTGCAATGCTTTAAAAGGAGATATTCATGAACTCACGAAAAAATAAAGGTCATGAAGTCAAGAAACAAAAGCAGAACATGACACACACAAGAGAAAGAGAGCCGTCTACTCTGTGGTCAAATCAGACAAAATTTCTGAGAGGAAAGAATTAGCTCCTCTCAGACCTGGTTTGGGAATTCTTGCAGCTTCTTCTCAGTACATCATCTGGGCAAAACTTTTTTTTTTTTTCTTTCTTTCTTTCCCTCCCAGGAGTTTTGCACTTTTAGTTTCTCATGAAGCACGAGATGTCCTGGCCAAGTTTTTTCTCGCAACCTGGAGGAAATGAACAGGTTTCTCTGTTCTTGTAGAGTGTGTAAGCGCCTTTAGAACATTTGCCCTCGTCCAGCAAAGGTCTCTCTCAGGGAAGGTCTTACATATTTCAGGGAGACATTGCTGAAGCACAAAGTGCATCCATTACAGCTGCATGGCTTTGTAGTGGAAGAGTCCGGATGCTGAAGTGTCCTGGCTGCAGTCCACACTCTACACCAATAGAAAGGACTTTGCTCATAAAGTGGAAGAATCCATTTCAGAATATCCAGCTACACACTGGTGAACATGGCTCGGTCCCAACTTTTCTGAGAAGTCATAAAATCTGAAATGTCTTACTTTCCTCACCTACATATCCCAACATCTGGATTCACTTTTATTCTCTGTTATGAACAAAATATAGGTTTACGCAATGCCATTTTTAAAATTCATGTTTCCAACATTGTTTTTCTGGACTTGTATGATTGCAGAAATTTAATTTATAATCTTTTGCATCTTGAAAGGCAGCTATTCAACTGCAGGATGCTTTGGGCCACTCAGAAATCTAAATATATTCTGGTGTGCAGCAGACTTTAATTCCCACAAAGTGATCAAAATATGAAAAAGATTCACTTCCCAGAAATAACTTGATATGGATACGAGATAATGGGAATTATATATCAATAAATGTAAAAGAAATGAACATTAAACTAAATAATTTTAGCATTATTGTAGTCAATGTAAATATTTGAACAGTCTAAAAACAAATGGTATATAACTTATGTTTAAGTGTTTTATTGAAGTCTGTTTCCCACTCATATGCAAGGGGAAAGTGTAAGGTGATTGGATGGCACAACTTCCACTGGAAATCTAACTTTAAGAAAAAAACGTATTTAAAATAGGTCAGATAAAACACTATTGTAATTTTATAGATGTACATTATGTACCTGCATATTATTTTCAGTCATTCCAAAATATATTTGAACATTCAATACTGAAAACTTGGGATTAAGTATTATATTAAGGACCTATATCAAGCAGAAGATGGGTGGATATTTCTGAGTAGATACAAAAGTCAAATTAACAAAAAGTTGTGACTTATACTTGTTTTGCAGTTATTGCACTTGGATATTTGGCTCTCGCTTACAATGTGAATGCTAGTATTTTGAGAAGTGCAATGTCTGTGTGGGCTGGCACCAGAGGAGGCAGGAGAGAAGCTGCAGTGGAGAAAAAAAAAGATTTATACCCATAAGTATTTACAAGCTACAATCGACACATTGATTATTACTACTCTTCTATCCTGAAGATGCTGAAGCAGCCGCAGACTCTTTCTGTGGTGGGATCATAAACCAGGCCTATATTTTTCAGATTTGGTGGCCCAGTATTGCTAGATGTGTCTTGTCCTTTGAGACTAAGGTAGATAATTTTGGGCTCACAGCTGCGGGGCTGTTACTGCCTGGAATTGGGGAAGTAAAGTGTCAAATGAATATCCTCAAGAGCATTACTGATGCAACATTTCTTTACAAGTGAAGGGTGAGAGAACTTAGCGTTTAGCAATCATATACATCCTTGGCATCTGGAACAGTGAAACCTAAGATCTTAGCCGGCATTTTACGAGCTTTTATTTTCCACTATACGCCACTGCATGTGTTAAACAACGCAGAAGAAAACATTTTGTATTAGACCACCTGATTCAGAGTGCAGTGAAAAAGCCGGATCGTGTTACTGGCAGGTGTTTCTCTTGTTCCAGATGTGTCCTGTTAGAATGATCGCACAATAAATCTGAATGTGTACGTCCTCTCTGGGTTTATGCCTTAGGTGTCATGAGCAGACACTTTGTTTTTAATTTAAAGGCGCCGCTTGACAATTTGAAGCCTCCTGAACAGTATGAAGAAAGCACCGGTGAGCTGAGCAACAGACGTGCAGCAGGTCGACTGAGGAAAACAACAGCTGATAGCAGAAACATTAGGAGGAGCTGAGAAGAAACATCCCCAAACAACTGTTAGCGATATCACACGCAACCTCCAAAGGGCAGAGGGAAAGTATCGAAATGCGGCGCCTGAGGAAGGCTTTCACAGCAGGAACACACAGGGCCAACCCACTCATCAGCTGTACAAATCCGAAACTCGAATGGAGTTTGTGCAGAGAGGAGCAAGAAAAGTCTCAGAACAAAGTGGTGGAAATGATGCGCTCCTGATCCCGAAACATGGTGGAAGTAGTTTCATGGCTGCGTCTGGAACCTTCTCCACTGCCTTTACTGACAATATAACTTTGCATAGGGAGTGTACAACAAAACGGCGCTGAACTTTCTCAAGCAGTAAGACAATGATCCAAAAAAAAAGCCTGCCAACTCAATAAGGGAGTTTGACAGAGGGTAATGGGGAAGGTTTTAGACTGGCCAAGTCAATCATTAGACTTTAATCCAGCCGAGCAGCATTTCAGCTCTAGAAGATGAGGTAGAAGGGGAAAGAGGGAAAACAAAACTGTACGAGTAGAAAAGACTGGAATGCGTTTGTGGTAAACCAAAAGATGTTCTTTCACTTCAAATTTGAAATTGATTTGGAGACAAATATAAAATCTATGTTGCTTCTAATTTGTTTTTGCTTCATCCTCATGGGTAATTCACAATTAATTTAAAGCTATGCTATGCACCGGGGTTAACAATGCTGTCCATGTTTCCTGGCAGTATGGAGAGCCAAGACATGCTGACATCCTTGTCTCCTGAAACTTTCTGCAGCTCCTCTGAGCTCATTCCCAGGCCGACTGGGAGATATAATCTATCCAGCAGCTCCTGGATTAACCTCAGGACCTTGTCCCATGTCACTATGCCTTGTAGACGACCGCCGCTATGGGAATGAGAGGCAGGCACACTAATCAAACACAAGCCCCCTCGACTGGTTCCTCCTAACATCGAATTATTATGGCCTAACTATTATGAAGAGTAAAAAGTAATTTCAGATCCTTGTATCTGCGGCTCGTTGCTGCTGCCTTACCTCATCTCGACGACGGAGCTATTGTTTCCATGACTGTCCTGCCAGCTCACTGCAGATGCTGGATTCATAACAGGCTGCAAACCTTTCACACATCAGTGCACTCTCTACTCTCTGCTCAACTGCCCATCATTATGCATCATTATCCTTCTCCACTGGTGTATCTTCATTTACAAATCCAATGCCAAATCTTTGGTCAAATTCAGTTTTGCACATGCTCCTCCACCATAACAGTCACAGACTACTTACCTTAGACTTTTTTTGTTTACTCTACTCCATCAATGTGGTAGTCAATAAAACATCTCTATTCTATTCTATTCTATTCTATTCTATTCTATTCTATTCTATTCTAAAGTGTGGACGGGGAGTCATGACACTTCGGAGTAAATGAGATCTTAATATATGCTCTGTCCAGAACAGGTCTCTCTTGTAAATCAAATCTCATGTCTCAATGGGACTAGCTGTATAAATAAAGGGCCCCCAGAACCTTAGAATCACAAGTTAATCTCACTCTAGATTTGGGCAGAACATGCAAACTTCACCCACAAATGATCCCAACGAAATTTGAAGGAGGGACCTTCTCACTGTGGAGCAAGAGCGCTAACAGAAGCTGGAAAAAACAACACTTGACCCTATGCCAGGAAATATAAGCTGTATGTAACTCATCTTATCAAATTCAACTTTTCCTCTCGACCTTGAACGCCTCCATTGCCCAAGGAAAACTAATTTCATTACTTCATGAGGATTGTATAGCTGCTGTGCTGTTTACACACTATTAAACCAAAAAATGAGGGGGGATTTAAGACTGAGTGTAACATCGCAGTAAAATATTTGCCCAACACTGTGCTGTCCACTCATCGTACATCTCAGCGGCGGTGTTTGTTGAGCCAGGGCGACACCAGTTTCCATCAACACTGAGGTCACACTGGTTTCCACTCACAAACATAAACGGAGGACGAACGTGACTGGATGCGTTCCCACCCCCGTGTAACAAAAGAGCGAGGCGGCACGGGCACCTTTAAAGACACATAATAGCATCTCTGGGAATTCACCTGGACTGAACACACATACTCACACATACTCACACACATATACACGTCCGCTTGCATCCCTGTGTGTGGGCACAGATCTCTCTATGGAGCCAGCAGCTCATTTATAATTCATCCTCGGCTCAAATAGGCCTGCTATAAGTTAGCAATGCGATCTGAAGGTTGCCTGATCAAACCTGGACGTCAGCTGTCTTTGGTCTCATGCACATATTTAAGCACATTCGACGAGCCACAGCGTTTGTCGATAAAAAGCTGGGTGACGCAAATTGATAACATTCACTGACTGTAAAAGCACAACAAACAAATACTCTGCGATTAATTGCCAATTTGATTTAATGACTATAATTATTCAACACAGAAGTCCTGCAGGAGACTTGTTTTGCCGCTGATTATTTAAACAACAGGGGCTATTTTCTCTGGAAAAATAAGCACGCTTTCTGCTTTCTACTTGTTATTAAAAAGTCTGCGACGTTATTAGCTTACCTGGCTGATGTCCATGCGCGCGTCGCAGCTCAGCGGCTGCGTCGACATCAGTCCGTTCGAGCCAATCACGGTGGAGAGCAAGCCCCGCTCATTAATCTTCTGAATGGTGGTGCCATCAACGAAGTAGACAACGCCTCTTTTATCCACTGCAATACCTGGGCGGAGGAGAGAGACGCAGAATGAGCTTGTGGGGATGACAACAAGAGGGAGTGAGTGGGGTAAGAATGGAGAAAAACAAGAACATAAAAAAAAAAAAATAGAGGCATGTGAAAGAGGAGAGAGAGAGAGAAGAGAGTTTCGGAGAGACATCCAACTCAGTTAGACATTCAGCTCAGCAAGTGGCTGTCTTATCAAAGGGACTGCACCACATAAATGTAATTATATTTCCATTCCAGAGCCACTAAAGGGATTAGAACAATGCAACTAGAGGAAGAAGTTATTTGTCACATTAGATGTGAGCAGGGTGCCGCAGTGAACTTTTGACATTCGACTCCTGTGCAAATGCGCATTATAAATGTTCGGCCGCTCTCCAGATGTGCACGTGATTGCCCGGCTGCTTGTTTGTTTACCTGCACTTGCAGAGCACATATGGACACGGTGTGCTCATTTTGTTGTGAACAGCGCACACTTGAACTCTCCTTGCAGCAGAGCTCTGCAGTACAGACAGCTCGCGGAGAGACAGAGAGAAAGAGGTGTAGAGGAAAGTCCAGGTATTAAAGGTCAGGGCAGACTATGAATCATCTGTTATGGATGAGGGGCGACCTTCATCTCTCTCTCATCTCCATACAGAGAATAGCCCTTTGACTCAACTCTCCCCACAATAATATTCTGTGACTCAACCCTCACCTCTCGCACCGCGAGCCGCCAATTCCCCGTGACTGCCTTCGCTTGGCGTCTGTGACAGTGAGCCATATTTTAGCATTTCTACCTGCCAGCTCAAGAGCATGTGACTCATTGTTGTGTCATTTAGAAAAGCATTTTGTTTATGGTTTATCATTAAAGTCACGTCAGGTTTATGCATACAGCTCTTTATCTCGAGCATGCCTCACAGGACTTTATGGAGATAAAGCCCACATATTCAACTAAGTCACAATCAATCATAAAAGTAAATGGTGTTTTCTACAATACAGTATTAAGGAAAAGGAGTTCACAACGGAAGGGAATAAAAGATTTCATATATGGATCCATCTGGGAAACACACTGAGCATATAACTGTTTATTTGCAAAACCTTGACTATTTGGCCATATTTATGAAGATATATCTTCATTGCATTGTTATTATGGAAATCACATTGACTCATTCAAAAGATATAGAGTGGTTCTGTTGATCAGATTAAATAAATCCAATGATCACCCTGTTTTTTTTTTCTCTTTTAGTAATGTGGCAGTGAAGATAGTATAAATAACAATGCAATGTCTTCCTATCACCAGCAACTAAAGTTTCGATTCGGACAGAAAAAAGACTGAATACACAAAAAAAATAAACATCTGATGTAGTAATTGTTAAACAAAACAATAGAATAGGAAAGTTTTATATAGCAGTCCTGTTTATTTTTGAAAGGATTTTTGGTCGTTGTGACCTCGGGGACATAGACCAGGAAGTCAACAACATCACTGTTGTTACTTTTTTCTAACGTACCAGCTTAGCTAGCATTAACATATTGAATATGGACAACATTCCAAAATGTATTTGTAAGTGTCAAATGACAGTGATACGCTTGGGCGTAAATGTGTTAATGCTCAGTAACAATATTCACTGAAACCCAATGTTTTTTTCTATGATTATTCACATTATATTTCATATGTGTGATCAGAGGGGGTCAACCTCCAGTTGTATAATGGTATAATGGGTTTGGCATCAATACAGGTAACAAGCGGATTGCATTGGGTGTGATCTAGGATTCCTGACTGCGAGGTAAGAGATCTGTGTGAGGAACAGGGTGAGGACATGTGATACTCTAGATAAAATTGTATATTCAACAGTTTCACTGTGTGTCATGCCCTATTATCGTTCCAAAAATGCAAGAGCTGTTTAATTTCAAGTGGGTTTTTTTATTATCTTGTTTTTTTAATAATCAAATAATTTCTTCATAGAAAAAAACCTTTCTTCCCAACGAGATTATTGGGCTTGATTTCATTCTGTCTGTTGTTGTGTTATTGTATTTATGAGCCGCTCTAATGTAAGGTCACATTGGCAGCCTTGAAATGCACCTGTAAATAAAAAGCATTCTTCTTATCATTGTTATTGGATGGATCCTCGCTTTGCTTCCAGTCCCTTCACTTCCATTGAAGAAGTTTTACACAATTACAACGATCATAACTCACAGCATTTTCAACATATTTTTATGTGTCTACAGTTTGTCTCAAAACAAACTCATTTAATTGTGTAATCACCTCTCTGATACACCTGTTTTGTGATGCCCTCTCATTTTGATGAAATTAAAGCCAGAAGCATCATGTAGAAAGATGTTGAAAGATATCAGGTACATATCTGATCTAGAGAATATGTGAAAATTGACTGCAAAAGACATTCAAAATGGAAAAACAGTGTAGTTTGTGTTGTTCTCTCCAGCAGATTTGAACGTAGGATTAGACACACTCCGATGCTCTCAATGGTTGAGATGCGGCATGAAGCCAATCCCATCCAAGTACTGCTCAATGTCCTCGCTCCCCTGTCCCACGAGTCTGTATGTGCATTTACAGCCAATGAGAAAGAAAAATTACTTCAGTAATACTGTGTTGACTTGCCCAGTTTTTAATTTATTTTCAGGGGTTTTGATTGGAAACTTTGAGACAGTACAGCATCTTTATTTAAATAAAACTCTAGGAACATTTAGTTTGGAACTTTCACCCATCCAGGCTTAATCCGCGCCCAGCTGACCTCAGACACACCTTGGACAGGTTGTCAGTCCATCACAGAGCCAAGAGACAGACAATCACTCACATTCAGCTCCAGACTGTTTAAAGTAGCTCATTAACCTCGCAGGCATGACTTGGGATTGTGAGAGCAAGAAAACCCACACGGGAGATATGCATCGAGGATTATAAACGTATAGCTGCAAGTCAACAGTGTGCCCCAACACGCACGCACGCACGCACGCACGCACGCACGCACGCACGCACGCACGCACACACACACACACGCACACACACACACACACACACACACACACACACACACACACACACACACACACACACACACACACACACACACACCACCGTGTCCCTGTGGTTTGTCTTGTTTGTCGTCAATGTGATAACACTCGTGCAACTGTCTGTGCCTTGGGCCTAAACTATTCCCAAGCTTTGAATACCTTATCAAGGTGTCCTATTTTCACATGTCTTAGTGGTGCCTTGTATAATCTGATTTGCATTTTAAATTGATTTGTGACATAAACTGAATGAACAAATTCAAGAAAAGGCACAGGCTTTGAAATGGGTTCACAAAGCTACATCGTATTTTATAAGGAGCGCAGTTGAAAATGAAATGGATGATACATTTCATATCCAAGAAGCCACGTCAAAACAGATACTTTAGCCTGGAGGTAGGAGGTAGGAGCAAAAACTTTGTCTGCTGTTTTGAAGAGGAAGATGTGATAAACAAGGAGGTTTTTTTTTTTTTTTTTAAAGGTTTTTCTGAAAATAGCCGCCTGCTGCAGCTGGAAATGAGACTGACAAAGGTTCATCACTACAAGCGCAGAGAGTCATTTAAGACATTGCATACATAAAAGTATTGATTTGTGTCGCAGTAAAATGACAGAAAATTGTGTGAAAGGCTCATCTGGAATTTCTAGAGCACAGGGTAATGTCTTTAAATGACTTTTTTTGTTTTCTTTCTACACATAATGGGCCTGCTGAAGCATTTCACTGCCTTCCCAACACAAGCCCTCAGGGGAATTAAACTTCTCAAAGAAATTCTACGAGCGATCTGACCACGCTGAATAGAGCGACACCATCGGTATGCAGCACAACGCCGGCTAGTCCTCCTGCGTTCAGTCATCTTGTCCCATTTTTCCTTGATTCTTCTCTGGATTTTTGTCAGTTCGCCGCCTTTCACACTCTGTCATAGTGGCTTATGTGGGGATGTATCTGTGTTCTCTCTTTGAGCCGGGGATAGAAATCACTCCCCCCCACCTCACCCCCCACCCCCATCCCCTGTATCACTAAGGCATCAGCCTTCCCGAAACGCAGCGGTCTCTCTTTTCACGCGTGATTTTGTTCAACGTCTGGACGCGCGCAAAAGCTGCATACCAACGCATGGGAGCGAACAGAGCAACAACCCAGATTCGTCCTCACACTGAACAACCCTGGACCGACCCTGCGAGTCATAAATCGTGCAGGTGGAGCGGTGCAGGAGAAGGGAGGTGAGCAGAGGGGAGGGCCAGGGTCAGCGTGTTTCCTCCAGAGGCCAGAAGGTGAACTGCAGAGCTCTCCCTCTTGGACCCTTCATCATCCCTCTGACACAAACAGATTACACTGGCCACACAGCTTCAGCCCCCCCCCCCTCTTGAACTACACCTTTCCTCCCCTCCTCTTGCTTTTTCTTTGCTCTCCATACTCCCTAACCTGATCTTCTTCTGCTCCCTCTTCCGCTCTCCTTGTTTAGCTCCTCTCGTCCTTTCGCCTACTTCGTGTTGAGCGCACCCTGGCTCTTGCCCTGTATCTTGCGAGTGTTTATCAAATAAGCAACCTTTGAATCTTTGGCCTCTTTTTCTCTCTGCTCAACCCATTTTTTTTTTTTTTTATCCCGCCCTCCGTGGCTTTCTGTCGTGCCATATCTCCTCCTGTCACCTGGCATTATGCGGGAGCAACGTCTCAACCCACGGCCCCGTCTGGAGTCGACTTAGGCCTGAAATGCGACACTTTCTCCCTGTTGTAGCGCTGTCCACGCATTCTTCCCCCTTTCTCTTCACTTTCCCATCCATTCCTCCCCTAAACCTGTCCCTGATCTTAGAGCTCATAAATCCTGCACAAGGACATGACGAGGCAGCCAGGACTCTCTCTCAATACTGATTCCTCTACCTCTGTCCCTGGATATTATTCTTTCTTTTCGCCTACTTTGGTTCCATTGCCTTCACCCCAAATCCTCTTCCTCCCTTCCATTATTCCCCTCCTTTTATGACAGCCTCAGTGTGCATTCCCAGAATCTAGTGTCTTGCCTACATGCAAGCAGGATCTAAATAGCTCCCAATCTATCATTAACAATAAATACGGTGCCCCACTGACTTATTCATCCTCACACAAGCACAACAATGAAGAAAGATTGCTGTTATTGCTTGGCATTGGTGAAAGGATTTACACCAGTTTATGTGTTGTTTAAGGGTATTTCACCATGTTTATTGAAAAGGCAGTAGATTAGTCCACATTCTCCTTGTCAGAGCCTGGATTTCCTGCTGTTGTGGATAAAGCTGTGCGCTGCGTTAGGGGAATTTACAGCCCCTCCGTATAGCCAATGGATACTCGCAAGACATCAAAAGATTTACCGTCTCTCCCTGGGTGAACCTGGCACTCTGATACTCATGTTTAGAAGCTGGCAGACACACCGGTGGAGGAGTAATTGAGATAAATCTCAACTCCTGAGGGAGACGGACATTTGGCTAAAGTTGGGACTGGATTTTATCATCAAAGCAAAGTGAATTAGACGGAGCTGCACTGACCTTGGAAAAACAGAGCGAGAGGAGCAGAGTAAAGCAGAGGGTGATACAGTGAAGCTATTCACATTCAACTCAGATTTGAGAAGAAAACACAGCCAAAGAAAACAGTACAGACAGTGCCAAAAGAAGTGGGAGAAAGAAAAAAGGGTGTGATAAGACAAGGGGGCATGATGAGGAATTGCCTCAATTAACTATTACAGGCCAATCACTCTCAATCAAAGAATCGCTTTGTTCTGTGTCCTTGTCAAAAGAATATCAGTTATAACAGCCCCCCCGTGGCCCTGCAATACAATCCCATCTGATTAATGTGCTGAAGAGGGGTCTTAGAGAACATCAGTGTTGATTACAGCTATCTGCAGAGAAGAAGCCACCAGGGGCTTTGCAAGCAGAGTGCAGGAGAGAGGTGAGGGAAGGTGTAAAGTGAGAATAAAATCAACTGCAGAAGACTAATTATAACTTTATTTGTAGATTGTGTGTCTTCTTTAGCAGCAATAGTAGACAGCCCAGTCGGCTCCAGGAGCATTAGGAGATGATGTGCGTATGTATGTATGTGTGTGTGTCTGTTTGTGCAAAAACCAGCTAACACCTGAGCCCTCAAGATCGCAGGAAGTCAGCCTGCTGCTATTGTTCAGATTTCCCTTCGACAGTATTTTCACCTTTCAAACGTTGACAGCAAAGCTGACAAAAGGGGGCTGACGGTACAGGAGAAAAGCGAGACGGATTGTAAAACCGTACAGAGAACAAACACACCGTTGTCTATCAGCTGGTGAGACAACCATCTCAGTAAAAACATGCACATATTGCACATGTATGAAAGTTCCATATTTAAAGTTCCATATATAAAGAAAAACTTTGATACGCCCACACAGCCACTGCACATATGTACACACACTTACATGCGCACACTTACACTTACACACGCACGCACGCACACACACACACACACACACACACACACACACACACACACACACACACACACACACACACACACACACACACACACACACACACACACACACACACACACACACACACACACACACACTGGCAGCAGCCTGAGGTGCAAGTCATTCAAACTGCCCTCCCATATCCCCAGGCTCAGTGGGTGTTAATGATATGGACTGACATATTATTACAGGATCTAAATGATGGTAGCTGGAGCTGATTATGGCCCATGGCATTTCTGTACAAAGCACATGAGTAGGTGAGTGACAAGTGGATGTAGACAGACGGACAGTTTTACCTGTAGGACCGGCTTTAGTGAAGCTCTCTGGCCATAAATAGTCAACTGCATTAGCTGGGGACAGCCCGCAGGGCTCACTAACTGCTCCACTCCAATTGGAAGTGAAGCTGAATAACACACTGTTTCAAGAGTCTTTACCTGGTCTTGTGGTATTCCGTTCACTTTCATCCTCTCTCCTTGAGAAACGCACAATGCCGTTTGCATGTGAACGCTGGGAATTGCATGCGAGTGCGTGTTCCCATCCTGACGCCCTGTTGCGGGCTGCAGAGGGCGCGTGTGCATGCAAGCAAGCAATGGAGTAGCTCGGCGAAAGGATAAGGCATGGCAGTTAATCACATTGTGCGCATATGCAAATATAGAGTGGATAAATCAGAGTGTCTGCAGATGAGAAATTCACACTCCCACACACACGCACACACAACTTTCTGAAGACACTGAGGTCAGCCATGTGCGCTTGAAAGGAGGGAAAATAAACCTGCTCACTCAATCTCGCTGCAGCGAAGTGACGCAGTGCACGCTCGAGTGTGAGCGCCAGCGTGTGCATATGACTGAACCTTCGATTCTGCACGGCTCCTAACAGACGTCACATTACATGTGTTTCGTTAAGGCTACAATTCATCACACACCACAGTTCAGGTCCCTGTGACGGTGCACATCTATGAACCGCAGTGCTGTTCCCACTCGTGCTTATTTTTCCAAACATTTATCATCAATCAATACAAAATAGCACAGGCGTGTGTTTCTGGTAGATCTTTGGTAAGCAGAAATAATTCATGCTTCTTGTAATTAATTATTCATGAAAACCCCACAGAACAGACAGTGACTTAGTAATTAAGTCTGATTCAGACACTGTGGCTCATCTAATTATCAACCACTAAAAGTTTGTTAACATATTAACCCGCATTAATTAATTATTGATACTTGTCTTTTTTTCTTCAGCTGGTATAGCTCTCAACTACACATATATGGCTCGGCGAAACATAGCAAAGCACACTTACAACTGCAAGGATATTCCTTTTTGCAATAGTTGCATGCAAATTTTGGTGCGAACAAAAATTTTTTTTTTTTCTTCTTTCAAAAAATGTGCGATTTGGCAGTAATTGGCTTGTTTGATAGCGAGAGAGAGATCCAAAGCAATCACAGAGGCTGCAGACAAACTCAATTATAAAAGCAATTGAAATGCTTTGGACTAGAAAGCTCCATGAAAGGCTGAGGGGTTTGGATCAGTGCGGAGCGTCTGCAGATTATGTCGCACTGTTTAGAACATCAAACAAACACAAGGAGGCCTATCAATAGAGGCTCTTTTTTACCAAAGACGCCATCGCTGGAACAAACCAGCAATACTCTGCAGTGGCAAAAAGAGGAATCGGGATCAGATGGTAGAAAAGAAATGTTTTCAAGCATATAAAGGCACACACAACTATAGAGTGCAAATTTGTACAAGCAAAGTTAGTAAAATAAGATATATGGATTATCAAACAATCTGCACTGTATCTTTTTTAAATATCTATATTACCTCCTAATCCTTTAACTTTTTAAAACTGGCTTCTTATTTGTTTTATCTTGTATGATTAGGATGTCAAAGACAGTCGGCCAGTGGGGTAAAGTCGGCTAGTGGCCGAGTTGAATTCCAACCTCAATTTGGGATGATTGAGCGTATAAAAAAAGAGCATCCACTGTAATAAAATGTTTTTGTCCAAAATCAACTCTAGTAACTCTAGTATAGTATAGTCTTCTATTTATTAGTTTGTTCAAATGCTGTAATTTCCGGACTATAAGCTGCTACTTTTTTCGGTGGCTTACATAACGACGCAGCTAATTTATGGATTTTAACAGGTTAACAGGCTTCATGCCGCCAGTAGATACATGCTGTTTGTAGTGCCTTTGCTTCTTGAAAACTTGCCCTAAGAGGGATATTTTTGCTCTTCGTGACCTCGTCTTGTGCTGCTTTCCGTGGTCCAGAACTCCAGCAGCTGACTGCACTGAGTGATGTGTTCAGGTGCGTCACGTAACCCCACCTCGGTGGCTGAGAAATCTTCCTCCTCAGAATCACAATCAGCAAATAACCAATATAATACTTTTTGACGAGAGATAATACCCTATGTGATTGTGCATCATTGTGTATCTCAATCTCTCTCTCTCTGCAGCTTCTGTGCTGGCTATATATATATGCAATTTTTTCAGGACTTAGCAGTTGCAGCTTCTAATTAGGTGTGCTCAATAGTCTAGAAATTACTGTACATTCAGCCTCAGAGTGAGAATATCACAGTTTGTGATCTGGACCGGCCTTTCAGTGTGGAGTTTACATTTTCTCCCTGCGCATGTGTTAGTGTAAAATGTAACTTGTTATATTTCCACATCAGATATGGACAAAACCTGTCAATCAAAGGTCATGAAAGGAAGGGATCATTATAACCACCTCTGAACCTCTAATTGTAAATAATCTGTAAATACTACAGTAGTAATCCTCCCAAAATATGAGTTCTTTATTTTGCCCTCTCTGGGTTAGGGTGGTACCTCTCGAAAAGGTTTCTTAAACTCACAAATCGTTTGTTTCACAGCCTTTTTCAGACTTTGGCTGCACAGTCCCCAAAAGAACTGCGTGAGTGCTTCTTTGGATGGAGTCCTGACAAATACACTTGTGGAGAGCAGCAGGTGGCGATGGCGCCCAGGTGTAAACAATTACTGGCTGTGTTTTCCCACCCTGGAAACAGCGGCTGACCCCCTCGCTCTCACACAGGGCAGGCTCGGCAGATCTGCCAGGGTCGGAGTTACGTCTGCCACTGTCGCTCTGCTTGTTCATCTTTCCTGTCAGCGCGTTTGAAAGAATCAAGGTGGAGAAAACTCTGAGCGGACACAAGTGGACTATCTCTCCCCTCATCAGAGCTGCTTCCAAACCCCGTGACCGCAACAAATGCTTCCATCTGTATGTGTGCTGGGCATTCACCTCCAGTAAATGCAATTTATTCCTCCACAGTGGCAAAGCTCCTCTCCTCTTGTCAGTTTGCCAGGCTCCCGGTGGGCCTTGACAGGCCGGCTGCCAGCAGCGGCCATCCCGGCCACTTAAAGACCAGCGCGTGTCACATTTCCCATGATCACGCAGACGCTGTCAACCTGACGTAGCTTTAACAAGGTGTCCATAACTAACTGTCGGTCCCTTCTCGATGGGAACCAGAGTCGGTCCGGGGACCTGCGGGCCGTCAATCAAAAACAAGCATGCACAAGCCCACTGGTCACACACATACAGTTACGGAGCACCTTTGGCGTGCAGGCTCAGCCTTTGGCCTTGAGCCTGCATGTGTTATTGACTCAGGGCTTCATTACACACACAGTGAGCTTCAGTAATCTCTCTGAAGCTACTCTACACACTCCAAGTACAAACAAGGTAGCTGTCAGTCTGTGTCGTGTTCTACCTGATACATGATGGGAACAGCAGGCATTTTACAGGTAGTCTTATTTTTAAGTCCTCGAGAAATCTGCCTCCTCCTCCAAGCCGACCAGTTAAACTTTGTTTGGTATTTATCGAATCTTGACGACGAACAGTGTTTCCTCTCGGAATATTCATGAGTCTTCTTCTGACCCCTGGTTATCAGGGCGAAGGCTCCAGGGAATGGATTTTTTTTTGTCAATGTAGCCCTGGACACGATTTACTGGTGGACAATGAAGTTCCCGCAACGTGAAGCTTGTCTCAGCTGCTCAGAACTGCAATCCATCAGAGCAAATTTCAACTCCTACTTTGGTGATTTTTATGATTTTTTGGCTCACACAAAATAGGACACACAGGATGTTGACTTTCAACTAAAGCAGCTGTGAGACAAACACAAAAACAAGACAACTTTTTTTTTACATTAACTTGAGAAATAGATTAAATCTGATTAACAACAAATGTGGACATTTAGAATTTTTTTCTCCAACTGAAAACATAACCAGAATATAGTGAAATGGGCTTGTCCGTTTCAATGGGAGTGCTTATGTGGTATTTTGAATGAAGAAGGTATAGAAAATGAATGTAATGATTGGTTGATAGTTTGTAGGGGGCTGCTACAATGGCTGAGAATGGATGTGGATGTTTTCATGTTCTTCCTGTGCATGCGTGTATCAGTTCTCTTGTTTCCTCCCTCAGGCTAATCCCTGTGGATATGAGTGTTTGTCGGTCTCTATGATAGACTCGTGACCTTTCTATGGTGCAGCCTGTCTTTGCTCATAGATAGTGCATACAAAAGAAGAGGTTGAATCAAGACATGAAACATATAAAAAAACATTACACAAAATGTATTCAAAAAGTAAAGATAAATCAAATACACAAACAGACCACTATAAAAATATGTGTTAAGTGATCTTCACGAGAACACACAGTTCTACTTGACTGTTGAGCTGGAGTAAACAGCCATGATTTGAGCTTTTGTTTAAATGAAATTGATGAATTTTGCTACACAGGTAGGGCGGTAAGGAGCAGAGAAGGCGACTTTAGCTTGCTTGGTTTTGATCCAGGAGACTCTGACTAAACCTGTTCCAGATGATCTGAGTGCTTCTTTAGAGTAAATGTAAATTATGTATATAGATCCGAGACCATTTAGTGTATTGGAGACGAGTAGTAATATTTCTAGGTGTGTTCTTCAGAGTGCAGAAAGCCAATGCAGCGACTGAGAACTGGTATGATGTGTTGCCCTCATATGGTTTTGGTCAGGACTCCTGCAGCAGAGTTTCGGATAAAATACATCTTGATTCAGACCCATAATAACACGATTCAAATAACCTGTTTAAAAGGTAGGCTGATTTGTTTATTTGTGACTATTGAAATTTAGATCTCAGTCCAAAACTAAGTAGCATGATTCTGCTCATTAATGATGTGACAGATTGCAGCTTAAGGCTGAACTCTGGGGTGCACATTTGTTCGTTGAGGCATTATCCCGATTATGATGTCATGGATCAGAAACTTTTCATATAAGTCATTTGTACGGCACTAACAAA
Source organism: Blennius ocellaris (assembly GCF_963422515.1). Lineage (NCBI taxonomy): Eukaryota > Metazoa > Chordata > Actinopteri > Blenniiformes > Blenniidae > Blennius > Blennius ocellaris. The sequence goes on along the minus strand of NC_137658.1, from coordinate 15,502,383 downwards.
GATCACATTTAGTCTTTCTTTCCACTAAATAAAGATTTTCTCTTTATCATGGCGCCTGTATGTAGGTAGGATCCATCAGGCAGCAAGTGAACAGTTTGTCCTCTGAGCTGAAGCAGGAAAATTAAAAGACAGTCTAAGTTTGACAAGGCCAAAATATGACGGCTGAAACTAGTGGGATGTCTGAGGTCTGCAGTGGTCAGAATCTATCAAAAGTGGAGAATTGCAGCAAGGTCTTTGGCAGCTGAGGTTCAGAGATGCTCGTTGCTAGTCTCGTCGGGTCCGTGTGGTCTGATCCAACAGATGAGAGACTGTAGCTTAAAGTGCTACATGAGTTCATTATGGTTTGAGAGAAAGCTGTAGTGATACATAATGCACCGCAGTTCAGTGCATATACAGGCCTACACATTAGGTCATAATGTTAAGGTTGATTGAAAAAACTATGACTTGAATTCAGCTTTGTATCCGTACCAACATGTGTTACAGCGTTCTAATGAGCAATATTTCATGACATACTTTCATCTTAAAGAGGAACATCACAACATTTGTCAACCTCATAGTGTCGATTACAGTATTACACAATATTGCACTATATGTACAGCCTGTGCTCAAGACTGCAGGACCATGTGTCAGCTGGGAATTTTCAAAGAAAACATGAGCAATGAAGTGAAAGCACATGTATTATTTACGAAAACTTGCCTTCTAATGTTGTCACAGTGCAATCCACTTGAATGGGCCTGTCAGTGTTTTATAGTGGTGAATGAATAGTTCCACGATTCTTCCAGTTCTGTCAGAAACATACACTGCAGACTATTTGGCCCTGACAAAGTCAGCAATAAATATACAAACATGACATGGGCCATATCTCTGCAATTCTTTCTTCAGTCGAATAAAAAAATGTTCACTGCCCGAGCCAGTCTTGATGTACCTGTGTGCTTTTGCGCGATGCTGTTTCTCTCACCCTCAGGATTTGCCACTGGTAGCTTCAGTTTTTGCATTAGTTTGGGTAGAAATGAGCGTCTGGCAGAAGTTTCATATTGTGGCTGCTCAGCGATGCATGCCTGTTCCGCAAACCTCGGCCATCCTTCTAATTGCCACGAACGCGGCGGTGAGAAAAACAAGCTGTGGAAGAAATAGCACGACCCAATGGCGTCATTCTCTATTTTGCATTATCATAGAGTATGCTGCTGTTTGCCTTGCTGCGTGATTAATTCATGTGTGTATCATTAATGCAAGAATGTCCAGGGGCAAAGACAAAAGCTCGGTCAATGTGAAATGAAACACAGAGTGGGCTGTTAAAAATTGCGCACACATATGCGCACCCTCAAACACCGGCTGAATCTTGGAGCTAAAAACGCAACGTGACTTATCAGATGCCCTTGTTTTGCGAAGTAGTGCTCTGTTTAAACCAACAGTAACAATGATAGTTGACCCTCTGAGAGGGAAGGCAGCCACAGGGCCAGTTTAATATGCAGATGAGGTGAGGGACTGCTGCAGGATTTAGACACAAAACACCAAGCTTGCTCTCTCTCTTTCTCTCTCTCTCTCTCTCTCCTCATCCATTTCATTCACTCTGTTGTTCCCATTTTTTTCTCTGTTTTCTATTTTTCACTATTAATGTCACATTATTTTTATTCTCGGCTGTGCTCTCTTTCTGTCCCAGTCCAGAGCTCAATTTTTTTTTTTTTTTTTTGCTCTATCAATTTTACACCCTACCTCCCCTGCTCTCTCTATTTTGTGAGGTGCAACAATCACTCTGTACTAAATGCTATGGGAGCCAGAGGTAGAATAACAATGGCATATTTAATCCAAAGTTATAACATAGAGCAGCTGGCACAGAGACTACACAGCCCGGAGAGATCACGGAACTTCCCTCCCGCAGCTAGCGATTAGTGTTTCAGGAGGAAGTGAAATGCAGGATGGAGTGATTGGAGAGGTGCAGTTAAAGGATAGCACCGTGCAGAAGAATCCACTACCTCGGGGTGAACGGACAACGCGTCCAAAGACAACTCGTCTACTATTCTTTTCAGCATTATTGATTTGAAACATTGGATTTCAAAGTATATTTGACACATTTGGAAGGATGATTAAGTATATTTGACACAAAAACATAAGCAGTGGCTGATTTGGCTGTGACCGAAGTGGGCAGCTGCCCAGAGCGCAAACTCAACAGGGGCGCACCGTGCACCGGCTCAGATACGTTCTGCAGAAATATGGTTTTCAGAAATGTATTTCTGAAAACAAATAGGCTGTGCAGTTAAAAAAGTTAAAACGCCGCTTCGTAGCTGACAGTTTCGAGTGATGCGCTCATGTGCATCATGTAAGCCCGCCGGGGGGGGGGGGTCATGTACCCAAAGAAAACCATTCTTCGCAAGAAACAAAGCCATATGATGCTATACTAAATATATAAGGACATATACTCGATATATGAAACATATAGAAAATATCAATTAGAAATCACATGTAAAAGTACATTGTACAGGATTTATTTTCTTCCCAAAAATTCTAAAATCTTATCCGTGGATGAGTTGTCCGGGGTTGCAATTTTGGGACGAGTTGTCCGTGGACGAGTTGTCGTACAATCCTACCTCAGTCGGAGCAGGGGACCGGTGTGTGCTGAGTTAATGCTTCGAGTATGGGCTTCACTGACAGAAAGCAAAAGCTTGACTCACACTGATTGGACAAAGCGAAATTCTCCTATGCACACAGCTGTGGCTTTCAGCCGTTTCTGTAAATGAAACCAGAACCCGATGTGTGAGGATATTCATTCACCTAAGCAGCTTATACACCAACCATGAGCCAAGACAAGATACAGTACAGCGTGACGCCTTCATGTCTGGACCGAGGACAGTCACTGAGCAGTGACAGGCCAAGTGAAGCTCATTTACCCCCTGGCTGTAACCCCGTTTTATTTTTTCCCCCAAACATGCTAATAGCTGAACTGGTTCAAACCCCATGGCGTCCTGCGGCAAGTCAGTCCCGCTATCTCAGCACCGATGGCGTGCCTCGCAGCAGTGGAGGCTGGGTGAGACAGGGACAAATGTGTTGTGTCTGTCTGTGGAGAAGAGAGAGGAAGAGAGACCCAAAAGAAAGCAGAAAAGAAAAGTAGTAGGGGAGAGAGAGAGAGAGAGAGAGAGAGAGAGAGAGAGAGAGAGAGAGAGAGGCAGGCCGACGGGGAAAAGAGGGCGGAATGTGAAGGCAGCATGTCGGCCTGTGATAAGGGCATTAGTCTGCCCCCTGTGGGTCACGGGCAACGACTGACACTGCAAGCAGCTCAAAACCTCTGTGTGCAAACGCATAAATGCACACACCTCTCTCTGTGGATGCCAGCTTTACTGTCTGGAACTCAGTGGACAAATGACAGATAAGACCAGCGCAGGGCAACAACCAATAACTCAAGTCTCAATCAGCAGCAGAGTAGCGCTTGGCTCCCCCGTCCAAACCAACACGTTATTCTTTACATAGAATTATTCCACAAATAATGTGCATTGTTTAAAAAAAAAAAAAAAAAAAGTTCCCCTTCATGTTGTGATGGTGTGGATAGGAGTCTGGAGATGTGAGCCAAGGCTGTGGGCTCCTAAGGGACCGACGCCTCTTTCATGTCAGACATGAGATCCATCCTAAATGGAGCAAGGCCCTTTTATTTACCGAGCTAATTGCATGCAATAGCACATGTGGCGCCAACTCTAAACAATGCCCCAGATCTTGTATTCATAAGTGAGTGTTTGAAGGACACAGGATAATCCCTGCAGCTTACACTATGGGGAGAGCAAAAAACTTGGGCAACAGCGCTGTAACATTCGAGGCTAAATCAGAATTATGGATTACTATTTAGCAGCTCTTTGCCACGCTGTAACAATATTATGTGTCGCAGCAGGCCGCACCGGGGCTAAGTCAACATCGGGGCACAGGGGTGATTCATCGATGGGATGGGGGGGAGGAGGATATGGCATGATGTGGGAGGGGGTGAGTAAAAGAGATGGAAGAAGCGATGAAAAAGAGAGGGAAGGCTCTAATTTGGAGCGAGGGGCTCGCCAGAGGACACAAGACAAGATCAATGCTGGAGAATCACAGAGGCACGACTTCAAAAAAGGAGGACAGATATTTCTCTGTGAAGTCTACCACTCATTACCATTGGTAAGAGGGTGCTGAGCGGAGGAGGGGGAGGAGTGTGGGCTGTGGCAGACAGATGACAGGGAACCAGGGGGCTCCAGGCAGAAATCTCCAGAGCCTTTATAAGAGCTGGTTAGTCGGAGCACATTAGCCACAGAAGAGAGTTTCTGAACCGCAGCGAGTCAAAGAGTATAAAATACCTTCCTGTGAGTGAAAGGGAGGAGTCTTGGGACAGAATATTCTATTACTGTATAAAGGCAGCGGTACAGCAGATCCAGAGGTGTGAGGGGCACGTATAGTGAGAGTAAAAATCCTCAGATCAGGTGTCAAATTATAGCAAGAATCATCTCCAATCTCTTCCTCTTATCTTCTTCTTGTTTCCTTTTCATCATCTTTTCTCGCCATATCTGGGTAAACTTAGAAGACACAGGAAATGAAAATCAAATTCCTGCTATCGTATTTGAAGCCACTCCATATTTAGAAGCAGTGACATTTGAAGAATGGAGACACTTTGAGCGCCACGTTTGCTTATTGGGGCCTACATCGCCCCGCTGATGTCTGCCTCCAATGTCAGGCGGTGTTGCGTATGGGTGCCTGAGTGTGACTGACAGGACGGGTCGTGGAGGACCGTGGGCGTAGCCGTGAGTGACAGGCCTGTGGCTAAATCTCCCGTGTGAACTGGGGACTAAGAGGTGGCGAGGTGAGTGGGCGGACTGGTGAGGGCAGTAAACAGATGATTTCCTCTCTCTGGCAGCGCGTATTTTCTGTGCAAATGCCGCCCACGCAAAACCAATCCTGGCTTGTTATGGGTTTCCCAGACTACAGTGCAAGATGGCACCCATATAATAGTCTGATTCCACAGGGACTGGACATGGCGACAAAAAATACCTGGGAAAATCTTTGCTTCTTTTTATCTTTTGCGGGGAGACATGCTGGAGCACTGATGATGACTCGCTGGAAAATTGTACAAGTTATGTAGTGGATGGATCGACCTGAAGCAATGGACATTTAAAGAGCAGGTGTGGTGAAAGGCTTTGCTCAAGAATACAACCTGGTGAATTGTGAGACTTTGTTGGGCTAAAACCTACAACCTTTTGGCTGGAGTCAAGCTGGTTTCGAACGCACCCTTAAAAAAAATTTAAAAATGCATATTCTTTGCATAATACTCAAATGACTTGGACAGCTAGATTTATTTTTGGTTCTGCGGCTGAAGAATTGTCAAAAGAAACACATGCGTGAGTGCTTCTATTTTGTTTTTTGGGATAAATTCAACTTTCAACATCTGATTATCTTAAAAACCAAACTAAACCTATGGTATTTTATTGATTACTTGTTTTGCATTGACCCATTCTATTTTGAGGTTGCAGTGAGCAGCTACGATATGGGAGCTGATGGCGGTCAAGGGTCTTGCTCAGGGAGCCACAGTGGTGACCTGTCCTCTGTGGGATCTGAGTCTGTGAACCTCCGATCCCATGTTTGCTTCTTTAGCTTCTCGGCCACCACCACCCCTATGTCCCTAATCTATAATACATATTACATTGATAATCCATTATCACTGTGTGTTTTTGGTGGTAAGGAGAAGGCCTGTTAAAATGTATATGTTGGTAAATTTTGCCTGTGATCCCAGGGTTCCACTGTCAAAGTTAATGAGACCGCCATAACCACCGATACATTGACAAAAAGCTCTATTCCTCTGCTTAGCATTTCCAGTTTCTATGCAATCGAAATATTTTGGGAATTATTGTCATGAGAGTTATATAAATTAAATCCTGTCAGCAATGATAGGACGAAAATATAATGACTAAAACATTCAAAAATAACAAAACGCAACCATAAGGACATCTCGAATATATCTTCACATCATACTGTAGTGATACAACAACTAAAACCAACTATCCAAGTTGTATCATACCACTTTGTACCAAAATATGGTGTAGTGAGTAACTATGTTTAGTTTCAATGTGAGCTGAATGGAGGAGTCAGCAGGTACAAACATTGTCAGAGGATAATATATACAAAAATAACACCAAAGATATACAGTAAATTGGAAAAACTCAGGACACGGCAGATCTAGCTGATTGTGTACCAGCCAGAGAATCAGCCCTGAGTTCCGCAGAATAGAATCTCCTCTCATGAGGACTGCATGTCGTTGAATAATTGTTTATTAATAATTTACACCTCATCCCACCCACGAGAGTGGTATGGCTTCTATAACATCAGTGCAATTTGGTATAAAAGCGAGGCAGTTGTACCAATGTAAAACTAAAATGATTAAAACACTGTGTCATTTTTGCTGACAAAATAAACTGTAAGGATATAATTGTTACATGTGCATCAGTTGCAAAGGCTCTAATTAGCACTTGCAGATGTCTATGGATCTGCTGTTGACAACATCTTTTTATTTTAAAATACAGAAAACCTCTAATTTAACTAGAAATAATAAAGCAGATGGGAGGTTAAGTTAGTGTCAATTAGCCTCCATATGTTTATGTGTGCTTGCGTACACAAGAGATACTCTCAGAGAGATTTAAGCTCGCAATACTTTTCTGTACAACATCAATGAAGGTCACAGATTTCATTGTACCAATTTAAACTAGTACAATGGCAACCATTGTTTCATAATATTGTAGGGTGGCAATGTAAAGAGTAAATATAGCGCAGCTAAAATAAATAGTGTATCTATCATCAGTCGGCTCATGATGATTTCAGTCTTTGAGACAATTGGCAAAAAAAAAGAATTGAACTTTTTATACAAACACTTTACAAGAGCAATGGGCTGAAAATTCCCAGCTTTCCTGTGGGTGACAATGCCTTATTGATGGCAGAAGTCAGAGGAGACCAGTACGACTTGTTCTGGCTAACAGACGAAGCAGAACAAAGGAATCAGAGATGTGGTACAATAGCCGGAGAGACGCATTGCTGGAATCCAGTCCTGTCAGATAATGAGTAAGAGGAGACCGATTAACCAATTCAAATCGACACTCCGGGCTTAATGTCTGAAATATACGTGCATTAATTCCAATAGCTTGAACTGGGTTGAAGCTTGGAGGGAATGAGAGCTGAATCTGCCGGCTTCTCTGCATTAGAAAAGCTTAATATGACAGGCATATTTTGGTTTAAGTTTAGTGCCTACAAGTGCCATTTCCCCCTGTAAGCCTGTGGAAGCCATGCTTACCCTATTAGTCGAGCTATTATTGTCATTTTAATACAAAGATCAAATTTCCCCCTATTGCATATGAACAAGATAAAAATTGTCCCGGTCTTGTGGCCAGTTATTAACCACTTTAAGTGACAATTTCTTCAAATTACAGAAACAGAATCCCCCCAGCCTGTGAAGTGTCCAATAGCTCCTGGGTTTGTGGAGTAAGAGAGCATTGAACTGTTGCCAGAGAGAAATGTGTGCCTGTTAAAGGGAGATCATTAAACATTTACCAAGGATAACTTATAAAAGACTTTAAAATACAAAGGATGAATTAAGTGGGGGTGGGTTTTTTTTTTTTGGGGGGGGGCATTAACAAACTAAGAGCACAAGTTAATAAATCTCTGAAATTACCATATAAAGCATTTCATTTTGGGTCAAGGCTTAAAGAATAACACATTTCCAAATACTACTATTGTTAATTGGATATCAGATGACAATATATACTTTCACACAAACTGAGAAGCGATGTGTCCACGTCTAATGGGTGTGTGGCTGTGTGTGTGTGTGTGTGTGTGTGTGTGTGTGTGTGTGTGTGTGTGTACCCTTGTTCGTTTACGTTAAGACTGGCAAGTCATAGCAGGAAATGAATGTACGTAAGTGAATGTAATGTCCTCAGAGAGAATCAGAGCAGAATGTGTCAGAGTGTGTAGGCTGGAGTTATATTTACTGTAAATGGAAAGTGAGAGGAAACACGATTTGATGAACCACTGACATACCTTTTCATGAATCCTGTAAATTAGACTTTGGGGACAAATCAATGCCATTGATGAGATGATGGACTTCGTTTCCAAGTGTCGAGGAGTCAAAGTGTCCTTGGGCAGGACACGGCGCTCCAAGTCACTCTCAGTGGCGGAAAAACACCTTGCTTAGCAGCTTCGTCTTCGCTGGTGTGTGTAAGTAGGGTAAATGTGATTGAAATAGTAAAGCGCTTTGAGACCACAAAGGTGAAAATGCACTATATAAGTGCAGACCATTTACCTTTTACCCTTTCAGAGCCACAACGCTGACAACACCAAGCCTTTTCTCTCTGCAAAGGTACTGTGACTTGTTTACAGCACGAAAAGCACAGGTGGAAATCACAACATTAGCGATGGCCTTATTCTATTGCAGTGCAGACCCTGAGAGTGAATCAACTCACCGAATACCAGGGACCCAATCTGGAACACCTGAATAGACTGTGGCAACATGATTGTAAGTTTTATTATCAGTCACACCTGTCCTTTTCTTACTGTGACCTGGCAAAGCTTCTACTGTGGACAAAAGGTCTCAAGGTACACCACCAACCTCTTTAAAAAAACCAAAAACACAACATTGCTTTTTATGTTACTTTTTTTGATACAAAGATGGGATTATTACCTTTTAAACCTTTGAGAAACAACCTCAATGACTGAAATTGGATAAATGAACATTGGAAATGGATCCCGTTGCCAAGTTAATTCAATGTATATTTTAAAATGCTGATGACAGGGTGGAGAAAAAGACCAAACCAGCATGACTGGATCAATCTACCCAAGCCAGCCAGGCAACTGGTGGGAATGTGACGGGGTGTTTTGGTGGCAATACACAGTTGGACCCTCGAACCAAATAAGCACCTCCTGAATGGCACAGGACATCTGAACATTTCAAGGCTTACAGTACATATACTATTCATATACATATGCTAATTGTGAGACCCAAAGCCTCAAACTATTGCCTCTGTTTAGTTAACAAGGCACCGTAATCATTACAACAGTGATACTGAAGTTGCGTTTGCCCTTCAGAAAATGTATTTACTTCATCAACACACATTTAATCAATAGGTTTAATCACAAGGGATGTGCACAATAATTATCCTTTGTCTGACAATACGGAGCGTTAGTTAACTGTGAGTGTTATCCAATCATTCTCTGTTGACGCACGGTCCGAAATGTTGAAAACCAGACAGTTTGAAAGCAATATGACCTGACACAAGGCCAAGAATGGAGTAGTTGTGCAAAGCAAAATCCCAGCCACGGCTAAATAACAGTTATAACACTTTGGTAAACTGTCTGAGACCTTCTTCTAAGGGTATGACAATAGTGTCGTTTAAAAAAAAAAAAAAAAGGTTTTATCAGCCTCCACATGGACCACCTCTTTTCAAATCCAGTACTTCCAGGAGAAAGATGTTCAAAGTGCTCAGTGTCTCAGACAGTTTCAAGGTTATCAAAGCGCCTTTTTGCAAAATCATAATAGAAGTTTCTATGTCCCACGACAGTCTGAATAGTGACACTTAACATAGTGCACTCTGCTGAGGACGAAGCGGCGGGATGCGGTAAAACACAAGCAGACGGCTCTAATTCAAATGCCGCTGCGATAAAATGCTTAAACACTTAAGGACTGACCTTCACAGAGCAGGCTTAAGCCTAGTCCTAGAGCAATGTGTAACAAGTTTTGCATAACTACTCAGCTCAAATCTATACATATTAGCCTGGAGGGATGATAAATGTGATTCATGCTCAAGGCAACAGTGTGTAGTCTCTGTGGCCTGACTGAGAGAGTGAGTTTTATCCTACCTCGAGGGTTGCTGAGAGCAGCCTCCGTGGCCTTCCTGCCCTCTCCGCAGTGGCTCTGGTCAAATGGCAGACACTGCTCCCCCGTGCCGGCTACCACCTCGAGGTTGCGAGATGGATCTTTGGGCTGCCCGAGGTTCCTCACCCGGTAGACCCTGCGGCTGCTGGTATCAGAAACGTAAAGCACCTCGCCCATCGGGTCCATGGCCAGGTAGTACTTATGGGCAGGGCTGGTGCTAGTAAGAAAAAAAACATACAGAATGAATTACAGGTCCAGAGGTATTTACTTTTCTACTTTCATATCTAAAGGTAATCCTACAAAATGAGTATATGTTTCCAAATTACAATATTTGTCCTAACTCATGTCCAAATGTGATCATCCGTTAAGGTAGAGGCATTTGAAGTCAAAGAGGTCAATGGTACATGTAAGCCGCTGCTCGGAAATTCCTTAATATAAATATGAAACTGTAGTCGGCAACAGTGAATTTAAGTTCTAACTTAGAAAATGTGCATGTATTCAGGAGCCGCTATATGATTATGAAAGTATCCAATGAGTAACTAATGGGTTGCTACTGTGCGACTTCTTAGAATAGCATTTTTATGCAAGAAAGACCTAATTTTACATGACAAAGAATGATTCAGATCCAGTCTTTATGTAAACGGGGGAAAAAAAGCAGAAATATCCCCAAACACAACTGAAAACCGGCATTTTAATAATCCAGAAAATCTCAACGCTGTTTTTTGAAATACCACGAGAATGTCAAAATAGACACAAGAGCATACATACAGTGTGTAGATTTGGTGCATAACACAAGAACAAAATATGATGTTTGGATATTTTCCACAAAAATAAGGACAGTTTGAAAATGTTATCTTTACAATTCTACACCATGTTGAACTTTCAGTTGTTTTGGATGTGGTAAAACATGCATGACCCAAATTATTTCCCCTCGCACATTTAATAAGGAAATATTCATATTACTCCATTGAAAATTAAATGGAACAAAAGCATTTGGTATAAACGGCTCTTTAATTTTTTGGGGGGTTGTTTTTTTTACAGAAAGGCCTTTTGTATTCAAATGCAGTGAATGGTAATGACAGATGAATAAATACTGGAACCCATAACCTAATATTTTGCAGAGTAGCCTTTTAAAGCAATCACTGCATCGAGTGCTTTTTCTGTAGCTCCTAATGAGACTCCTCCACAGCTGGTAGTTTGGCCCACTTTTCTTGAGCAAACTGCTCCACTTTACCAAGGTTTGATGGGTGCCTTTTCTCCCCCAACTGTGGGCCTCAGTTCCTTCCATAGATGCGCAGTTAAACTAGGATCAGGACTCACAGCAGGCCGCCTCAGACCAGTTCAATGTTTCTTGGACGTGTGCACGTGTATGTTTGAATTGCTTGTCCAGTTGGAAGAGCCATGACACGCCACAAAAGCTCCATGATAGCGGGCGATACATGGCGCCACAGAACAGCTTGATTATCTTGTCACTTCATTATTCCCTGCTCATAATCGAGGTACCTGTGCCAGCAAAGCAGCCCCGGACCACAACTGAGGCTCGGCCATGTTTCACAGTGGGAAAGGTGGCCTTATCTTTGAATTACATTTTTTTTTTCCCCGAGTGAACACAGAGATGAACAAGAAAGCTCTTGTTTTGTTTCATCTGTCCAAAGGAACTCATTCTGACAGTCACTGTCACAACTCAACATGCATTTTACCAAACCCCAGTTTGCTTTTTCATTGTGTCTCTTTTTAAAAGAGTCTTGGTTTCACTTTTCAGAAAGTGACACATAGCCCAACTCCACACTGTGGTAATTGTATATCAAAGAGTCTACCTATATGTGCTTTTATTTCTACCTCCACATTTTAAAGTAACACTCCCAGGAAAGGAAGTAAGAAACCTCCATATTCACAGCTCCGGAGACTCAAGCCTTGTTTGGTATGAAAATTATAGCAGATAACAGATCGACGATTCTTTTCTTGATCCAAACAAGCTGATTATCAAACTGAAAACACCAGTATTTCTTATTGAACCAAATTATACTATTTGGGAGGGGAAAAAAAAGAAAAATAAATCAACAGTATTCCCTTATTCATTACAATCGAACCACATCAATAATGTCATCCTTTACATCTTTGGAGAAGACATAATTCTCTTCTTTTTTCTGCTCCTTTGTGTTCAAAGGCATTCAGATATGCCTGCATATCTTTAGTGTGCATATATAAATATAAATGAATGAAGTACCACTCCTGTGAGGTATAAGGGTGCACTTTTGGCCACATCTGTGAAGCTCACTCAAATTTGCTTTATTTGATAGGAAAATAAAGAGGAACCGATGTCATTGCCTCTCTCTTCATCCTCTGTATAATGCTCACTACAAAAGCAGCAGTATGCCGAGAGCTGCTATTGTTTACAATAAAGCCACCGGAATGTTTTTGTGTGAGCTAACGTTTTATGGCGTTAGTCATATATTCGTCAGCGTAAATGTACCCACGTCTCAGCCAGCGATAAGGGACCTTATGTAGGAATGCATGTGCGGCCTGGATGAGGCGGAGGAGAGCATAAAGCATGTATGTATAAATCTCCCCAAAAAGCTGCATCCTTATGCAGCATCCCTCAGAAGTGACACCTTTGCTGCAGAATTGTCGGGGGCATTTTGACAGGCGGCTATGCTCATCAGCTGTATTTTAAGCGAGTGCTTATCTTCTGTTTATTTGTTTTTTTCACTCGCTTTTTGATGCAGTGTGATGTATATTGCATGTGATAGCTGTGAAGTTAGCATTAATTCTTAATTATATCCTGTTTCTATGGAACATGATAAAACACATTTTAGCTGGAACAAGAACTATATATAAATATATATAAATATATATATATATATATGATCTTATATATATATATATATGATCTTTTGTGAACCTGCGTTGCTGTATTATGTGTAGGATGAATGCCAGCAGCGTGGGCACGCAGCTGCACAGAGAAGACTTCTGCAGTTCATTAATTACATCAAACTTCTGATATTGTCAGGCTATTGTATTGCATTTTTGAGATATGAAGCAAAGTGATTAACCCCCCCCCCCAAAAAAAAAAAAAAAAAATGGAGGGGGTGGGAGTGGGGGTTGGGGGTGGGGTAAAGGGAATTAAAATTTTGCACTTTGAACATTGCAACTAACTGACATCTGAGCATTTACTTTGTAGTGTGAAAGCCAATGTCAGCCAGCTCTGGTCAAAGGCTTCCTGCCAATTAAACCAAAGTTATCCTGTTGAAGTGCTCTTTTTTGTTATTCACCAAAGCTGTTCAATAGAAAGAAAAAAAAAAAAAAAACCCTCTCACTTGGGAAAATTACCCTGTCACAAAATATATTTCTGTTGTCATGTTTTACATATTTTCCCTTTCAGTGGAGATATTTCTACTCACCTAAAAACCGTGTTGTGAAGCTTAGACTGCCTTACACTTTCAGTTTTCCTCTGGACAGCAGTCCAACACTATGAAACTCTTCTAACCCTGCTAACTCTTACTGTTAAAAGAAGAAACTTCCTTTTGATGTAAGCCTCAACCTTCCCATAACCCAGGACAGGAAAAAAAAAACAACACTGCGCCATCGGTGAGGGCGCTGTCAGTCATCTAGTCCATTAAGTGCATAACTGTTTACAGAGCTCAGCACTGAACTGCACATACATAATTTAAACTTGATCCTTAGAGAGTTATTCACCGACTTTTAAAATGTACCACTGCTCAATGCAGCTTATCGTATTGGTCGGGCTTCCTGAAGCCCTACACAGTGCATCCAGCCGATTACAAATCACTTCACCTGTCTTTATCCCATTGAGACGCCCGCGGCTTGGAAAGCATTCATCCAGTGGCAGGACAGTGAGCAACAATGAGCACGGCACAAGCAATCCCATTGCAGCTTCAGCATAACGAAGCCATGATCAGGGCTGATAGGCGTAATGATGTCACTGCTCCTCCTTGAATCGGCCATCTGATCTTATCGCGCAATGTAACAGAGGACCTCCTCCCCTTGTTTCTTTGCTCCTGACTCAAACTGGTAAAGGGAGAGAATAGACGGTGGTTCCATGCCGAGTGCTTCCCATATTGTCTTCCCTCAGAGAGCACCTTGTTTTGAAGCTCCGTTGGCTGATATGCACTTTGCTGGGAAGAATGCACGGCGAAAAGCTTTGAAAGCTGAATATGGATGAATAATTAATGTATTTGACTAAGGAGAACAATAGTATGGAATAAAAGAGAAACACTAACATGCTGCTAACAGTAAAAAGCTGCGGCGGAGGAGAGGAGGTGAGCAGGAACTAAAGGAGCAACAACCTCCAGGGTAAGAAAAGAGCATCCAAAGTGCCTTCAGAAGAATAGAGTTCACACGGTAAAGACTAAAGAGCTGGGGCTTCCAGCCTCGTTGCCTCGTGTACTGCTATCAACCTTAAAGCAGGGTGCATTTTGCCTGGAGCGATAGGGAAATCCCTCCTTCTTCTGTGTATCCCCCATTCTGCTGAATTATTGTCATCATCAGTGGGAATAGTTCTATCTTCCTTCAACAAGATAAATGCTATTACACTGGCAGGACTTACAAAAAAAATCCAATATATATATATATATATATATTTTTTTTTTTTAAAGAGGACGTGTCCTGCTGTCAATTTGTTTCAAAAAGCATCTTCTTCTTAAGAAGTTTCCATAGCAGATCATCTTCCATCATATCACCTTATCTCTGCCTCCTCCACTGTTAGACCAACCATCTCATGTCCTCCTTCACTACATCTGAGTCTTCTGAGGTCTTCCTCTTCTAGTGCCTGGCAGCTTCAACTCCAACATCCACTATCTCTCGTCAGCACACGTCCCAAACATCTTAACCTGGGCCCTCGAGCTTTATCTCTGAACTGCTCAACCTCAGCTATCCCTGTCATCTGTTCATTTTTAATCCTGTCCATAAAGTAAGAAATTAATTTTCTGCTCTGGGGCTCATGGAGAGGCCACAGCTCCACTGTGATCCTGGTGCCACTGTCCTGGATTCCTATGAAAATGGTCTATTTCACAGTAAAAATACTCACTCAGCAGCCAGATAACTATCACTTTTTTTTATTTAAGTCACCGAAACTGGGCTTTTGCAACCTGTTGGTTGGTGCATATGAAAATAAAGGTGGTAGGATTGCTCTCAATATACAGTCAACTAGACTACAACCTATACCTACCTATATAACTAGTGCAGTAATACCACAAAACCAATGGAAAAAATAGACCTACTGCACAGTTTTGACACCTTATAACTTCTAAATATGTTAAAATGTACTTGATATGACTCGATTTATTGCAGTTATGTATATATAATACATAACTGGCTTGTGTCTACTTGAAAAACTGTTTGCATGTCTACTTGAAAAACTGTAAAAGGGCAAGAGTTTGAGCCATTTCTATTCCAACCATTTATACTTTTTGCACTTTTGATAATTTATTCATTACATTAGCCAAACTATTTCAACTACTTTTGAACCGTTTACACAGCCACTTAAAGCCAAATATTCATCAATTTATACTGAGCATCTATGTGAAGTATTATTGACTTTTATGCAGTTAGTTTGACTCTTTAAGCATTATTTTAATCACTTAGTTTTAACCATTTATTCAATCTGTTGTTTTTTGGGGTATTTTTTTTTAAAAAGCCTCTTGAAAAAAGCTTCACGTTTTTCTGCTCTTTTCTCTTTTCATTTCATTTCATTCAGAGTGATACATGAGCTTCTTAGCCTAATGCAGGAGTACCCTGTTGGGGTCAGTGTGTACTCTGGTTTGGAAACAAAAGCTCAAGACTTTTAATTTACGTGTGAATTAGCCGGTGGACAAGCCCCAGGAAGCACATAATTTAATACTTGTAGTGGATTTTATTTACACATATGTGAGAGAGAGAATGTAATGTGACAACAGTCATTTCCTTGAATTGTTATGGAAGTAATCAACATTGTTACTTAAAGCAATACCAGGATCTTTTTTTAAGCATGTCATCATGTAGTTCTGTTGCCTAAACGTCAACAAATAGAGTCAATTTAACAAATATGTGCTCTCTCTGTTATATTCACTGAGTTGCTAATGAGAGGAAATCAGTATATTCCCAGACAAGGGCTTTTAAAACGTGAGAGCATGACCCCCACCTCTTTATACAGATTAAAACACATCAAGGCTCAGCCCACATGAAGTTTCACTCCACATTTATTTAATCTTACAAGCTTGTTATTTAATTCAGACTTAAAGATATTAAGTGTGAAGTGAAGTGTGCTTTCTAACCAATAAGCAAAACCGATCAGCTCCTATTGAAGCTGACAGGCAGTCCGGAAGCGATTTTTATATATATTGTGCAACTATTCATAATTAATGCTTCACCATCCACTCATTTCTTTTCATCATGATTTCTTATAAAAAATTAAAAAGGAAAAAATGAAGGCATCCCCCTGACCCCTATTGCCATTTTATCACCAGCTGTGATCATTTTCATCTAAACTCTGGTGGCTTTCCCATTGCATGCAGGCACATGTACACACCCAGCTTTATAGTCCCACAAGAAACACAGTCATGGTTCCAGTGTTAATACCGTGGCATGTTTGGAGATGTGGTATCGCTACCTCTCTTTCTGTCTCGCAAGCACAGACGCTTCTGGCTCGATATAGCTCATGCTGGAGACTCGGACATGAACAAACATCAAAACACACACACACACACACAAATCCTATGACATCTGTCTAATCTTCTATCAAACACGGTGTATAGTTCCCACTCCATATCAAAGGCTCAGGAGGGAGGAGGCGGGAGGCGGGAGGCGGGAGGCGGGAGGCGGGAGGCGATGGCAATGGCGTGGTCATTCCCAGCCCAGGACTTTTAGCTCAGGAAGTGAGCAAACTGATGCATTTGCCAAACAGATTTTCTGTAATCCCCTACAAAAACAATATTACAAATAAATAAATAAATAACTTGACATTTTGACTGATTCCCCATTTTACAAATGTAATATCAGCGAGTGAAATTTAAATGAGGATTTGATAGGTATGACTGGCCCATGTGCAGATTTGGGTTGTTGTGCTTGTTTCAGGGTGAGGTTGGGTCAATACAATCTGCAGGAACTATATGGAGTTAAAGCGCTGTGAGGCCTCCCTGGGACTGTCTTCTCTCTTGCCAGCTTACCGTGTGTCGTGTGTGAGTGTTTTGCGCAGGTAAATACGGAAGGTGGTAATCACCAGCACTCACCTGTGTCTGGTGTCGCGGTTCCTGATAATAAACCACAGAGGAGGGTTTGAAAAGAGGAGAGAAGAGAAGAAAAGAGAAGGGAAAAAAACAATTATTTATGACACTAATGAGAGTCACTCAGAATTTCATAGGCTGCAATGGGTCAATTCTCCACTCACAATGTGAGATTTGGGGTGATTTAGATGGCTGTATTGTTTCACATTAAATATTAACCTAAACAGGAAGCTTTTTGGCATTTCCTCCCCCCAGGACCGGGAAGTATCAAATACAGACAGTGTGAAACCTCCGTCTGAACCAGAAATATTAGTCAGACATACAATAATAACACAGAATGAGAGAGTAACGTTACATAAGGAGAACACTTTACAGGACAAATGACTGTGCAATCCCATCGAGGTTCCACGCTTGAGAAAAGACTGAAATGGAGAATGTAGTGCCTGCAGCACACTGGCAGATATCATCGTCATAATCCAGCGGAAAAAAGTATCTTTGGTTCACTGCAAAGACTTTTCTGCTTCTCGCACATCCTAAAGAGGTAGATGAGAGCGTGTGATGTCTGAACCTCACACTGCACCTCTGCGTGGAGACAAACTTCACAAAGTATTCTACCGAGATCAAACAGATCGCAACCGCAGACGCCGACCGGAGCTAATGCCACACTAACCCACATCGGCCCAGACAATTTAGCTTTAATTGTGCCGAAAGTATATCCGAGCCACTGAAATCCCACCGCTTCCCGATGTGGGAGATCTCTAAGTTACAAGTTAACGCTCACTTGAGCTCCAGGATGGTCCTGGTGTATCCGTCCGGGTGGACCCGGCGGATGAAGTTGAAGTCGCCCACATAGAGGGAGCCGTCGGGGCCGTTGGCCAGAGCCACGGGAGCGAAGAGCATCATGTCCCGGGCAGTGCCGCTGCAGCTCGGGCCACAGGGCACGCTCCGGTAGAAACCGTTCCCCATGACGGTGCTGATGACAGGGGGCTGCTGGGAGAGGAAGACGTTTTCTCCATTTCCTTTGTGAAGGATTCCTGAGGACAGAAAATAAATGCAATAAAACACCTTCATAAAAAACCCCTGAAACATAATTCATCAGTCAGCGCAGTGCCACGGGTGATGGAACCGTATATAAACACAACACTTTTTTTACTCGAGTCTGAAGAGTTTTGGTTATTTCATATGACAGGTCATCTATTTCTCTTGTTTTGTCTGAACTCCTTTGGCTGGATTTGAAGGCAGGAAAGCGATTTTAACAAAGTGATGTGACTCACTCATCTGGATTGGTTAAAATTTGTCAGAATTTGAATTCTACGTTTGCTCTGCTTTTTAATAAAATATGTCCCAACCACACAGCTTCCGAAAACTAAACTTCTTATTAAAATCTACCGGCTGTTTATTCCCAAACTTTACAGTCAGGGAGAGACATTGAATATAAAAAAAGTTGGAAATCATTTCTCTGAGGCTTTAAGAATGATAACAGTTCCTTACTTCAAGGACTGCAAAGGAATTTAGTCTCTGACTTTATTGTGGAATTCGAGACAATTTCCTCATTGGGTGTTATTTTATCTCCTACTTTAAGAGCAGCAAATATAAATTCACTGCTGTAGCATTGCAATCGTTGTTTGTTTCAAAGATGTAAGACCACAATCCTGAATGTTCTTTCTCAGTCGATTTCAGTTCGTCCAAATCTCTTGGTGCCTTTGAAGAAAAACTTCCAAGAGCCAGAATACAAACTAAACCTAGTTAAAATAGCACATTTTCTGTGTGACTAATGTGGCTTGTGAATATGCGGGGCTTTACTCACCACTGTGTATGTTGAGGGCATGGTGTTTGTCCAGAGACCATCCTCCAAGGTTGGAGGGCACCAGTTCAAATCCCTGCATCAGGGCGGTCCTCCTTTCCCACTGGACCACGCCGGGACACGACTCGTACTCGTAGCCCACCGACACTGAAACAAACGCAGGGCGGATTGAGCTCATGCGGAAAGGTGGAACGGCTACGTACACCAAACCCGTTGCATTTAATGAGGGAGCCTGTGAGGCGAAATGTCCCCCGACAGCCTGACTCGGGACACACACGCCGCCACTGACCGTATCTCTCAAAACTGTATTGTATTGATGGATGAAATGCCTGCAGTCAGACCTCATCAGAGTGTGTGTGTGGGTGTGTGTGTGTGTGTGTGTTCGGGAGAGATCAAGGAGGAGTGGAGGCGTAATCAGGAGGAGCCTGTCTTCATGAAGCAGCCCTAGAATTAGCTGCTTGGCCTCTTAGATGTAATGATACGCTGTGCAGCTTCCCACTACAACTATCAACAGGTTTTTTTTTCCCTCTTTTATTTTTTCCCTTTTTTTTTCCTTTTTGGCTTGGCAGGCTTAAATATGTTTCGGCAGTAAGTTACCATTTGGAATATGTTTCAAGGCAGCAGGTGACAAAACTGTAGGCGCCCTTAAAACATGCCGTACTTGCATGGGTGTTGTTCTCACACGAAAAAACAGGACTGTTTACACGGGTAAACACCAAATATTCACTTTAGTTGATGCACTTCAGATGTATTTAAAGGAAGGATTCTGAATATGTGGCATTTTATGTTTCTTTACATGGCAGCCAAGTGACCATAAGGAAAATCTGAGTTTTTCCCCACAATCTGCATCTAAGGTTAATTGATGACTTTAAATTGCCTGTCGGCCAATGGAAGTGTGCAGTTATATCTGTGTTGCCATGTGATGGACTGGCATGATACTCTTCTGTTGGACTCATTCGCCTATAGCCAGCTGGTATTGGATGAAGCGGTATATCGTATAGATGGTTGGATCTATTTTTACTTATTTCACACTACAGCTACTGTGTGGGTGCAGTCTATGCAGGCATTCATCAGGGCCATGAGGACTGGAGCCTTTCCCAGCTACACAATGCACATGTGATTTTATTTTTTTTTTATTCACATGCACACATTCAACCTATGGGCAATTTAGAGTTATTTGTAAACCCCACAGCTCATAAATATGTTATCAGAGCTTTGATATACATTCAACAGTGCATCTTTTGTTGGTAATTAACTTAATAAAGAATTGTGAAAATGTTGTTGCTTTCATTCAGTTAAACTTTGCTTTTGACTTTTTCATTTGATCTCCTTAGTATATAGAGCAGTTTTGAATGATAATCCTTTTCATCTTTTGTAATGGTTTAAACATTGCCATTTTAGCTATTTTAACTGTTTGATATTTCAAACAGACTTCATTTATTTATTTATTTATAGCCCTTTATATCCAGGCGATAATCTATTTGGGGGGGTCATTTAAGTCTAATTTTCTTAAAGCTTCAGTAGCAGCCAGTAGTGATGAACTAAAGAACCACATGTGGCTTCAGAGCTGCAAGTTGCAGATCCTTGATCTAGCACATTAAGCCCTGTTTGCCACTTTATTAGGAACATGTGTGCAATGCAGTGTTACCCAATTAATCAATTCTAATGATTAAAATAGCATATGATAACATAGATCTTTAAATATAATAAAACTATAGGTAATTATTTCTTTATGGTTCTCTGATAATAGAAGTGTACTTTTGAATTGGCTACATTTTTGTGACCAAACGTCAACTCTACCCTTAAAACAATTTTCCTTAACCCATTAGGACCTGAGGCAACATTTGCGTGGATCCCTTGAAGACCAGGTACAACATTTCTGTGCTTTTCTCTATGATTGCAACTTTTTTTTTTTCCCATGTGTATTTCAGTGAATCCCCATGCATTTCATCAGCCTGGCCTTGAAAATGATGGCATCATCTAAAATGTGCACACATTGCTTTTCGTCTCGACAAGAAGAAGCGTTCAGACGCGGCTTCAGGTCTCACGCTGTTAAAGCTGCTTTAACTAGTTTTTGGCCACTTGGGGGCATCGGGAAGGATCGGAAACAGAAACATTGGATTTTATCTGATTGTAAAGTTTTGATATTTCAAAACCAAGCAGTAATATTTTCATTTGTTTAAAGTTCTGTTTCACTGATGAATCAAAAACCTTTGGGTTGCTCAATGTCTGGATTTTTTCAAAAGTTGGGCACTAACTGCATCTGCTTATTGGAGGAGGGATGAAAAATATGTTTTTTTTTTTTTTTTTTTAACTTAGAAGAACTGCATGTTTTCTCCAGAAATAATAAGATTAAATCCTGAGATCCTGTGGGAAAGGTGCTGGAGTCAAAAGTTTAACTCAATTTAAATAAAAAATCAATACATGTCTTTATTAAAAGTAGTATGTTGCATGGTTTTGATAAGCTAGAGCTTCTATACCTCTGTGCTTTGTTGGTGATTCAAGTTGTAAACCATGACCAGCAATCGTCTTCTTGTGAATAAATGTCAAGACGCCTGCTTCATTTGTCTGCCACACAGTGAAGCCAATTAAAGCAAAACCCACAAGTATATACTGCATATGTCGTAACCAATAATTTAATGATTGTCATTAATGTAATCATTTTGGCCATTCTGAATGTAATGAAGCCAATAAAATAACTTTCCAAAAATGAAATAAAATAGCTAAATATTTTTATAAGACTCTCTGAGGACAGGCATTTCAAGCAGTTTTGTAACGCCAGCAATGAGACATGATCACATTCAACACTTTTAAGTTATAATAATAAAATAGGATTACATAGCAGTGCCTGGTGTACAATAAAAAGACTGTGTGGCTTCCATGCAACTGAAAAAGTCCACAAAATGCAGTTCTATAGTTGTCTTATAACAATACATATTAGCTACAGATATTATATATTTTAAATGCTATGCCTCAATTGTTTATTGGTTTATTGTCAAAATGTCATTATGAAAATGGCTCAAATATCTAGTTGCACTATTAACAGGTTATTACAATTTTGGCTTCATTACATTCAAAATGGCCAAAATTATGTTTTTGTTTTTTTTACAGGCAGTTGTTACATTATTGATGGTTACATTGGTACAATGAAAAGAAAAATCAAGTCACGAGCTAAAAATGTTAAAACAAAGCAGCAAAGCTGTATTTCATGTGTCATGCAAAATAATTTCCATTTGATTCATAATTTCTCATTGACCTCATGCAGGCAGGTCAGTGAACACCAAAAGGCTGTATGTGGCTGTAAAAATCCCACTTCTTTCTTTGAGGTTACACTCGGCAACTCATTTGTTTGTACGAAAAGTAAGGATTACCATAGCTATAAGAGCCGGAATTTTTAAATCTTTCCCACTGAAGCAGAATTATCGAATCTATGTTCATTATTAACTTCTCCAACGTGATGTAACATTGCTTAAATGAAGATAACCACATCTTGTAGCGTGCGGATGGCTTGACATGTCTGACACACAAGCCGTAGAGAAACAGTTGTCACTGTCAATCACTGTTGGCACTGATCTCCCCTAACTTGCTTCACTGTAGACCAACATGCCAGAGAATTGATGGGCGTTCAAGGGAAGCTGGGGAGCAACGTCAGCATAAACACCGAGTTGAGGCAGTGGAATACACAAGCAGGGGCAGTGCACATTATGCACAAGCTCGGGAGATTCCCTTTAACGCGGAGAGAAACTCTCAGCAGACACATGGGGCCAGCTTAAATCTCCAACTCGGTGAGTACAATCGATAAGGTGATTGGGGAGGGAAAATAATGGGTAATTTGGGACACCGGGGGATTCTCGAGGAGAATAAGAGGCCTCACTGTGTTGGACAAAAGTTCCCAGTCCAGGAACTCTCTCTTTGGTGCATTCAAAAGGCCCATTTGTTTCAATTTTGTGCGTCTCAGGCTCTGTTGGGCTTGTAATCTTGTGATTTTGAAGGACAGGAACTGAGCCGAGAGGCAATTAATTTGAATGTGTGTGGAAGCAATGCATGGTTAAACAGCATTTTATGTAAACAAAAGACCATCTCAAGAAAAACATACATTAATCTTTATAGCAATTTAGGTACGCTTTAGGTCAAATTACAAATTACATTCCTCCATTAAGGATCTGTAAGTCAAAACAGCCCATTAAAAGTTGTCTTTATAAATATAGCGGATACTTTTATTCATAAAATCTCACAATAGAACTGGCTTTATCCGAGGAACCAAGTTCTCCCGGGACAAAAGGGTCAAAGTTATTTTGAAGGGAAAGTGTCAGCGTATTGAGAAGTGCTTCACAACCTAATAATAGTGTTGCTGTATTACAAGAAATGACAAAAACGCATCAACACACATGTACCACTGCCTCATAAACAATAGGCGAGCACACCCAGGTCTATAAACACACACTCAATATCTCACAGGTGAAAGCTTTCATTCCCCACTGCGGCAGCCTCGGGCAATGTGTTCACCCCGCCAAACAGAGCATGATCTCCCTTTCTCCAACGCTCCCCGACATGTGTGTGTGTGTGTGTGTGTGTGTGTGTGTGAGTGTGCGTGTGTGAGAGTGTGTATATGTCTGTGCTCGGCTGTGTCGTTGCACCGACAAAAGGAACTATAGAGAGGGGTGGATCAGGGGAAAACACTGGTAGAGGAGAGAAGAACAACAGAGGGCAGAGAAAACACGAGCAAGGTAACAGGGGAGATCAGAGAGAATGGAGGAAATAACAAGCAGGGGAGGAAAGAAAGGCGAGTTCACGACAGGACAGAAACACAGGAAGCACAGTGAGCGTGGGGGGACAGAGGAGGCGAGGGAATGGGCTAAGAAGAGCAAGGGCTTTTTTTTTCTTTTTCTTTTCTTTCAATGCAGGGTAAATAAATGTAAAAAAAAAAAAATGGATGATTTGAGTAGTGGGAAGGTAAAAGATCATGAGAGATTCTGAGCAGATGAAGTGCAGCTGTAACAGATAAGCAGAGGAATGGACGGATCAGGAGGCGAGAGAGGGCCCGAGGACTGAAAGATGCAATCTTTGCTCAAGACCCTACACTCGAGTGGACAAAGCCTGTGGTAAGCCTGATCTCAGTGCTTATGGAAAACTCCCCTCCTCTCTCTCGCTCGCTCTCTCTCTCTCCCTCACAGCTGTACTGTTTGTCCTCAGCTTTCCACAAAGAAAAGACGCACACATCATCTCTGCAATTACCAATAGGAGGTTCAAAGGTTTAAGCAGCGATGGCATCCTAAAGAGGCCCGATTTCACCATAATGATCCAAAAGTGCAATGGCAATAACAGTTTTACATCCCGTACATCTTTTCTCGCAGCGGTGGGAGAAGACACTGGAGGAAACGAAGACATTAGGCCACATTTATGAGAATTTTCCGTGCGCTGATTTGTATTTTGTGTACGCTCACACAAATTCAAATGCTGTGTGGCTCCGCAGAGCCAGCTCTGTCAAAACTGTCCAGAAGCACTGCCTCCCTGCCACTGCAGATGTTATCTTTGCTGCCAGCAGCCTCGCTGTACTGTATACTTCCCCAGCTCTCCATCTCTCAGTACAACACGAGTCTGCTATATTGTCAGAGCTGAAGTACCTGACGGGGGTGGATCATGGTCTCAAACTACCCGTACTGAACTTTCTCACCTCTCGCTGCATTAATTACCCCTTTGGAATCCACTATTAATCTTTAAATTATAGGCAACACTTCATCCAATGCAGTGAAAAAAGATCTTTTCAATCTACTATTAAAAGAAGTAAACCTGGATGCCACACTTTTTATCAGGAAATCTCGCTTTTCTAAGCAGCAGACGGTCCCTTAACAACTGGTTGATTACCTTTTGAATGGTCAATCATTTACACAATGACTTCCAATCAGGCTTTTGTGCCAAACGGTGTGGAAACAGTCCCTTATAGACACTTGGACTAAGAGAGATGATGATAAAAATTTCTGCTCTGGAGCAGCTGGATCTCAGCACGGTATTTCAAACAGTTGATCAAAATGTCCCCTTTTAAAGGGGTGTATCAAACCTCCACTTCTCTCTTATCAGAAGAGAAAACATTTCAGACTCTCTCCCAGGATTTCACGTACAGATAAACCACACCAACAGGATTTCACCGCACAAACCAAAGGCAACCCGAAGCCCGTTTTCAGGAGTGGTTCAACAATTTGGGAGGTGTGCCTACTTCTTTTGTTGTCAAGAGGTCTCATATTCGCTGAGAGGCACTTCTGAAGCTAATTAATTAAAGGTACTTTAGATTTTAAAGTGGAACTTCATCCCCGGGTCTGAGGCTAATTCCACCCGCTAATCATGTTCCTTAAACTCCTTCTTGATGAACATCAGCCAAGACCTGGCAGAAGATGGATGCGTGGCAAACCTTTAGGTTTGCCGTGAGAAATGGTTACAGTGTGTGACACAGCAATTTCTTCATTAAAACTTGTTGATTTTAAACTGTCAGCTTTAAAGATATTCAAAGGCGGATGGCTTTTAACTTTAAGTGTGATGCCGGTGGAACACGCAATTAGGATGAATCAATAAATTAAAAATATACAATTAACCAACTGAAACGAGCGTGTGACATTTTTCGTCCTTCATTCAGACACTCCTCCTCCTCCACCCCTCCTCATCAGATTGTTTAGCCTGCTGGCATCGGCACCTCTCAGTCTGCGGTCCCAGCACACAACAGCAAACAATAAAGCTCCTCCACCACAGACTCATAAAACATCCTCAGCATGGTTCGACAGATGTTAAAGGACCGGAGCCTCCTCGGCAAACAGAGATGGCTCTGACTTTTCTCATGGAGGTCATCCGTGCGTCTTGTCCAGTCCAATTTGGTGTGAATGAACACCCAGATATTTGTACAGCTCGCCAATATCAACGCTGTGCATGTCTGGATGCCTCCTCAAATCCACAACCAACTTCTTAGCTTTGTGCAAATGTTGAGTCCCCGATTATTCATAATCTCCAACTCAAACCTAAATGGGGAATCATGACACTTACTTGTTTTTTTTTATGTTAAGTACAGAGCATTTGTACTTTGGATGGACAAAGTTCTAGCTAAAAAAAAAAAAAAAAAAAAATGCTTGTTTGAAACACAGTTGCTGCACAAAGAGGACCAGATGAAATAAAAGCCTAAAAAGAATATGAGCACAATAGATCTGTGACCACATGAATGGGTCTCTGATGGACAGAAACAAAGACAAAATGCTCAGTTGTTTACACGAGCCACAGTATACCTGATTGGCTATCAAATCCTCTTTCCATAAAATGGCAGCAAAAACCCAAATGACCTTTAATCATGTAAAAACTTATGTAAGAGACTTTTTTGGTGTCACACACACACAGAGGCAGGAGATTAAGTTGATTATCTCTGAATGACAAAACAACTGTGAGCTGATGTTATTAGTACATTTGCTTTGCTGGAAGGTTATTAGAATTTATCATTAGTTGTATTTGTACGTTTGTGGGCTTGCATACGGCGCACGGGACTGCTGCTGTTTTTCATCTTGTCCCTGATTATTCGGATGCTCACTTAAATAGTTTCATGTGAATAATAACAAATTAGCAAGTTCACAGACTTATTTCTTGACCCAGATATTCTTTTCTTTTTGGTTTAAGGATTATCTGCCGTTATGCAGTCCCCAGGGACAGCAGGAACAAAACAGGATATTAAAGGGAATGTTTTCAGCCAGATTCAAGCTGTGAGCTTTGCAGTTAATGGTCAGCAGGACACCAGAGCACCCCGTGTGCTTTTTATATTTTTCTCTTATTTAAACGGGAACGGGGAGCATGTTTATGAGGAAAACTCACTGCATTTCATGTTCCACCTACCAGTTGCATAAGTGAGGCCCCAAACCTCCTGGCCATACACATCCGTCTTGTTCCAGACCAGCCTGTGGACCAGACCAGGCCCGGCGGGGTACCAGCGCTGGTACAGCCTCCCTTGGACGGAGGCGCGGACGTGCACTTTGGACAGGCCGCCCAGCGGGGAGACGGGGGACGACGGGGAGGGGGGTGTGAGCAGGATCCGCAGCAGGGACAGGTAGCCTGCGGCACGCGTGCTCAAGTAGTTGAGCTTCACGAAGGCTCCTGGGATAGAAACCTCCTCCTGCACCGCCTGAGGAGAACAAGATGGAGCGCAGGGTGAGAAATACAGGTGACAATGAGAGGATGGATGAGACATGGACGTGAGAAAAGGAAAGGTGTTTTATGATTACTTTATATTTGTGTTATGAGCTTGTGTAATACATGCTATGTGGGGGGGGGGGGGGATTTGCAGCACAGAGAGAGGAGGTGGAATAAAATAAAATCTGTAGTTATGCCTGTCACTATAGAGGGCTAAATACTAAATGCTAAATAAACGAACCACATACTGCTTAGTGACCCTGAGAGGCTGTGGCTCCCCTGGGGGGCACCAGAGAGCTTGAGGAGAGACATCAGGACAATCTAAGGGGGGGTTCAGGGAAATGCCTTTTCCCAGGTTATCTGTTTTCTTTTCATTTTTAAGATGAAATCATGACAAAACAATTGGAATGTGAAACTATACGTTGCTTTTTAGAAATGAAACCGTAAGAATCTAACAAGCCCAAGAAGATGCTTTTGCATTAAAATTAACATTGATATATCTTAATGCAACAAATACAAGGACGTCAGGCATTCCAATAAACAAAAAATATGACTTGCCCTGTGGTTCAAGCTCTGTGAGGGTTTCATCCTCCTACATTTTGAAAACCAAGGGCTTAATTCACTGATTTATTTCCATAAAAAAAAAAAAAAAAAATCTTCAACACAAACAAATCCAGGACGTAAAAAAAAAAAGAGAAAACAAATTTAATTTCCCAGCCAAGGTGAACACGTGTGGATGACTAAGCTCATTGAAACACCTTTTCTGTTCTCTCCATAAATTTACTCGCTGGCTAATTTTCCTGAGGTGTTATCATGGGCACAAAATGTCCCGTCATTCATTTTGAAGATCTTGTCACAACAATCTCACCTGATGCTGTTGATTCAGCTCAGACTATAAAGCGAACATGGAGTACTTGCGAATACAAATAAGTATGTCTTCAGGTGATGCTGTCAGCTTTCCTACATTCACAATGGACTGTGTGACTGTAGCACATGCTGGATTTGACATTTATGTTCTGCGACATATCAACTGTTGGCTTTGTGTGTTTATACGCTGACAAAGTAGATGGAGCACCTACGAGGTCAAGATGAGGTTCTGTTTATTGGAAGAAGACCTTTGGAGTTACATTAGGAGGTAAATATATAATCACAAGTCTGACCTCCACATTTGGCAACCAGGCAACTCATTTGCCTCTGTGGTGAAGAAGTATATGAATAGCACTAATTTGCATGTAGTTCATTTTGGAATTTGCATGATACAAATATGACGAGAAGTGAATTTACAAAAGCCAGTAAGACCCAGGACGGTTTGTTGCCGAGCTGCTAAAAAAAACGAACTGTGTGTCTTGGCTTCATTCTTCCTGACACACAAAGCAGCATGCTGCTCCTTTTCATACAGGTTTTAGTCATGTCAGTGGTGGCTCTGTCAGCAGCGAGAGGAATGAAAAAGTTTTGAACAGACATTTATGGCCCCGAGCAATGAAATCCTACTGACTTTGGTGATCTCCTCACTTCTGCAGATCCCCCATCAGGTTGACATTTTTGTCTTTCAGTAAAATGTCACAACAACTTTTACATGGGAAGCCGTGAAGAAATGTGCAAGAGTTCCGAGTCGTACCGCACAATGACTTTAGAACCAAAAACACATTCAGGAATACAAGCTCCCTTCAGTATGAACGGTGAAAACATCGCTTTTATTCTCCATTTTTCTCTGACAGACAATTACTTCCTAGATTGATTGGGTAATTGTAATGCCTACAAATTTTTACAAACTAGAGGAAATTGTTGAAATGTATTCAGTTAGAGAAAGATTCTCAACAAAATAAAACCAAAAATGGACTTTTTTTTTTTTTTTTTACACCTTTGCTTATAAAATAAATAATTCAACAAATATAAAAATGAGTCATTTTGATTTGAAAATCAAAGTAATTCATCTGCTCAGCCTAATCCGTCTGTTTGTCCGACCATTTGCATATATTAAAATACCTGCAGCTCAGGCACAGCGGCGCCTTTCTCTGCACACGCTCCGGTGTATCTGGGAAGAGGGTAGGGCAGCACCAGTGGATAGGGACTCAGAACGTTTCTGACGTCACATTTAGGAGTCTTCGCTTCCTCCCTGGACATGATCACTTGATCCAGAACCAGGAAGTTGTTGTTGGGGGTCCATACGGTGCGTGTCTGTTGGACGAAGGGGGGCCGCTGGAACAGCAGCGTGACAGACATGGCGCCCAAGGTCACCAGGTCAAAACTGGAAATGAATAAGATGATTTCAGTTTGAGAGAAAAAAAAAAAAAAAGAATAAGGAAGGCATTTCTGTATGAATGCACAGGTTTGTACCTCCCATCCTGTCTGCTGATGGTATAACCGTACTCTGGGTGCTGCGGGAAGGTGATGTTAACTCCAACCAGAGGAGAGCCGTCCTGCAGCGCGACGCTGCCTCGGATCACCGCCACCCGACTGCCACAATGAAGAGCGAGAGAGATGAGAATGCGGCAGATTTACAATGATGGAGAACGTAATCACTGTTTGAGGAGAGAGGCATATTGTGAAGCGCTAACCACACGACCTTGTGCGTGAAGAGAAAGCTGCTGCATTTATTCTGCTCAGCGCAATCCTCTTGTTTAGTGCAGAGAAATCTGCCAGCGATTGCCAGGATACAAGGAACATAAATATAGCTTCGCCCACAGTAAAACCTTTCAACACCTTGTCATGTAAAAAACAAAACTTGCACATCATTTTTATATTACAGTGACAGCGGTACCTACAGGAAAAGAGGCCTGGATTTCATTTTTACTTTAAATAGGCCGCAAACCTGCAAAGACATCTCAACCAATCTGAAAGATTCATTTTGATTTTGCAGGTAAGGTGTGAAATATGTTTAAATCTGGAATAACGTCAGTAGTTGTCAAATAAGGACAGATTCATACAGACAGATGTGGTGCACACACACACACACACACACACACACACACACACACACACACACACACACACACACACACACACACACACACACACACACACACACACACACACACACGCTCATTGATGGAGTGTGTTACTCCAGATGAGGGATAAATGAAGGACGGCGAGACTTCTTCGGGTGACTGCATCGCCCTGTTTGTTACTCCAACTCTGAAAGCCACCATTGATTTCTTTTCTGATAAAATGGCCACATAATTAATTTATTTGTTTATTCTATGAGTGAACCAGCGAAGGGAGACAGAGAGAGAGAGAGAGAGAGAGAGAGAAATCACTCCCATTTTTCAGGAGAGGCATCCCCTCTTTGTTTTCTGAACCAACTTTCTGGGTCATAGTGATGCTGGTGAGATGTATTTCCGCATTGAGATGGCAGTGAGTGGGTAATGAAAAATTTATGGTGACACCTTTATAACTGGTGTAAGTGAATGACACATTAAGCATTAATATGCACCGAACAAATACTGTGTGGTAGTCTGACACTGATACCGGAGGACATGACGGTGTAGCTGCTGATCTCTGGAGTAAGACAGAGGACTGGGACGCATGTGCAGGCCTAATTGACACACGCTCACATGCACACATACAATGAACAAATATCAGGCCACTGCACAATGTAATTCATTAATACAGATGCCTTTGTACTGTTATCTACCACTCATTCAACACACTATATGGCAGGACAATTCAAGGACACACAAACACACGCGAGACAAACACGGGAAGGAATTCGAAAACACGCACGGAGGCGCACAAAGGGATGCAAAGAGTAAACAGGCACATACCTGGTATCAAAGGGCACGTCTCCGGGGAGAGTGTGTGTGGCCGCCTTGCCAAGGAGGAAGCGTATGCGGCGGTAGAAGCTGTGTGTGTGTGTGCCAGTGAGTGAAGAGGGCGCGGCGGGGGGCAGGGGGCTCTGCTGCAGCAGGGCCAGCGGGTCAGCCGAGCCATGACACAGCGGGTCAGAGCCACAGCTCAGTTGCTCGCAGCAGTCGGGATCCACGCAGTCCATCAGGCCGTCTGAAATTTAAAAAAAACAACAAAAAAAAACCGAGTGAGAAAAAGTGAGAGAAATGCAAACTCAAGTGTTATGCATTCAGACGAAGGCAGAGCCACCGAAGGAGTTGGATGTTTATAAGGTAATTGACTTTATAGAGGTAATATAAGCACGACATTAACATCTTCATACATAGTTCATTAATGCTTTAATAGAGTTAAGTGAAAAGTCAAGGTGCTGAGAGCACATTTGAATTCCAACAGCCAAGATACTGTATGTACCTGCAGAGGAAAAGAAATGATAGTGATGGGGGAAAAAAACTGCAAGAGTGATGGAGTACACAACAATAGTGTACATGCATCATCATCATCACCGTGGGTATCAATCAAATGAAATTTATTCACAGCCGTCACCATACAATTACAGCATTCGCTCCCGTGAATCCGACTGGAAGCGCCCGCATTATTTGAACGTGATCCACAGAAGTCCGGAGTAAACAATGAGCCACAGATACAAACCGAGGCGGGAGGTAATAGGAGCCAGGCTGGCATTTGTGTTTCCTATTTCAAGCCTGTTTCTGAAAAGGCAGGAAACAGTGCTGACATTTAAATGCATCTGACCACAGAGCAGCGAGCCAAAGGCCAACAATATTCTATTATAACCTACTCCTACAAAAGGCAGCACCGCACAATGGTTGATTTCCATAAGATTCACTACGAACTTGAAAGCGCACCATTAATTGAATTTCAAATATCATTGTCATTAAAGGAGTACACAGGTTTGTAAGTCATTATGCAACTGCGGTTGTTAAACGCTGTGCACAAAGCAGCACGGTGGAAATGTAGATTTTCAATCTATTTAAGTTAATATAAATATGTATGCACTTGTGAGTCCACCACTCAAACGTGGAGCATAAATTAAGCTTTTTTCTAGTGAAAGCACAATGCAATTTTTTTTCTATTCTTTTTTTTTTCCCCTCTCGTGCAGGCAGAACATTTGAAGCTCCTTCTTCAAAGTTCCTCTTTATTCTCTGATTACTCCTGATAGCATCTCTCCATCTCTGTCTATCTACAGAGACAAAAAGATTGCTGTTAAAGAGGGCTATGAGAGCCCACCGTATATCTGCCAATTAAGGGAGATAGCTGAATTGTGTGGCGGAAAATTATGGTATTTGAAACGCTGTGCCGAGGTGGAAGCATGGAAAGATAAGCGATGTCTAAATGGACTTCATAAGGCTCTGCCGGCAAGTCTTCCCTTAGCATAGCACATCTGATGACGTTTATCATAATTCATGTGGCTTTTTAATACAATAAGTCGCAGAGTAAGAGTTGCAATCTATTTTACATATACTGCCATATACAGGATATGGAATAGCATATATAGTGCTGCATTCAGGTACTACTGAGGGACTCATAAGAGGAAAGAAATGCTCAGATTTTAAAGCAGCAGAGCCTGACGTGTCCTTTCTTATAGTCCCACTCTGGGTCAAGCTACATAAACACAGGATGCTACACCTCCCATAATGCAAATTAGCAGCACTTTCTGGCGCACTTTATGCAGACAGTTTGGTGTTGTGGGAAACACCCGTTTCTCTCCGAGAGCACCACAACAAGCTCAATATCACGGCATGGTTTGAATGGTCAGTCACAGAATACAAATATAATGTCAATATGACACTGAGCACAACCATGTTATATTATATTAATCAGGAAAGAGTATAGCAATGCCGGTTTGAATTAATCTTTATTGCAGACACATGTCCATATAAGACAAGTTTTAAGAAAGGATCCTAAATTAGCTATAGGTATCAGGGTTAGTTTGGACTAAGTGGGAAGGCTATGCAGCTTCATATTGCACCGATATTTAGATTTCACTCTAGTCTCAGTAGTTGTTTTTTTTCTTCTTTTTAAGTTGGAGGTCTTTATTGACCAACCTTATCATAATAGAGATTGCTGAAAAAGCCATTTATATTTCATATGTTGAGTCAAAAGCAGTTACAGTTATTGAAGTTTTCTCTCTGTGAAGCTTATTGTATTACGGGCTGTTTTCTGCCGTCTGTGTGTTGCTGTTTCATCTCAGTTATTTTAAAGCTGCGTTTTTCAGTTGTAATCAGTTCATAAATAATTTTTCAATCAGCTTATCCAGATTTTTGTGCATCTTGCAATTAATTCTAAGTCACGCTCCCACACAGCACATTCCTTGTGTCGAGTGATGTTTGGGTGAATTCATGTTAATAAGCATTATTAAGGTCTACAGACTGACACTCTTTTCTGAATGAGGTGGTCAGTCTAATTATCACTCATGGTTTTACATTCTTAATTTGCCATCATTAAAGTCACGCAAAATCCAGTGTTACATTGTGATACATATTATTTGTAATCTTTTTAACCAAATCTGGTCAAATAATATAAACTAAGAAAGCCTTTTCAGGGATTTACACATTTTTCCTCTGGCTATTTGACAACCTGACAGCTCTGTGCACACATTTTGATCACTTTCTAAATAAATGAGGCAGTTAAACGTGATGAAAGAGTTACTTTTATAAGTAACCAGTGACCCTTTATTTATAGCGACTCATAAATAACGCCACTGCTTTTTATAGAGGAAACTAGAGCCTGCGATCAACCACTGATTTTCATTAACTAGCACACAACACTACTGATAAGTGTGATGTTTGGGGATTAAACCGGAAATGCTCAGTTATTGTGAGATAGATTGGCTGTTTTTATGTTAGAGGTGCTGAAACAACATTGTTCATATAAGTAATTTCTATATGTACAGTGCATTTCAACACTATAACTATTAGTGGCAATGTGAATAATCTGAGGGATAATGAAGATGTCCTGACATGGTGGGTTCAGTGGTTAGCACTGTTGCCTCACAGCAAGAAAATCCCTGGTTTGTGTCTGGGCTTGAAGGCCTTTGTGTTTTACCGGGATGCATGTGGGTTTTCTCCCGTGTTTATAGGTGAAATAGCGACTCTAATAAAAGTGTCGATGTGAGTGTGTGCATCTGTCTCTCTGCGTTCACTTATTGTGAGCTGGGTTCAGCGCCCGACTCCTCATGACCCAAAGTTTGATAAAGCACAATACAAGATGGATCATTGGATGGATGAGCTGTCCATTGATTCATCTTCTATATCTGCTCTATCCGGGGAAGGTTTGTGAGGGAGTGAATCACATCTCAGGCAGCAGTCCAGAACAGCACAAACACACATTCACACATGTGACCACGATATTTAACCGAATAAGCACGTGAGTATCCAGAGAAAAGGCGAGCTCAGAATCA
Source organism: Blennius ocellaris (assembly GCF_963422515.1). Taxonomy (NCBI): domain Eukaryota; kingdom Metazoa; phylum Chordata; class Actinopteri; order Blenniiformes; family Blenniidae; genus Blennius; species Blennius ocellaris. The sequence continues at coordinate 15,468,082 of NC_137658.1, read as the reverse complement.
AATTATGTTCTTCTTGCTCACTTCTTTCAAGGTAAAAGCTAAACACGAGAGCAACATGCCGTGCTTGCATGATACTCATGTGCCGCCACACACCCCAATCACACTGTTCAGCAGCTTAGCTTAACAACAGTGGAAAAAGTCAGGTTGCCAAAGGTGAGAAATGATGCCTTCCAGCAGCTTTACAGTAAAAATCGCACTTTTTTGTTTTATACAAAAAAGAAAGAGGACAGATCTTGTCTTCAGGGAAGGTGATGTTGGAGACAAGTGGCATTTTCTATGAGTATTACATTGACATTTATGTAATAACAAATAAAATAAATAGTGGGTTGGCCTGTCAAATATACTGACGAAACCAACAATGTATTTGATAGTGTGACTGAATTAACAGTTTATGCTCCTCATATAGCATCCGCTAATTTATTTGTGTGACAGCCCTTTATTTCCTAATGGTCCGTAACAACATATTCATCACAATAAAAGATAATCCAATAATAGAGTACAGAAACCATCTCTGCCTACACTGCTGGCAGGCCACGGTCCCACTATGACTCCTTCTGCTCAGCCTCCATTTTACAGTCCCCACACATAGACGCAGGTTGGTTTTTTGTTTTGTTTTTCTTCTTCCTCTCACTGCATAGCTCTGAGGTTTTAATCCAGAATGAGGACCTGTAATTCAAGTTTGGAGCAGCCATCAACACCGAGCCTCTGAAGTGCAGGCTGAGGCTGTCACACAGGTTTGGTAAACAATGTACAGTAAAAAAAAAAAGGAGCTTCCAGAAAACAGTCAGTTCAAAAATAATCTGTATTTGTTTGAGGTTTCCTGTGGCTGTGTGCACTGATTCAAAATACTCATCACAGAATGTGAAAACAACAATAACATGCTTTCCCTCCAAACCAAAGCCAGGGTACCTTGTTTACAGTGATAGATTACGCCCATGGCTTGGCAGTTATGTCCATAATGGATATTTATCTGGAGTTTCAAAATTAATGGGTAAAGTTGAAAGCAACGTAATATTGCACTTTATTTTTAAAATGTAAAGTAATGTGTATTGGAAGCGAAGCGGGGCCAAAATGAAGGAGTGATCATGGCGAGCGGAGTCTGGTTTCTTGATCTGGAGATGAAGACACACATGTCTCACCTGCTGCCAGACACCTGATAACCAGACATGTTGAGAACTATTCTGCATGGTTTGCTGTATTTTGATTTGTGGAACATTCTCAGAGAGACTTTTATCCTGGCAGGTGGTATGCATATTAGACATTTAGCTGTGATAAGAGGAAAAACGCAGACAAACACACTCACAAAAATGAAGACATGCACGCACCCAAATACATATTCAATATAGTAATGACCAGCAAGACTCTACGGGAGGCTCAGCAGGACCGGGACAGCACGGAGTGATCAAGAGGAGGAACAATAGAGGCTGGAATTTTTTTTTCTTTGGTTCTTTTGGAGAAGAGAAACAGGAAGGAGAATTAATGGAACGGAATGTCTGCCGAGGAAACAGGAATAAAAGAGGCAAGAAAAGAGAAAAAAAAGATAGAAAATGATAGATGATGCGAGAATGTCACCTCCGTCGTTGTCTGTTCCATCACTGCAGTCAGTTTCCATGACAACGCTGCATCCAGGCCCACTCCATCCAGCCTGGCAAACGCAGCGCCAGCCGCTCTGCTCCAGGGTACAGCGTCCGTGCCCACTGCACAACCCCGGGCAGCCGTCTGAAAGGGGGTCCCATGTGCACAGGTACACACACACGCACACACGCACGCACACACACACACACACACACACACACACACACACACACACACACACACACACACACACACACACACGCACACACACGCGCACGCACGCACGCACACACACACACACAAAATTGTGTCACTCGTGAGGACATTAGAGGAGCAGAAGATTAAATGTAAACATAAAGATAAAAATTACCTTTCACTACGACATCCAAATCATGAGTAACTGGGAAGAAAGAGAAGGGAGAAAAAAAAGTGAGATTTGCGTGACTGATTATAAATGGAAATCATTCAAACGATGGTGACAACTCCCCCCCCCCCCCTCCCCCATTATTAATCATGCTCATCGAAATTTCACAAGATAGAAGTGAGCACTCCCACGTGCACCGGCGCACGAGCTCACCAATATTACAGTGCTCCCCCTCCCAGCCGGGCTGGCAGATGCAGGTCCCGTCATGGCACTGGCCGTGTTCTTCACAGCGAGGATGGCATGCTCTCTGGTCACATGCAGCGCCGATCCAACCCTCCTCGCACTGGCACTGGCCCTCTGAGCAAACACCATGAGCGCCACATGGCACCGGGCACAGCTCTGCCGAACAGGTGGGTGGATACATACGTGAGAAAAAAAAAAAAAAAGTGTGTAAGTGTGAGAGAAAGGGAGAATGAGAGGGAGGGGAACAGATGGAGGAATCGAGTGTTGTATGGGGGGAAAAAAAGCAGGCAAAAGAGGCACAAGGGACATTGGGAGCAGAAAAAAAAGAGAATTGAGGGTGAGCCATCGGATATAGGTGAGAGAAAAAAACAAGCCGTAAGAGAGGATAACCTCAGAGACTAAAAAGTCTACTTTCTCACAACACACAATCTTCCCACCTCTAATAGCTGAGCTCCCTGAAGGAGAAGAAGAGTGAATAGACTCATAATAACAGCCAAATGATTCGTATTTGCACCGCATATTTAAACTACAGGGACTCCAATTCAGCTCTATTATTCTTTTCTGACATTTTGATCAGATTTGGTGGGTATGCTAATGCCCACTCTTCCTTTGCATCTCTCCATCATTGTCTCTGTCAGCCTTTTCTTTATTGTATTCCTTTCTCTCCCTCTCTCTTGCAACATCCCTTTAAAATTCTCTGCCCCCCTCACTTTGTCTATTTCCTTTTCCTCGGCTCTCCCCGCCATCCAACTCTCACTCTCTCTGCAGAGGCAAAGCCTCATCCATCAGTAAAGAGAGCAAAGTGCTGGAGGCACACAAAGACTACTTATCCAGCTGCAGTAAAAAGTTATTTCAATTTAAATATACATAGCATGAAGAAGGGAGGAAAAAGTGGATTAAAGTTGGAGAATTTTTGAGCTCTCCATTAGAATTACATTAACTTAGCTATGCCTCAACAAGACCTGGACACAGAATGCTGCGGCTGTTTGATTAAAAGCCCAGCAGGTAGAGAGGAAGCCGCTCATATCTCAGATATTCAGCCACGGTCCATCATTATCATGGGCTATATCACTATAATAAGGTATGCATACACCTGAGAGCAGGTGCTAATGCCAATTGCTTGCAAATCATTGGCGTGCGAGGTAAAGCGGGTCCTTCTCGACGCCGGCATTAAGTTAGTGTGGCGGAAACGGAGAAAAGGCACTCTCATAATGGCTATTTTCCTCTCTGTCAGCTCACACGGCGGGGACAAGGACACTCTCCACTCTCTGTACCGCACCATACTGCACTGTATTTAAAGACGCCACGGTACACGTGTCAGAGTGGCACACTCGCCGCCTTTTCTTTGTGTTTCAGAGCCGGCGCAGCGGCTGTTAAGTGGGCAGAATTTTTTGAGGGGGGTATTGCTAAGACAGGTGGGTACAGATTTCGTGGCTATATTTAACAACCGCTTATTAACTAATACGTCCTGTTCAGGTACACTGTAACTACCACCAAGCTTTTAAATGTCAAGCTGAATGTGCCTCAGAGTTGCAGTCTCTAAAAGGCCTCACAGCGAGGGAAGAACAGAGGGTGTGTTATTTTTTTTCTTCCTCGCTGGCATTTTTTTCTCTCCTTCATTTAGCTGATGGGAATGTGTGTGTCCGAATGTGTGAATCTATGTGTGTGATACAGTGAGAATGCACTGCACCGTGACTCGCTCCAGAGTGCTGCAGTCAAACAGTCATGAGAGAAAATCTCATTTATGACTAGCATGAAGAGCGAGGACACACACACACACACACACACACACACACACACACACACACACACACACACACACACACACACACACACACACACACACACACACACACACACACACACACACACACACACACACACACACACACACACACACACACACACACACACACACACACACAGTCTGCAGGCTGGCTCCAATCCAAATTTCTCTCTCATGTCTATCAAATCCCCAGAAAATAGTATCCGGCAGGGCCATGTGTGCGACAAGAACACTGGCAAACTGGTGACGTGCAGTTTCAATTTTCAGTGTTTTGAACAATAATCCTCAGGTCTTACCGGTGTAGCAGTCCGGTCCCGTCCAGTTGGGCTGGCAGGCGCAGGTGTCTGACTCTGGGAGATAGGTGCCGTGTCCCGAGCACTGCTCCTGACAGGCTGGCAGCGGGTCGTCACAGCTCACCCCCGCCCAGCCCGCCGAGCACACACACTCCCCACGCACGCACACGCCGTGCCCGCCGCACTGGGGGTCCACACAGTCCACTGCGGAGAGAGGGGATGATGAGAGGGAGAGCAAGGATGAGTCAGGGGTGAGGCGAGGGAGTGGAAAGGGTGGGCGGGTTGAAGGGTGGTGGTGGTGCGGTGGCACTGGCGGTGATGAGGAGGAGGGGGGAGGTGCTGTCTCATTATAATCATCAGTTCAGCGGGTATGAAAGCAGTGTTCTTTGCATCCCATCCAGGAGTTAACCACCCCAGCTACAATCCCTGTATCTGTTCCACAACATTACACTTCATAGGACACTTAGAACTCAGGCTTTGATAAGGGGTGAAATGGGTTAGTGTGCGTGTGAGTGTGTGTGTGTGGTCCGCGCGACGCTGTGTTAGTGTGTGTAATTACAGCCCGGCGAGCCGAGCCAAAGCTCAGAACAGTTCGGCTCAACTCAGCTCAGCTCGACTCCGCCGCTCAAGGTCAAACCACCTGAATCCGTCCCCACAGCGGGGAGGTCTGCCAGACAGCTGTGCCATCAGGTCGGGATCAAGTGGAACATCATAATTGTTTTAAATATCAGAGCTTTGTTTGTTTTAGCTAATTTATTGGATGGTTTTACAACGAAGGGGTGTAAGATATGACACAAGCTCAAGAGCTTAAGGATGATTTCCAGGATGGCTGTATGGTTCCGTCAGCCACCGGAGATTTGAATCATTTCCACTGTCATATGAACCTTAAAGCTTTTGCTTCCTCTTTTTACTCACAGATTCACATCTCGGCGAACAGTATATACAAGAAGTGAAGTGGACACCACACACAAAAAGTAAGTTTTAGTCCAAATGGTTTAAACTGCACCAGTATACAATGTCAACTTTAACAAAGAAAGACAATTTGGCATCATTTTACCTGATAGATTTTATATAAAGTGAATTCATGTTTGTTTTGGCTGGCGTAATGGAAACAAGTTCCTCTTAATCAGATGCCAAATGAAATTTATATAATTAATCATAAATTATATTTTAACTTCTGTTCAGGCTGGTTTCAACACATCTTTAAAGGTAAAAAAAAAAAAAAAAAAAAGATCCTACTTGCCTGAATAGAAAAAAGAGAATACCTATAAATGAACTAAATGCATATAAATGCAGTAAGAGAAGAACTACCCATGGAAAAAAACGAGTGCCCCAAAGAAACCATGTTGTCCCAACCCTGAAGCTTTTACTGTATTTGCGCAACTGTTATGTGCACGACGCAGTGTGCACATCTGAGTGTCAGTGTCTGCACATCCAACTCTAAAATCAGAGCTGGATGTGTGGTGGGAAAGAACAAATAAAGTCTGGTTGATCATAATGGGCAGTTGTAAAATGTTAAAGGCAGAACAGTGCTGTTAAAGCCACTGTCAATAAAATCCAAACTTCCTGCAGATGTTTCGCATTAAAAGTGTCGCAGAAATGGTGGCGGTGTGACTACTGAATGACTTTTATCGTGAAACTTCCTCTTGAATTAGCCTCTCAGTGCCTCAAGGTTGGAAAAAAAAACGGTAAAGAAACTGAATCATGTGACATTGTTTCTAGCATGACTAAAGTTTTGTCAAAACGTCCTTGAGATTATTCTGTTGCACGTATTCTTCCAAATTCTTTTTGTTCCATCTCAAGATGGTTATGTGTGCTAAAGTGTCTATAAATTAATATATGGATGCATCTGCACAGCAGGATCAAAGCAGAGTTGAATCAGTGTAGACAATTGATACATTATTTCATTTTAAGGAAAAAAAAGAAAAAACTTATCTTAACCAAATGTTGGTTCATGAGGTCTAATGTTTACTTCAATGAACAAAACATTGCATAACTCTTGTTCATGTGGGACCATGTTTGGATTGTTTGCTCCCATATATAAGTATACAGATGTGAAGACGGAGTGTAATCCTGCTGTGATCTAAGTTAACTTGCAGTGTTTTCTCAGCCAAGATTAGTTTATGATAAACAACTCTTGTACTTGGTTATTTCTATTCACCAAAATGTACAATCAAAAGACTTTACAAGTATGTTTTTATGCTAATTCCAACTGAATATGAAAATCTCTGTGTGATGTTGATCTGAAAAATCCACATTACTGGAAGGAAGATACTTACAAATATAGATAATGGGTCAAAATAAAAATAAAAAAGCATTCATTTTTTAAATATTCTCTTCAGGGCAGCAGAACAAGCTGGAAACATAATGAGAGACTGCATTATTACCTCTCAAGTTCTTACACTGAACTTTTTGTCAATTACACACATTTCTATTGTGAGTCGTTGTGCGTCATGTCAAACAATCACTCTTCTTTCAGCTCTGTTAAAGCCTCCGTCATGCTTCGAGGGGAATATCCGTCTGCAAATCTCTCTCTGTTCACCACCTTGTCGCTACCTTTGCCTGCCTGCGTGCCATTTGGTACAAAACAGCTGCCTGCCGCAGCTGGTAAGTGGGCAATTCAAACAAAGATAAAGGGTGTCAGATGCTGTGCTGCCCTTAGAGGCAGTTTTGTGATTTGGATTGTATAAATTAAAACTGATTTGTCTTGACTTTGTTATGACTCTCTGTGATGGGAGGTTTTTCTCTGCTGAAGGACTTGTCAAATTACAAACGGCCACTCGATCCTCTGTCAATACAAAATTATTGATTAGTGCAGTAAATTAAAAGTTTGCCAGCAGTAAAAAAAAATGACAAACCAAGTCATTCATTTAAATGCGGAACAAGCGGGACTGTTAATATGCAGATGACATACTGTAATAAGATGTGTATGGTTACGTTGCAGTGTGTGAAAATTACCTTGTTCACAGTTCACTCCCTTGTAGGCCGGACTGCAGATGCAGATGCCCTGGATGCAGGAGCCGTGGTTGGAGCAGGTGGGATCGATACACTGACCTTCCTCCACATTACACTCTGCCCCCTTCCAGCCCGCCAGGCACACACACCGTCCTTTCTCATACACGCCATTACCGCTGCACAACACTGGGCACGAATCTGCAACAGGACAAACACAGATTACAGTCACAGACACCCAAGCACTCCCATGCAACACACACACACACACACACACACACACACACACACACACACACACACACACACACACACACACACACACACACACACACACACACACACACAGTGCTGCAGTATATTAGCTGGAAGACCGCGGTAACCTACCGTGAGTGGGGCTACGCTCTCTTATCTCAGCGAGTGCGCGGATTCAGCAAATCCTCAAGCAGCCTCCCTGTCTTTCTCTCTCTCTCTCACACACACATACACACAACCACATACACACCGAAGGCAAACGCATACACATGCGCGCACACGCACCGCAGCTTATCCCTCACGCTGTTTCAATTTACTCAAGCACCACCTGAGCCTGGCTACCACGGCAACCCAGGAATTGTAGAAAATCCTCCCGACGTCACCCCGCTCGTTCTGAACAGGCCGTGAAAACAATCGTGAAAACGGAAGATTAGGGAAGGAGAGCATTAGAGGTTTATAAAATGAGGGTGTAAAGCAGCGCTATCTCCATGCAGAGATGGAGAGCGGTGTGGCTAATGTAATGACAGCCAGGTAGAATGAAGTCAGCCACTGTCTGATGACACGCTGACAGTTGCAGCTCAGGACTTCAAACGCATTGGGACGTTGATCCAGAAGCACCGCCCCTTTCTTTCTGGGATAATTTGCAGCAAAGGCCCACCGTGCGCGGGCCTGCGTGTCATGTTGGTTTGATCCTTTGTTAAAATCCAACAACCCTGTATCCCACAGTAATAAATTCACACTTCACTTTTTACAACTCTTGCCAAAACTTGCTGTCTTAACTTTTCAAACGGAGGAATATTATAGCACAAGCAAATGAGAGAAGATGAGAGGAGCGCATGAATAAATTATGAGCGTAAATAAATCATAGGGTGTGATATCACATCACCTGTTTCTACACAATGAGACAGCTACAACTACAGTAATTTTACAAATATGCACTCTCTCCATCAGAACGAAGGAGGAGGGAAAGGACGGGGGAGAGGAAACAGTTCCTGGTCAAAGAGTTATAACGGGAGGAGGGAGAGACTGAAGGGATGTCTTGAGGAGGCATAAAATATTTTATAGTTACTGCTCAGGCTAATACCTACACTACTATTGTAATGACATATAGGACACCATTTATTTTAGAGTGGCGGCGGACCGGTGAAATAATGCCACGATAACATTTAAATTTAAAGTTTCTTTGTTGTGACGCAAAGTATACATGATGAAAATGTCTATATTATTCACAAAGTTTGCATGTTCTCTCTGTGCACGTATTGGCTTTCGTCCACATTACTAAAACATTGGAGGTCAACTGATGGCAGGAGTGAATCTGAGCGTGTGCGACTGTCTGTTTGCCCTGTGATGGACTAACAACCCACCTGCAGATGTTTTGCATTGAAAGTGTCACAGAAATGGTGGCATTTGAATAGCAAATGACTCTCAAAGTGAAACTTTCTTCAGAGTTTTGCCTACAGGGTGCAGGCTGCCCTCTTGAAAAAAAAAAAAAAAAACCTCAATATATTATTTATGATATTTACCTAATTTATGTGCTCCAATTTCATTCTAGCTACAGGGAGCTCCCAATGCTTTTAGCAGTTGTTTGCGCTAGTTTTTCTCTTTTCCTCAGCTACACAGTGAAGCCGATGAGAGACAGGTGAACCGCACAACATCTTAACTGAACTGACTCCAGCTTGTTACTGCTGGTGTAAATGCAAAAAAAACAAGAGAAGTAAAAATCCAGCAAGATTAAATTATAAATGGAGAGACGTGATCCATAAACATTCAGGCCAAAATATCTGTGTTAACTGACAGCACCACGCCAGATTCTGGCAGTCAGTGGTGAGGATGCTGCTGTTAGATGGCATCCTAGTCAGAGCAGCAGATCTTCTGGCTATCATACTGAAAAAAAAGTACGAAAAGTTAATTTTTTTCCCCACATTCTCCTCACAGCCCATCTCGGCCTCTTAGGCAGTTGACTTGGGGAAAAAAAAAAAACTAATCCCTGCCAGAAAAAAAAAGAAAAAAAAGTTGAGTTTCATTGACTGCAGCTTAACAGCACCCAAATACCAGCAGAATCACAGTGACTGAGAAAACGTATTGAGTGGAAATGTGAAAAAACCAAGTGACAGCAGCAAGACGGTGGACTGGTGGACTTGGAAGGATTTCATGTTGAAAATGCAAATTGTATGTAAGTTTTCATGAGAATTATTCTCAACAAAAGGTAAAAAACGAGACAAAGCTTCAGCTTTTTATGCATCTATTAATTCACAAGTGAAATAGTATCTTTAGCAACTCTTTAGTTGAAAAAGGATTTTCTGAAAACATGTCGTCATTGGTACAAACCACCAGCAAGCTATGCAACAAGTCTAAAGTGCAAAAATATGATCCATAGAGAAGTTGCCAGTAACACATATGTGATTGTTATACTGTCAACTCGCAGCTTCTGCAAAAAAAACAAAAACTTCACCCTGCATGAAGAGGTGATAAACATTCAATTTGAACATTTCAGCAACGGCGAAACGACAATGACACGGATTCAAGTGCATTCTCTATAGAATTTGTTTGCAAAAGGTCAAAAATATAAAACAGAACCGAGCTAACCCTCTCGTAGGTGTTGCTTACCTTTGGCACAGTCTGGACCCAAGAACCCAGCAAAGCAGTGGCAGTGTCCGGCCACACACTCCCCGTTTCCATTACAGTCTGTGGAACAGCCATCCATCGACTCTGTGAACACACACACACACATACACGGTCAGGCATCCACAAATCAAACATCAAAAATCAGTTTGAGAAAGGGAGAGAGAGAGAAAAAAAACTACTTATTCCATATGTAACTCCATAAGCTGGCAAAGCTTTCTGTTATTGAATGAGAGATCTGATAAGCAATGGATGGCTCCCCAGACACAGGGGCTATATTAGATTAGTCTGATCCAGCTGCTATCACTCTCTGGGGAACGGCCAAGCACTCACTTACACTCAGTAGCACTAAGCACATTATACTGCATTACAGGTTGGAAACACGCTGCACGCAAATTTACAAACATCAAGGCTTAATCAACAAACTGTTTACAAGGGCGCACTTTGGAACGAGATTGAACCACATAAAGTCTGACATTGTGAGTGCACAAGTAAGTGAAGAGTGCGACGCCACAGTGGATGCACTCTGGGCATGGCCGAGATCAATGCGATACTTGTTCCTACTAGCGCTTTGTCTCATCTGGCTATGTGTGTTTCATCATATCCTTCTGTAGGCTATACGCGTTTCATCACATCCCTCAATCGGGCTTCAATTAGCCGCCTTCCTTTTGCTTCTCTCTGTTTCGCCTATTGATACGTCCATCATGTCAGATCTCATTCTGCGGGTACAGGCAGCATGGCGAAGATAGATTAAAAGGGGAGAGTACTTTTATGCTTTGGAGCATTATATAATCCTGCTGAGCTCTGTCAGCTCTGCTGGAGAAGGGAGATTCAGGTGGAGGAGTACCCAGAGGCTGGCAGGGTTGGGGGATTGTGAACTGTGCCGCTGGTTGTCTTGTGCCAGGTGAGCTCCATCCGAGCTAGATAGAGTAATTAAAACCTGTGTCGGGGATGTCATCCTTTATTTGACCCTGTGCCGTCCTGCTCGGCTCCTCCGAACAGGGATCGACTCCAGAGTCAAACCACTGCAGTCCCCCGGCTCGCTCTGCTCAGGGAGCATGGATGACAAATCCTTCAGCGGCACCGCCGCGGGCACACGCACACGCATTTACAAACACATGCGCGCAAAGTTATTATGTGACACCCGCCTTGAGGCGCGTGTGACACATGCTAATGAGACAGGCCTTGCCAGTAGCCGGCAGCACGGCGTTATCCTCCACAGCAGCGCATCACTACAGAAACCAAAGTCATTTTCACCTCCATCACCTGTCATCCTCACACTGATGGAAGGAAGGAGTGGCAATCATCTTTTCTCCCACACAGTCAGGAGGACTCACAAATTTTCCTCCACATGTGCCTCTTTTTCTCACTTGAATACAAAAGAAAAAAAAACAAAAAACAAAACATGTGCATTTTCCAATGTTGTATCTGGCTCCTGACATGTGCAATGAACAAATACTCATCTGCAAGGTCACCCAGTTCCTTTTAATTCAGCAGAGACGGGCGATCCGTCACAAAGCTCACGAGGCTGTGAGATGCGCGGTTATAACAGTGATATAAGCTCAGTATCTTTCAGGTCAATGTCTCCACCATAAAACTCTCCAGGCAATTAAGAGGTAATGTATGAAGAGCCATGTCTCTATTTGTTACAGTGCGGTGTGTGTGTGTGTGTGTGTGTGTGTGTGAGTGTGTGCGGGCACGTGTGTGGGCATTCATGAGACGCGCACTCACGTTCTTTCCACTGACTAAACCCTTCCCAGTTGGAAATCATTCATGCCATAAGTTATTGAAGTTAAATGCTGTTATAAAATGGGTGCTTCCAGCCAAGTGATCTGATTGGTCAAATAAGCATTCCAATCGTACTTTATGAGCCTGTAAAGTTTCAGCCATGCTTTATGACCCTTGGGCTTTATGAAATTATGGAAGAAGACAAAAAAAAAAAAAAAAAAACGAACTGACCGCTCAGCTAACTAGAATTATAAAGGGGCCAATGAGCCACCATTTTTGTTTATCATCTATGTTGTTGAAAGTCCTGAGGTATCAGTGCAGGAAAAAATGTTTTCGCCTCCTTCACTTTGTTGGCTTTTGCGTGAAAAATACAATAATGGAGAGGATGTGCAATGGCAGGTGAAGAAGAGCAATTAAGTATAATTAATAGCCAGGCAGGAAGCACAGCTCTCCGCCTGAGTAGAGTTAAAGAAGATGGTGTTTGAGTAGAGGTGGCAAAATGGCAGCAATCATTAAGCCCCTGCAATTGTTGTAGATATGTAACTGTCAATAGCTGTAGAGAAGGGAAAAGGGACTTTATCTTTGCCTGCCACAATATTTTCAAAGTCCAAAAATAATCTTGACAAGGCAATTGAAATTATATAAAGGCACAAATTTAGAAATATAGGGGATAGTCTTTCACCTTTCCAACACTATTTTTACAATTATAAGTGAGTAGCAGTCATATTCACTAACAATGGCTTTGATCAAGCGTGTGTGTACGCACACACACACACACACACACACACACACACACACACACACACACACACACACACACACACACACACACGCACACACGCACACACACACACACACACACAATGTTTCTCTGCTACAGGTCAAGCTACTTGTGTGTCTGTGTGTATAAAACACTTTGGATAAATTCCCTTATTCACGATGAGTAAAGCTCTCTAATAAACGTCAAATAATTCAACATTATAACATCATTGTGTGTTGCGCCATTTTTATCAACAGTGCATGCTCCAGCTGAGCAGCAGCCCTGGGTCAGATGTCCCTCAGTTCACTGTGTGTGAGATGGTCTGTGAACAAACAACTAAACAACATGATGTCTTTTGACTGATAAAGGTCAGTCAGTCGACCGGTGGACTGAACATTTGAAATGCTCTGCCACAGTTCAATCCTTTTCTCCTTTTTACCGTTATCAAGATGAGCGTTTTGATAATCCAGGTCAGGGCTTTCTGTCACGTAAAACTACTTACCTCCTCACTTTCACTGGAACATTTTGATGCCATGAATTTCTTAGAAATCAAATCCTTTGCAATACGATTCTTTTTCTGCTCATGTTTTGTTTTACTTTTGAATTCTCGTAGTATCTTTCTCGTCTTACATTTGGTTGTATTGATTTGATTTGATTTGATTTATTTTGACGACAGTCTTTTGCTTTTTTCTTATTTATACTCTGCGTCTTTGTTATATCCAGTTACTATTTGCTGCAGAAAAGCTCTATTTCCCGACAGAGACCATCTCATTTCCCCCCCATCTCTCCATAAAACTCGGCTGTGGGGCTGCAGCATACTGTGTCTCCTATTAGAATTTACTGTACTACGGCTCACCGGGTTTGATTTTCTGTCTCCATAACAATGCAGTCTCTGTTCGAAACTCTCGTTAGAGGTGTAAATGGGCAGCGGAATGAACTCTGACATCAATCCATTAATATTATTTTCCTCTTTCAGGCTGAATCACTTGATTAATTTTTTTTTTTTTTTTTGCAAAAAACCTTTGCAGACTAAAAGCTGCAATTCTGAGGCCATCTGTTGTGTCTATATTTGTTTTGATTATTGAAGAGTGCTGGCGACAAAAAAAAACAAAAAAAAAAGGTTTCCTGTTTAGCGAGTCAAAAAAGGTCTGGTCTATTCCAGACTTTACAGACAGCACACGTGTCAACAAATGTTTGACAGCTCTGAAATCAAATCTGTGTTTAGCTGTCACATGCTGTCACTCATTGTAAAAGGAACTCTGTCAATATGATGAGGAAAGATGTCTTCAGTACAATGTTTTGGCTCTGTGAGCTGTTTACTGATTGGCTTACAACTTGGTTCTTTTAAAAGGTTGATACACACATTTAACTTGAAAGCATCGAGATGGCTCAGCGCAATGTCCTTGATTGGGATAAAAAAGAAAAAAAAAAAAAAAACAAGCAGGCAACATTGGCAAGGATGGAAAACTGTCTGATCATCACATCATGCGTGTGTGACTGTAAGACCTGCCTGCAAAACATAAATTACCAGGTTTTCCCATGATGCCACTGTTCCTCGGCTTTTCCCAACACTTGTTTTTTTTTTTTGGTGGGGGTTATTTCTACACCCTATTCTCTGAAGGACTACTGGACAAAGTGGGAGTGAAGAAACTGCCCTGGTAATTATCCACTTGTCTATATTCAGCCACGTACTCTTGCATTATTCACATCCTTCAATTTACACGGCCATCCGTGTGTGTCATAGCAATGAGCTGCAGTTAGCAAGCCCTGTCATTACTACAGGAACTGTCCTCCCCTTTCTAACAGCTGTCTCCTGCCATCCCAAACTCTCTCTTATAATAGGAAAAGTTCCCTGCACATGTCAATGAGTTTCGAATCACTCTCTGCCACATCGTCATGTTTTTGCATATCAACAGATAAAGAGAAGAGAAATAACAAGAGAGTCTGATGGCCCTGAGATAATTTTGGAGGAATGTAGATGTAATGCAATTTTCTTTCAAAAGCAAATGGAAAACAAATATTCGCCAACACTTAATATGTACCCGTAACAGAGAAATAACTGGAATTACAGTCTCATGGTTGTATGCCTCTGGAAAACCAATAAACTTGCAGTAAATATTAATGTTAAAGCATTTCATATATATAAGAACTTTGGAAAATTAAACATAAAACAGGGACATCTGTGAATTTAGTGACCTTCAGCTGCTGAAACTAGACTGTCCAATGTGTCCCTGTTTGAGAGTAACATGATTTTGAAGGAACTCCAACGCCTCGCAGAGACGTTACATTAACCAGAACTTGTGAAGACAATGTGATTTTGATCTTTTACCTTTGATGGTTAAACTCTAACCAGTTAATCTTTAAATGTGAGCAAAAGCTTTATTAAAAAATGTAAGAAACTCTATCAATGTATTCCTGAGATTTGTTGTTAAATAGATTCTGTGAGGTGAATGTGACTTTAACTTCACTTTTGGCCTAACCTATTCACTACGATGCCAGTGGTCGCACAATGGGAAATAATTTGGAAGTCATTGCATTGTCCAAGCACACTTTGATACCTGAACAAGGTGACATCAATGATCCAGCCACCAATCTTAGGTTTGGGAGACAACCTGCTCCACCATGTGTGGATGAACCAACGTTGAAGAAACGTCAAGACTTAATCCTTAAATATCATGTGAGTTTGAGCTTTGACCTGCAGCCCAACTCCAGTCAGCACATGTGTGAGTTTGAGTTCTTCAAACTTGAAGAAATGCCATCAAGGGATATTACATTGTCAATAATTTGTGAGGTCAGGGTAGCTTTGACTTTTGGCTACAAGACTGATTTCTTCCATCGTCATTCCTGAGTGAGAATAAAAGTTTGTGCCAAGCGAGATGAAACTACTTCAACCATTTCCTGAGATACTGAAAGAGCTTTAACGGATTCATCTGTGAGTGCGTGTGAAGACATTTCAACAATGTATTTCCAAGATAACAACAGTTAACGTTTGATAAACTGCCAGATGGGGGAGAAAAATCCTGAAGTTGTAGTGGATCTGTGGTAATACTCCTTACCTATAGTAGTGCTGTAGAGCAATACTTGCTCCAGGTTGCGTCCGTCATTGTAGAGCGCCAGGTGCCATGTGCCAGGGTCCATGTACTCGATGAAGCCTGTTTCTTGGAGGCCGCTCAACAGCAGGCCTTTGGGAGCTTTGGCAGTCAGGACGGGATCAGTCAAGGACCTGGGTAGGGCCTTTCCGTCCAGCAGCTTGACAAAGTCGAACTGAGCACAATGTGGCAACATAATGAGAGCACGGCATTATCATAAGGGCGAAGAGAGAAAGACAAGAATTCACACAGCCTGCATCAATGCAGGACCAAAATTTGCAAACCAAACTGTGTGGCAGTTGTTGGCTGAGTTGTATAAAACCAAACTGATAGCAAAAAGAAAACTGTGTGAATGCGAGGAGCCGGGCGAGGGAATTAGATGTGCATATCAAATGTGAAACAGGAATCCAAAGAAAAGAAATAGTGGTTCGTGGCATCGTGTTCTACAGCGGCTGGCTCAACAACTTGACATGCTGCTAATAGCATGGGCAGACTTTACCACCCTGCTTTTCAATGGAACAGACTATTATTTCATCTGTCTAAACCTTTCCATGTCTCTCTCTCTCCCTCTCTCTCTTTCTCTCTCTCTCGCTCCCTCACTCCTCTTTAACTTTCCCCACCATCCTCATCTCCCCCTCCCATCCATCCTCAAACCTCCTTGAACTACCAGGCACTCGCTGAGTCTTATTCCCCCTGAGGGCTGTGTGTCACACTAGTGTCAAAAACAGCTAATTAGACCTCTTCATGCAGGCGAGAGCAGGGGCGCACTGATGTTAAAAAGCAGATGACTCAGTGTATGTCGTATTTTTGTCAGTTATACGGGCTTCTGGCATGGCACAATGCTGTTCTACATTGTGTACAGCATATTAGTGTGTGTGTGTGAATAGATATCTGGGCCTGTGCCAAAGATGCAGATGTTGTCGCTGCCTTACAAAAACAATGCACATCCACAATGTTTTTAGGTCAATTTGGTAAGGATCGTTGCCCATGCAGGTTTTTTGTTGTTGTTGTTGTTGTTGTTGTCAGAGTTTGCATCACAGCCTACGTTGAGTAGGAGTATGACAGTGTTCGGTTACTCTACTGGCTTTGAGAGAGAAAAACTGTTTTCCATTACACTTAATGCAGCAAAGTTCACAATTTAATTGTTCTCATTTACATATTTTGTTTCTGTTGTCAGAGCTGGTTTAAAAGAGTGATTTGTTCATGGCTCATAAATACTACCTGTTAAATAGGCAGACAGCAATTCATGCAGAACTGCAATCAAATATCGATCAAACCGTTATTTTGCTCTCACAAATTTGCCTGACAAAACAAGCATAAATACAGTTTATAGACACCTGTCTGCCTGCAAATCAATATTTGAAATGAACTGAATACAATTATTTGAATCAGTGAAATGCTGTGTGGCCTACACCCCTTTGTGGGGTGGTGATGGCAGACGCCACGCTGTGAGTCCCTGACGCGATTCCCTGCGAGCCGGATCATTTGCTTCATGATGCTCCCCTACTGTCTTTGCCGTATTTCTTATCCCCATCAAACAGAATGCTGCAAAAACAAATCTGTCCCAGTGAATCACATTTCCTTCTTTATTGTCCATATTATGATGAACTAAGATAATCTGTTTTAAAGAATTGTCTGCATGAAAACACCCAAAATGTTTTTTTGCCCTGATGATGGCAGATTAGCCTTGCAGTTTAATAATAATGCTAATAGGTTAGCTGCTTCTGTCTAAAACGCCTGGAAATATTGTCCGGGTGGTTTATTTCTTTAGCGTTACCTGTAATTTATGTTGCAACTCTGATTCTGTTTTCTTCCTGTGTTTATCACTGCCTCGTAATGGTTGGGAACATTGTGTGTGACAAAGTAATAAACTCAAATCAATCAACCAATTACGTGTAAAGTCACGTTTCGTGTGGTGGTGCTAGTATGCAGACAAAGATGCGAGTGCCCAGAGCTGTATGAGGTTATCAGGAAAACACAAAAGAAATCAAATTTACATAGCTGTACATTATATAACAATGGATTTTTTAAAATAGATTTCTACATTAAGCCATGAAGACCTGAGGCAACACTAACACCCATGTCTTTATGACTGCCTGTACTGTAGGCCCTATAGTGTTTGGATGCTTCTCACCCCAGAAGCAGGTGTGATGTGATTTTTACCTTTTCCAATGTGTATTTTCACAGCTCACAATGCATACATTGCTAGTGCATAGTTAATATTTTTAGGATCCAATCACACAAAATGTGCATTAAACGTCAGCGTTAGCGTGATGCAGTGGACACAAACCATATGCATCATAAGTGGGGGAGGGGCTTAAAAATCCAATTGGCTTAACGTTCACATTGTAGTCATTATCCATTCAAAATGGTTAGGTTTTATGAAAATAAAGATATTTTCATCACGTATACTCTTCAAAATTTTAAAGTTTAAATTCAAAGGCTATTGTGGCACTATTTTACCGGTCAAGCCCACTCAAGATGAAATTAGGCCAGACTAAATTGTGTCTGCCTGCATTAGACAGTATATTTGAAAAGAAATAAGTAAGGAGAATCAATGTGAAACTATATTAATAATCATATTATGACTATCATTGCGTGCACTCATTTTTTAGGGGCTTTAAAATAAAAGAGCATAGTCACTACATTTACCTGCATCCGATTCTGAAGGAAAGATTTGTGTTTGTGCTGCTTCAGATCTTTGTATCACAGATTTTCTTGCATGATAATAATTTCCATAAAAAAAAAAACATAATAACTCTGTTTGTGCTATCAGTGTATTGAAATATCCCATTATGAGATGTGGATTGAGGTACAAATATAATGCTGTGTAATAATCTCTGAATACACTCTTATTGAGCGGCCAGTCCCGAAAACACCTCAGTCTGAATGACAAGATAAAACAGAGAGAACTACGTGCTTAAGTGAAGATATGATGTGATGTCGCTGAGGCAAACAAGCCCATCTGGGCGAACAGCATGCTGCTACGGGAACGCTCTTTACCTGAGTGTGTGTGGGCGGTATGTTCCTGCGTCCGTAGACCCCCAGCAGCGCGTTGTGAGAGAGCGAGAGATTGAACTTGATGTAGGTTGGATGATGCACAGTCATATGAAACCTCCAAAAGAGTCCCGGCGGGATCGCCTGGCTCTGCTGACTGCCAATGTCGACCTCGCCGCGGTCAATGGCCCGGCCTCTCACCCACTTTTCTGCGGGTGCGACAAACACAGGTGGAGACAAGCATGTCGTTGAGTCAGATCCTGCAGATTTATCACTGGAGACATGGGGTCCTATTCAGTATCAGATGGAGCAATTAATAACCAACCCCATGTCCTCAAACATCAGCGCGATCAGCGGCTTCACTAATGGAGTGAGACTGAATAGACATCAGGAATGACTGAGCACTGGTGAAAATCCCACTTTTCAAGACACCATGCTTTGGCAATCCTTTGCATCGGCTCTGTACAAAGATGAACGGCTTTAGAAAGGAGAGTTTTGTCTGAGCACTGTCTACTGGGGCTTTGTCATGCGCTATATTAGCATCTTCTAACAAGAAAGAAGGACTATCTGTTTGCATGTGTGTGAAAGGAGAGAGAGGGAGCGGCGGGTGAGAAAAAGTGAGGAGGGCCGCGGCGCACACACGTGCACGCATGCATTCACAAGCTGCGTCAGAGCGGACAGATAGTGTCTTGAGTGAGAGCACGCCTTTGTGTGTGGAGAGAATAGGTCTTTCCAACAGTCCCCTGGCCATCAGCTCCTCTCCTCTCCATAAGCCTTTATCAACCACCAGGCCCCAGTCTTTTGTGTGGGGGAGCGGGCGAGGCTCTCCAGCCCTCTTTGTGTCGGGCCTTTATGGAGAGATATATCTCTGCTTCTAAACTAAGATGGAGGAAATACGGTGACAGAAGGGAGCCAGCCAATCGTTACGGCCACAAAGACTGAAGAACAGTTAGAAGCAGATTCATGGACACCGCCGTTCACTCTCAATCCATAACGCTCGCAGCTTTACCACTCCATTATGGCGACGCCATGCACACCCACGGGCTACCCAGCATATATCACGTGCAGCGTGACACAGAGACGGAGGTGGAAAGTGCTGGATTGTTAAGCACTTTTTAGCCATGCAAGCAACGTCGTGGGCATTGTTGCATCGGGTTGGTCTGTACGTCGTTCGGTCCGCCGCTTTGTTCCTGACCCCTCAACAGCTAAAGCAGTGAAGTTTTACACGGACATTCACAATACCCCCCGGTCATAAATTATACTGGCTTTGTTGATTCCCTGACGTTTGTGGGTTTGAATGAAATGTCTCATAAACCCTTTCTCCAGTGCCATCGTCAGCTCCCATCACATTCTGCCTGCTCGTAAACGTGAATATGTAATACGCCCGTCTAAGATCAAACTTTGACTGAGAGCATGTGAACAAAACAGTTCAAATGAAGCAAATATTCAAAACAGACGGGCGACTACAGCTGTGGACATGGAGGGCTATTATTGGAAGAGCTTTTCCTGCGCAATGTACAACACAAAAGATTATCTGATTGCAAAGTGGATGTGAGCTGTGATTCAATCAATCAGCTTTGCTTTGAGAAATCATGAACTATTTGTCATCTCTCACTTCATTTTAAACCCAACCGTCGGTACTTCTTAGAAAATTGAAATTGCACTGTCTCTACAGTGTAATTATGCTATAGTTCATGTTTGTACATACTGAGCATCTCTGAACAAAGTGAGCAACTGAGCACCTGCCAATTTTGACACACCTTGCAACCTAAAAATATCAGCGTACTGCTACTAATAAGACCAGTTTCTCTCTGCAGGGTCAAGTTCACAGGGTGACACTCTTATTTCAATCTCACTGTGTCCATGGGTGCACAGGTTGGACAAATACATGCAAACTGTGTGTGTCGACAATGTTTTGTGTTGACAGTGCAAGTGGAAAAAAATAAATTATTGGGTTTTGTGTGTCTGTGTGTGCTTGGAGCCACTGAAAACATGACTTCATCTGAGTGGAACTTTTCGAAAATGTGCATGACTCCATCATGGAAATACCAAAAACGCAACTACACTAACAATGTTTGCCTCCAGAATGACATGACTCCATGTCCATATTCTCCTGGGACTTGGTAGTTTTATAGTTCACATTCACCTGCAATAGCAATCTAACTTGTCTGTCCATACGAATGTCCACGTACTAGCTATAATTAATATTAAAAAGCATTGTGTGATTATGAGCGTGTATGTGGTTTTATTACAAAAAAACAAACAACGACTCGACATGCTAACTTACATAAGCTTTCAGTGTTTCATTTTAAAAACCTTGCCATGTTTTTCTGAAACAAAAATGTAAAAACGATGCGTTTTCACGAGAACCATTGTTCTGTAAATGAGGACTGTATTTGTATGTTCTCGTTAAATAAGTTGTGAAACTGTTCATGTAGTTTGAAGTGAAAACAACATGGAAACTTTAAGGAAATGAATAGTATCTTAATTAAATCACATATTGGCACCGTTTTGCAGCTGGTATGTGACAGTCATGCACCTACCAACAGGACAGGATTAGACCACTATGACTCAAAGATAATGTATTATCACACCAACAATAACACATGCTGTACATGTTGTGCTGTAATGTGCTTGGATATAACAAGACTGTTATTGTTCAGCTGTGGTGTCACTTCTAAACTCAAATGTACCTGCCCAACTTCACCATGTTCCTATTGTGAGCAGGCTTTACTCTATTAGCATTTGGCTCCGAGCGCTAATGTGCTACAACTCCTTACATGTCTGAAGCTTTGCACACTTCAAACAAAAATTCTCTCTCTAAAGACCTGAACTCATAAAAATGTCAAATAAAATGCTAATAAAGGCCCAAGGACTAGATTTTACTTTTATCTCCAATCTCATTTATCTTCTTTTTCTGTGGATTACATGGCTGGAAAAAAAAAAAAGTAAACTCATTAATTTGATAACCGATTGAAGTAGATTGAGCTGTGACACAAAGGGGGGGGGGGGGGGGGATAAAGTAAAAAGGGATTGGGATGAGAGTGAAAAGTGAGTTCAAAAAGGTGTGTAACAAAAGAGGAAAAACAGACAGGTGTCCTGTATGAAGCTTAAATTGTTCCTGTACTGAAATCCCCACCAAACAGAATAAAAAAGCAGCCTGGCAGAACTAAGGTAAGCATTCATGCATTCCTGCTGAGTCCACCTCAGCAGTCTACTCCTTCTAATGCTAATCCTCTCTCCTCTGCCTCGCCACAGAAATATGAAGGCCAGCATGGGGATGGATGTCCCGAGGAAAGCAGTCTTTTATTCAGCACTAGATGAATAGGACATGAATAGGGCATGGCAGTTGGCAGAACACTGGCAGGCAGACAGGCGAGCGGGCGGGCCAGCGAGCAGGCTGACTGGCAGGCTGGCGGGCGGATGAGCAGGCAGGTCCTTCTGATGCTAATTACTGTATCGTGCCTCTCCGGGTCTGATGCAACAAGGGGACAGAATGCTGCGATCAGGTCAGCCGGAGAGATGGGCGGTGGGATGGGAGACACGGGGGGATAGAGGGGAGGTGTGGAAAGATGAAATGGGGATGGGGTGGATAGGGGAGAAGAGAGGACCATGCCCATAGAGGAGGTGGTAATGGTGTATCGTTACAGCTGCTGATGCAAGAAAGAAGAAAAACCCTCCTTGCATCTCTCTCTTTCTGTCTCAGCAGTGAGGAATAACACTGCAGATCCAGTGAAAAGAAGGAGGGATCGAGGCATTTTGGGAGCCACGCAGAAACCAGACGGTTTGCACGGTGACTGAGGCTCCTCTAGGCCTCCCGAGCTGCTCAGATTACTGCTGTCAATCAATGTGTTCCACCCCTGCACCTCAGCACAAAAACCTGAGACCATGCTTTGAAAACATCTTTCAAAAGAGCAAGTCTCTGTTTACTTCTACTTGGCTGGCAAAAGCAACACACGCTTAAACAAGACAATGTGAGAGCAGCAAGGTAAATTTCCTTCACACTTTGGTGTCGCGCAGCAGTAATAAGGGAACTGTCGCTCTAAACTCACACATGCTATTGGTAACGCGGGAGGAAAAGTTAAAATAAATAAATAAGCGGCATCACATAACTCTCCTCTTGTGCTTTTCATCATTAGTCGGCAGTAAAGTTGTAAGCAAAGAGAGAGGAAAAAAAAGGATTAAGGTTTATTTCGGAAGTGTTGAGCTTCTTTAAAAGGGTGGTGATGAAAGTGTTGCAGAATCTGCTTCATGTCTCCCATCAAGCACAACGTGGCCTTGATGAAAATGATAAATCGTTAGTGGGCAGGTCCGCGGAAACCAACATACTGTACGTTGTAATAATGATGCCGCCTCAGCCAATTATAGTGGTGGTGCGGCATGGTGTAACTAATGCCCTCATTGACACTGTTTACCCACAATATGTAAAAACACATGTACACACTGCAACATTTTCTGCTAAATTAGCCCTTGAAAGGTTCCAGGGCCGCAGGACATCTGGATGACGACGCTTTTACATTTGAACTCTTCACCTCCGCCGCTTCTAATGACCAGACAACACCTCCATATTGTCAGCCTTCATCCGCCTCACAGAACGAGCGTTTGTCCGCCGCCCGTCTCTCTGAGGCTTGTGTGTGTCTCTGTTTTATGTGGGTCTAACGTGTGCGTATGTGTGTGTGTGTGTGTGTGTGTGTGTGTGTGTGTGTGCGTGTGATTGACTGTGCCGGGCCAATAATGTAGAGGAACTACATTAGGACTCGGGACACAAGGTCTAATTAATTTCTCTTGCCTACGGGTTATTCAGGTAAAACAATTACACCTGTAATCTATTTTCAAAGGAACTAAACTGTCTTTGCAATTAATGTTATTATCCCTCAGATTCTAATGAAGCAGAGAAAAGAGTAAGAGAGCAGCCGGGGTCGTGCTGATGGGACATGTCTGAAGGGACCGAGGCTGCGCGCGCTTGTGTGTGCGTGTGTGTGTGTGTGGGGGGGGGGTTTCGATACCCGAGCATAGGCCTGTCCGTGAATCTCGCACATATTGGTGCAGACAACATTAATAGCGTTCCAAATGCGGGAGAGATTGAGTTTTGCCGCAGGATGAATAAAAATATCACAATGGGCAAGGTCTCTATAATTGCTTGGATTCAATTAAGGGCCTTTTGAGCAGGTGGCTTAATAAGCTTTCAGCCTCCTCTCTCCACCGTGCAGCCTAATGAGTGTCAGTCAGAGTCAGGAGAAGATAATGCTCGTGGCCCCGGGGCCTTCCATTACTCTCTCGTCCTCAACCTCCACCGTCAGGGCCCCCGGGCTACGCCTGTGACAGACACGACTACCTGTTCACAACCTCTTCAATTAATGCCACTTCCATGGTTACACATGTCAGATGTATAAGTTGACGTGGGTGAAGCCCTTGTAGCTTAAACTGTTTGAGTCCAGAAAGAGGCATAGATGGAAAGAACCAGAGCTTAGATTTATGTGTTTCCACCAGACTATGAATCATTATTCTTGGACCGTTTCATTAGAAACACTTTTCAACCTCAGAACTTTCAGAAAAAATACAAAAAAAGTGATAATCTGAAGTCTCTCGAAAAAGCCACAAAAATATCTCAGTTCTGCTCAAATGTGTAAAATTGAATTTCTTTTTCTAATTATCCTTTAAACATCTTTTAATATCACCTTGAAGACAGACTTATTCAGGAAAATTTCACACCAATGTTTGGAACAGCTATAACAGTGCGCCAAAGAAATATCTAAGATTTCACAGGAAGGCTTTTGAAGGCTTGAAGTTGAAACCACAATATGAGTTGAACACAGTGTTTCATGTGGTAGGTTTTACTTTATCTTGTGATTATAAAATGACTACTCGATCAACGTTCTCTTGCGACACAAACGTTAATATGGGTTACTGAAAAAATAAAGATGAAATTGGAAAAAGAAAACAAAACTGAGGCTGCACTCCATTGAGAATACAGTAGCTAACAAGACACATATAATTTCATTAATTCATAAATTATAGGATAGAAGAACAGTAACGCTTAATTATTGTTAAGTAAACTTCTTTCTTTGGATCCACCAATAAATGTTTATGAAGGCTGCCAGAGATTTGATACGGTTTTATCCATATAATTTTATAGTTAACAAAGACATCATGTTGTGTAGAATATTGGCACAAGTGCTTTAATTTTTCATCACTACTGATATATAAAACACAAAGTTTCCTCGAATGATATATTGGGGAAAAAAAATGACGTTTTTCCAAGAAAAAGGCTGTGTGAATGCCAATAGCGTCATAATGTTGGTCATTCTGAATGTAATAAAACCAACAGTATAACAAGTTGCAAATGTTGTAATAAAAAAGTAAAGATTTTTTGCAATCATGATTAAGTGTTGCAGAATATAGATCCTCAATGACTGAATATGACTTCAGCCCTACTTATGTACGGTAATATCACATTATTGGCTCCTGCTATTATGTTTCAAAATAATTCCACTTCAATCATGTAAGAATGTATTACATATTAAATGGCATTATGATGATGGATCAAATATGGCTACTTGATCAACTTTCTCTTGCAAAACAAACCTTTCATACACACACACAAAAATTCCAGTGACGCAGATGATTACTGGAATATTTGTGTGTATGTATGACACCTTGTGTGTTGAAGAGAGAAGCTAGAAGAAATTCACTGGACTCGAGGATGATGTCGAGAGCTTTTACAGATGAAGTCAAGATATATATCTTAGAGAATTCAGAGAGCAGCAGTACACAGAGGACATGCTATCCCAATTCTGAGGAGCCAACCTCTGGAGAGCGTATTCATGAAGACTCCCAAAGCATACGAAATATAGGCATAATTTAGATAAGGATGTGTAGGGACTGCCGGTTAGGACATGATGACATGTCTTTTGGGAAAGTGAGACGGCCTTCAGACTGTATGATTCCTGCCAATGTCACAAAGTGGAGCAAACTGTCATTCATGTGATAAACTAGGTGAAAGAGCTGAAAGTGTAGACGAGTGGTCAGACCGAGTTGCATGGGATCTATATGAAGAGTGACCGTAGTTGATTTTTATTATTAAAAAGGAGAAATAATTCCTCCACATTTAATTTACCCTATTTCTAAGAGCAGTGAGCCAAAATAAACAAATAAATGAATGAAACAACAACAACAACAACAACAACAATAATAATAATAATAATAATAATAATAATAATAATAATAATAATAATACTAATAATAATAATAATAGATGGGGCAAAAACATAGTCAACAATAGTATTTTCGAAAAATAGTGACGTATTAGAGATACAGTCATAGTAGTGATCTTATCAGATTCTGAATACTCTCTGATTCACTTCCTGATTGGATGTCTGGAGAGTCAGTGGATGATGAGTCATATACAGACGTGATGCTGATGTGATGGTGGTCTAACAAGTGACGGGCTTATCTTGGGGGGGTTCCACAAATACACTAGTTTCATTCATCCGTCCATCCCAGGTTGTGTGTGTGTGTCGTGCACAGCCATTTTATGTAAGCATTTACATCCTTGGAAATACTGAGCGCAGCTGAACTAATTTGCTTTGCTTGATATTGCACATCTTGCAATGTTGAGATATCTTACAGCTCTGGATAAAACTATAAAGCTTGTGTGCTTTTGGAGTTCTTGCTCTGTAGCAAAGTGATATTTAATTACATATTGGACTATTAGAGTGTTATTACTGATTCACTGGAGTGTAAATACCATTTTAGTGTTGAATCAGATCAAGGAGGAGCTATTTTTATCAGCATCACAATTACAAACAGTTATATATCTATCAAAATATAACAATTGTGACTTTCAAAGTACCAACCTGAGAAATGACAACCGGTACTTAATAAATGCAGTGTCTGTGAAAGATTTTAGAATGTGCACTAGATTAGGAGAAGAGCATAAAATGGAAACCTTGAGCTGAGCACTGAAACCAAAATCCTGTTTAACCCCTTTGGGGCACACTGTGGCCAAAGAGTATTTTTCCCTTAAACGGAGGCTGTAGTCTGTTTACCAAGAAGATAAAATTGCCTTTCATTTATTTATTTTTTTATTTGTTGCCTTTGATGCCAGAGCCCAATACATCAATCTACTGCTCTCAAATGTCAAGAGTGAATAAACTCAAAGCTCCCTGCTCTTGTTAAAATGTGTCATCTCGACTCTACAGACTGGCTATGGCTGCAAATTAAGTTTAATTCCTTCAACTTATGTTTGGAGATGTTTTGAATGCCAGACAGAGTAACGGACAGACATGTTGCCACTGTTAGGCTTTCTCATCTTGAAGCACCCAGGCGGGGGGGCTCACTAAATGATCTATACTCGCTCTGCATGTGTATCTGTGTGTATGCGAGTGTGGGTGTGCATGTGTTACATCCTGAGACTGTATCCCAGCGTGAGAAAATCAATGAGACCAGTGTAACAGGGACCAGTCCATCAGCATTTGCACACATGCACAGGCACGCACACAACCCCGTCTCTCTCTCTCTCTCTCTCTCCTCCACATGCACACACACACACACACACACACACACACACACACACACACACACACACACACACACACACACACACACACACACACACACACACACACACACACACACACACACACACACACACACACACACACACACACACACTGAGCTCAGCCTCCCTCTCCTCCACTCTCTCTGCACGCAGTCTAGAATATTGATGTGCTCTTTAAGAGCCCTCCTCTCTGTCTGTGTCACATTCCATCCATCTACACACCATTTCCAACCACACCATCGGATAGAGTGAAAACAATTCGGGACCAACTCTCCCTTCATACAGCAGTTTACACAATCATCACACAGACTCAGATGGTGTAGCATGAGCTCCACGTTTCATCATCCGTGCATTATAGTGAGGCAATACGCCGCTCTACTGTATGTCAGTTTGTATCATTTCATATCGTTAATATATCCACAGTTCCACGTCGAGTGAAATATTATATTCAAACTCTGATCTACTTCATTAAGAGAGGGACTCCACTGGCAGAAAATCTCTTTCCTGGTTACTTCAGCTTTCATCCTCACCAGAGAAATTTCTGTGTGAGTGTGTGTGTGTGTGGCCATGTCTCTTACGCGCATGGCAGATATAAAAAATAAAGGGGGGGGGAAGCCTGAGGTTGATTATCGTGGGGTGAGTGGCAATTAATGTAGCACTAATTAGAGAAGCTTTTATGTGTGGAGGACTTGGAAGGGCTGCTGGTGATCTCTGGAAGCTGCAGGAGAGATAGCGCGAGGAACATAAAACGCAGCACGCGCAGGCTTGACGAGGCACTAGCCATACGCACATGACACAACATGTCAATTAGCATCTAGCGCGGCGGTACAAGCTGCTTCGTAAGGTAGATTAGGATTCTGTGGCTCTCCGATTGTGATTTTGGCGAGGAGCCAACAAATCAAACAGAGAGCCGATCTCTGGGAGGGCCTATCTTTCATGGCATTGAAGCTGACATAAAAACAACAAGACTAAAAATACCTGAACAAGAAATACAGGAAGATTACTACCTTCCAATCATTCTGCCAAGCTTGTTTCATCTCTCCCTACTGTGTCATCAGTTTATATCAAAACAAGACGAAACTGATAACTATCCTCCAATCAGTGTCCTCAGCCATCTTCATGCTTCCACTGCTATGTTGTCGCTTGCATTGATAGTGGCGCATCAAGTGGAAAATCAGTTATTCCAAACTAAAAGACGGCCTCGTGCGTCTTAGTTTCTATGCTTTGTAGGCAGGAGTCATGAAAATCGTTTGGAAGATGTTTAAAGAAGAATCTTGCTTTAATGTTAGGAATTTATCTTAGCTTGTGTTTCTCTCTCTGGTGCAACCATCAATCATAACCCCCCTCCATCACTCTCACCACTCTTCTCCTGCTCGACACAGTTTTTATCCCCTTCCACCCCCCCACCATCCTTTGCAGTGTAATCTAGGGGATTGTGTGGTCTCTTGGTGTGAGAGGTGATGGGTACAGCAGGATGAGCGTGATAATCTGCCACACTGGATTACAGCCTAATCTCTAATCTCTCTGGCCTTCCTCTGCCCGGGGACCACCTCCACCGTGCCAATTTTATTAATCTGAGCCCCCTGCATCAACGGCTTAGCTTTGCCCATTTTGATTTCCCCGGCTTTCATCAAGCGTACACGGCAATCGGAGCTGAAACAATAGATTGTTGTGACGCAACCGTCAGGAGTGAATTCCTTGACCCTCGCCTGCTCTATTGAAGGATTTAGCTACTGATGAGAGTGTTAATCCTCACATTGTGAGGATTCATCAAGAATAGTTGCTTTAGGGATGTCCCAGGTTGTCTAAATTGCAGTGGGTTGCAGTTTGGCTCGGGCATTTCCCCCCCTATAAGTGCTGAACATGTGCTCCAACAGCATCCGACGTAATATCCATCAGTCAGACCGAGCATGAAGGTGGCTGTGTCCTGTCTGACTCCATGACCTGAAACACTCGCAATTAATGTCCCATATCATGGGGTTAAATTGGTGTTAGTAATTCCTCCGGCTAGTTGAGAGATGGCAAAGTGGGGTAAAGCTTTTCCAGTCACGTACAAGCTAAGCGGGAACATGATTAACCAATTACCGAGCCTTTCTAATAAATGTGTAATCAGTTGAAGGCAGATCTCTGGACTGATGTATCTGTGTTGTATTGGATCAACCATTGTCCTCAGTGTGTTGCATCAGTAATCCAGAGATTAAATGTAATCAAAAGTCATGACAGTGGAGTTGAAACTAAACATGTTGCTGAACTAATATTTAATTCTTATTGGAACATTTACAATCAGAAATATTTGTGTTCTGCCCAATTATTTTGAATAATTTTGCTTATAAGGAATACATGATGAATACATTATGATTCACATCTCAACATTTGAGGTCAACACTATAATCTCTACAGAGGTACATCTTTTTCTTTTTTTTTTTGTTCTTGTGCACAATGCGCGCTTTCTGTGTTTTAATTCAAAAGAAATAAACGGACGCCGCATTAAAATGCCACATCTCACCTTTAATCTGTGTCACACCTCATTACAGAAGGAGTCGCATGAGATAAAGCCCTTTTAATACATTTTTGCACAATATTCAAGGACTAAAAGTAATTGGATATGTGGCAAATAAATGTTTCCTTGGCTGATGATGGTCATTTTAACAGAGTGATGCACAAAGGAGCTGAGCGGTGCCTGAGGGATGACCGTGTGCTGCCATAATATTGAGGTGGAGTAGCCTGTTAATGTGGAAACATGAGAAGAAAAGAGAAACTATCTACAGGTATTAAAATGTCTTATTTTACCCTCATCTCAAAAAAGCAGATGCACAGAGCAAATGTAATGTTGAAAAGCAAAGAAAAAACTAGTAGACAAAAAGAATAAACCTCATGAACGATTGAAAACTTATTTGCACATTGAAGAAAGACTTTTTCATGATGATCATTTTAGCTCTTTCCACGAAACTCACAAAGCACTTGTGGATGTGGATGTGTTTTACTTGTAATGGCCAATGCATCTGGTTGCAGCTGTCTCCAAACTCACTCTTGCCTTATCAACTATAAGGCTTGCAAATTAGCTTTGGGGGTAAATCCACAGAAGCTAGGATTTTTAAACGGGAACATAGAACAGAAGCTGTGCTACAGGTTTAATAGCACTAAGAAGCCCAAAATGTTAAATTTTCGGACAAAAACACTCACAACTAACCTCCTGAAACACTTCAGCAACATGTCGGCCTTCAGTCTAACAAGAGAACAAAAAGCTAACCAAGGTCAGATTGAATGTTGCAGCTATTCATCATTGCCCTTCACTTCTTCACTGCTTTAATGATTTTTCTTTTTACTTTGGAATGGCAACAAATGAAGTAAAACCAGCCAACGCATCCGACCGTCTTCTATACGGTTTTGAACTTCAGGATGCTGGATGATGGAGCAGGTTACAACGTGCAGAGGTCACCAATCCAACACAGAGATGTAGCTGACACGCGCACATTTACACCTACAGGCACCTTATGGTCATCGTTTTTATGTTCTTGGACAGCGAGATGTTCTTTTTACGGGGTGCTAACCAATACACCACTGCCAGCCAACACAGATAAAAGAGAATGAAGTGAAACACACTCTATCACAGTTTTCAAAGTGTGGAGGGAACCTCGAGATAATTTTTGGGGGGGTTTGTGCAGAAACAAGAAGAATAAGATATAACTATTATAATCATATGGTTAGCTAACATGAGATGAACGAGGGAAAATGAGTGACTTTCTAGGATCAACAACAAGACAAGAGAATGTCTTCAGGCTTTTTTTTCCTTCTTTGTTCCAGTGTAAAGAAATACATTCATGGAAGCGTTCTACTCAGCTTTGCATGCCAGACTTTGCACCAGCAAACCTTCTGGGAACTGAAACTGAGCCCCGAACAGTTAACACCGAGACTCAACCCTATGCACAACCATGGGGGACTTTAGGCCTATTATAATCAAATGGAAATGTTTTTTTTTTTTAAGTGCAATCTAAAGCCTGTCACTTCTCAGGCTGCAGTTTCTAAAGTGTCTATGTTTTACATTGAGTCACCCTCACAGTATGGGTTGATATAAAACAGCGATTTTATAGCAAAAACGTTGAGAGCTTTCACTGCTGATGTTTGGTTGTTGGTCTCCTTTTAAAAAGTTTACATTTTTTTTTGCTTTTTTATACTTCTTTTGAAAATGATTTATTTAGATATCAATAGCTCCATAGTGTGTTAATTGCAAATATGTGCGAGCTGAGAGTTTTTAAAGTTAAAGAAGCTATAGTGAAGAAGAAACTTATTCTGACTACGAGCAGGATTAATACCAGATTAAGGCTCTGTTTCCATGACAAGGTTTTAAGTGTAAACATTGTTTTTGTGTTCTTGAAAGGTTTTGTGTTTACACAGCAGCATTTTGAAAATTATGTCCATTTTCAAGGAAATAGCAGAAAAGCAGAAAACAATGTATTGTTTGGCCAATAGTGTGTGCGGTTGGTTGTTTTTGTAATGAAACCACACACACTCAAACACACACACATGCACAGAGAACAATACACTATTAACATTAACAATGGTCAGTACATAAACATTCATATTGACAGACTGGGCGCCATAACATTATTGTTATGGCGCCTTGCATCATTGATGTTATTTCCCATCTACGCGTGCAGAGGAACAAATCACTACATCAGTGGCGTACATGCACAGTAGCGGCATTTCCAAAAATGCTTTAAATGGAGACAAAGTCGAAGTTGCACCAAGCACCATTGTCATGTAAACAGAAGGTAAAATACAGATTATTGGCGAGACTTTACTCATTCATATTATTTCAAAAAATATTCTGTCTAATTTTGCTCAAACCACACTAAACCAGCCTTTACGAAAACGTACACTGTATCACAGTAAGAAAGCTTCAAGACTTTTCATGTGCAGGCAGTGATTTATGTCCTCTGACAGGGGGCTCAAACCTCTGCTCCAGGACACTTCACATATGCTCATTCAACACCTTTAATATTCACAGACTTTCAAACGGTTGTATTACATTTGTTTTGTTGTTACTCGGGGGAACACCCTGTTGATAACCGAGCACAGAACATCTGTCATAGCCGTTGTGTTAGCGCTCGCGTGCCGCCTCACCTCTGTCACCAGCGTGTGTGTTGTCGGGGTTGAGTGTGTCCAGCAGGTGGATGGAGCTCGTGGGTCTGGTTTTACCGCGGTCCTCCTGCTGATGGTCCGCCGAGCTCAGGCCGTTCTCGTACAGCTGGCTCTCGCCGTGCCGCAGATGCCAGGTCAGACCTAACAGGTGGACCGCTGCATGCGCGCGCACCCACACACACACACACACACACACACACACACACACACACACACACACACACACACACACACACACACACACACACACACACACACACACACACACACACACACACACACACACACACACACACACACACACAGTGACAGCCAAAGACAGAAGGAAAGGTAGGGGAGAAAAAAAGATCATTATTCAAGATGTGCAGAAGGGTGTGTCTGAATCTCCTTTACTGCCCATATTGGAGCACTCACTGTTTTTATGTGTTTATTAGTAGTGGACAATTAGCAAATACACAGAGAACACGTTCACGGACCAACTGCACCTCGCACACACATGTGGCATGCGCACTTATATGTATGGAGAATGTGGCAAAGGTGGGCAATTACGGCAGATCTTCAGAGCTGGAGCCCAGGGCTGGTATTAAAGCGCTAACACAGTCTTTTATGCATGACTAATGATGCTTTGAAAGCTGCTGCTGATTCACAATCCATATGGGCCTTTTAAACAACAAAGGGTATGGGAGGATGCTGGATCACCCCTCCTACTCATACAAATGTTTACTGGGACAACAATCTGACATGCTGTTATATAAAAATAACCAACACCTGCCCATTAAGAAAAAGACTGTTGGTAAAGTGTTCAGTAAAGCGCTCACTTTGCTTGAACCAATCATCAGGTCCCATTCATGAGATTGTAGTTTTAGAATCTCAAACCTTTGTTTTGATTGTCTTTGCTGATAGGGAGAACAAAGCAAATGAAATAAATCATTGCATTTTCTTCTCCTCTGACACATTTGGAACATCAAACAAAGGCAAAGACTCAAATCACAAAGTTGCTGTGCACTGGTGGCAGTCAGAGGACGGCTGCTGCATGCAGATCAAGGTAGGGAACTTCTAACGACTTCAAACATCTTCACTGTCTGTCCTCTGTCTGCTGATTGCCGACACCCAGAAGAAGCACTTGACACCAGCTCGTGAGCGCTCGCACAAAATGGCTGCTTAGAAAAACAAATCCACGATCATGCGACACAATCACACAGGTATGGTTCGTGCATTAATGCACCTGCAATGTCCACGTATGCATACTTTACACACACACCACACACACACACACACACACACACACACACACACACACACACACACACACACACACACACACACACACACACACACACACACACACACACACACACACACACACACACACACACACACACACACACACACACCCACGATCCCCAGCAGATGAGGAATACCTAATTAAAACTCTGTATAGTTCAAAGCCATTTTTCAATTTCTTTCCATTGCAGAGGCACATTAAAAAAGCAAAAAGAGGTATTTTCTCTGAAAAGTATTGCAAATCTATGATGAGCTCTGAGAGTTGAAACCAGCATGGTCCCATGCTCCGCTCTGGCATGTGTGAAGGAAAGAGGGGGATCATACGTTTTCAACTTCTGACTAGCCACCATTGGTTTAGCTATCTACTCATGCACAATATGAGCTCTTCAAAGCAGAACACTGACGATTACTAGGGCCATGAGGGAGACGTCATGCATCATTTAGTTCAGACTAATTGAACTGTCAGCCTGTGACGAGACCTGACGTGGACACGCACAGATTCTTCACATCAGTGTGAGTACAAGTCACTCATTTTAAAATATTGACCCACTCCACTTTCTCACTCTCTCTTCACTGAGGTCTTCTGAGTTGAAAAAAATAAGCTTTTTTTCCCTTTTTCTTTTTTTTGTTTCTTGGGGGGGGGGGGAGGGGGGGGGGGGGTCATTAATGCAATGTTTTGAATTCAGTTGTGTTGACTCATTCAGATGATGAAATAAAGGCATCTGACAAACTGTAAGTCCAAGGATCTTCGTTGTAAGTGCAATTTCATGGCTTTAGTTCTAGCTAAATCCTCTGCGCTTGCCGGGTACTGTACAACTTTGTCTCTAGAAGTCAGTTGGAGGTACAACAGAAACTTGTGGAGAAAAGACACAATGATGATGAAAGTCATTGATGAAGGTCAGAATATAAAAGACGTGAAGACTATTTCAGTGACTTCAGCTTCAATCCACAGCCTATTGTTAACTCCCTCCTATTAAAAAACATGAAATATAGTATTGCACCTACAAATGTAGGTTTGTATTCATCATCACTGTTTGTACTGCATTATATTTCGCAGTGGAGTGGAACAACCTATCATGGTTTCATAAATTAGTCTGTAAGAGTGCTCAGTGAAGGATGACAAGTTATTCCCAAACTGATACATTTAGTTTCTCCACCATTCAATCTCGGCTTCTCCAATCTCTCCTCACTTCCTCTCATCTGAATTGCTTTTTCTTGCTCTCCTTGTTCTATGACCGAACCCCCCCACCCCCCACAACACCCCTCTGCTGGCCAAGTGTTACCCACTCCAGTTCTGACTCTGCAGCGACAGTCCTCACCAGCTCCCCTACCTTCTCCTCCTCACCACTCCATGCCTCCTCAAAGGACCCTCAGACCCCACTTCTGCTGCTCCTCCTCATCAGCCTCTCTCTCTCTTTCCCTCTCTCTCTCTCTCTCTCTCTCTCTCTCCTCGTCGTTCCCACTCTCTTGTTTTATGGCTGTTGACCTTTTGCCACGAGACTTAGCTTCCAGACACACACATTCATGCGCACACACACAAGGCTTCGAGATTGTGATGAGGTGATTCGTGCATATGCTCTTGTAACTTTGAGGACCTCGTCTGGTGTCCTAACACTGATATTAACACTTGTGCTTCTTGCTTGACCAACCAAATTCTTGGTATTTAGGGAGAGAGTGCTTGCAGAGCTGTGAAATGGCTTCATGTTTGTGGCTACAAATGTAGAAAGAGACGAACCAGCAACCTAACATCTCATTCTGGTTTGCTTTCGGGTGGCTGGCGGCTCAAGTGCCTCCCAGACTTTGACGGCCATGAAACTATACTGGTTGAATTGGTTTAAAAAAAAAAAAAAAAGAAAGAAAGATAGAAAAAAGATGAGCAATCGCTGCATGAAGGCTTATTCTTGACCTTGGAAATGTTATTTTGACAAAACAATAGTGTCTCAAGGACCTCTTTCTTGCATTTTCAGATTCACAGAAGGAGCCCTCTCAGTTGTCATAGGGATATGCACTTGTCCTGAGGTATACTTTCATCATAAGCTCCCATAAAACCTTGAAGGTGGAATAAACTGCCAAACACACATCTCTGTTTGTAAATTTCACATAATTTCGGGAAGAAAATGTAAGCAAAATGTAGTGCAATTCAATACACTGCTGCCATGAGTTTAGGCCTCATGTTACTCTAATAACTTAAAATGTCTTACATTGCAGTCATTGTGCTTTTCATTCACAATCATTTGATGTCTTGCCACATCATTTCAGTAGGAGTTCAAATGAATAAAAGGGGAGCACAATCCACAATTACTGAGGTGAGGATCGGGGCAATATCAAAATACCAACACATTAGCATCGATCAGCGCTGTGCACATGGTTTTGGCAATAATTCAGCAGGCCGTGGGAGGAATGCATTTAAAGCTTAAAAAAAGTTAAATACAGAACTACAAAAATAAAAGAGTTTACCTAGTCTCCATAAGCAGACTAAGAAATTGGGAAAACTGATATTTTCTATGAATTAATACATGTTTGAATACATTAATTCATACAATAGATTGAATACAGCATCAAACACACACAGTAGAACAGCCATTCAAAGTGCATTATACTCAATACAAGTCTTGGGAATATTACAATAAGTAATGTGTTACTGTGTCAGCATTACTTTAGCAGTAATGTGCTGCATGTGGGGCTGCTGTACAACAATCTGAAGTGTTAGTTTATATGTTTATATCAAAGGCTACTGTTACACTTAACTACTGATACCAAAAGACAAGTGGTTGTTGTGTGAGCAACATGAGAAAAAATAATGCGTATGAACTTCTAATTAGGAATTTGTTCAGATCTGTTATCACATTAACATTGGTAACAATGCATTTCAGGAGTCATTACAGAGTGATGGATGTATGTGCCAGTATTTTTTCCAGTGCTTTCTTAAAGTAGCACTCATCTCTGCTTTGTGTATATTAGGATTGACAACAAGGACCTAAAATGGCTCTAGAAGTAAATGAGTATGTCAACCAGCGACTCTTCAGTCAGGTAAGAAAGGTTTTAATCTATTTGTCATGACAGAAAAGTTCAAACGTTCAGGCACAAAGAGCTTATGACCAGCGCTGGTCCCCGGGAGAAATTAAAGTGCGTTGTGATTCTGACAGCATATGTTTTGAGTCTGCACCACACGTGGAGCAGGACAACCTGTGTCTCTAAGTAATATTCATGGCATCGCTTGAAAAATATTTAAATGCCACTCGACAAAAATATACTTCCTCCCATTTCTCAAATCTGCTGCTCGCCAGATTTGACACATCTCTCATCCCTTTCCATGGACACACATCGTACATACACACTCGCACAGAAACACACTTAGACACAGCGTGCAGCCAGTTATGCGAGCAGCATGTGCTCAGCATGAACCTTCACTCTCACTCTCTTTTTCTCCAGCTTGTCTATCCATCGCTCCTCCGGTGTCCATCTTTCAGTCTTGCAAAAGCGTTACGGGAACCCGTCTCACGTTGGAGAGTGACTCGGAGTGAGTCCAGTCATTATAACCGGAGAAGAAGCAGCGGCAGCGGCGCAGTGGCAACAATGAGCAGCAGTGCAGTGAGCTAACAGGCCGAGGCCCTCGCGCGCATGAATCATTGATCAGTGTGACAGCGAGATGACTGCCAGAGGTAATAGGACGGCACTGCTGTGAGGGGGTTCAGTGCTGTACCCTCGCTGTCGGCTTCCCCGCCGAGATGTGTGCTGAGGATGAGGCGGGCTGAGGAGAAGAGTGCGGGGTGTAGGGAGAGACTGAGACGGTACACTATTAAAAGAAAAGAGGCACTTGGTGTGGCTTTTTTCCCCCTCCTCACGTTAACTTAAACTACCGCAGAGAGAAATGAGAGGGAACATAAGATTCTGAGCTGCGGGGAATTCGTGAATGAAGTTAGCGAGGCTGCTGTGATAACAACCCCTCCATTAGGGCTTTTGTACATCAACAGCTGCGATGCGAAGACGTACAGATAGGCATATCTTTATCACAACTGCATTTAATGACGAATGTGGAGCAATGGATTCTCCTCGCCGCGCTGTGCAGACCGGCAGGTTTTTAGGAGGAGCCGGCTATTTGAGCTGGTAGCCGCAGTGATAATGCTAGCTTGCTGCTGCCGTTGTTGCTATTATTGTTGTCAGGCATGTGTGTCTCTCAAGATTAGATAGAAATGATTGTGGGCTCCAGTGATGATTAGATTTCACACTTGTGATGGGAGAAAGGGTGGGAGATGAGAAGGATTGTGTTGGTGGATGGGGCTGTGTGTGTGTGTGTGCGTGCGTGCGTGTGTGTGCGTGCGTGTATTAATCCCTGTGTTACACGGTATGTAGTTATCTGGTATTTGTAGCAATCCTGGTCTGGGCTGTGGGGGCACAATGGGTGAGATCGACTGAATATACAGTCCTATTGATAAGCATTACGGCCAAGGTAGCACTGCAGTCAGTTAAAAATGATTTATCAATACTCTCACAAGCAGCAGGAACACACCCAAGCCTGATTGCCAAGTTCTTCTCGCTCAACGACAGAGCTAACCACCAACTATATTCTGTCTGACAACCAAAGACTACAGCTGGCTCTGCCCGGCAGCAAGCACTTTCAAGAGCATCAGTCATTCGATTTAGTGTGTACTTTAGCATGTACAGTAAAGGCAATCGCTCATCCAAGTTCTGCATGGCTGTGTCAGCCTCTAGCTAAGCCAAAACTTCTGAGGGATGGGTGAAAGAAAAGCAGAAAGAGAAAGAAGGGTGGGGTGGGGTGGAAATGGTGTGTAGAGGGGAGTCAGAAAGAAGAGAAAGACAAATGGGTAAAACAAGTGTGAAGGAGAGTGAAGGAGAGGGACTTCAGAGCCAATAAAACAAATCTGTGTCTAAGTCAACGTTGGAGCAGAGACTCGGAGCCCGGGGGTCCGCCTGCCCTCCCGCCTTTTTTGCGAGTCGACCCCTGCTTCACTCTGACAGACAAGAGGTGCTAAAGTGTTTTTCTTTCTCCCCTCCACAAACTCCTTGAAAGCTACTAATACCACTGTCATGACTGCTTAAGTGTGCGTGTTTGTGTGCGACTGCTGACATTTCCCTCCCCCTGACTGGTATAAACCTCGGGACTCATCACCGGTTTGACCTTGCTAATCTGGAATGGGGAAGTCTTGTTTGGATAACGGGATAAAACGTTGCAGAAAGAGGGATAAAGGCAGAGCGGAGGTGGCGACACACTTCTCGCGTCGCGAATGATGAGATTTGCTGTGTATCCTGGTGTTTATTTACCAGTAAAACTCACTGTCACAGTTATCTAGTTAGTCACGGTAGCGACAGCACACCAAGTCCGACAGATCACAGCTTCCTGCTTCACGCATTCCTCTGTTGTTCTCTCGTTCGCGATCACGCCTCCTCTCTCTTTCTGTCAGAGTCTCCCCCTTTCTGCCTCTGTCTGTCTCCCACTTGCTTGTCTTACTGATCTGGTCCCTTTCTGAAAGCTGAGTCATGTTGCCAGGGACAGAATAGTGTTAAATGAGCAGAAGATTGGCGCCATGTTACATTTCCCTCCGGCAGCCACCATCCAGCTCCACTGAGAGCTGAAGCACTGCAGACAGCCACATACAGCTCAATCTCTGTGCAAGTGTGTTACTTGTGTGTGTGCGAGCGTGAATGTGTGCGTGCTTGTGTGCGTGTGTGTGTGTGTGTGTCTATACAAGAGAGTATACTACGGAGAGGATGAAAAAGATAAACAAACACTGTGCATGGGTGTAAATTGCCCTGCACAACTGTGTGCACGTGCGCTTGCACGTTCCTGCCTGGTGAACTATTGGAGCTATTGAGGCTATTTTATTGCAGCCTCTCTGACCTTCTGAAGACATTTTACCAAAGGCCTCTCTCCCCATTCTGAGCTTTCTGACCACAGTCTGTCTAGCCATTTAAAGCAATTTTACCAAAGGCTTCTCTAGCTGTTAGGGCAGTTTCAGCAAAGGCCAGTGGGTTTCTTAGAGCTGCATCAGACGACCAAAATAGAGGGCTGAAAACAAAGAGAAACTGGACCAATCAATACAAGCCCCAATGAGGCATGAAGCAGCTGGCTGAAAGAAGCCGGGACCGGAGAGCACAAACACACACTGCAGTGGCCTTCACATACACACATCGACACACATCTGGACTAACAAGCAAGAGTATTTAAGGCTGGATTTCTTTTTTGTGTTGTTTTTTTTAACTAAAGAAATGCTGCTAGCAGCAGTACAGGTGCTAAATTTAAGTCAAATAATTATGTTCATGCAACAAAGCAAGATTAGGCATCAGTTTGTGATCAAGCATAGAAAACCATTGGGATGAAACCAGCTTTGGAAAAGTATACGTCATTTACTAACTCTAGAAAATCTGATAACAGAATAAGCACAAACAGAAAAAAAGCAATAGTCATTGAAGAGTAATGCATCTTTACTGTACTGTGATTGAGTCAGAGTGTGTAACAGTGGGTTTTTGTGTCTGAACCGTGCTGAGCCAGAACACTCCTAATAGAAAGGTTTTTTGTTCCCAGGCACCACTGGAAACAAGTTGTAGCAGTCAATCTTACCCACTCAGCAATGCTGAGTAGATAATTGGTTGCCGGTTGCCCTCCTTGACAGTGCTGCACAATGAAGAGGATCGCCACTGATCCCAGACAAACAGGCGACCACCTGTTCAAAAACTTTCCTTTGGGGAAAGGTAACATTTCATTAGGGCTCTGCTGACTCAGCACCTCAACAGCTTTATCCCGACAGCCATCGCCCGACTCAGCTGACCCTCTGACATTACCTCTGTACATAATCTCTGGCCTCCTGCCCACCACCTGCCACCAGAACAGACTGCAATCCCCATTATGCAGACGGCTCACTCTCATGGGGTTATTATTGCTATACAATGCCGGTACAAGATAATGAATGCAGTATAGCACGCACTGCAATGTTATGGGCATAATATTTACCATTAGGTACCGTTTCCACAAATGTGAAGTCATCATTTAGTCTACTTTTGTCCTTTATAACACCTACAGGCAACTTAAGGAGCTTATATCCCTGAAGGTTTGAAAACTTTTAAAGCACTTTTTCCCCCCCCACATCAGCTTAGTGCAGCCAACTAAAAGTACAGTGGAGTAGCCTGTGCAATGGCTTGCAGATAGTGCTGTGTGATTGCACACAAGCTGTACTTCAGACTGAATAAAAGAAGTAGATCTTCAACAGAGTGAATCAGCACATTTGACTCTCTCCAATTTAGACCTGGACTCTTTCATTTTTGCCTTGTTTTCACTTCCCAATGGATTCGCTCAAAGTTCCATCGTCCTTGTCCTTTGTGTCGGTACTCTGAAGAACCAGGCCAAGGAGTTTCTCTATCCAACAGCCATATTAACTGTGTTAATGTCACACATAGTTAGTGAGCTGGAGCTGTATCTCTGTATAAGGCATTAGAGTCATGACTTCCTTAATGACAGCTACTCTCGCTAATGCACCCATGAATTGTTCTGTTCGTAACAATCACCCACATAATCAGTCTTGGTAGGTTGGTAATAAGAGATATTGACCTTGGTTGTGTTAACAGCAGAAACGGCCCGAAAGCAAAGAGAACTGGACTCTTGCCCCCCCCCCCCCCCCCCCCCCCAAAGGGTTACACACAACTGAGAATACTTTTGTAAGATTTTATTAAACTGTGACGAATTATGTTGGAGCCTGAAGCTCCAGGATTATAAAGTACAAAAAAACCCAAAAAAAAAAAAAAAAAAAACTGGCTGGTGTGCACACCAGTACTGGTATAAAACCGAGGTCCCTGAAACTATGATTTTGAGGTCTTATATGGATAAAGGACAAAGGACATTATGTCTAATATGGATATATGGAATAAAATGGATTTTCCTGCTTGAAAAGTCCACTTTTCATTATTTTACAACCTCGTATACTACAATAAACACGCTTAAGGTCAATTACTTTGTCAAAACACTAATAACCCCAGCATACTAGAAGAGGCCAGTTAGTGCCTAAAGATGATTAGGTGGAAGCAAAAAAAAAAAGAGGGATACAAAATCTGAGCACTTTTGATGAGGATTGAATTGGAAAGATAGAAAGATGTTCTGATCTGCAGCGGGAAGCACCTGCCAAAAAACTGAAAAGACCAAATCTGGATCTTTGGTCTCATACCAAAGATAGGCAACAGTGACATTTTTAATTTTGGCTTAAAAATCTATTATCGTCCGTTGGAAAGTGTGAAAGTTTCGAAGACAGCCGAGATCACAGTTGTGACAGCTGCTATGAGCTACAGCTGCTAACAGCCAATAAAAATGACCTGACTATCAAAGTGACACGAGTGCTGCACCAAATCAATAATAGGAGAGAAAATACAAGACCACATCCACATCCTCCATCTCCTTCTGTACTGAGCTGCACATAAATACCAGTACAACTAGAATTCATCTCTCTGCAAGACATTCTCTGCACGCATAAAGTCTTCATGACGCAAATGAAGTTTCACACACAGATCCAATAACTATGCATATGATGAAGCAGTTTTATTTTTTTTGCTTTTTTAAGTATCACCAGCTTTGTGAGATGGACATGCGAAAGACAAGTAATAAATTGTATTTTCTTTTTGTGGTCTTTGGAATATATCATAAATGTATCATCAACACAATATCAACATGAGAAACAAACCTACTGCAAACGAGTGTTTCCATGCACAACATATTGAAAATTACATAATTTTAAATAGAAATCATTAATTTAATCATTTGAATCGATGTAAAGCCATAATTATTTCAATGCTGGAAAGCCGAAATGCAGTCAGAAGCACAAAAAGAAATAAATAAAGACGTAATTAAAAACAGCAATTTCAACAAATGTCTGCTTCTCAGGCCCCGTTTTTCATGACAAAGTTTTAATTGAAAACATCCGCATTGCATTTTCGTTTCACAAAAGTTTCATGTTTAGACAGCAACAGAAACAC
The DNA here is from genome assembly GCF_963422515.1 of Blennius ocellaris. Classification (NCBI taxonomy): domain Eukaryota; kingdom Metazoa; phylum Chordata; class Actinopteri; order Blenniiformes; family Blenniidae; genus Blennius; species Blennius ocellaris. Next base: position 15,425,456 of record NC_137658.1, on the reverse strand, counting down.
TGAAAACTATGTCATTTTCATGCGGTGAGCAGTAGCATGAAAGTTTTCCACAGTTGGAGCATTTTAAAAAAGTTTTACTTTAGGAGGTGTTAAAAACTGATGTTTTCATGGCTCTGAGTAAAGTTGTCATGCAACATCGAAAATGCAACTAAAGTTTTCCACTTTCACCCGAAAATGTTGCGTAAACAGTGCCTTACTTTTTGTATTTATCATGAAACATACTTTCCTTGCAATACTTCTTCAATAAGAATTGCATACTAGTACTAATACGAAGTACTGCAATATTATAGAAGATGTTAATTGAAGATGTTAATCTGATGTCAAAAAGCTCTATTTTTCACCCCACACTGTACTCGTTCACATGAAATATTATCGCTTCATGTCTCCTTTTTTACCTCAAAAGGCTATATAGAACAATTTGTACCATTGAAACGATGGCAGGCTAAATACTGTAAAGTGCAACATCCTCAAAACAAAAAGTTGAAACATTATTCTGGGGGTTAATGATGTGAGTGTAAACACATTGCACACATTTAGGATAAACCGGACCTACTGCCGAAAAGCAGAAACACCACACTCCATGTGAGTGCTCACTAGACTTTTAGCAGTTATTCCTTTTATTCAAAATGTGCCTCAGCTATTAATCTGAGCAGTTTTTGATCGGCCGTCAGTTGTCGTCTCGGTGTGCTTTCATCAGCAGCGGCGCTTTAGTTCACATAACAGCCGATGCTTATAAGCTGACAGCCTCGTTCAGTCTATCGACCTCCGTCGAGGCCGAAGCATAAATAAACTGCGTTTGTGTGAAGCTAACGTGCAAATTGAAGCAGCGATCACCAGTCGCAACTCTTGTCTTCCTCAGGCCTGACAGTAAAACTTCCCAAAGTGCCGCCCGAACATTTACAACTAAGTCAGTATTAGCCGATTATGCTTTTACAACAAAACCTTATGTAAATAGAGTCTGACAGCTCAATTTTAAACAATTAGCCATAAAAAGGACAATCACGCTTGTGAATCATCTTATTAAAAAAGAATGATCCAACTCATGATTCAGAAGGAGGTCAAACATTCATATTGTACCATTTAAGCATGTTTTTTATGCCAGAATAAGATACATTTCTATACAATTTATACTTAAAACATTAGACCTGTTCACAGAGATCGGATCGGATTAGATTAGATTAGATTACATTAGATTACATTATTTATCAATACATACCCTAAACGTACATATTGGATAATACATCTTACTTTTAATCTTATATTGGTGTAATTACTCCAAAAAATATCAGCAATTCTTTGGTGGCTTTAAGGGAGTAACAAGCACAGGAAAACAAACAGAATGGTTGTTTAATTAAAATAAAATCATAACTTTGAGGCTATTTTTACTCAAACCTTAATGTTTATTTACATGAAATGTTAATGTGTTTATTCAAATGGTCAATTGTTTTACTGTGAATTTGTCAACTACACTAAACTATATTTGAAAAAGCCTTTGTGTTGGTGGATCCTAGCACAATGTTGCCAAAAATAAATATTTTACCGAGAAGAGCTCTGTCTGGATATGTAAAAATTAATGCGTCTTAATCACCAGCTTATATATGCTTTGTCAGATGTGCTTAAAACTGGTGCTCTGGAAAATAAGGTACTAGCTGAAAAAAGTACACAATTTATTCCCATTAAAGATATTTCCACATAATATTTGCAAATTGTAATGGAAAGGTGTCATGCGTTCGATTAAAATGTAACATAGTTCACTGAATAACTCACTTGTTGTCTTTTTTAATACTCATTCAATTATTACTGTTGGCACATTAAATTTGTTTAATGGTGGTCTAGTGAGAAACGTGCATCCTTTTTTCTTTTCTGCTATCTGAAGCTATTAATAAGCTACAAATAGGAAATACAGAGCTCAATTCTATGTCTCTTGTCACAACTTTTTCTCATTTGGAAGAATAGATATTCCTTAACTGTCTTTCTGAGCCCCTTTTTCTTTCACATCAAGCATGTTAAATATTATCATAAATCTTTTGTCGTATGCACAACGTGGTTAATGATCAAAGACGGGATTTATAATCCGTCACTGTCAATAGCCAGTAGGTGCACTTTGTTTGGTTCGCATCAGCTCGGAAGCAGTGACAGCAGGTTGTAGCAGAAAGTCGGGTGTTTACGGCGTAACCTCCTCAGCGACTGTCAGAATGTGACAGCAGATGCAGCAGCTGAAAGAGTGAAAAATGATTTTGTTTCCACCGTCATGTTACGCGTGCCGTCTGTGGTCACACATTCTGACTCGCTCAGGAGTGATAACAACAACAGCTGATAGCATATTTCATATTATTCGGTAATACGGGCTTTGATTCTACTTTTAGCTTTAGTGTTTCAGTTGTTACCTTCCAGCGGTTTGTGGTTTATTGTTTATGAGCGCAGGTTTACAAACGGAGCTCTGTGTAGCTCCGTTTCTTTCACGTCTCCAGCTTTTTCCTGACAGGAATTTGAAAACTGAAAGAAAAAAGAAAAAAAAAAAAAAAAACCTGGTCTTGTCAGATCTTTACGGTCTGGATCCCCAAATTAACTTCGCTTCAACGTCATTGTATGCAGCTCAATTTATTTTAAGCCTATGTGGTCGGCAGCTTATTCACTCGTCGTCCCTCAACTTGGAAGCCGCGGTGGTCACCAACCTAGAACGAGCATTTAATTTATGATAAGCTGTAATGAGCTGGGCGCTTTGAGACAGACAAGGCCTGCCAGGACGTTTGGAGGACACATTCAGATCAAGAGGGAACGACTTAAAACCTCCTCCACGGTTCGAGAACACAAGCACACTTTATCGTGTTGAGTAAAAGTAAAATGACTCTTAATAATAAATGTTTCTGTTACATTTTTTATATGAATTGATGCATCAAACCAAAAGCCCAGAGTGTGCGAGTGCTTGTTCAGTGTGACGGAAAGTCATTTAAAATCGGAGCAATTTGAATCACCAATCTATCATGTTTAGAATCTAAAAATGCCAATAATAACAACAAAAAGTCATTCATCTTTCAAAGAGCTGATGCTTGTGTTTAATTCAATTATAAAATAGTTCCAGTGCTTATTGAAAGCTTGAACACACGCTGCACACAAAGCCAACAGCAAATCGGTAATACAGCTGAGTCATAGTCAAACTTATTTAGACGAGCAGCAGTTTAATTTGATCTCAATTTGGCTTGACCAAGAAAACAAACGCCTGCTAAACAATAAAAACTGACCATTTCCTTTCATTTTAGAGCAGAACAGCTTACGTATATAATGAAAGTGTTCACCTTTAATGCGCTTTTTACCAAATCCGTTACAAAGAACAAGAAATTTCCTCCCATAGAAAACAGTTTAACCTCTTTCTTTTCGGGCTAAAGCGGGCAAAGACCTGTTACTTCCAAAAACACGTTTTTTCCCCCACAAAAACTCACACTAATAGTAGGATGAATAGTGAGCCATCAATCCACCAGAAGTCATCTTAAATGAACACACAGGCAAAATACTATGAAGGAAATTTGAGTTGGGAAGTGAAAGATAACTACGAGAAGAGGTCACTCTCATGTTGATATCAAGGAGGTGCTATTGGGGGCAGCGTTCCAAAACCTCAAGAACTGTCATTCACTTCTAATCTCAACAACAATCTGTGTTGTCTCCGTTAGTCTGTATCTATAAACTTTCAGGAGACAGACAGAAACATGGATAAAATAAACTGATGAAAATCCGGAGGGGCCGCTGGTTGGAGTTGTTGTGTGTCAGCGTTATGAACTCGAATCTTACTAAAATAATACAACAGCAGCAACTCTTAGTTAAAAATAACAATGTCTACAATATTACAATAGCCCTCCCGCTGCTCAGACTGTACCCCCTTCGCATTTGGCAAATTCTTGTCTCCAGAAAATTCAACGCAACTATTTGGGCAACCGATTAATTTTAAGGTTGTTTCAAGCATAAAGGTCAATATTTTCAAACTCCAGCTCCCAGGATGGGAACGCTAATTTGTCTTTCAGTCTTGTAAACAGAGTATAATTAGGTTTTTGAAATATTTCTTGGACAAAACCAGTAAACAAGTCACTTGAAGGCGAAACCTTAGGCACTGGAAAACCTTCTTAGGAAAATAATCAGTGAATTTATCATGCTAGAAAACATCATTAGCTGTAATAAAACACATTTTAGGCACAGTTGGATCCTGTACCGTATTTGACCTCTTGTGATTAATATGTAACTCTTGTGGCAGATGATTGGGATTGCCATCAAACTGTGAAAGTAGATTTACTGAAAGAAAAAGCGTGAAAGTAATAAACTTAAAGCCACTAACGAGTCATTTGGCTTTTTATGGAACCACCAGGTCCCCTGAAGCGACACGTATTGCACAACAGAACTATAAAAACACGCCGTTGTGGCCTCCGTGTGTGTGCAGCTGACTGAAATGTGATTTGGAGGTGATTATTTGATTGCAGGGTGCTGCTGACTTGCTCATTTCACTTGCGTCAGAAGCTTCTCCCTGTTGCCATAGAGATGATTTTTGTTCTTAAGTGAAACATCCGGCCCTCTCTTCTCGAATTTGATTGAACAACTGAAGATTGTAACTGTTTAAAACAGCAAGACATTCATTATTGCAGAAAATACTCTAATTATTTTCCTTTTGGCAGCTCAACCGAGATGTAGAAGGTAGGCGTCATGGAGGAAGGACCGAAACCGGGACTTAGAAATAGAAAACGAGGTAGTGGCAGGATCGTCAGTAGCAATATTCTTCAAGATTACAGATGCAATCTTAATCTGTCCTCTATCTCTCCTTAAATGCCCCGTTCGCTATCATAATGCCTGCTCCTCATATCTGATGGCCGTGTTGTGCTTAATAACAAGCTATGACTGTGGGAGGGAGGGGTACGTTGGGGAATAAACAAATTAGCAAAGCTATTCGCAGCCCCCTGCAGCACCGGGGGGTTATGGGAGGAGAGGAGAGAGGGCAGTAAAGAAAGAGAGGAGGCCTGCCTGAGCTAATCACAACAGGGGGCATATGCTGCAATCACTTAGGTGCGGTGTTATCTCTGCAATCATGCATCGTCCTATTGTTTTGCTAATTGGAAACCTTAATTTGAGACAAAATATTATTGCCTCATTATTTGCTGGAATACTTTCCCCCAAAATGACCAGTCACAGAAGCTTCAAGGGTATTTTTCTGTTCCATCTCAATTTAAGCCGTTATGCGAAAGGCCGGGGGAGTCGTCACAAATAAACACACATACCTGAAGGGAGAACATGCCAACAGCCAATGTGACAGTGCTCAGAATTATGGTATTGATGCAGACCATTCTTCGCGAGGAACAAAACCATACGATACGATACTAAATATATATGGACATATACTATATATATGAAAACAATATATACATCAATTAGAAATAAAATGTAAAAGTACATTGTACAGGATTTATTTTCTCCAAAAAAATTCTGAAATCTCTTCCGTGGATGAGTTCGGCCACATTGGAGCCTCTTATCGGCCGCTTTTGGCCCGCAGGCCTTATGTTTGATGTCCTGGCTCTATGTCTTTGAAGCGCTCAGAACTCTGGATCATTATGGTAAACAATGTGTATTCTGGCTGAATGCCTGAATTATTTTTTTTTTTTTATTCACAAAAAACAAAAAACAAAAAAGTTAGCCAAACATAGCAGCTGTGTTAATACGAGCTGTGCCGAGGGGTCGGACTGCCTCTCCAATGCTGTGAAATGTTTTGCTCCGGTTTGGCACGCCTGAAAAGGAAAATGTCTGTATTTATATTCTCAATGTCTTGTTTCAGTTGGCAGGATCTCATGAATAAAACAGATGATACAAAGTAAAATTACCCACAAATAAAACATTTATTTAATGAATAGTCTGGAAATTAAAAAAAAAAAAAAAAAAAAACCCTAAACTAAACAACACAAAACAAGTCATAAAAAAAACACAAAAAAGTTTATTTTTGTTTTTCGAGCCCAAGATTGAAAAGTATTTTCTTTGTTTGTTTTATTGACGTAAAAAAACAAGACAATTATTCGAACTGAGAGGCTGACATTACGGTATGTTTGGCATTTCTGCTCGACAGTCCACATAAATGACTCATCATCTATCAGAGTGTTTTCGTTTGACTGTCTAATCTCGCAAATATCTGATATTTTCAGTATGTAGTGGTGAGGAAAGTAAAATGCGAAAAGTCCCTGATTTGAATGAAACATTTTAGAAAAAATTTAAAAAATTGACCCAACATGTAAAAAGTCTGTCTGACTGTGCAAGAATAATAAATGGGAACTCATTATTATTTGGAATAAAGGATCATTCATTACCATATTTTGCAAGATGAATAAATTAATACATTTTGTATTACATTATGATAATAAGAATTAATCTTCAATGGAAGCTTGACATAATGAGAGACTGACTCAAAATCAATAAATCCAGCAAAAGTCAGTATGGCGATCATTTGATGAAGATGAGAAAGCACAATACCATTGGGCCCAATTTTTCCCCCCTTCCTGTCAGCAACTGTTAATTAATTCATTAAAAATGACTGAATCATTATGTAATGAGAGGACCTAATCATCTGGTGGCCTGTGTCTCGCCCTCTCCCCCCAGACAAAGACATTAAGACCATGACCACTTTAATCTGGCAAATTTGAATATCTTTGATTTACACGCCGACATATCATCCCTGCTTACGTCCCATACATCTTTTGGCGATGGTTGCCATGGTGACGTCAACGCGGAGATCAATCATTGCCAAACAGGAGTGGAGCATGACACCAATTAAAAGGTGGTGTCGTCTCCGAGTCATCACTCACACTCCTCACTAATGCACTAATTACCGGGGCTGGGACATTAATGGAATAGCATGGTTCAGCCGGGGGATTAATCTGCATGGTGTGTGTGTGTGATGTCTTGACTGGGATATGCGTGTGTGTGATTAATGCAAACCCCCGCGTGCTCCAGCGTGACCTTGAGTACCACCACAGGAGGGAAATGAACCGGCTGTGTGCACAGGGGGGGGTGGGGGGAGGTTAGAAGATCAGTACTTTTGGGGTTGGGGGTGAGAAGCCCCGTCCAAGGCTGAGCACGAGCCGACAAAACAGGCGAGATCGGAGAGGATCGATCAACACATTTTGGTGTTTGTTTGCTCTGACAAACTCTGCCTGAAGATCTCCAGCACTTCAGAAAAAGAAAAAAAAACAACTGAACGGAACTTTCCCGTTTTTCAAAAATGATTATTAACTTGGTGTCAATCATAAACGGGGGGGGGGGTTGATTTCATCTGCATTCATAAGCGCTTCCTGAACACTGCAGCCGCAGTCAGACATTCTCCTATAAATATACAAATTAAACAAGTACGACAAGTAAAAGATCTATATTGGAAACATAATTTGGCATTCAAACACACTATTCTTGTGCCTGATCCTGATTTATTGCTGCAACAGTCATTTAATATATCAAATACAATACTCGTATTTATTGGGGCATTTCAGACACCCATTATTTTTCAAGCAGCTACTTACTGAACGTCTCAGCTCCAAACTATTAGGCTAACAAGCCTAAAATATTGATAGGATATGAAAAAAAAGAAGAAGATTAAATGGAAGAATGTGAGCCCTGAATCAATTGATCAGAGAGATGATTTTCTTACTGTTGTGCTGGCGTTTCACTCTCATATTTGGCTAAAAGCTGTCGTTAAGAAGAGACTTCACATTCGAGACCAGCAACACGGGAAGGTTTGGCGGGCCACACATTAGAGCACAATAAAGAAACCATGCGATTCTGATCGACAGATCCATTAACATATGCCTGGACCGATTATTTTTACTGATGCATTAATGTGTCAGACATTTGCAGCCGGTGAGAGCAGAGCTGTTTCCAACCACCATCCAATGGTTTAATCTATACTATCACATTCAATAAGTTTATGCTCTATTTTGCAGGAAAAAGTGGTTAAAAACTTCTAAAACTGTCAGATGAACAGTGGAGCAAAGCAGGAGCTGCTGGATTCTCCTCGGGACTGGGACAGAATGAAGGTTTATTCAGCTTTAACTTGGTTTGTTAAGAGAAAAATAAGACAAAATTAATGAGATTGTAAAATCATTTTATCATGATCCATTGGTGTGTGAATGTGTGCGTGAATGGGTGCATGTGGTGTAAAGCGTTGGGGTCCTCCAAACTCCCAGGCAAATTGTAAAAATGTCAAAGAAAACATTGACAATTTTTTTTAAGAGTAGCAGACACAAAACTGCACCCAAGCTGAGACATTGGTTGTCTTTGAAAGCTAGCTACTTTGTTGCTCAATGCCATGCAGTCAGGGTGAGTTTTTAAAAACAAGCATAATGCAACAGCTATAAGAGGTGTTTTGACAACTGTATATTGACACTGTAGTCACAATATTATAACAATAATATATAACAAGAATTCCGTCATAATAGTTTGTTTCGTGATAATAAATACATTTTCATCATGTATACTCTGTACCAGAACAACGAAAAACTTTAAAGTTTAAATGTTAAACTGAATGGTTATTACGGCACTATTTCAGTCCACTCAATATTAAACTGCGCCGTTTGTGGCCCCTGAATTAAATTGTGTTTGATACTGCCTTGAATACACTTGAGTTAAATTAAAAACACCACTGGGAATGATTTACCTTTAATGAGATCATTTTTGCGAAGAAGTGTGTTTGAAAAGAAAAATTGAACTGAGTAGCTTTGTCTATTTACCAGTTTGATGCACTTTGGTTTCCAACAGGGGGTCACATTTACTCTAAAATACAATAATTCTTCAAAGTTAGAGTGTAAAATTTGCAGTGGGCCTGATTTGATTCCATATCGATTGACTTTTCTTTAGTCTTTTTTTTTTCTTTGAGTTCCTGTGTTTTCTTACTCTTTGATACCTGCAACACTGAATGTGTAAAATTCCCTCTTCGAGTTTGTTTCTGCGCCTCTCATCGATTCTTTTTTGAATTAATCAGGTTCTTTCTTGACAAGCCTCCCAATTTCCCTCGCTCCTCGAGCGATCCATTCCAAACAAGAGGATTTCAGATGCTGAAATCCGAAACAAACAAAAACAAAAAAGTTGGCTGCTTGGTGCGGGCGGGACGGACTCGGTCACTCACCGATCACGTATGTGAGCAGGAGCGCCAGGGTGAGGGTGAGGAGGGAGGCCGACAGGGCCGTGCACTTCCAGTTGCAGCAGCGGTGGGGCTTGTTGAAGGTAAACAGTGGTCTGGTCACGCTGCTGCGAGGGAGAGGCCGAGGTGGAGGGGAGTACACCGTCCCCGAGGTCAGGGGGTATCCCTGCCCCGCCCCGGACAGGAGGGCCGAGGAGCCGGACCCCTGCTTGAAGAGGAAGTGTCTGTGGGGGAGAAAAAGAAAGAAAATTCATTCAAACTTGTAATTTCCTCTTCAGTTTCTGCCTCTTCTCTGAGCTGCTGCTGGGCGTCACAGTAACCTCGCAGTGCTTCATAATTAAGTACTATTATGGATGAAATGAGTTTCAGAACCTGTTCAAACAATGTTTGTGAAAACGCATAATTTCTGCATTTTTGTTTAAGAAAAGTTTTTTCCTTTGTGGTAATGGTGAAGTAAAAAAACACATTCCATTGCTTCTATATGTAGATTCTCTGTTTTACCCTTTTTATATAGCTGATTCCTTGGTCTATATCATACTTTGTTTTATATACTATTCATTAATCTCTGTCACTTTCTTTTTCTCAATTTGTCTATTATTTTCTGTTTTATTTATTGGCAGTGAATGGGATTGCATACAATTTTGTTGATTGTTAATAAAGATTCTCATTCTAGTTAACATGTAAGGCCAGTTGTGGTTGCTGTTTGTTTTTGTAATGAAACCACACACAAGCGCTATGAACATTAACAATGGCAGGCATACAGACATTCTAGTGGACAAAAGACCAAGTTGGATTGTTATTTCAAGTGACTCTCAACTCTAAAACTACCAATTCCCTGAAGAATATGGACTGGAAGTCATGACACTCTGGAGGCGGCCATTGTTGTTATTGTCACTCACGGAAGTATTTACTATGGCCACGGTGAGCATGTGCCCTAGCAGCATATCAGAAAAGTTGCCTTTTGTCCTTTTTAACGGCAATGAAATCGGAGCGTGTTTTGAAAAGTTGCACCTTGGGAGCAGTTTTCAAAAAGTTGCTGTGTAAATGGACCTTCAAAACGCAATCACAGCTTTCTGTTTACACTTGAAAATGTTGTCATGTCGGGCCTCAGACTGCAAAAAGAAAGACACAAAACCATCTTTAAATGACAAGACAGTTCATTGACACTTTGACTGAAGCTAGCTATAGTGATTATAACTTTGAATTTGGGGCCTTATGTTGTTGTTACATTTGTTCATGACAACAATCTGCGATAACCCTCTCACAATATCATACATTACTACACCTCACAGTAGACCTGAGCTACGAGCTACAGCTGTGAATAACCAATAGAAAGTAGAAACTGAAGCGATGAGCTAACCAGCACCACAAAAACAATCTGTAGCACTTCATTCTCTCTGAGGCAAAACGCTGCTTCATCAACACCAAGTTCACTCCTTGTACATAAATGCTACTACAGCAAATTCTTTTTATTAGCTTCATTCATTTTTCTCCTGAATAAGCGTACAGGAAGCAGTGGCCGTCCCCTGCGATTTAGACCACCGTCATGCCAGCAGCAGGTATTACAGTCTGTAGGAGCTTTTAGCTCCGGGAGTTCATTGAAAACAATCTGACTTTTTAATGTTGCCCGATGACATGTAAAAAAGGGCTTCAGTACGCACTCAATGGCTAAAAACATGAATTTGTACTAAAAGGCCGAGGTTAACACGACATGTAATCACCAGCTGAATCATGCAGATGATATTAAGTATTCAGTGACGAGTCGAGCTAGTTAGTCCCACCAAAGTGTAATACTGATATTATGTTCACTGGCTTTCATGTTTGGCTGCAGTTTTATTGTCACATCGTAAACCCAAATGTTCAAAAATAACCCACCACATGATGTGAATTAAACCACTTCAAATATTTAAACTTTCTGTGACATTTTCTTTCTTTTTGCGTTAACTAAATAGACTTTTTTTGATTAGGCTGAACTGCTGTGTGGGTTAAGTCAGCACCATTTAATTTGGCTGTGCTTGTTTTTATGCCTTAAACATTTGTGTGCGTTTGACAGAAGAAACAGTAACACTGTGTGCAGTGAGGGATAATGGGAAAGAATCCAGCTGGGTTATGTGAGCACAGTTAGGCTGGGAAGGCTGAATGGAAATACAATCCTATAAACTCCATTGAGCACGATCGAGAAAGAAAATATGTGGAAGTCAGGATTAAAACTTTAATGAAGATGTTTAGCAACTGAAATGTGTGGCAATGACAATTATAATATACATATTCAAAGCAATTCACTTTAAATAATAAAGAATGTGTTAGTGTTTGAATTATTCTTAACCTGACATTTAATTGAAGCTATTTAGACATCACTTTCATGCAGGAGAACATGTTGCAGATGCTGCCCACAGGAGGTCGTTTAAGTGTGTCTCTCTATTGTCTTTATTTTCCTTTTATTTTTTCCCAAGTTATATGACAGTTAATAATGTGATTGAAAGTTCCAAAAATGTGTTATTTACTCTTTTACTTCTTTTTAAGCTTGTATGTTGAATGTTTTTATGCTGGTGTTGTTGGTCACATACAAAAACAATAACTATTGTCATTGATTGAATGAATACAGAAGCTTCAGCACCACATCCACGTCAAATCCCATCTGGAATAATGTGATTCCCTTTTCCAACTGGTTCAATATGTTGGCATGTGAATCATCACGGTCCATCACATGACCCCAGTTCTCTATAAACTTCACCAGCTTCTAGAATTCAAGTCCTCCATTCCCGGGCTCCTCAACGTCAACTCATTCAGCTCCACTTTCCTCTTTCAACACCAAGTCTTCAGCCTCTGGAACCCCGGCCCAAATGTTCATTTTTACTTTCCTCCTCTCTAACCATTTTTTTGTTTATTTTAAACAAGCATAGACATATTGTATGTCTTTTAATATTCCAATATGTACAGTGGCCTTGAACTTGGTCTCATGAATGAATAAATGAATTAAAACATTTAGAAAAATCTGGTTTTGATTCTATAGCTCCCCGTTGTAGAAATAGTTTACATGAAATCATAATTAGAGTGATTTCCCATATAGTGAAGTAAACAAAATAAAAATGAGGAAAAAAACATGTTATCCAGTTCAAATGTATCCATGTACATTGGTCACACTTTAATTTGCCACTCGTGCAACAACACATCATCATTGGGGTGAAACTGACCTGTCTTTCTTTTTTTAATTTGCCATGTCAGCACATGACTTTGGCATGTGAAGACCACTGGAGGGTCCTGAATGCCACACTGTGACGGGCTGACTGCTGCTGGGTGGGGGGGGGGGGGGGCTTTTGAAAACTGTCAATTAATTGCGGCCCTAATCTAATGAGGGAGTCGTTCCGCATCCTGTGTTCCACAAACTACCTGGCACCTCTGGGACTCTCTGCTGTGTCTTTCTAAACTAGATTACAGTGGGAAGTTGGAAACAATCACAGTTACTGCGGCGGCCTATCTAGGACAGTGGCTCAACGCCTTCGCCAATTAGCTTAGACCAGCACAGACATCATCCTTTTCTTGGGTATCTTATTCTGATTCCATTTATGCAAATCTGCACTCAGTGGAATAGAGTCTCTCGCTCTATGAAGTACGCCTCACTGAAACTCATTTAAAGGGCCCCCAAGGTGTGAGGGTTTTAGAAGAGACCCCTCTCCTGCTATTCTTTAAATGATGATTATGGGCAGTCTCGGGTTTTAGATATAACAACTGCTATCTGTTAATATCCAACATATTTGGTTGCACTTGTGTGCTCTTAATCTAAGTGGTCTGCTAAACTTGCAAGTAATGCATCATCAAAAATTAATTCGGGAAACTAAAATGAAGAAAAGGTGGTGGAAAGGAAATTCCCCATACGCTAACACTCGTGCTCGCAATTTATATTACGCTCCGCAGTAAATTCTGGGACGGGGTAGAAATTTAAACACGGACATTATTCAAAGGTAAGCACACCATCACACTTGAACAAGAAGAACAGGGTAGGAGTCTTTAGAAAGTGCTGTGGAACACCCACAACACGCCACGGACACAGCGAGCAAGGCAGAGAATATGAAATCAGCTCATCAGAGAAGGAGCCCAAATCTGTGGGCACCGGTGCAACGTCCTGAGCAGCGACTGTAATTCAGAGCGGCACCGATATGAAAGAGAATGAAATAGGCCTGGCAGCCAGGGATCAGTGACTCACCTATTTCTTTTTCTTTTTGACTCATCAAAGCAACTCCTTAAGTTATACGGTTGTATTAGTTAAACGAGGAAGAGGTTCATTTTCATTATGAAAAAGAACATATTCAGATGGCAACGATGATAGGAAAGCAAGCTGAGGGGGCAATTAATCCAGGTAGCATTTCATCTATATTGTGTTTGGATAATGGAGGCCGAAGGTTGGACGGTGTCGGACGAGGAAGCGCGGGAGTAACGGGCGTGGGGAAATTACGCAATTTGGTAAAGTGGATCTGGGCAGGCAATTACGAGCAGCTCCGGCTTGTTTCTGGCCGTTCTGACTCCCACCACCAAATGAACAAAGACTGCTGGCGGTGGGGAAACAAAAGGACGGCCATACTGGAAACGACATCAGAGGGAGAAAACAGGTATGACTCATTGTTTCATTCTCTGCAGTGTGTGTGTGTGCGTGTGTGTGTGTGTGAGAGAGAGAGAGACCGAGAGAGACAGAGAGAGACAGAGAGAGATTTCCAAACAAAAACAAAAACAACTAAAAAAGAAAACATCTCCTGGAATCGACAGACAGGTTGATTGCCGCAGGTTACCGCGCGCTCTCCGGTGGTTAATGCTGGCTGCAGTATATTGGCGCAGCTCGGTGGAGCTTTATTCTTTCCGTGCCGAGGAAAAACGTGTGAGGTCGCAGACTGCTGGTAGGACACAGGTCTCTGAAGAGCCCTCGGAGAACAGGCCATTAAAGTGTGGCCGGACCGCAGACTGACAGCATCAGTGCACATCGCACCGCGTCCACCAAATGTTTCAAGTAGAGGGAGAGTGTAAAAAAAAAAAAAAAAAGGTGTGATGCATGTCAGAGTAAAGCTACTTTACTATTGAAGCCATATTTTTTCCATCTGAAATGAAGAATTAAAATCCATAAAATATAAAATATGACAAGACAAGCAGTTTCAGGCGATTTAAATTTAAAATTTTACCTCACTGACAGATTTTTAAAACTTAATTTTCTAAGACTGATTAATAGGCTTAATTACTAGCACGGTCCTGCTTCTCTTTTTTTTGGTATTCAAGCTGTCTCGATCGCTTCTTCATTTGAATTTGCTCTTCCTGTATCTCGCCAGTCACCTTTAGTTGATTTCTTTCTCTTGTGTTTTTGCTCTGTGTGGCTACAATGAGGCCCCGCGGCGGGGGACAGATGACGTCCATCCTTCACTGTCTGCCTCCCGTCCTCTCTCCATTCAGCCGTTCAGCGCCCGCTGAAGGCCGGGAGTCAGACGGGGACACAGGAGGCTGCACACGGAGCAACCACACACCTAAGGGTCAATGGTAGTTCAACTCTGAAAGGCCAGAGATAAACTCGGAGAAACACAGGCAGACATGCACGGCCAAAGACAGCTTTGCTCAAAGACGAACACACACAAAACAAATATACACAAAAAAGATGTCAAACACGGCGTTTTCACATCTGTGAGGCCAGCACACAGGTCGGGTCCAGAGAGGGGATTTTATTGCACTACTGAAGGTGGATTATAGCAAAAAAAAAAAAAAAAGAGAGAGAGATAAGAATCCATCTGAGGAAACTGCATTCGTCAACACGTGTGGAGCTTTTTCTTCTTGTGTGGCATTTTTTTTTTTTTTTTTTTTTAAATGCTTCACTGTTCTTCCTGACTTCCCTGTCTTTGATCTTCTCAGACAATATCTCGGGGCGACGCCCAGGAAGCTCATATCAGAGGGCAGATTTCCCTGGAGACAGGAAGAAAATGAGAGTTCCCGCTCTCCGGGAGGTCAGACTCGAGGCCCAGGGGCTGCGTCTACCTGGGTAGTTGTGAATGTGTGTGTGTAGGTGGAGCCCTTTGTTCGCATGTGTGGCAGCGTGCGCACATGCAGAATTCCACTCTTAAGTGCACATGCACAAGTTCGAGTGGTCTCAGTTCTTTGCGATAAGAGGCAGGGTACCAGTCAATTTATTACAGTCCCTCCATTTGTTATGCCTCTTAACACACCCAGTGTGAGACCTGGTCAGATATATTGAATATCCATATCTGCATCTTTCCACTTACACCAGCTGGCCTCTCAAGGAGCATAACGGATGAGCACCTGAAAAGGAAATCTATGCGCACTTCAAACAATCTTAATCTCCGCTGACGCAACGTCAATACGTTTCAATACTGATTCATCACAAGCATGCAGGAAAATGGAGGTACACTTGACAACAAGTGATATTATCTTTATTTTTTTTTTTTGCCATTTATATTAAGGTCAGAGCATCATTGGAATTCACTTGGCATGAGCATGTAGAGTTTGTAAATACTTGAAAAATCTTTAATCTTGTGCCTGAGATTGAGCTGATATCAGTGTTAGTGAGAGCAAAAATATGGGATTGGGAGCATGTGTGAGTGATGATAGGGAGGGGGGGTGGGGGGGAAGGGGGATAATAAGCCAACCCACAAGTGTTAAGCAGTGAACACTTTGTTCGTTTTCCCCCTTTTCAAAAAGCTCTGAAGATATCTGAATAATGTTATGAAGCGACGCAATTGTATTGACTATGAATATAATTACATTTTATGGTTCAGAACTAATAGCGCACTATCAAATGAAACTTATTTGACTATAAAGTCCCAAATGCAAAAATGTATTACTACCAAAAAGGCACCATCCAATATACTGAGTTCCCTGCAGAAATTGGATTTTATAATCATATCTCTCTTTTGGGGGGGGGGGGGGGGCATTCTTTTAGCTCAGCAAATATTGTTTGAATGACCTGAAATGCTGAAAGAAGTTTACAATTTGTTTATTGTTCATTTTAATTTAAACGACACAGAAAAGTAATGTAATTACAGGACATTCCTGACAAGACTTTTACATTGATGCCCACGTCTGGGCAATGATTAATTTAAATTGTCACTGAATCTCATTTTTTTTTTTTCATCCTTTCCTTTAAATGAGGTAAGATCTAATTATGGCCGAACGCATAACTTATTAAAACATCTTCTTCTGGCATGGCAGCCTGCCAATCTCATCCTCACTCATAACAGCGGATTCCCGCGACTGCACTGAGCTCTCATTAAACTTGCAAACATATTCTTTTGCACCTTGCTGCTCCTTCTCAAAAAGCAGCCTCACAAATGAGGATCTCCTAAATAATTCTCTGATCAATTATTACTTATGCAGGAAGCGAATGCGTAATTCTGTTTGATGGGTCGAAATTCCAGCGGCTCATCTCCAAGCGTTTGGGGAGAAATTTTCTCGGGCGCTAAAATTGGAAGTGAAATCACAATGTGTTCCTGAAAAGAGGATATCGGCAGGATATTTAGTCCTGCTTTATTTTGGATGCTTTAAACGCAGATACAGGTCCCCTGGTAGAGCTTCCTGCAGTAGGGGGTAAGAGAATGAAACGACTCCAAAAAGGAAAAAAAGAAAGAAGAAAAAAGATAGCGAGAGATTCATTATGACTTTGATGGTGTGCAAAGTCCTGTAATAATACCCTAGAGGCCCGCGCGGTGTTCCACTTACTCCTCTAAACACGTGCAAAACATGTCCATCCTTAGAAATCCTTTAGTCCAACATTCATTCTTAATCATTCTGCTCAGATTTAAAAAAAAAAAAAAAGGTAAAACTCTGCCAAGTCACAGTCTTGATGAAAGAAATTTCTTTAATCTAATGATCCTCATTTGTGAGATTAAAGAGATGTCTTTAATCAAGTGACATTATGCTGGGTGCGGTGGTGAGGGGGGGGCGGGGGGGTCGCCTTGAAGATGCTTTCATTTGAAGAGTTTCACTAAGAACTGATGTTCGCCGTTTTGGAGTGATAGCTCTTTAGAGCGAAGCCCTACATTTAAATCCTCCTTACCTCCTTTTGTATGTTTCAATCCTGGGGTTTGCACAGTGTGTAAAGATGAGCCCCCCTCTTCATAGAGCTTGAACCACATTGTGCCCCACAACTGCATTTCCTGTCATGTGTCGTAAACTTTTGGTTGGATGTCAGGCCTACTTTGTTTTGTGCTTCATTAAATATTACTGTTAACTGCTACTAGGCAATAAAAAAAAAAAAATATATATTCTTGAGGTAGTTTGATGATTTTATCAATCTCAAATACCAGTTAGATCTTGATATATAGTATATAACTGTTTGACTTGTGGTTTGCAGTAAAGCATAATGTATCATTTTAGTGGTGTGTAGTCAGGGGCAGCGTGGCTAGCACTGCTGGCCCTGTCAAAACATTTTTTTTTCTTTACTTTTAAAAAGTGATTCTGAAATCTGTGTCTGGAATCAATTAAGGACTTTAGCAACTTTATCCAGAAGACGACTGGTTATATTTTGCGGAGGTCAAATCTCCTATGTCCTCTAAATGCATCACAGCTCTTTTCCTCTGCTGGGGCAAGCAGAGGAAAGCATTGCTAACCTCTTGACGCTGCTATTGGGTTAAAATGTTGAGCGAGTATCATCAGCCAACTAAATTTTGATGTGTTATTGACAGCACGCCCCAGAGTATCAGAGTTTCTAGCGCGAGCCTTGGTGTCGTCATTGAAATGCAGCTTGACTGATTGGTCCATGGGCAGGGTACGCGATGACGCACTGTTATTATCTGCTATTGGGGAGTGATGGCGGCTAATTTAACAGCAAGATCGGATGATACGATAGCTGACCTGCTTTGGGGGCCATTTTCAAGACGCCCGATTGCAGAAGAAATGGAAATTGTGAGTAGAGGAATAGGCTTTGTATATATATATATATATATATATATATATATATATATATATATATATATATATATTTCCAATGATTGTCAGCCCCAGCGCACTTCACAATTTGTCACATTCACACATAAGCACACAATGAAGGCAAGAAACACAATCATTCCACTGGGAGCTGTTTGGGGTTCATTGACTTGCTCAAAGACACATTGACTTATGGGAAAATGGAGGGTCGAATCTGCAAATGAGAGATGAACCGCTCTAACAACTCAGTCATAGCTCAGCCGGCAGTTGCATAAATGATTGCTTGTCTAATAGCTTTCAATTCCACTTAACTTTTTTCCTTAATTATTATTGAAAAGTGAAAACCACGCTGGGGTAAAGTCACATCCCTAATATCTGGATTTTGGAGATTCCCAGAGAAAGCCATCCCCACACTTTAAAAAAATCACTGCTTTATGTAAAAAAAAAAAAAAAAAAAAACAGTGCTGAGAATCCTCCAACATATGAAGGCTGCATTAATCTGCTGCGCTGCCTTACCTGGTCTCCAGAGGGATGTTGCTGTTAAGCACCCAGCTGTTGTGAAGCTGTGCCGGGTCTGCCCCTGAGCTGGCGTCTGCCACCTGCCCCCCCTGGCTGGCCTGACACCGTGGTGGCATGGTCTTCCTCTGCAGGCTGACTTGGGTGTAGGGGGCCGGGCGGGCACACGTGCACGCGTGGGGCGGCGGCGGTGGCGGGGGCAGCGGGCGAAACGTGAACTGGCCGCCTGGACTGCTGGGCAGCTCTGTGCAGAGATGTGGAGTAAAGCATGGGGAGGGGGAGGAGGAGGAGGAGGAGGGAAGGAGGGACAGGGGAGAAATAAACATAGGTTTATTAGGAGCGCCGTGCCATAAATTACAAATAAAAGTGGTGTGTTAGTTGACAGTTTATTGTTATTACACTGATTGAGGGACATAAATCAGCTTGAAAACTGTCCCTGTCCGACACCTTCCCTTCCTACCTGCTTTGATACACTTCCAGTCTTCCTATAAATAGGCTCTTGGCTGGCTGCAACATAGAGCAGTCTTTAAAGAGCTAACAGCTCTGGCTTAATCTGCACCCGCCAGCCCAAACTACCCATGTGATGTTTATTATGAGCTCTGCAGCTCGACGGAATGAGCGAGCCAGCTGTAGCTCTCTCACACTGGTAACCTCGAGGTCTAGCTCAAGCTCTCTCAATCCATCATTTATCATTCCCTTTCACTATAACTCAACCTCTCCTCATCTCGTCCTCCCTGCTGCTTTCTCTCGCTTTTCAGTCCGTCTTCTACAGCCGCGCATCGACTAATTACACTTTTGTCAAATCCGATGTGCATGCATATGTTTGCTTAATGTGAGGGTATGGCTGCAGATGAAGTTGGTTTGCATGTATTTCCATGTGTGCATGTCGGGCTATATTCATGATCAACTGGGGCATTAGTTATCACAGTTTATGGGGACAGCTTGTGCCATATGGTTGCCACATGGTTTCACGAACAAGGCAAATCCCTCATCCCAAAAGGCCAACTCTGTCCAGCTGTATTGACAATGAATGTAACATTAGCCTGGAACCAGAGGGTAAAGAGTCTGTCTACCTGAATCCGGTAGACAGAAACTCTTACCCGCTCAATTGTATTTGCTGCCAAGATGTCAGCAATAATTTAGTATCTGGAAATGTTGCCCACCTGGGAGATTACCACAGTTGTCGCTATTCAAGTGTAAGTATTACATAGATGACAGTGGAGAGTTGATTTTATGACTCTCGCCAGATGAAAACTTGGAAAAGTGAACAATTAAATGAGGTTGTTTCAGTGTCTATTGCCAGAATAAACACAGCCATGTTACTGGTACACGGAGCTTAACCACTGTTATGTTTTTAACTGTAGCAACATCTCTCCCAAATATCGCAGTCAAACAGTAATAGGATGCTTTATTGTCAACATTTCCATAATATGAAATCTGTGCACATGCCCCGACGTCGCACTGTAGCTCTGATCTTCTCAAGAATGACACTCGCCTTTTTGCACAAACACATCAGCCAACAGGCTATGTCACATCCAACAATGTTCATTGACATATCACAGAGCACATCAGGTTTTATGACCCTCAGCTGTTAAAATTTCACATTTCTAAGATATAGATTGTGGTAGATAAGTAAGATGGCAGAAGTAGTTCTGTCAATGGTCTATAAACATTTCCTCATAATATTTCCAGAATGCCATCTGTCCAGCGGGGAATGGTAATGAAAGGTTGTTGTAGGAACAATTGTGATGGCCTTCCTTTTTTTCTACTGCGCGCAACCACACACGTGGGCGCACGCACACGCACACACACACACACACACACACACACACACACACACACACACACACACACACACACACTTTCATATACGTCGTACGTATGACTGTATGCACACGTATAATCATCTGATCCTTTCCTAACCTTAGTTTTTCTTCACTTAAAATATTAATGAATGAGGGAATGTGTTCCCATGGTGACAGAAGTCTTCATGGGTCAGTCAATCAGTTTCATGTCCTAACAATGTTTTTGAAATGTTCCACATTGAAAAACTTTGATTTCAAGCGAACTCCATGCACCGTTGTCATGGGAGCAAATATAATAATATCAATGCCTTCCTGATACTTACATCCAATTCTAAACTTGTCATAATTATTATAACTATTTACTTAACCTTAACATGAACCCTAAGCTGACCAAAGAATGACCCTAAAAATGTCCTGACCTGAAAATCTAATGACTTTCCTTCACAGTACCTCAATACTTGTCCCCCTGGTAACATAAGCCCTCATGGGTCGGTGTGCAATCAAGTTAACATCCCCCACACGTCAAGGAAAACCAGAAAACACACACACACACACACGCACGCACGCACGCACGCACGCACGCACGCACGCACGCACACACACACACACACTGCATGACTGTTGTCAAAATACTCTTTAAACAAATGGCAAGTTTTTCATCCTTCTGAGGCAATTTGCTGATTATTGATCTCTCAACATTGCTCAATTGTCTTTGTCATATTTCCAAAGCATGCAATAAAAAGTGTTCCTCACCACCCTCAGCATACAGATACAATGACATTTGCTCGTCATTACTCATGACGTTCCATTACCATATAACATATTCATTTTGTGGTGCCAGTCAGACCTGCAGCATTACACACCCACATGTGAAATGTGGCATTTCTTTTTTCTCTCACTGCAATGCTTAATGTGCTTGGGTGGGAAAACATCAACTGGAACTGCTGCACGAGCTTGCAGCTTGTGGATGTTTTTTCACCAGTAGATGTGTAATTTTATTTCACTTCCATTGCAGCACTGCACACTTTTGTTTTTGTATGAGCCTGATTTGAAATACTTTGGAGAATCTACACCAAATAATGCTGCATTGTTCCATATAAGAACATGCTTATTGTCGCCACACTAAATCACCTGCTGATTTCTACAGTGAATGCAGACCCGCGCAAGTGACAGAAAATGTATTTGTGTCATCACCTGGAGGTGCTGTTTAGTGTAAACTAATGGATGTGGAAAATTAATGCTATTTTGGTCTAAACCACCTCTGAGTATTAAAAAAAAAATAAAAAAATGACTTGCTTTGGGAAAACTGACAGAATATTTTTAGAGCAGTATTACATAGTGTGCCATTGTGATGCACCAGGAGCTTTAAAGTGGTGCTTCCGTTTTTAGCAGTGTGTCTGATTCATCAGTAACTGGGAGTCCTTTGAGCACAGCCAGAAATCCCCTTACTTTCACAGATTTTTCCAAGATACTGTAAGTAAATGTTTTTCAGCAGTTCTTGTCCTTTTTGAGTTTTATTTTAAAAACTAAACAGAAAAGCAAAAGTAGAGAAAAAGCCATAGTGCAGTCCCAGGGCTTGACTGCAGTTGGCTATTTGCACTCCAGTCATGCTTGAGGCACTGACTTTGCTTTGGATGTTAAAATTCAGACTTCATTCAGACTGTCATAACTTGAGGACAATACAATACATTCAGAAATTGTAATGCCAAAGCAAACATCCAGTCAAAGTTCTCTTGTGCAGCTTCCACTGATATTTTCCTCAATGATTAATACATAGACGTACTCAAAAATTTGACTAAATTGAAGGTAACCTTAATGCCATATATGCAGGATGGTAAAGGCAAATGGACAATGCAAATAAGAATATAATGTTATATTACTGTATGTATGGTGAGGTCTGTTAGTGAGGACAAGATAAGATGTGTTTGTAATAAGTCGAAACACCATTTGCTGTGGCACTGTGGTTCAAATGCCAACGTGAAAGGCTTATGTGCTGGACAGCTGCTATAAATCTTCTTAGATACACTACTGTGTATTTTAACTTTCCAAAAATGCATCTATCTTCTATAACTGCTGATTTGAGGAGATGGCAGCAATCCCAACCAACAACGTGCAAAAGGTACTCTCTGTACAGGTTACTCACAATCATCTTCACATATTCACACATTCAGCCAGTTTAGAGCAACCAATTAACCGAACAAGCTTATCTATGAACTGGGAGAGGAACATGAGGAGGAGGAGGAAGAGGAGGAATTTGAGGCAACTGTGTCTTCTTCCAATATGAAAGCTAGTGGGTTAATCCCCCATCTTGCCCTGTCCATGTGTGGAAGTGTCCTTGGGCAAGCAACTGAACCCCAAACGATTCCTGATTAAGGTCAGGCTACTTGCATGGCAGCCATCGCCAGCAGTGTGTGAACGGGTGAATATGACTAACACTCTAAAGTGGTTTGAGACTGCTGAAGTGGTGAAAATGCAGGGATGTTCGTTAAAAAAAAACAAAACAAAAAAAACCACATCAACACAGAAAAGGAGAGAGAACTATTTTGCTGAGAGGCAACAGTGTTAACTACTTTTCATTATGCCAAATGCTTCCCAACATATTGACTTGAGAATGTAATATATTAAAAGCATTTTTAGTATAACCTACTGCTACATCCACAGTATTATATATTCCTTTAACCTCAATATCTCTGATGATTCTTTCCTTGACAGAGGAGTACCATCCCACTGGACACTGACAGCCACAGGAAGTGATACAGATACTTTCAGAGAACAGCTCAACAAAATAACCCTCCAACTCGGTTAAGGGTCCACATTTTGGACCTCAGAAAAATAAATAATCTTGCTCTCCTCTCTATGCTCCAATTTCTAAATCACAGGTGATTAAGAGTCACATCGAGTTCAATGCTTTCTGGACTGTGTGGTTTGAGGTGACTCCATCAGCATGGAAACCCAACCCGATGATGGTTGTTTCCTTAGTTACCAGCTGCTTCTCTCTTAGTGCTTTCTACAATTACTTTACCTGACCTTAAACAAAGACAATGCTTTTTTGAGTTGAGCTTTCAGTTTTATAGTCCCAAACAACCAACAAAAACAGCAGAGGCAGCAATGAATAACATTTCTTTCTGGGATAAAAGCAGCGGGAGAAACGTTCTTTGGTCAATGTGGAGTTCATTTTATCTACTTCCTATCCCATTGGGTCTAAAATACAACATGTTATTCATGCAGTATGTAAAAGCCTCCGTGCTTTGTTTGTTTGTTTTGTTTTTTTACATCACTGTTTGTCAAATCACATCAGGTACTCATTTGTATGTGCTTTGCAAATCAAATTGTGTTTTGAGGAGTGGTTTTCCTGTGAATACAACACTTCAACAATGCATACAAATTCAAAATAAAGGCTTTTCAGAGATTTGTAATGTAATACTAGAAAAACTCTCTGTGTATTTTGTAGCAGTTTACTGTAGCAAACGCATGTGAACCAAAACAAAACAGGGACTGAACTAAGGATGAACCCACTACAGTTGGGAGAAACCGATTTGCACCATGAAAAATAAATAAATAAGAAGAAGCAACGAAAGTCATTTTTTCTTGTGTTCGGTTGGATTTTCTGAATTTCTACGAATTTGCATATGAGAGCCCATTTGTGCAGTAAAGGCACAGGGTGTAATTTCTTAGAGAAGACATCAAGCTCATAGACAATAAATTAGAGGTGAGGAGATTACTTCCTTCAGGGTTTGAACTTTTGAGATACTATTAGTAGAGAACAAAACATAACACAACTGTTGATTTCAGACATCCAGAAAAGTTGCTGATTAAACCTAAAAGACTGAATGCTCCAAACTGTGGGGCTTCAATTTGAGACTTGAAAAACATTGCGATTGTTTTCTCACAAGCTAAGGGAGTATAAGAAATAGTGTTGCAAACTGTACTCAAACAAAAATAAGAAATCCAAATGATTTCTGTCTCCAAAGTCTCAAATGATTTCCAGTTTATTATTGATTTTAGAAAACCTGAGTTGTAACAGCTCAGGGTATTGTTGCCACAACTTCTTCTGCTGCATTCATGATTGCTGGTGCAGGGGAAAAGAGGAAAAAGTATAATGTGGACAGGAAAGGTGGAAAGAGGACGAAGGCTGGAGGGCCAGGGGAGAGTGTAATCTTAGTGAGTAGGGTGACACAGGGACCTGAGCTGCCAGATGGTGCTTTAGAAGGCTTAGCGAAGGCAGCTTTGGATCCCAAAGATCTACAAACCGACTCAATTCCTCTTTTCTCACACAAATGGCAGCAAAACATTTCCTCTTCTCTCGTCCGTCCACACAGGCCCACATCAAAAACACAGGCTCTGATGTAGTCTTTAATAGTAAATGTAACCTAAATAGGCCTGGCAATGTAGGGCAAGGGCCGTGTAAGACTTGGCCGCCAAGCTAGGAGTTCAAAAACATCAAATTGAGTCTATAGGGAGCGGATGGAAGCTGAGGGAGGGGTTGTTACAGCTCCAGATGACAGTTGTGACAGTGTTCAACATCCACTGCCCCGGGGACTTAGCCCTCTAAAAAAGACACTTGTGGAAAGTCGCTTATGAGATATTTTCCTGGAATCATCAGCTTTCAGTTACATAATCCAGATATGAGAAAAAGCATTTTAATGCCAGTGGAGAATTTACTGGGAAGCGTAACAGGTAACAGGTATTTGGGCCAGGCATTAAAAATGCATCATCGTAGGTGAGATGGACCTTAAAAAGAAAAAAAAAAGGCATGGAAATTAAGTATTTATGATAATTTGGGCATTTAAAGCCAAGTCCTATTAATGAAATAAGAAGAGACAGTGGGGGAAAAAAAATAGTTCCAGCATGCACACACAAAGTAATGGCTGCAGTGTGTAATGACTTAGCTGTCATGACAGAGCAATTCTCTCTGGAAGGGATATTAACAAGAGGGTATAAAACCGAATGAAAAATGAATAATGTGTGCAAAATAATCTTGTTCGTGAAGGCTTGTCATGCTCATTAAAATGTTCTACTTCCTGTCTTGATGGGTCTGACAGATGTTCAGTGCTACCTGTACATGGGCAGAGAGCATTTCAAAGCAACGACCGTGAGAAATATTACCCCATCTAGAAGTGTTGCAGAAACCTGTGGCACATGCATTGTGACCTTTTAATTATTATCATACTTTAAGAAAAACAACAACTTCAAGAACAAAAGAAAAGATAAAAATGTGTGATAAAAGCGGCGTTCTCTTGCCATACGCAGACACCAACTGTCCAGGCTCTGTGTTGTTTTTCCAACTAGATCATCATGTTTCTCTGGTCACTCATTTGGGTGCTGTAGTAGCTGTTCTGTTTTATAGCAGTGTTTTTCAGTATTAATGAGAGGTCTGGTTTATTTCAGCTAGCTGTATTTGCCTGTAAAGGGCACATTATGGCTTCACAGAGTGGCAAGCTTTTTGCAGCTTTCCAAAAAGATTATTTTAACATTTTATCTTAGCATTTGTTTTTTGAATCCAACCTGTAACAGCACAAATGCTTAGTTAGCATTCTCTGTCATGGTCCACTAGCTCCATGTTTGGGGCATTGTCAGTTGAATACCAAGGTGGATCAAACCCTGCACCATACAGAGGTATACAATGTGGCTTGGTAGTTGATTTGGATCTGTCAGCATCAGATTTAACAGACGTTAAGCTGAATCAAATGGAAAATAAGCTGAGCACTTACTCACTAAATTCTGACTGACGGACAAAAACTTTGTTATAAAGTGAGGCTTGCTGATGTCCAAAACACTCCGCACGCCTGCTGAGAACAGTAATCCAGCAGTGTAGCTGTAATGAAGAATCTCCAGCTTTGATAAATACTTTTTAACCTAGAGATGGTATTTCAATTCATCCATCTCCCATACTGCTTTATATAGTGGCTGCTGGAGCAGATCCCAGCTCACTATGGGAAAAAGGCAGCATAGAGACTGGACAGGTTGCCAATCCATTACAAAGCAACCACAGAGAAAAACAATCACACACAGACAATCGTTGGAGATGGCGGTGGCTTTTTTACCCAAAATAAACACGAAGAGAAGAACAAGTCCAAAACTCAGCTCTTTATTGGGTATGTAAGCAGGTGTTCAGTAAACTTAAAAAGAATTGGGGAATTACATTGGGAATATTTTACATTTATTGTCAATAATTTAAGGAAATATGGGACACACAGTGGATAGCGGTTAGCACTCTCGTAGCATAGTAATAGTCACTCAGTGTGACTCCGGCTTGAGGGCCTCTCTATGTATGTATTTATTTTGAATTTCTCAGAGCGCTCAGGTGTAGAAATAGAAGAATTTGTGCAACTTTTTTGAAAATGCTCCAACTCTGTCTCCTTTGCAGAGATACTGCCACTGAGCATACGCGAGTAGATAGACAATAGCAACAATGGCGACGTCCAGAGTGTCATGACTCACAGTTAATATTCTCATGCGACTTGGTAGCTTTACAGTTGAGAGTCACTCATAATAACAATTCAACTTGGTCGTCTCTCGATGTCTATGTACTCATTGTCAATGTTCATAGGGTATTGTTGTCTACGCTGGTGTGTAGTTTCATTACTAAAACAAGCAAAAGGACCAACTCATGACTTGGCATCCTAACTATTATTTTCCGTGTTTCTGTCATTTCCGGGGAAACGGACATCATTTTCAAAACATCACCGTGTAAACGCTAAACTTTTGTGAAATGAAAAGGCATGCCGTTGTGTTGACAGGGCCTCAAGTGCGTGCTGGTGACGTGCCCAGGGTGAACAATGCCTTCATCCATAGTCACCTGAGATTGGCTCCAGTAGCTTGACAAGTGGATAATGCAATGTAGAAGATGCAATACCATGAAGTGAAAACCATGTACATACTAAGGTTATTACACTCAAATGAAAACGTTTCAACCAAATGTGCACGTTAACGTTGATAATTATGACCTACAGCTCAAAAAGAAAAACATATCAAGCTATATTCAGCCAAACCCTTCTAATTTTCTTACTGTAAAATTGTGCAAAAAAAAACAAAACACTTTCTTAATAATGGGACAGCACTACATTTGATGTGAAGCAGCCCATAAAACCATCAGCCACAATAGTCTTAAAGCCCAATATTTCAGCAGGTTTTTCTCCCCTTCATCATTCCCTGTGTTTGCTCACGGCCCTCCTTTCTCTGTTTCCCATCTCTTTATTATTGTCCCCAGCACTCTATAGCGCAGAGTTAATTTCTCTTATTACAGTGAAGCCGTATAAAATCCATAGAGCCTGACCTCAACAATATCTAACCTGCCTGTCTGACAGAGGAATGTGACCGTTTTAGCGAACATTTAGCAAATCCTGTTGGACCCAGCCCAGCTAAAAACCACATCATCCACCCCACTCTAAAAATAAAAGATTAATAATTTCCCCCAGGATAGCTTTTCATCTATCTCGCCTCTTAATTGACTTGCATTAAATTGCTACAAAGTTTATTCCACTGCTGTGCTCCGATGAAATAAATAATTAACCCCATAAAAAGGTCAGACAACTGAAATTAGAACTAACTGGTTTTTCTTCTTCTTTTCGTGGTAATAAGATGGGATCCTGCCCTCGCTGACCATCCAGCTCTCTGTAATAATTTGTCTTTGTCTTGGTGGAGTTCCTGACCAGAGATAACGCATTATCTCATCAGACATCATAAGTTCCAATATACCTCCCTTCAATGGCTGGTTGCTGATGAAGTCAGCATGAGGGATGGCGTTATCAATATTAACAATAGCCAACATGTGACAACGGGGACTAATATTACTAATGATCATAGCAATGATGATGGTGCTGAAAAAGATGATGTTACAGATAGAGGCGCCAATGGTGATGGAAAAAGCAAAGGCAAAGACGATAACATCAGTAATAATAGTGATAACGACGATGATGAAAACAGCAGCGATGGCGGCAGAAACACTGATAATTACACTGATGACAGTGGGTTTTGAGACAGCGATTAGAATAAAAACAGCCATTGATTCATCTCTGCAGACACGGGGATAAACGGTGGGATTTCCATATAACAAAGTGACACAATCATGTTGTCCAATTAAAGCAAGAAAATATAAATGAAGAAGCCGAGTGCTCTCCGAGCCCTCCTCTCTCATATGGAACCCAGTCGATTTTCATATACAGCCTGATAATTAGCAGCCATGCATCATCTATATTTTTCTCCTACCAGAATATTTGCTGGATGTGTGTTGAGCTGCTGTGTGGATCTATGTGCATATTTATGTAATTGCTTGTTTGTACCTCCATCTCAAATAACAACTTCGGAGCAACCACACAATCATGTTTAGGCTGCAGGTGATACTGAAAGTAGCATTTCCCTGGAGAAGACGTGAAGCCTCCTGAGTGTAGCTCCTCAGTTCTGTAGCGAGAGGCTTAGCATCACTCAAACACTTCACTGCAGGGTCCCGCGCTCAAATTACATTTTTAGGAGAGCACGCTTCTTTGAATCTTCCGCTATTTAAATGATCTGTTTAAAACTTATAATTAATCAGCTGATGCTTCACAGACATGGGCTGCCTAGCCTAAAACTTTTTTTTCTTTTTTTTTTTTGATGTTAATGAATTTTGGCTGTTCTGCAGGAGAAGGGAAAAGAAGGCCAGTGCAAGCTTGGCTGAATGTAGCATATAGTGGAATAGAGGCTAGCTGAGCTCAGCTCATCTCTCCTGAGAACGCAGCAGCGTCCTGATCCCTCGTGACCTTGTCGCTGCAGCAGGGTGCCCGGTCATTACCACAACTGCTGCCATGGACCCGTGCAGGTGTGAGAGACTGTCTATGCAGCATGCCACACATGTGTGCATGCATGCATAAGTATGTACACAAGTGTCAAACTGAGCTTCTGAGCCTGCTCAGTACCGCATAATGTGAGCTGCAAGCCTCGGCGCACCATTTGAGTTATTGGCCTGAATGGAAATTTGCATCGAGGAGAAAAGAAGGCGCGACAAGGTGTCTGAGACTCCGGATGTGCAACACCACAATGGCCATTACAGTGATTATTGGGGCACATTTATCTTTCACAAGTCGCACGATTCTCTCACGTCGTCTCCCTCGCTCTCTCTTTTCTTGTATATGAACGAACATCTCCCTCAACCCCAAAACAATCACAGCAAGCACACACTGAGTATGAAGGAAGAGTTTCGCTTGCACACACATGCATACACTATATTTCCTCTGACTCTGACACTAAAACAGGAGAAAGCGCCTGGGCTTGACAGCAAACAAACCAACATGAAGAGATTCCTGGCAGGCTAAAGAGAGAGTGGTATCAAAGCTACAGGAATGCACCACCAGCAGCCCATTTTTTCACTGAGAGAGAGAGAGAGAGAGCGAGAGAGAGAGAGAGAGAGAGAGAGAGAGAGAGCGAGAGAGAGAGAGAGAGAGAGAGAGAGAGAGAGAGAGAGGAGAGAGAGAGCGAGAGAGAGAGAGAGAGAGAGAGAGAGAGAGAGAGAGAGAGAGAGAGGGAGAGAGAGCAGTCTTGTAGCTAGCAGACCTGAGCTTCTGGTAATTAGAATGGGCTCTGAGGAGAGACAGGCAGTGGAATGAATGCAAATGAATTCACTGGCTCCGGCACTGGGCTCCACAACCTTACTTTTCATATAGCAATGCCTCACAGACACGAAGCTGCTGGCACAAACAGAGGAAGGTTACACAGTAAACACTGAGTGACATGACTGTGGACATGCACGTGCCAACACGTTCAACGTGCACGCGTGAGCAAATAAATTGCCAATGCGGTGTCGGCCTGAAACAAATACAAAACCCCGACGTGAACGAGGAAGCATGCACGGCTACACACACACACACACACACACACACACACACACACACACACACACACACACACACACACACACACACACACTAGACTACACTATAATCCCTGCAAATGCCACAGTGTTGCCTGTGAAAAGCAAAAAGGGGTGAGAACGTGCGTTTCCAAGTGAACATCCACAGCATGTCCCACAGCGGAATAAACAAACCCTTCTTAATTGGTGTCGATTTGGAATGGAGTGATGATTCATCATGCAGAACTCCCCAGTAGGGTATTGGAAACCCAATCATTTCTAATCCATATGACCTTGACGGAAGGCCAGCGTTAGACTGTAGCGTCTTCCACACGCATTGTCCGACAGACAAAGTCGAGGCATTGTGACTGACTTTACAACTCGTCGGAATTGTAATGCACCAAAGTCAGATCACTTCACTGATTACTCCATCACAGCCAGCGGCAAATCTTTATGAAGCACTCAATTCTCCACAGCAGTCATAAATCAGGGTACTATAAGCTTTCCGTCTCACTGATGGCACACCAGAGACAGTATTTCCATACCACGCTGCTCCAAGTCAATAATTCCTATTCCCAATACATCTACTCTTCACTTAAAAAAGTCCACTGGCTCTACCTTAGCTCACCTCCAGATCCCCTGTGGGCTGCCATGTAAAACTTTGATCAGTAACTCGGTAGCCCTTCTCAAGGAGAAGCAGGTCGTCTGTGAAGGGGTCCTGCTCTTTGCTAGCTAGTGCGGTGAATGAGTCTAATTAACAAATCTCCCTTCCTATCTCAACGAAGCATCCAGGGCCAACTAGAGTCTTATTATAGAGTAGATTATGCATGTAATGTCCCCACTGAGATTATCACATGGAAAGCATTCGGAGGGGGTATGTATGCGCTGTGCAGAAGAGGACGGTTCTGTGTGAATACTGTCAGACAGGAGGACGAGACTGGAGAACGAGGGGCGCTTGCTATTCCGAGTGGAACGTGCAATAGATGGTGGAGGGAGATATAGAGACAAAGGGGATGTGAAGGTACGAAGACGAGCTAGAGAGGAAAGAGATATGTCTCCAGCACCACCTGCAGACGCGACTGGCGGCCATCTTGCGGTCAATGAGGTGAGCACAGCCACCGCCCCGGGGTCAGCTTTAACACGGGCCAATGACAAGTCGGCACTTGCCCTCTACTGCAACAACATCTTGCCGTTCCGCTTCACTGGCCGCACCTATCACACCAATCACAGCGTGCGCACGTGCATATGCTTTCACACTCTTCCAACACTCGCAGCTTGTCTCTTCCACTCGCTTCTTTAAAATTGCACACATACACACACACACACACACACACACACACACACACACACACACCTGGAGAAGCTTAACAAATGTGGGAACAGATGCCCCACATCAGACTGCAGTTGCCCTCTGCTCCCGGCGTGCCTCCAGAGAGACGCAGGGAAACCGTTAACAAAGATAAGACACCGCAGTCTATGGCCGTGTCAACACCCACACACACACACTCACACACACACACACACGCGCGCATTTAAAAAAAAAATCATATGTTAATGTCCATATCACTGTAAAGATAGAGTTACATTCTGAATATCTGCAAGTCGTGTCAGATATATCTGTAAGTGCTTGTTTCTTCTCTGCACTTTGCATTTGTTCTGTCTTTGGAAAGCCTGATTATCCTTCATCATGGCTGCCATTGTCCTCTACCTATCAACTGAACCAAAGCAGCTTCTTTGAAGGATTAAGAGGAAAACAGAATTTGCTGACCATCTTGTAATTGGACCTTGAGGTGCCTTGGAGAAATTTCACTTTAAACACAAACAAACAAACAAATGAGGTATGCGTTTGAATCTTATTGATCATATTTAAAAATTATAAAGACATATTGGGAATGTCACAGTATAATATCAATTTAATTGATTTGTGCAGAGTTGTATTCGTACATTTTACAAATAAAACTGAAGTCACCATATACACAGATAGACCACTATAACTGACATAGTTAACTTACATAAAGAAGTAATGAATACATAAATAAAGATCAGTAGGAGTGTAATGGCTTTCAACTCATGGAAAATCTTGGCCTAAAGGATTTTGGTTTGGAAATTCAATCTGTATACATGTGCCCATTCACCTCCTGCAGATGAATGCACACTCTTCACTTTTATAAAAGTATTGTGAGAGATCAAAAAGAGCGTAAATTATCATCTGTTTTGTGAAACTTTCTGTGGATGACTCGGAAAAACTAGCAAGAAGAGCATAGCCAGCATGCTTGTTAGAATAAGTTATTTTTATATTTCATTTCAGTCAGCCAAATCTGTCAACATTTGTCCTTTATTGTTAATAAGCTTTGTCAGAGATGGAAAATATTAGGCTTCTGTAGTGTATCCCAAAGGTAAAATAACCCACATTAATGTCAGTGTTGCCTGCACAAAGCAATCTAGCTTGTATTACAATGTCTTGATTTGGTGATATGAATTGGTTAGTCTTGACACGGAAAATTTATTCTAAATGATGATAAACTGCATGTGCTTCGATTCAGTCAAAATAAACTTCACAGTCACAAAGCTGTAGATTCTGTTGTGCCATGTTTTGATGATTTCAGGATATTGGTCAGATAGAGCAGACTGAGTAAACATCTGCAGGCAACACACACACACACACACAAACACACACAAACATGCAATCAGGAATTAGTTACTTGTGAGGTCGATGCTTTTGACTATCAATTAAGTAGCAGCTTTTCATCCGATCATTGGTGGATCACACATGTAATCACTTAGCTCTCCAGACACACTGCGGACGGGGCATTGGGGCCGAGGATATACGAATGGATCGAGGGTTTGCGGTATACTTTCAGTAATGAACTGACCAACATCAATGATTCATCCCTCATGGTGTAAACTCTTCCCCTCTCCAGCGTGGCCTGGATATCCTCTGGTTTTACACGATTAAAGTTATCTCTGCATGTAAAAATTATAACCCTTGGGGCAGA
This sequence comes from Blennius ocellaris, assembly GCF_963422515.1. NCBI lineage: Eukaryota > Metazoa > Chordata > Actinopteri > Blenniiformes > Blenniidae > Blennius > Blennius ocellaris. Next base: position 15,392,258 of record NC_137658.1, on the reverse strand, counting down.
AGAATGGGAGAAGCAAACTGACCACCAGTCATGTGACTACAGTCCCATTCTGCCAATATCTCAGAGGACTGTGGCACGCAAATACCTGGCTCTGCAAACTTGTCAAGAATATGCAGACGTGTCACAATGAGCTATGCAAATGCAAGATGAAACCATGCATAGCAATCTGAAAATTAGGAGATAGGTCAATACACGATCACAGCACAGAGACAGCAAGTATGCACTTAGACATAGTCAGGTAGAAGGATGTTTAGATAGCCATTAGCTAACAACACTTATGACTATTCAGGAGCCACTTACAGGACACACGCTTCTAGACACTTACAGCTATTAGCAGCCATTATCATTCGTGCATAATCATGTGAAATGATGTGCGAGAGGTCCTCATCTGCAGCAGGAACAGTGTGCACCCAGAGAACCAAAATCCATCTACCAAATGATAATTTTACAGCAGTGGAGCACAGGGCGCAATACAGGTGTTTACACAGTGCACAAATGGCAATATATTTCAGTAGCACACATACACACAGGCACATACTGTCACTAAATCCAGGATACAAAACAGCCATAAAGCCAGACAATACGCAGTGAGGAGAAGCACAAAAAGCCTACGAATCCGCGTCAGCCTTGTGTGATCGTGCCCACCACCAGCAGAGAAAATGTGACACCGTTGCCCTTCATCTCACCCGTCTCTTTTTTCTGACTACAACTGTGACTAAAAGGGCCACTGACCTATGACACAATAAGGTAAAAAAAAAAAAAAAAAAGGGAGACAGGGACCAGAAAAGACTGTCAGTGACCTTTTCTAAAAGGGTCATCTGCTCCAAGGCTATAAAATCTTAAAATGCAAAAGATAATATTCTGCTGTAGCGATGACTGTGGAGACAGCGACGAATGGAGGGAGCAAGGGGGAGCTCAGACAGGACCCCGGCCTTAATGTAGTTTGTAATTGTAAGTGTTGGTCTTTAATAAAAGCCCAGAGTATTTGGTCAGGCTAATAGACTGGGCTCTCTAAATCCTGCCTGCCATGCATTATTCAACAGCCATTAGCTATCGCCTCATCTGGGAGGCTGTATGAGTCCCATCATCGGCTGGAACCTCGGCTACGCACACTGGAGGTGTGTGAGTAGGGGCGGGGGAGGGGGATTAGATAGGGAGAAGGAACGAAAGAGATGCAAATACAGGTGCGTGAGGAAAGGGAGGGGATGAGGAAGATTCGGCAGTAGAGAATCAAAGAGTGGAGCTGACGAAAGACGGGTGTGATGTGGCATAGGTGAGGGCTTGTGATATGGAAATGACGGCAGAGAGATGAAGAAATGCCCGCATGAAAGCCAGAGGTCACGAGGTAGACACATGAAAATTGTGTAGAGGTTGATGGAGGTGAGGGAGAGGGGAAGTGGCCCATGGATGGCGGCAGGAGTTGAGTGAGATGTATGGGCGTATGTATGGTTAGGTGAGTTTTGGGTCACGAGGGGGACTCGAGAGAGTGATGTGAATTGAAAGAGGGATGCCAGTCTGAAGTGGCATTTTCTCTTGGCCAGGGACATAAATGTCATATGCTTCCTTCCGCTCCCCTCTCAACCTTTTCTTCTTTCAGTTTCCCTCACCTCCTCCACAACTTCCCCCTGCTCCTTCCACTCCACCTCCCGTCGCCCTTCTGTATCTGCCGACCGCTCCCCGTCTCCCCCGAGTAGTGCCAGTGGTAATTTTGCTTACAGAGTCGAGAGAAGGCCAGGGAACACATGGAGATGCAGGCTGCTCAGTTACCACCATATCGCCGGCCAACAGGAATGGCGCCAAGACCGGGACGCGTGCGTGCACTCGCACGTGCACTGGTGTGTGCGGGTGTGAGCACGAGCGCGTGCGCTCTTGAGTGCATCTACACGTCTGCGTAATGGGTGTTTAGCAGGCCTGCCAGACTTGTCCCAGCCACCGCTCTCCCAGACTACCAGGTTCTCCTGACCCTCTGCGGCAGCCCAAGGACACACTCCTGTCTCTCTAATTAAAACACAACCCTGACACACACACACACACACACACACACACACGCACACACACACACGCACACACACACACGCACACACGCACACACACCCTGCAGGTCTGCAGCTTAAAATAACCTTAAAAGGAACGAGCGGAGCCATCATCCCCTGCACTCAACACCTCTTCAAAATCCACTCAGCATTTTCTCACCAGGCAGCTCCAAGGCAGACTCCTGCCTCAATCGGAGGGGAGATTTGCGGCAACAAACAGCATCTTCAAAATGCAGCACTCATTTATTACCGGAGTCATCATAAGAGCCGCATTTATTATTGCAGCCTTCATGGAACTATGGCACTGCTACACTGTCACACTGTACTTAAAAATAATTGAGTGCAGTATTTGCAACGTCACAAAACCATAATAAGAACTCTGTGGTTATGGTCGAAGACAAAGGCAGTTATCTTCAGAGTCCAGTGTGAGATACGACTGCACACTTCAAAGTGCTCGGTGGTTAGTATTTTGTAATATTAAACCTCACCGTACTGGCCACAATGTGGTCCATTATGTGTTTACACAGGTAGCATTTTGCAGGGAACACATTTCTCAGTCACTTTTTATTGAAGCTGCGAACAGCATTTAGCACTAATATTATGTATTAACATTCATGCCAAAGCTCAGGATGATTTCAAAGAGTAAAGAGTTTAGCCCTTAGCTTTGTGTGCTTGCAATCTTGTTTCAAGTCAGGGAAAAACATTAAAAAACCCTGGGTCATTTTAAATATTCAAAAGATCCTGCTGCTACGATATAGGCTGTGGGGGACTGACCTGAGCATAAAAGTGGTGACCCCATGCAGTGGGTTAGAGGAGCTACCTTTAAATCCCGGCTTGTGTGATCCTTTGCGTTCTGACATTTTTATGCAGACAGTGACCTGAACGGTAATAAATAAATGTGTGTTCCTTGGCAAAAGTAGCATTCAGGACCTCTATTTTTCAACACTTTAACTCACCTACATCAAATTTTAGTGGATGTGCAAACACTCCAGTGATGAATATTGCAGACAAGCTACTTTAAATGACCTTCAAACCTCTTTGCTCCCGTTTCCAATACAAAATGCTGAAATGATTAAAGTGTAAATAGATGAAAAACATTGCCAAATGACTTGCTTTCAATTGCTGACTGGTGATGGCAAGCATATTCAAATGAGAATCAGTAAAACATATAATGGTTATTCCTATTCAACCATAACTGTTAGCATCAGGTAATGCTAGTTAGTATTTAGGAAACATGTGTCTGTGCATAGGCATTTTTACAACATAGTAACTTCAAACCAAATGTTAAATAGAACACACACCCAAGAAATACAAAGCCCAACCCTGCAGGGTCCTTCTTTTCTTGTTAAACTCAACACTGGGTCATCGTTTAGAGCGTATGCGTGTGCAACATTGGGACAGCCTCTTCACTTCATCACTAACAGACAATTTAGCATGTTTACCTCCTCGTTAATCGCATGAGAGACTCTGATGGAGAAATCCCAGGGAGGCAACGGCGTCCTGTCACTGCAGGTTACCACTGCAGCATGATTTAATGGAACTGTCTGTCAGAGGGCTGAACAACAGTCTGTCAAGCAACAAGCAGGGGTAACATATACGCACAAAAACTCACAGGCGCATGGATGCAATCCCCCCCCCCAAAAAAAAAGCAAAGGAAAAAATCACACAATGTAGACGGACTGTCAAAAACTGGCTCCCTCTTGCATTTGCTGTCTGATTTTCCCTCTTGCACAAACAAACAAACACACGCACGCACGCACACAGGATCAAAACTCAAAAGCACATACGTCCAAAAAGGTTCTGGGAAGAAGCAAGACAGGTGGGGATGAACACAGAAGCACTCGGAGTACAGACACCAAAATCAGCGGTTAGAAAAACACACATCACCGGCAGCCCCCCTACCAGGAGAGGAGATGAGTGCCAGGAATACGCTCGCTGCATCAAGCGGCACAGGTGTTATCGGAGCGCTTTGCAGGAGATCCCACCAAACAAAGTACGAATGTCATCTCTACAGAAGTAGCAGCATGGAAATCAACCCAAACAAATGTAATGAATGGTTCACGAAGTATTTAGCAGATTAGGCGGAAAACCTCGATGCATGATGGGGGCCCAAATCCAAAGCTCATTACATGTGGCACTGCATTTAGGAAGCACACACAAGCCGGTGTACATCTCGATCCTCCTGCTCAAGTCTGATTTCTATCCCTCGCTACCCGGTGAATGAGGTAGAGAGCAATCACATCAGCCAGTCATTGGGCATCCACTATAAAAGCCTTTCTTTATTGTATATTTCCACCATCATCCCAAACTGGCAGGACAGAGAGTTCTGATTAGCATCAAAGCCTTTGATTGCCCCACTCAACAATCAGTGCTGCTCTACTGTGTGTTGCCTGCTGCGATACATCACATGGTGTGAGCGTGTGTGTGTGTGTGAGAGAGAGAGAGAGAGAGAGAGAGAGAGAGAGAGAGAGAGAGAGAGAGAGAGAGAGAGAGAGAGAGAGAGAGAGAGAGAGAGAGAGAGAGAGAGAGAGAGAGAGAGAGAGAGAGAGAGAGAAGGGGAAATTATGAAAGAAATCATTATTGTGTCACAAAACAGTTCCTCTAGATGCAGGAACATATGCGCATGTGTGCTTGTGTACGGCCCCTGCACATCATGTCATAATGTTTCAAGATGAACCAAGATGGGTTTCTAATTTGACCGGGAATTGAAGGCCCCCCTCCTTTTTAAACTGCACATTGCAGCACCATCCTTTCGTCCAGGCAATTCACTCTGAAAACAGGCCGCGCTTCTTTAAAGATACCTCTCTTTCTCTCTCTCTGTGGCTAAATATGATTAGCTGCAGAGGACATTGTAGCTCTCTCCACAGCTAATACATTTAGTATGGATTGTCTGAAGGGTAAGGATACAGCTAGCAGAGGGATCAATATCCTAAGTCAGAGTCTGTCTGGAGAAGAGGAACCATGCTGGGAGATGGTTAACCGTTCTAAGGCAGCGAGTGCTGTCTGGAAGCACAGAATGCCGGGAATCCCACGATATTGAACACTTCTTCAAAAGGTAATGCTTAATGCTCAAGCTGGGCGATAGGTTATGCTGAGTGCCTGCATCAAGAGCAAGACATGTTGAAGATTTGTTGTGGATATCTCTAAGGATGAGAGATTATATAAGGCAAATCTGGAAGATTCCTTATAGTCTATAGTGCACCACTTAAGACCAAAGCCCCATACGGCCTTGCCTGCATAGGGCTGATGTCAAAGTGGTGCTCTAAATAGAGAATAGGGTGTCCTTTGAGATAGAGGGGAAAAAGGACCCAGATTTAAGTGGCTTCATTTGCATGCGTGAATCCCTCACTTAAGCCCATTTGAATCGCACACACGAGCAGCCACAGACACAGAACGCACATGCGCACACGCCTCACACAAATTCCCCAGCACACACGCTTAGCATTGGCACATTCTTTCCCTCTTTTTTCCTCGAGTCAGAGGACATTAGCACTGCATCTATTTCTGGAGGCCCATTAAGGCCGTAAAACATTTAAGATCCACACAGAGTGATTCCCAGTGTCAGAATGACCCGTTCTTTCCCCATTTCTCCCGCTCATGTGAAAAAAAGCTGACACGAAGCTTGTGACAGAAACATGTATTTGGTGCCGCTCCGGATTCGGCTGAGTGCGCTGGCACGAGCGGGGCAGGAGGAAGCGGGGCTTGAGAGGAGTTATTCGGACGGTGCAGGCTTGAGGTGGGGGGTGTGATTGCAGTCGTTCGCTCGCCAAATGGCTCCATTTTGCTGAAATGTGAAGCCTGCACTTTCCTGACACACTATAATAAATCTATCAATTGTGTGCAGGGGTATACGTGTGTGCATTAACGTGGGTGCGCACCATGCATGAAGAAAAAATTGGTGGCATCTAAACAGGAAATATACCCTTCCCTTCTCCTCTGTAGAAGTGACAGTCACCCACAACAGTTAACAGCTCGACTCACAATAATACAGGATGGCATATGCCTTATAATGGAAATGCATTGTAGCAGTGAGAGTCGAACATGCACTCACAAGGGCATGCGTGTACTCGAACACATATGCACGTATGCGCTGAGAAGCTAATGTGAAATGAGTAGACAACCTTGTCCGGGTTCCATCTTAAATCTATACATGAATATATCATTTGCTGTCCAGTGAGGGCTAAATCCATGAAAGCAGTAATGCTAGGCTACTTTAATGCGATATGACAGGCTTCCAGGCAGCTTCTAGAAGCCGAACAAGTCTGAATGGTTACTATTTCCAGGGGGAGTACAGAGCCTTTAAGTACAGCCTTAATAAACAGTTCTGCCCATGTGTGATCAGATGGACAACAAAAACAATGGCGTCTCCAGAGTGACATGGTTCCCAGTACATTTTTTCCTGGGACTTAATTGAGAGTTGCCCATAATAACAATTCAACTTGGTCATCATATGTACGTATGAATGTTCCGTGTTCTCTGCGCATGTGTGCAGTTTAATCACAAAAACACACAACAGCAGCCAATAGTGGCCTAACGTGAGACCAACATATATCCTGCCGTTTCAAAATGTTGCTGTGTAAATGCACGTTTTTTAAAAAACAGAAACACAAAAACAATGCATTTTCACTTGAAACATTGTTGTGTAATTGGGCCCTAATGTGTCATAATATGGGAGAAAAAAATGCCATTTTGTGAGTCGCTGTGGTTAAATCCTCCACCTCGCATTGTCCATGAGTCAAAAGATAGAGTGCTCATTAGCCATCGGTACGCATGTGTGTTAGTGAATGGGTGAATGTGACTGAGATTGCGTCGAGATTGCTACAGAGGTGACAATGTGGTATATACTTGAAGGCTGTTTCTGTCTTTGAGTATCATTGTTTAGTGGCATAAAATGAAGCGCATATATTTGACCTGAGCTTTCTCCATTTATTTAAAGGTGTAAATGTCAGGGTCTTGACCTGAGCTTCTCTTGCGCTCTGATGCTACGTAAATAAAGGTGAAATTAATTGAATTACTTTCTCCTGCATCTTCCATCCATTGTCGTGGCTTCACTCCTCAATGCTTGTGCTTCCAGCAGACACACTGCGACGTGTTGCAGAAGCATGCCAGAAGCAGCTCGGTGCTCCGCCTAGCGAAAGATACGCCTCAAGTCTTTTTTCTGATTGAAGTCAAGTCACGCTGCGCAGAGCTGAATCTGGTAAACCTTCAAAATAAAAGGCTGTCTGCAGGAACAAAATTGTAAATCAGCTCAACAAGGCTGGAATAAAACATCAGAGGAACGCTATGAAGCTGAAACAGTTTTGCTGCACAGCCTACTTCGCCATGGTAGGAGAACAAAACCAAACAAAACACGAGTGAATTAGTGAGTCGGTGTGCTTCTGAAACACCCTCAGTGGGAATTGCAACGTTGCATATCTGCCCCCAGTGGACTTCAGGCATATGTTTCTCTGGTACAAAAGTCTTACAGTGAAATGCATCAAATGATCATTTCTTCCCTCATTTGCACAACATCATGAAGACATCAAAACCCAACCTGTATTTTTCTGGCACAGCTCAGCGTTTGTACTAAATCACTGATAATAACAATTTTATAGCATTGCATGATAGCTTTAGGTGCCAAGAAAAATAAAAATGGCATAATGCATCATTCATAAAAACGTGCTCTCGTCTCGTAAAAATGCACAATGTTTGTTTTACCATTCAGAATTCTGAGCTGATTTAATTGAAGCGACACCAATTTTATGAATTAACTGCTTCCAGACGGCACTTGTCAATGGAGGTAGGAGCTGTATGTGTGCACTCTCCCTGACATGCTCCACCAATGAACTCTTCAAACTGTGACACCGGCTGGTAACGGTTCAGCTAGTTAGCCTCTGAATTCATTTTGGGATTTATAGAAGCATTAAGAATCAAATAATTAGCACAATGAAGCTTTTTGTTAATGCTCGATTCGGCTGAACTTTAGATGCCCTTTATGCCATGTTCCTCATTCTGCCCAGCACATTCATTCCCCACTACACTATAATTAATATCTTTAGATAGGCTTAACTGAATAAAGCCCTCATTACCACGTGAAACAATGAAACGTATCACTAACCTAAAAGGACTTTTTTTAGACATGCAATATGTATGTAAATAATGACTCATATTACGTTTTCTTCTCTCAGATAGTGTAGCATTATTTCTCATGAAAAAAAAGGAGAAAATCAGGGAGTGTATGCTTACACCTGGCAAGGCATTTCACCTCTTTCAGCTTTCTCCTCCCTATGGTACATATGAACACTTAGAAATCTGAATCACATTATGGATCTGGACACCTTATCATGTATTCAGCATTCAGAAAATGATCTGGATTACACTATTTGACATATACTGCCTCAGCGTACAAAAATCACATTAATTCTTTTCCAATCATATTAAATGCTGAAATTGTTCTGGAGATCCTGAATCCAGAATATCGTCCAGATCTGACCCAAAATTAAATGATGTTTTTCTTTGCATTGACAAGTTTTTGAATTAAACAACAGCAAACAGCAATAGAACACACTTTCTACTGGAGGTTCATTAACACAAGGGTTGCCTGTGAAAACATTATTAAAGAAACAGCTAAAAAGTGTATGATACCTCATCTTTACAGATAGTCACACTGTATACTTGTGGAATCTAAGGGTGTCATTATATTCTGTCATGCTCCAATGTGCTTTTGGGATTGTGAACATTTTTGAGAGCAGCAGGTATTTTCATGAAAATTCCTCCTTCGTAGGATTTGAAGGATCCTTGTGCTTGGGATAGCATTCTGGCAGAATGTGACGATGTGGCATCCTCAAAACGTTCTCCACCTGGAACGCATCCTTGAGACTGAGAAACATCCATTGTCTGCTACACTTTACGGCCAACTCGGTTGAGTCTGAAGCATGGATGACGTGTGTGTGTGTGTGTGTGTGTGTGTGTGCGTGTGTGCGTGCGTGCGTGCGTGCGTGCGTGCGTGCGTGCGTGCGTGCGTGCGTGCGTGCGTGTGTGTGTGTGTGTGTGTGCCACCTCAACTGACTCACCATTGATTTCTGAAGAAGACGCAGTTAAAATTCTGATTACACAAGTTCAAAGTTGGCGAGTCAGCAACAGCACCGACCGTGTTGCCAACATTTAAGGTAAGCAGCTGACAGAAACTAGCAATGAACTGACAATGCTTTGAACTGCAGCCAAACTTTTTTTTAAAGGTTACAGTGAAGACATTGGTCTAAAATATACATTTGAAAACCACCAAAAACAAAGAGTAGAATGTCAAAAAACAACCTTGTGGATGTCTTCTTTAAGATGCCTACATATCAACCGCTCGCACAGAGTGTAATACCACTTTTCACCACAGTGGAGACAGAGACAGTCAGTCCAACACAGAGGTGTCAAAGTCATTTTAGTTCAGGGATACAATACAGTACAATTTGATTATTGGTTGTTTGGTGGGTTGCTTAGCAGGAAAACGCAAACACTTGTGGAAAAATGGAAAAATTGGCATTCTAACAGATAATGGGATGAGGAAAAAGTGGTTTGATTTTCCTCAGGATCCAAATCAAATCCTACTGTTTTCTGTTTGTTGTAGAAGAAATGTTGATAAATAGTCTACATTTAATTGGGTGTCTTCTTATAAGTCCTACACAAAGCTTGGGTCTCAGTGTGCAATCCCTAGGGAATAAATCAGAAAAGCAGTTATATTGGTTGGAATACTGAAGTTATGGTTGCTTTTTAAAATGTTTTTACTGTATGCAAGGCCATCCCACAGACCAAAACGGACCCTTTGTCCAGTTGGTTTTGGCCAGAACACTTTATGTTGGACACCTAATGACCCAGGCTAGATGCAACGGTGAATAACACAGTGGCTGAAGCTGTTGGCTATGAGACATTATCACTCCCAACACAGAGCATAAAGTAATACACGTTGGGACATAATTCTTTCACACCGTGCCTTCAAACTAAAAATATGACATATTGTGCCTCTTAACTGGAGCTGCATTGGAACCAGCTTTAACAATCATGAGATTGTTTATGGTGGATCAAAGGGTAAGTATGAAGTCTCATGGGGGCTTTTTGTGGTGCACTTGTAAAAATGTGTTTTTCACGACAAAGATGTACTCCTCTTGTAAACCTCCATTTGAGTATGTTTTGTGTTTTCATGTATCGACTGTGAAAACTAATTTCCTCTCAGAGGATAATAAAGTATCTGTCCACTTTACTGAGGTGCGCGGTCGTGCTGCCTTTGTCAATAATATCCGTGTAGATGTGTTTTCTCGACGCGCCTACTGCAGCACAGGGAACTAGTCAATATCCCACAATGCACCTCTGACCTGTGGGCAAACCTGCCTCGCTCTTCTTTTCAACTTCCGATGGACATTGATTTTCAAGGGACTCCTACTCATATATAAATGTGGCAATTGAGCAGCAATGCATTTTAAGTGCTGACCAGGGGCCTTGGCGAGATTGGAAAAGACAGAAAAATAGTCCCTCAGATGTGTCTAACTCACAACCTAGAAAGCTTTTGTAGCATCCTAAAGAACACCACAAAGAGGAAAAATCTGTTGCTCATATTATTGTTCTTTTGATCATAAAGTACAGCGTGTACGTGTGAAAAGTGTTACACCATGGATGTATGATATGTGAGGTGCTATTCTAGGGTGGAAGGGAAAGTGTGTGTTGTGTGTGTGTGTGTGTGTGTGTGTGTGTGTGTGTGTGTGTGTGTGTGTGTGTGTGTGTGTGTGTGTGTGTGTGTGTGTGTGTGTGTGTGTGTGTGTGTGTGTGTGTGTGGGGAAGGCAGTATCTAGGTCTTTGTGATGAATTTGTTTCAGTGGCAAGCAAGGTGCTGCTCGCAGCATGCCGTCTGTTAATTCACATTCACCGCGGGTGGCTCGAGTCTGTGGCTGATGATACTGAAAGGTGTTGAGAAAAAGGAGGAGGAGGAGAAAAGAGAGAAAGAGAGATAGATTTGACAAACAAACAAAAGCTATTTGCCAGATGATCCCTGTTGTCACCTTTTGGGAAAAACTGCATGTGCAGTATATTATATATAGAGAGTACCTGGCAGTCGCTCCAACTAAATCTCCAGAGTTTCTGCATTTTTCTGCGAGTTAGTAATTTTATGATAGAAATGGATAGTTAAAAGTTTTATTGTTTATATCAAGCTGTGAATTGATTAAAAAAAATGATTCGCTGCATTGCAATTACTTAACTTTACAGTTGGGAGCTCATTATAGAAGATAATACTGTTATATGATAATCCTCACATGTGGCATCAGGCTATAGTTTACATTATAGCTGATTTAGCCCAGATTCTATCAGCACAATAACAGCAAGCAACCAGCTCCAGCAAAAACAAAACATGTTTAGCTACTGTTTGTCTTTTGAAAAGCTAAAAACATCTATTTGAATTGTTCAGAAAATGTCCGATCATCTGTTTTGTTTCCTGAATAACATTATTACAGTTTGTGGGACACATAGGCCGAGAGCTAATTTAGCTGACGTGTAATTGTATCTGTTTTGTAAAGCTGACTGAGGATTCATATAGCAATTTTATTGGACAGAGGACTGCTGGAGGGCATCACAGTGCTATTAACACCGTACTGATAACAGCCACCAGCGTGAGTCAGTGAGGAATATTGCAAAAACTTTAGCATTAACAGCTGTTCAGAGACTAATCTCGAGGAGATATTGCACGCTTAACTACTCCTGTTTTCACATTTTAAATAGTTTATAAATGGGCATCATCACTGTCTAATTTTTCTATTGCATTAGCAACCTGAACTTGGTGCAGAAGAATGAGATTTCGTCAGTCCCTGTAAGGTGTCCCAGCAGAAGCCCCCATCAGACAAGCTGTAGCGGATCCAGGTGGCCCTGAAGTCACCCCGGGCTGCTGCAGCCCCCTGAGGCACCATGCTCTGCACACCGACCCAGCCACCAGATCCACGGGTCCCTCCAGGGGTTTACTTTCTACTTCTAAAAGAGTTGGTGGATGTGGTGAAGTTGAAAGATTCAGTAGGGTTGTGTATTGACAAGTTTGATCAAAGCAAGGTCATAAAAGTCAAAGGCCTGAGAATGGTATTTCATTATGAAGTCAGAATAAATAAAAAACAAACAAACAAACAAACAAACAAAAAAAAAGGTATCAATCTGCAAATATATTCCTATTTGAATCAAAAAATAAAGCCAAATGAGTGCCTAATAACCATCATGGTCCACATCTGAGTCTACATTTAGAAGTTTTGAACCAAAACCTAAAAACAAATATCTTTTGGTAAGCCAACACCATCAAAATAGTTAAGAATCCTACTACTGTCCTTAATTCAGATAGAAAGGTCTACAAAAAGAGGATGTATTCGTAAGTAGAATGTAAAAAAAACCAAAAAAAATAACACTAATTAAATCACAATGCTTTATGGCTTAATGCTTGAGTCTAAAATGTATGTAACAAAATGTAATGATATAAAACAGACAGAAGACCAGAAATGGAGTAAAAGGCTCAAACTGGCAACTGTCAAGAAATGTTGACAACGGTATCTTTTCTTGTTGAAATACAGGAAGTCACACGTTTTTTTTTCATGAGACAAATCATTTGTCACATAACAGCAAAGTTTACATTTTAACACAATTCAGCTCTTGAAGTGTGAGAGGGAACAACTCACCGTCACTGAGCTTTCAAACCACTGTTATCCGATGTGTTTCTGTGTTTCGAGAGGAGAGGAGGAATAATTTCATCCCCGGAGGGGATGAAAAGTATGCAGACATGGCGATACAAAGACCAGAGGAGGGTGTATATCCCCCTGTTCCTCCCCAGAAAATAACCTCCTGCCTGTGGTGCAAAGTCTGATTATGTAAGACAGCATCACAATCTGCAGGTGATCCTGTAGCTGCATTTGAAACAACATTATGAGATGTCTGTTCCCGTTTCTATATGTTAGGTATTAAACACCTCAAATTGTACATATTGTACCTTTAATATAAATGTTTCTGCATGGCAGCGACCAAGTAAATGACTGTGCTAAAAAGATAAAAGTGTATACTGCAGTGGGAAGAAATTGACATCACGAAAGAAATATATAAGCTCAGTGTGTTGGAGTGTGAAGCCACTCTCTGCTTGTATAAGTAAAATTAGCAGGAGCAGCAAACTCAGCTGGAGAGGTTTTGATCTCTGAGCCATCACATCTTCATTAAAGTATTAACCGATGATTGCAGCACCACCAGCCACCCGTGTGTATTTCAGCAGCGATTACGAGCCTGCGTTACATCCGCGCCATGCGAACCTTCGCTTGTGATGAAACCTCTCCCGTGCAGCCTTGCCTCTCGCAGCCACGCAATGGTCATGAGAATATTAATCCACCCATTCCTCCCCTCTCCTGTTTATCCCTCCCTGCCTCTGGCCAAACATTAGCGCCGATCGTGCATCACATTACATTTATCCCACTAATGTTGCACACAACTGTGGATGTGTGTTTGATACATTGCACATCTCACCCACCTGTCTCCCTCAGCCTTTCTTTACCACCCGCCTGAAAGATCAGGGGGGGGAATCCATTCAGCTGAGACGGTCCAGATGTAAATAGCTCTCGCTCAAAGCCCTGCCCACTCAAGATCGCACTTGGAAAAGGAGAAGTTGCAGTGCTCTGAGCTATGGGGACACGTACATGTAGTGTTAGTCCACATCAAGATTTATATTTAGCACTTGTTTTGTGTAGCACTGATATATACATATATAAAAATAAAGGGAGAGAGAGGGAAAGAGAGAGAGAGATGGATATATAGGTATGATTATATATGTGCATCGTCACAGCTGCTTTACAGTGGTTGCCACCTCTCTGTTTCCTCTCTCGTAAAGCAGTACAAAAAGATACTGCTACATCATCCGCATCACATAAATCAGGCATGAAAACATAATGGTGGGGATTTGACTGAGGGCAACCAGGGGCAAAGACAGACATATGAGATATTACTCTCATTCATTCTTCCTCCCTCCGTTTCCTTCACCTCTGCCTGTGTGCTGACCCATCTCTGGTGCTGACCCAAAAACACTGGGAAGAAGAACCGCATCCACCTATTTTCTCTCTCTCTTTCTCTATGTCTGTCTCTCTCTCTCTCTCTCTCTCTCTCTCTCTCTCTCTCTCTCTCTCTCTACACCCCCCCCCCCCCCAGGTGATCATCTCTCAACACATCGGCGAAACTCATTTTTGGCCGTCCAAAAATCACACAGGGATCTTCCACTCTGCCCCGGCTGCAGTCTTTTCCCTTTATTCTACTGCAGATAGAAAAACAGTAGATGACTGTACCTTGAATGTAACACCAAACCCTCCAGGGAAGAAAGGGGGGGGGGGGGGGGGGGGGTGGCTTTAAAAGGAGCATACCCACTTTATCTAAAAACTACAGATCTGTAGTTCTGAGGTTGTAATATACCCGGAGGTTACAGATGGACAGAGAGGGAATTGGATTATAGTCCGGGCTCCTGTTGTTCACCTTCATGCTTCATCATGTATCACGCTTATTATTTTTTTTTGGAAAATTAACTAATTAAATTTAACACCACCCCAAAACGGCAATTGTCCAATCATAATTTAGGAACCACACTGAGACACAGCAGGTATTTAAAGCTCAGGATTTTTCCACAGGCTGGAGCAGCATGCATGGAGCTCTGCTCAGAGTCATAGTAAGTATTTAAGTAGATTGTGCGTCACGTCTTTTTTTTTAATCTTTTCTAAAACCAAAATGGAAGTGAAAAAGCATTCAAAAATGGATTAAACCATTTCGCCTGCCCTCAAATGTGCCTCAAATGTTAATGTGTTTCAGTCAAAGTGGTGTAACCAAGCTCTATTCATAAATTAGGAGTGGAAAATGGTGAGATCTGTATCTGTTTTATACTTTGAAAATGTTTAAAAAATTTGGGTAATGACATTAAGAGAACTGGCGTTTGAATTAGCAAACATAGCATACAATAAATGAATAAACCTCAAGGATTTTTCCACTCGCTACCGACTGGTATCAGCAATTCCTTTGAACAAATAAGAAGAAAACAGATCTCAGAGAAGCCCACGATCAAGATACATTACATGGTAAGAGGCTGGAAAAGGTTACAAAGTAAATCTCAAAGAGTTTGGATATTGATCTGTTCACAGTAACACAGACTGTCTCAAAATGAAGCTCTACCTTGAAGTGAGTGCGCAGCGAAGATGACTCCAGAAAGTACAATGGAGGATGTTCAAAGAGGGAAAAAAAAGAGGAGCCCCAGTGTAACAACTAAAGGCTCAAAGATATCCCGCTGAACATCTGTGTTCATGAATCTACTGTTGGCAAATCATGGAGTGTGATGTCCGACCGTGCCCCGAGGAGGAACCCGCTGCGTTCCAAAAAAGCACCAGTGTGCACCTCGACTCCACAGATCTGCTCTGAGAAACCTTGTATGGACTCATACAAGAGAACATATAGGATACAAAGGGCAACGTGTTCCCTCATAAAAACATCATCCAGTGAAGTACAATGAATGCTGCATTGTGACTCGGGGCTGTCAGCTGCCTCCGGGCATGAACAGCTCGCTATGCTCAAAGAAAAAGCTAATTCTGATGTTTATCAAGGTATACCGCATTACACTGTCATGTATAATAACGATATAGAACAAATGTTCACTTCATTTTGTAATGAAAATGGTATTTCATAAATAAATCTGCCACGTTTTGGAATAAACAGCCTAAATACAACATGTACATATTGTCACAATTTGCAGAGGTTATTACAGAAAGTAAACAGCCTAAATGTGACAATATTGTATCAAATTCGATCATTTTGATTCTGTGTGTGTGTGTGTATGTGTACAGAGTTCATCTATGAACCCTCAAGTACAGTTTCAAATAAAAAACAAAGTGTTTTACATGTTACTTGTATATCAATAGCTTTAATCCTTTAATATCACCTATAATAAAAATATGCCTCAGATAAAAAAATCGTTATTGCAGTTTTATTGACATAATACCAAGCTTCTCTATCAAGAGCTAATTTTTACACACACAATATCACATTTCTATATCAAAATAAATTATTTTACATATAATGTCAAATTTCTATATTATAATCAAACTTTTTACAGACAGTGCACAATGTTCTACCTCTAAGTGTAATCTTTCTTTCATGCCACGTAACAAGTTTTCATCATAATTCATCGAGAAAGATGTCAGTTCATTTAAAAGTGTATTAGATATAATTTATCATATGTTTCATATTTGCAATAATAAAAAAGTAAGATTAAAACACTTTCTTGCAATTTTGCAAGCACGTCATTTAAACAGTTTAAAAGGAATAATAGATTTTAAATCAGATAACGCAGAAGAAATGGTTTGAAAAAATGGTTTGTTGAGATGGTTTAATCAAAAGTTGCAACTAAAAATAGTGAATCAAAAGTTTATCTCTATAATAGCTAAGCAGGGCGATAAAGGGTTAAATTGATTTGAAGCAGCCTTATTCATGTGAGAATATATAAAATGAAATTTAATATCATGGATATAGATTTGTATGGAATGGAAAAGGAACCAACCACCAAAATATACAGGAAATTATTACTAAATAAATACATGACGTGAACATTGATTGCATTTTGTTGAGTTATTATAAAATGCAGAGTTATTACAGAGTGCCGAGTTCAGTTTTCCCACCGTGACACTAAATATGAACCCACAGCGGCCCGGTCAGAGAGAAAACCTCAATCAAAGCTCTGATCACAGCGGACAAGCTTTGCAAATGAGCGAGTCCAGAAATGTGTTTTGTGAGTAGGAATAAGTCCAGTCATTGAAGGTGGAGCAGGTCTGATCTGCAGCCACTAGAAATGCTCATTTCAGGTGGTTTCAGCCAAAGCTGGCTTGATCCATTCTTTCCAGCAGAACCTTTCAGCCTCGTCCACGACTGAGCCGTCTGAAGACACAAACATTAGAATCGGTTGTGCATCAGACCATTATGCTTGTCTGTACTAGTGATTTAACAACAAATAGCAAAAAAATATATATATATGTTTTTACAGTTACAAACGGGACAAGAAAATCCACTGGAGTTGGTCTTTCAATGATTTTATCATAGTTTTATTCATTTTTAACTGACATTATCGTAATGTTAGAGGCTCAGTGTTATTGGATTCTGGGAAGTTTACTCTTCAGAAACTACAGCTAAAGAATTTTGTTGTAATGAATAACAGAGCTGCAAAAAAATTAAAAGTCAGAGGCAAAGATTTTTCAAAACACAAAAAGAGCAGAGTTTAGCTTGATTAAAAGGCAGTCAGAAGCGGTGACAATCAACAGTTGGGAGCAGAGGATCTTGGGTATGTCTGCCACAGTTAAAGCCAAGGAACCTTTTCATAAATTATTCTACATCTCAATCATAAATCTGGCAAAGTTAGTTTTATAAAGTAGAATGCTTCATGCTGCAATGAAAAGCCTGACAGGCGTAGCAGCATTAACGCAGGCGGGGCGGAGCTTTCCCTCCTGGAAGTGTGGCATTAACAAGAGCACATTAAAAGAGAGGCCATTACAAAGGCTACAGTGCATAAACACGGGCCCCACCGAGTAAAATTAAGTCCATTCATTCATGATATGCATTTCCTTACAACCACTTCCATCACCTCCTCATTTTACTGGATTTGATTATGCTCCTTCTGTTTCCTGCCCCACCTCTTACTGGAGCTGGCAGAGGCGAAGTGGTGCATACATGCAGATTGAGAGCGCACGTGGCCTCATATGTGCCGGGGGATCTGCAGTGAATGAACTGCAAGGAACTAAAACCTGCGTGATCTAATAGTGGATGCCACATAAACCTGTTCCCTTTATCTTTCAAGGCAGTGATTCCTCCCAGGCTGCATAAGGACACACATTACTCTCCAGTATGACAGTCACACAAAACTGTTTTAAGGTTAACATTAAAAAAATACGAAGAAAAACTGTTCAGAACTGATTCTGTTTTTAGACCTTAAGTATAGTCACGTAACCATGTTTTTTTTTTTTTTTAATGCAATTGTTTCTTGGAATATTTCTTAAAATATGGATGCAGGCTTTTCTTTTGGTGGATAAAAGCAGATAAATGAAGCCTCAGATGATAGTCATGCTTCAGAGGGCCTCGTGGGTCGCCTTGATATTGCATTCGGATCATTCCACATCATCACTGTCCGCCGAACACTACTGAAGATACCAAATACCACTGAGAACCCAGTAGTACTTGGAGCAACTTCAATAATCCATCACATGAATCCTCTACGTCTTCAAATCAGCCGCAATTCAATGGCACTTTTTGAAAGCATTGTCATTGACCACAACCCAGATGACCCTCGCGAGTAATGGATTTGACCACTTTTTGCCTCGCTTCTTCAAGGCATTCAGGTAAATCCTTTGTGTTTCCAGACCGCAATTTAAATCCTACGCACGCATACAAGAGTGGGAGCTATTCAACATAACATGAGGAATAGCACAGTAGGAAATGCTTTTCCTGCTGACGACAAAGTGAAACGGATGCGCACTGCACTCCAACTGCTGTTCGCGGGAAATGTTGTTTACATATTGCTTTTGCAAGCACTTAAAAAGTTACATATGAACATTGGAACGATCACTTGGAAGTTAGGTTTGAATTTTGACAATAGAAATATAACATTTGATTGGTGTAAATGGTAAATGGATTTCACTTATATAGCACCTTTCAGCTGCGTGAGCAGCCCCAAAGCAGTTTACATAGTTCAACACATTCACCCATTCACACACACATTCACACACCATTGGAGGTGTGATCATAAAGAAAAGGACAGTGCCAGATTGTTCTGCATATTTTTAAAAAGACTCATCTCATTTGAGTAGTACTTTTCAAAACACTGTTTTATTTATCCAACCATTCATATTTTATAGTGCTTCAGCCAACATAAGTTCACAGGCGGGGCTGCAGGAGGCCCAGCAGAAGGGGAGTACACCCTGTAAAGGTCACCAGTCCACAAAAACAGACCGACAAGCATGCATACTGATAATTTAAAGACACAAATTCAACCACAGATGTGTTTTTGAATTGTGGCAAGAAAGTGGAGTAAGAACATGTCTATCCATCTATTTAGATATAGTCTGAAATAGTAACAAACTGCAGTAAGCGACAATAACGGTCTACTTAAAACACAGATGAAGGAGAGCAAGAAGTCAAACCTGGACAATGGCTTGATTGCTCCATTTGTGCATTCGCTGAATGCAGCTGAGGACACCAGTCTGACCTTTATGCGACGTGACTAGAAAGGATTGTTTCCTGCCAGAGACTCATTCTTGCATTTCAGATCAACACCCAATGAAGGAGCAAGATGCGTTGCTACATCATTAATCTGCAAGTTATCATGACTCTTCTTTTCATTTTAAAATGATTCAAAGGAAAGGTTTTGAATAAAGAGTTGGGGTACTGATATTATGGATTTATAATAATAATAATAATAATACAGACCCAACGTCACACAGCTCTTGCCGATTGTACTTGAAAAGTCACAATTTGAATAGAAGGGTTTGAATGCTGTTCTTCAAGTTTATACACACTTCTAAAGGCCGTTAAGGGTATGGAATTTCTTGTGATTGCTGAGCAACAGAACTGTTCATGTTGTGATAATCTTCTCCTTAATCCACTGACTCAGACAAAGCAGGGAATGTCACAGCATGTCCAATGTAAAGGTTTGCTTACATGTGTTCCCTGCACGTCACACTCTACCCATTTCCTCGAATGTAGCGTGTTTGTGTGTAGCTTTGTCCGCAGCTTTCCCTGAATATTATCCACCTTGGCCAGACTCACAGCACCGGCTGGTGTTGATCTGATTCCGCAAGTACACACATAAACAGTAGGGGGAGAAACATCTGTTTGGAGCAAAGTACGGCAACACAGACATTAACAAAAGCAAAGCGCACTCGCTCACATACACACATGCGACGTTCGTATCTACACACGTACACATCCTCACTCCACCCACCACGCACACGCAAACACTATCTGGAAATGGCATTGAGCATCTGTTTGGACAGCACCAGCACATTCATTTTTTTTTTTTTTTTTTTTTGAAACACTGGCAAGAGCCCTGCATTGGCCATGAGAAGCTTTTCCACTGCAGCGGGGTGACGGGGTGACCAAGCAGCCGTCCAATTGTCTGCCTGCTCCATCCACGCACACACAAACATGCACGCACACACAAACATGCATGCACACACACGCTCACCTGCAGACACCGCCATACAAATTCAGTCCCATTGCCTCTCCCGACACCACCACTCTTTTTTTTCCCCCCTGTGTCACCCATAAAAAGCTCATGCTTTTAGCAGCGTTCTGAAGCATTTTAAGGAGCTATTTATTTAACAGCGTGATTATCTATCTGGTGCGAGGGTGATCTATCAAGCAAAGTGATTGGGCGCAGTGTTAACGCCCTCTCCTCCGGCACATGTGGCAGCTGTTCAGAGGACAAACAGAATAAATAGAATAAAGAATAAAGGCGAAACCGTTTGATGTATTTGTACTATTTTCCATATGTACACACTGAAATCTTTGTCACGGGATGACAGCAGATAAATGGATGCCGAGCGGAAGGAGGATGTGGTCAATCAAGCATTCTGTGATGAGTACCGGTGGGCACACGCATACCAACGAATACCTCTCTCTTGAAACAATACACAGCAAAAGAAAAAAAGCCAATTGCTAAAAATAAACACAGCCTGCTTGGACGGTGGAGGCCTTGGGATAATTTTGTGTATTGTAAATATGAAGGTGACATCTTATGCCAATCTGTCATGTCTCATCTTAACAAATGTGTTTCTTCAGGGACCGCCAGTTTAGCATTTAGCGTGTACATACATCACATCAATGCCACTTGACGAAAGCACCCCATTTGTGTCACTGACAGCTCGGTCGTGGCTCAAGGTGCACAAGCCCGCGGTGCACGTCTGCTTGTGTGGCGTGTGCAGGAGGGTTGGGGGGGGGGGGGGGGGGGGGTGAAAGAAGTGGAGAGAAAAACAAACAGGGAGAAAGATGGACAGAGAGAGAGAGAGAGGATTCTGTGACAGAGACGACAACCAAGGCCTGGAGGAGTTTTCAGTTATTTACATGCAGATTCTGGTCACCCCAAATCCCCACCCTCATCAAGAGAAACCAATTAAAAATCTCTTCATTTAATGTTTACCTTAATTAACCGTAACAATTAATGGCTTTCCAAAGTCCTATTGTTGCCTTTTCAATTAAAAGCTGCCTGTGACAAAGGTTACAATCCAGCCCTATAAATCATACTGACACCTCTCCAGAGAGTTTAGGTGCATCCCAGGGCAAAAGTGAATATGTTAAATAGACTTGTATACCCGCCTTCATTTTCCAAGCCACTACCTCAATCTCAAAGGTACGTTCACGTACACATTGGGGGGGGGTGTTTGTGTGTGCAGGTGTCCCACCCGTCCCCCGACCAGCAGCGCTCACACTGGTCAGCAGAATGTTGGGTGAGACCCAGTGGACCATTAACTGTCCGGAGCTGCCAGGGCTGAGCGCTGATAACGACAGGTGGCGCGCACACCCTGGAGGTCTGACAGGCTCGGGGCATCGCGCCATGTAACAACAGCCTCGACTGCTGGCACCGAGGTGCGGTGGCAGCCCTTAACGCTGGCACCAACACCAGCTAATGGCAGAAGTATCCCTGGCAGCAGCGTGGCGGCTGCGACGGAGGAGAAGCCATTACTATAAGCAGTTAAATCAAAATGGCAGCGATTGTTGACGGCGGCGGGGAGACGTGTGAGGGTGAGGGGGGGGTACAAGACCACGACGCTGTCGCCACTATCACTGACATCCTCTTGGCAAATGCTTTCAAATCCCTCTGCAGGCTCAGATGGCAATTCTGATTATCAGATTAACAATGAACCTGCGTGTTCATTATTCTGGGAAGTTTTATTCCACGCTACAAGCCTGCTAAGCGACAGGTTCGATTCAGCCGTGCTCAGGATTGCATTGTGAAGGATATAAAGGTCCAGATTTGCTTACTCCTTCTCTCCCTTTCTCCGTTATTGTTCATTTGGCGCTTTCTAGCTGCCCATTCAGACGTCGGCGTCTTTCCTCAAAACACTTTAGACACGAGGGAACAGGATGAGAACATTTCTCTTTTCAGAAACTTTTCTTTTCTTTATCCCTCCTCCTCGTCTCCATGGTTGTTCTTGTCAATCCCACCATGTTTATGCTTGTATTTCCGACCACGTATCCAAAATACATACACCACTGACCCTCACATACACAAACGGGCACACACCTCACAGCGGGAGCATGTGTGGGCATCTCAGTTTGTGTGTTAGTGTGTCCATACAGGCACCTTTGTGTCCTCCGCCCCCTCGCAGCCTCTCTTCCCCCAGTGCAGAACACTCTGATTTCCGCTAATCTCTCGGTACATTCTCAGGGCTATTGTTCCTTTCTGCTGTGAGCTTATTCATGTGCCACTCACCATGCTCTCCTCTCATTTTAATACTCCAGCAGTGCTGGGAGCTAAAAACTGTTTTAAGCCCGCTTATTTGACTGTTTAAAAAAAAATATATATATATATAAATCTAAAAAGTGCACGAGGGAGAGCGAAAATATGAGCTCGCTTCTCACCCTCCTCTATTGTGTAGGTGATGGCTGGATTGTGCGGGATGTGACCGCTTATTAAAATGGCAAGTAGTAGCTGGACTCTGATGTTTCCATCACAGCGCTTATGTATACAGACAGCCTGCAGGCAGCCCAGTGGACGGCGCGAGATGAAAGCTCCGGCTGATGTTCTGATTTGATGACTGTTGCCATGGCAGCGAGATGAGGATGAAGGAAGGGCATAAGCGTTTACTGAGAGACAGAACATAAAATGATTTCTTTCTTTCTCTCGTGCTCTCGTTTTCCGGTCTCACACACACACACACACACACACACACACACACACACACACACACACACACACACACACACACACACACACACACACACACACACACACACACACACACACACACACACACACACACACACACACACACACACACACACACACACACACACGGAAACATACATCCCTAACCCCCCATCAAGCCACGGTACAGTCCAGTGGCTCCTCCTTTGGATCAGTGAGCTGTAAAGGTCCATCATTAGGACAACAGGGTGGGGTCCAACATCCTGACAGCTTGTCAAGAACAGAGGCCTGCATGGCTAACTGTGTGATGAGGCTGCTATTAAAGAGCGGGGGGAAAGCGGACTCCTTGCACGGTCGCTACAATGAGGCACCTGGTGGATTCATGGTAGCTCTTCAGCCTCTCCTGGACGGCTGAATGGGCGGTTCAATAAAAACGGTTTCTGGCTCCAGCGGACGTGTTTATAGCGTTTCCTCTGGCCAAGCACAGCACCAGGGTTAAGTTGATCATCTCTCACTCTAGTAAAATAGCCAGGGGAGTCCATGTACCACTAGATCAACTCTACAACTTAAAGACCCTAAACGTTACAGCTCAGATGATCGATATGGCACTGAGCAATGTTCTTTACGAGCTAATAGACAAATCCATTCCTGCAAACCCCCCTGGGCCTCGAGAAGGCGAGGAGGGAGTTAGAGTATGCAGCTGTTTGCCTGATGTGGCCACTTAGACCTTTGCTTTCACGCGCACACAAACACACCGGGGAGGTGAGGAGAGGACACGGCGAGGACGCAGCTTCCATGTGTCCGTGTGTGCTCGTCTGCATTGGCACATCTGCAGATGTCTCAATCTCCGAGGGCATTGCAGCTTCCGGATTCCGGCGAGGTTATCACGGCAGCGGAGCTGCCAAAAAGAGCTTTGTGTCTTCCAACATCAGAAGGAGGAAAAATACACAAAATCCATTTCATTCACGTTGCTTAAACGCTCTCATCTGACACTCCTGGATAAAGGAGCTTACATGAAACATTTGTAATTCCCTCTCTGTCCAATTAAAAGTCCATATTGCCTAATAAATGTCAGCGTTGCGTCATATAGCAGAGAAATCCTCAAAAATCTGATTCCCGTCTGAAATCTAATACTGTGTAACACCTGTTGCTATTTCACCAGGTTCCATCAGAACATCTAAGTGCTGTTTTCCAACTTAGCAAATGACTGCTGGCTGATATTAAAAGTAGTGTAAAACTTCCAGCATGTTCTAATGATGGTCCTCTAAGATCTTGGGCAAAGTCTTGACTTTTCTAGCAAGGCCCGCTGTCTTCCTCTCTTCGCTGTGCCCTGCCTTTGTCTTCCATTGCACGGTACACTTGCTCATTAAACTGTACGGTCAGTGTTTTTACGCCAGCCCCCCGCTCTTTGTCTCCACGCCCTTGCTAACCTTCTGCAGTTCTGACTTGAACACAGCTTGGCGAAAACTTTAGCACATCATTATAAAAAAAATAATGGACCTTGCTTATGAAGGAAATAAGGGCCCCTCTATGACATTGCTCAGTCCCCAAGGCCCTCGAACAGCCCGCTTTATGGCGGGCATGTAACATTTATGTTTGAGGAAACATTCACGCTTGTCTTGTTTTGAGGCAAGGACAACTGCATTGAGTATTTAAATAAAATAAATAAATACAAAACACTAAGTGACTTTATTTGAGGCTTTAATAGCAACAATCCATTCTGGAGCAATGTGCCTCATTTAGGGATCTGGGAGTTGTAGACCTGGCAGCATCTACTCTGTTACCGAGAAACTTTCAGAACCTCATTCAAGTCTTCACGGTGCTTATCCTTCATCTACTGAAAAGGCAAATTAAGGGAAATAGAAATTAGTGAGCAGAAATGAGACAGAAAGGCTTTTGGCTCAGTTCTGCAGTAGCTATATTAAATTAGTCATTTTAAATTAGCCGTAGGTGGATTGCAGTAACTCCGAAATGTATTCCTGAATTCTAATATGCATACGTGTGAGTAAATGTTTAGTTGATTTAGTGTTGTCTCATTTTAATTTTCGAACAATGAAATACAAGCAACTGTAACTTTTTCTGCATTCAAGCTGTTGGAAACTGTGAGTTTTACCAGCAAGGAAGTTCCCATTTCCCAGTTTTATAGCATTCACATGACAATGAATTGGCAGTGAAAGAGCTACATGGTTGTCTGGAGCAGTGCTGTTTTATTGCTGCTGTCAGAGTCCAGAAAAGAGACAAACAAGCTCATCATCAAACACTTCAACCAAGAGGCGGTGAAATGCAGCTGATTTATTTGTTACAAATGCATTCACGTGCATTATTCCCAGTGGGAAGTGGAACATTTCTCCACCTCCTTGTGATTCATGAACTATAACATTCTTTTGTGATATCTTCAACATGCAACTGTTTTCAAACCGCCAAAGTATAAAATAGAATAATCATTTAAAAAAGAAGGTACACACATGCTTAACATTGTCACTCATCCGGCTCAGTTCCACAGCTGAGTCAATATATGGTATACGCATGAACAAAGGAATTAATACTTGGAAGAGAATATGTTTGACAAATTATTTTCTCAAATTGAAATGAAGAGCCTCAAGCTGTCGAGTGTAAATAAATTCATGCCTGATGGAAATTAACGCGGGAGGGCCTCTCAATTATTTTGAAATTCCTTTGTCTTCAGGCTTTGGTTCACGTGATCGACGAGATTTATTATTTTACTGGTAAGAACCCTGCATGAGAATATTCATCCAACACCAGCAGAGAATAATGATTATGCCAAATTCTGAATATGGAGGCAATTCTTTGAAAAATTCATCAAAATATCAAATTAATATTGTGCTTTGTTTATTTCTAGGGCCGTTCCCTCACTCAGATAAAGAGATATGGTTTGCTCCCTCTCAATGTAAAGGTACATCATCCATAATGAAACGTGTTTTCAGTGCCACTGCTTTCAAGAAGCTTGATGGCGAACTTGGGGGAATCCATGTTTGAGGCAATTTGAAAAGCCATTTCCTCCCAACTATTATCTGCAGCGTACGGCACAAATGGAAAACTCAAACCTTCCTGGTGTATTAATTTAGTTCTGTGATCAGTTATAAGGGAGTTGTCAAGTTTCTTAAGAAATAATGGACCTCCTGCGGCCAATCAGGATCAAGTGCTTACTTGGGCCGGGGTAATTACACAGATATTTGCATTTTCACGCAGAATGTTATGTGATATTAATGAGCGACGGGGGCTGTTTTCAGCTGCCCCAGAAGGCGTTGCGCCGGGTGAACGGCGTGCGTGGAGAGCAGCGATGTAAAACCAGGAAGCTGCCTGCTACATGACAATGTGTCAATCTCCTAAGTGGAGGGGAGAAATAGATAAGCTCAGAGAAGAGAGAGAAGAGCAAAACTGATTAAACTAATGACAAAGTGGTCAACTAATTAGCATCTCATTATACAAGAGTGTTGTCGCAGAGATAATACAGCTAATGTCAATTCTTATTATTCCACGCTGCAGTAATTCAGATGACTGATATCGAATCTATCTGCCCCGCCAGTCCTCTTTCCCGTCTGTCACGTTTATTAAAGCACTTGCACCCAGTCACTGTTTATTGCCGACAATATCCAACACCTCCAAAGCTCACTTATTAACCCAATCCTGTTTACTTGATCCATGCACAAACAGCGAAGTAATAACCGACAGGTACAGTGACTTTCAGGGAAACTGCCAGCAAAGCGCCGCATGTTCCGAGTACAACCTGTTGTTCATCAGGAAATGATCACAACACCGTGCCATTACATTTCCATTCAAAAATAGCGATTTTCATATTCCTGTTTGTATAGAAACTAAGCACACATTACACTGTTTGTTTGGCTGGTTCATGAAGCCAGCTAGTTTTTTTTTTTTTTTCTTTCCCTTTCCTCCATCCTAATAAATCGCCTCTTAATCGGCTCATAGTTTTAGCTCCACAGGTTCACCCGCTGGTAGACTCCATCTCCGGCTCTCGTGCCGTCTGAGGAGGAAGAAAAGAGGAAGCTTCAAAGCCATTTCTTTTAGAAGCATATAGCTATAGGTTAAAAGGCTTCCCCGGCACTCAAGACAAAACCGGGTGTCAGGATGTCTTTCAGATTTCAAAACAAACTCTGACTCCAAAGCGGTTCAAATGTGTGTGGCCTTGTTACAGAGTCTTTCTTTTGCTTCACAATTCAGACCAATTAACAATTAAAATGTCCATATATGTACAAAATGTTTTTGTTATTTCAAGACAATTTTACAAGTGTTTCAGTTTCTCTTTTGGCATGATTTCTTTTTCATTTGCATTGTTGATATAATACAAAACAATATGGTTTATTGTCCCTGTTGGGAAATGATTCTTCGCCAGGTGTAAGTGAATAACAAATCCAAAACACTGCATTTCATACATAACAAATCAACTCATTGACATCTCGTTAGGAGGAAACACAAGACAGGAGAAAGCGCGCAAATTGGGGTAGAAGCATGTTTCAAACAGTGCTCATGCACTGAAAATATATATTTTTTAAAGATCACTGATATGTTACTGGACTGCGAAAGAAATGATTATTTTTCATTTAAAAGCTTTCACATAAGTTGAAAACCAATGATAAATGATTTTATTTTTTTTTGTTTCTTGGGATCTGTCTTTTTATAAGCATAAATAGTACAATTACATTACAATGTTTTGTTTAAAACATTTTCATGGAAGAAGGTATTGAAATATGGATACAGACAATTAAGGCTTGCATAAAGCAGTAACGATAGACAGTAGGATAATGAAGCAGCATGCTGAAACTCATCTATGGTTTTGTTGTGAAGATTATAATTCTAATACATGTATTTTCTTGATAACTCCCGGCGAAATCTGTTCACAGGCATAATTTGTACTCCCTCGTCCAGATTTTGTTTCAAACACCACACAGTCTCACTCCAGCTGGTAGATGAAAGTTGGTAACCCTGGTAACAGACAGACAAGACAATGGTCTCTGCAGCATATTCTCATCCAACTCTCAGCAAGAGATATTATTTTAGCTCCATTCTTTCAATATTGTGCAACCAAACTGACTCAGACTTTGTGTTCTGCTACACGCTGTGCAATGGCATGTATGGTTAAAATGCTCTAAACTTTAAGGCTGTTTATTAAGGTTTTAAGATGCGGACGGAAATCTTTAGGCCTGCAAATTTGCCACCTCCTCTTTCTCTATGCTGTGGTGGGATCAAGAACTCAGACCTGTTTTAAAACTCTCATGAATAAGTTACTTAATCAGCGGACCAGATAAAAAGCACCCAATAAAGGGATTTTAAAGTATGAGTGCAGCAGAGCTGTCACCGCTCGTGCTAATTCAAGTCTCAATTCAGACTGATGCCGTTTGTCTCACTCAAAGCCATAGAGTAGAGTAGAATATTTTCACAATGACGGACGGTATTCAAAGCTAATTGATCTATTTGAAGACTTAGGCTGTTTAGAGGCTTTTTCTTTTTTTTCTTTTTTTTTTTTAAAGTAAAAGCTAACTATAGTGATATAGAGTAATGGGTCTGCTTTGTTTTCATTCAATCAATATATTGATGTTACATCAAAAAGTATTTGTGTTTTATTTATAGAGTTAAAAAAAAAAGAACAATAACATAAAAATATTTCTTGAACCCACGACTTTCAAGCTGATCTCCTTATATGTGCACTAACCTGCAGCCAGTTCATGGAGTTTGGTCATAATCCATCACAGAAAGTGTCTGAGACTGCATGTTGATTTAACTTTTTTTTATAATTTCCTGGACAGCCACAGCTTTTATATTATGTATTCCACAATCATACCACGTGCATCTATGAAGGGTAGAGAAAGTCTATGAAGACAAATGAACAAATTAAAGCTGGGAATTGGATTTGACATTTGAATTTAATTCGAAGGAAACAATTAGAAAAAAGCCTTTTAACATTAAAATATTGGTCCCCGAGCCGCTATCAGTTGGAAAAAAAACTACATTTTTAGACTTTTGTTCAACCATTTCTCCAAGCCAAGTTATTTAATTTACTGATCCATATCAAATTGAACACAATATCAATAAAAGTAGAGAAGAAATATGAGTGGCCACAGTTTTCTTAAATATGTAATAAATAACATCATATTTCCAAGTTTATTGCTGTGAAGTTATTTCAGGATGTGGCCCACTTTATAACTCATATACAAAAAAAAAATCTAATATAGATCTGTGAGGAAAAAAGTTCTTATTTTTCCCCGTTTATATTAACTGTTTGGTTTTAGAGAGCCTACAAAACAATGAAGGAGCAACAAGCAATTTCACAGATTGTCCACATACTTTGGCCGTACAGCACTCGTGTGTGTGTGTGTGTGTGTGTGTGCGCGTGAGTGTGTGTGTGTGTGTGTGCGCGTGCATGCGTGCATGTGTGTCAGCAGTAAACTCCACCTGAACTACGCATTGTCTTTCTACTGTCAATCTCCTCTGTTCTCACCATGCACCGTCTGTGGTACGGGGTGTTGATGTTTTTCCGAGTTTGTCAGCAGGTCTGACTGCTGCTTGAGACTGCCTACAGCTCTCCTCAAGGGAGGTGTCACAGTTGGACATGCCCCCCCCCCCCCCCCCCCCCCCGAATAAAACACCAACATCCTGTCGCAGAAACCCACGAATACATGAAGGAGAGTAAAGACAGACATCTGCACCAATGTGGCTTCAGGCACAGGCTGAATGTCTTCTTCCTTTACGTCTCATTCTGTCATTTCTTTTTCTTTTTCTCTCTTTTTTTTTTTTTTTCAAATCCACACCTCTACACACACAAACACACACATAGTGACTAAATTGACTTGTCAGCTTCAATCAGACCAGGAACAAAAGGATTCCTGCCAGTTTGAAGCTGACATCATTAATGGGCTTGGGAGGGGGCGAGCTCTGAAGACAAAGGGAGTGCAAGGTCGGGCCGACTTAAAATGCACTTTCATTTTGGCAGGAACGTTAGCTTTTTGATTCCGGCCCCCTTTTTCCGCCGACATCTTTTCGCGAGTGGCTCTAACTTTCATTATCGCCGGGAACAGAGGGGCGTGTGAGACTTTGTTGTGCTGATGGAGAGAAATGTGACATCCATAATGCATTTCCTATTAGAGGATGCCACGCATGGACACACCTGGCCATGTGTCAGAGAGAGATGGACAGGGGAGAGGATGAGAATAAATGGGTCCGCTGGTGGCGGAGAGGGGGAGGAAGAAAAGAGTAAAGGATAGCAATGCAGTAAAGAGAACACAGAGGAAGGGTGGAGGGGTGGTGGTGGTGTGGGGGGTGGGGGTGAGGGGTTGTAAGTGTGAGTGAAAGGATAAGGCACATACTCAAGAGTGTGTCAAAGTCTAGAGAGCCACAGGACACACGCTCCATCATCACGTGACATATGCAATCCACACATAAACCAGCTTTCCCGGTGCATTGTAGCGGCAAAAGCCAAACGCTTTGAACATTTAAATCCTCCCCTCTCACTCCTGTGACTTCACCCATCTGCATTCACCTCTGTTTCCTCTGCTGCACCTCCATCTGCCTTCCTCCTCTTTTATTTTTATTTTTTTCTTTTTGGTGCGGCTTTAACTCTGACCCTGGATAAAGATGGACTCGCTCATCTCAAATGGTAATAACTTCAGTCCATATGCACGCAGCCATCTCAAATTGATTACTGTGTAATGCTGCGAGCACTCTCTCCTCTCTCCTCTCGCTTTCTCTCCTCTCGCTTTCTCTCCTCTCGCTCTCTCTCTCACTCCCACTCGCTCCTCCTCTCCCCGATCGTGCAATTTTTCTCCGAGGCTGGCTCCATGTCCAGACCGCCTGTCATTAAACAGGCCCCCTGGGTCCACCCTAAACATAAACAAGCATCCTAAAACCTTTCTTGCATCATCCCTCTCTTCCTCTCCCTCAGTCGTCTCATTGTCATGTCCAACACTCACTGGAAACTGGCTTCTCCTTCACCTGTTTTACCCTCAACTACTCATTTCCTTTTATTCACATTCTAATTATACCATTACATTACCATTTCTATTCTCTCATTAGCATTTTTTTCTCTCCCTGTCTCTTATTCTTCCCCATCTTTAATTCCCCCCTTCTCTCTATTTCTCTCTCTCTCTCTCTCTCTCTCTCTCTCTCTCTCTCTCTCTCTCTCTCTCTCTCCTTCTTTTACTCAGCCACTGAATACGTTCCACCTTTTTTGCGACACATAAACAGACAGTGCCCTTGGGGATGGGTTGGAGAGCTCTGTCTTTGTTTGTGTGCACCTCTAACTAACTCTCCATCTGCGGGGAGCCCAGCCAAGCACCAGCAGTGTAAGACAGATATCTGGCACAAGCCCAGGCTTCTTCTCTAGTTGGCCCCATATCTTCACCCCCGCCTCTCAACTTCTCCTCCCTTCCTTGCAGGCTGGAGTCTTCCCACAGAGGCAGTTGTCATGTGCCCTAAGGCAGCCGGTCAGGCGCTGCACATATACGACCCCCACAACTCCTCTCTGCTCAAAACTTTAAACCCAAATCCACACAAGCTTAAATCTTATATATAAGATATTCAATCTTTCGGCGAGTTGTACTCTGCAGATGTTCGTCACCGGACTTTGCTGGAGCTCCATACCCACTCAACCCCAGGTTCACCTCCGAAACCAGCTCACTTTCAGGAGCCAGTAACCAATAGCACATTTCCTGTATTTAGTCACATCAAAGAACCTTCAAAGAAAGAAGAACTTAAGCATTACCATGAGTTCAAAAAAATGACTTTCAATCACGTAATTGCCCAAGGCTCTAACTTAAACCTTGAAAAACCTTTAAAACATTCCATGTTGTTTCTCTTTTTATTCTTCGGTGAGAAACTTAGTTGTAACCTATTGAGTTTACATACAATATGTGATGTGAAATTCTGTCAAAATGGGAAAATAAAACAAGCTACCCCACTTCATGGCATGCTGGGTGCGACTTACACCAACAGAAAAAAAAAAAAAAAATCATCAAAGGTGTGCTACTCAACTGCTAAGCTGATCTCTGCTCCTTATTTGACACAGTGATGGACAATCCCATTGAGGAATCAAAAGGTGTTTTTTTTTTCTACTCACCATTGTCAGGCTCAGACTTCCTGTCATGTTCGGTGTCGGTGAGAGACAGGGCAGAGTTGGCGCGGCTCGTGAGGCAGGAGCTCTGCTCAGACTTGAGGCCGCGCATCCACATGTGCTGCAGGCCGTGAGCAGGGGAGGGATCCACCTCCGGCTCCGTGTCCACGTCCGATCCCACGCCGAGGGAGTAGCCGCGGACGTGAGCGGCCGGCCCGGAGCAAAGCGCTTCCTCCTCCTCCTCCTGATGCTGCTGCTGCTGCTGCTGCTGCTGCTGTGGGTGGATGTGGTAGTCCGGGCTCCTCATCTGGCCGGCCTTACAGAAGTCTAAATCTACAGGAGAAGAGAGAGACGGCAGATGGAGAGGACTGTAGGCATGGATCTGTAAAGCCCCTAATGTTTTTTATTTGCTTCAGCAACTAAGCTGACCAGGTGTTTGTTAGAGACGGGCATTTACAAGCCAAATACCGCACACCTCCCAAATAATGTCAAGAGACAGGCTGTTATTTGAGCAAGCATTTATTAAAAGTTTTTCAGCATAAATCCAAATCAAAATGCCACCCTCAATTTTTCTTAACCATTTGCAGTGAAGCCATATCCTGTTCAGGCTGCCTGACGTATGTTATTGAGCTTGAGATGTATTGAACTGCTGCTCAAACAGAGCACTGATCTCATCTATATTCTCCTTGGTGAGGTGAAGAGATCAGATAAAGATCAAACCTTATTAATATTGACTCAGACTGAGGGAAAAATTGAGCTTCATATGCTTTCAGGTATTAGAGCGCCCTCCAATCCCAAGCATCAACCTGTTATCTGAGAACATCAGATATACTGTGTTAGTCTTCTGGTTACACTTCAATTCAATTCAATTCAATTGAGCTCCACTTTTTTTTCCTGTGGAGGCAGTTGAGTAAATTTTCTCCCTCAACCCTCACTGCCCGAGTTTTGTGTTTAGAATGCATAAGTGGAAGTGATGGAACTGATGTAATTGTAAAGAAATCTCAGCATAAATTGAAATCTATACAGATAGATCCGCCCGGTAGCGTATAGGCTGAAGAGAGCTCAGAAGAGAGGGACTTCCCTTCCTCCTCACTTAGTGCAGTTAATATGTGTGTGGGGTCGGGCCCTCTGAACACAAGCCGCAGCGTTTCAATAAAAGCCACAGTCCTGTTGACCACTCCATTGACCAGCGATGTGTCCTGCTGTGACTGTTTGATGGGGTCAAGACCAACTGTGGCTCACATACTGTTCTGCTGGAATTAAAGCGGCCTAAGATTGGTCACCACTACACACCACTGTTTAGCTCAAATTGGCTTCAAGAGGGCAATTCACGAGCAAATAGGGCTATTTCCCAGACGCAACAAACACGGATCGACTGCAGACTGAAAACCCATCTTAAACATTTCATTTGGAAATATATTTCTAAAACAGGAAAAAGGAAAACGGATTTCAAGGCCTGATTAGACAGAAGGCAATTTTACGAATAAGTTCTCATTTCCTGCTGGTATAGCCAGCCAATCTAGACACAATTCTGCAAAAATGTACTTCATATTTTACTAGTTTTCTAAATTAGTCTCGCCCAGTGTTAGATGTTGGTAAAAATCACAGGATTTGCTCAAACAGTTTGAAGCATAATGTCATTGTGATGCAGTCTGCATAAACACAAAAGTGTTCTCAAAAATTAAAGGCTTGTTGGAATATGTAATTAAATTACTTTGCAGAAAGGGTTTGGTGTGTTCCTGTTTTGAGATCACTGAATCAGTCAACAGTTACTAATGAAACCAATGTATTCCACATACTTTCTTTCGTCACCTGCATAATCTCCTCATTATCATTAATTCACAAGCACAGTCTGCAGACATCAGCTCATCACATCACTTTAGAAAGTTTTTGTGCACGTGACTGGACAAAAATGGCAGAGCAGTCTACGACTGAGGAGGGACGAGTTGATGACAGTCCGGAGAATCTGTTGACTAAAAAGGGCAATTTGTGAAGACCCCCGAGCCTTGTTGCTGTCACGATATGTTCCTGCTCGCAGCTCTTCAGGCCGGTCCTCAGCAGCTCTGCTGTCAGTTTTGTGGTGGTTTATTTGCTTTATTAGGGACCTTTTAAACCTTGTTTATGTCGACTCCACTGGGAGAGGGATGCTGGCTGATGTGTGGGCATGTTTAAGGTTTGATGTGAGCACATAAGCTAAGACAATTATGTGGCAATGCATCTGTGATGTTATGGGGTTACTCAAATGTCAGCTTGTGTTACTTTCCACAAGGAGGAGTGAAGTTTGGAAACAAACATGCAGTGCTCTCTAGGATATCAACCGCAACTTTTGTTGTATTCGAAAATTAAAATTAAAATTAAAGTTGTAATCAAGAGAGGAAAAAGTTACCTTTTGGGGACAAGTGGTGCTCAAATTTTTAAATCCATTCATATCTGTTTCCATTGTTTTTAAATGGGTGACTTGTGTTAAATTGGTCCAGTATATTACTGTGCTACCATGTGTTCACACATGTAAATACATGTTTGTTTTCACTGCATGCTCAGACTATTTACTATGGAAAAATTCAATATTCACAGTCAGAAGACCCCCTAACAGGTAGAATCATACTTCATAATCTTCAGTGAAGAAAAGTGTTGTTGCATGAGGGCAGTGATGGGACCCCGAGTGACAACTGGTGATTGGGGAGTGGTGGAGAGTTTGTTGTGTTGGAGAAAAGAAAGCTATCCTTAGTGTTGCCCAGAAAATTAAACATAGACTTTTCTTCTTTTTTATTCACCAAAATTTGCTGTTACCACCCCTGAAAGTTGTGCTGCAAATGGATGCCAACACTGTCGTTCATGCAGTGTGACATATTGACCAATTGACAGTGTCCATTTTGACTGGTGCAACTACAGCCAGCTAAGGAGGGAAAAAGAAATCCTTTACAAAATCACTTGTTTTGTGGAGAAAAATTGTTTTCTATTAAATGTCAAGATGTGCTGCAGAGTGAATGTAATGCTATTTTCGACTGTTGTGGTGTTGACCTAGTAATGTGAAAGAAACGTGAAAAAGCATGGCAGGAAAATGGTAAAAACAATCACTCAACTCCTATAATGTTGCTAGACAATTATATGAAGAACCTGTACCTGTCAGTGGAAGAAACAAGTCATTCAATAGATGTGAACTGACACGGTGCAATTTACACTAAAGGAGAATGTAGAATTTATTTTTTTTTGTCCATGCTGGTGGAAGAGCTCTTACTCAACATTGAACCCAATTGAAACACGAGTGTCCACATTAGTCGGTAAGAATCAAAATTAGGGGGAAATACTGCCCAGTTTGAATAGTTTTCCCTATAAATGACCGATAAAGCTCAAAACAATGCCTCCATACTACATTTTACAAGTCAAATCCAAATGCTAGAAAGTCTGCAATGTGTATGAGAACCTACTCTCATAGTTTCCAATAACAAGATGATCATCTGTGGACAATTTGATGATCCTGATGCCAAATTACAAAAAGACAATGGTGCATATTGGTGAATTAAACACTGACGCACCAGAACACCCGTGAAAGTGGCTTATCAGAGGAAATGGTTATCCTGTGAGCCAAAGGTGTAGTGTAGTGTGCTCTCAGATCGGCATGTGAAGACTTTGGGTTAATCAAACTAAATAACATTTGATAAATATCGATTTTATTTTTACCCCTGAAATATGAAAATGTACTTAAACTGAGCTCTACTATATTACATTTTCTGAAAATGAGGTAAATGCCCCCCCTTTAATGAGCTCCTTGTATATGGACTGCTTTACTATATGACTGATGGAAATGGCCAAAGCCACAAACAGCTGCAGGCGCTATTGCGGGCATGGAGGAAAAAAAACCTTGGGTTTTTAAAGGAAAACAGGTACAGCTATATTTTGATATACTGGAATGAACTTTAATAAGAAGGACTGAATTTAATAATCAACATGGCAGTTGGATGTTAGTATTTTTAATAGATGCGCTCATAATAGTCATTCACATAGGAATACCTTTCAGTCAACAGATTATTATTATTATCATTATTCAACCAGTTCAATCAGAACGTCTTATTTGCAAGACTCTGAACTGCATTAAGTGATGAAAGAAGCATACATACTCAAAACAATCAGGTTCTTGTGAGGCTGCTGCTTCTTGAATTATTCAAACATTTGTGCTGTAACAGATTTCTGGCTTTGTAAATAAAATGTCCAAATGCGTGAACTAATTAGTTTGAACTTAATTAATAGGCAAACAAAAAGTAATCAGCTCTCTTGAGTGCTGTGAAATGATCGTGGGGCTGGGGATGTAGCTGTGTATCTTCCCATCCAGCAACAGTGTCTGTGGCGTGTAAACAGCCTCAGTAGAGACAGGTGTGGCACAGACAGAAAGCAAAGGAGTGGTGCAGTATTAAATGGGAAGAGAGGAATTTGTAATATTAGGGAAAAAAACAGCTGGGAGAAGGGAAAGAGGGGAGGAGGAGAAAGGGAGGAGAGGGCAAGATGGTGATTTAAAAGATGAAGGAAAATATGAAGAACATGGGTGGGGAATTAGGGGAGAAACGAATTGGCTGATCTTTGTCAGGAACACCGTAATCCATTAAAAATGTCACTGGAGGCAATGTCCCCCCCTTAACAGTTGGTTACTTAGGTAGGGTATACTATATATAACTCTGTTGCCCAAAGATGAACAGATGTGCTTTCCAGTACCGGCTGCCATTGACATTTCAAAGGCTGCTTTGGGGTCTTCTGCACCTTACCATATGACACTGATGGTAGGGGAGGTTGTTTGTTATGGAAACAGAAAGGCTGAAAAAACAAAAAAAGGAGTGAAGTGCTCCTTGACACTACGGTGTTGCAGAAGATATTGAAGCAACATCATGATGACTAATGGCCATTGATGAGCTGCTGCATGCCGAACCGTGAGACAAAATCTATAGCAGGTGGCATTCAAACCATGTAATCCCCGGAGCAGACTGCTTGTCAGGAGTTGCGACTGTTATGAATGGCTAATGCTACTTGTTAGCATGGTGGGTCGGTCTCACGGAGTGGCGGGAGGTTGAAGCGGTAGAAAGACTATCTATTGATCACAATGAAACCTGCACAGCGGCGTGCGCCTGATGAGCTGCGGCTTCTCTCTTAACACCACACATGACCTGCATAAAGGCCATCTATCACAGCACGCGCTGGCCCATTTCTCCTCCTGTCACCGGGAGGGAAGAATTTTTTCGGTGTGCATGTGTCAAGCTGTGTGTGCCTGTGCATGCTTCTGTCCGCCCGTGTCTGTGTCCAGCAGTGTGCGTGTGTGTAATGACGGGTGGTGTTATACCCCAGGTGAGGCCGGAGAGATTTGGGGTTGACCTAGTTTAGCTGTGGGAGAGAAATATCACCTCCGCAGAGGAGAGGTAATTGGCTGCCTCCGACTGTCCTTGTGGCTCATTGTGGACTGTAATAGCTAATTCACATAGGTCCTTTTAAAGACCTCTGTGTGTGTGTGTGTGTGTGTGTGTGTGTGTGTGTGTGTGTGTGTGTGTGTGTGTGTGTGTGTGTGTGTGTGTGTGTGTGTGTGTGTGTGCGCGCGCGATCGTGCGTGCATGCATGTCAGCGTATCAGTACCACTTTTCATTTGAGTCCACATGCAGTAAAGTGCAGCTATATTTTCCAGTAGCCGTCACTGACCTAAGCGTACCCCGATGCTACGATAAGCTTGAGCCGGTACCTGGTTGGGGTTGGCTGTAGTTGTTCTGTCTCTCCCGATGGGAACCGAGGGTGAGGCGCAGCTCGTGTGTGTAGTCGGGCAGGGTTTCGCGTGAGGTGTAGGAGCGATGGTGAGTGCGGCCGTCCTCGCTCTCATCAGATGAGCTGGTGTAGGACATCTCCATTTCATGGCGCCCCTTCGACAATGGCTGGTAGGGTTTGCTGTCCATCTCCTCCATGGCTCGTCGGGCTCCACTTAGTCACTCAGCACAGGCACAGCACAGCGCACAGAGTCTGGGAGCAGGGGCGAAGATAGAGCGATGAAGGAGTGGAAGGTGTAAGTGAGAGGGGGAGCAGAAGGACAGTGGAGAGGAGGAAGGAGTAGAATGAAAGGGAAAGGGGGAGTGAACAGACATGGTGGAGGAGAAAAATAGAACAAGAGCCCTGTTATTGAACACAGAGGAACAGTATTGCAACATCTGCTCGTTCCAATTACAGCGGACATTCATAAACAGTATTTGGCTTCTTTCATATTTCACACCAAAAGGTTAGTTCCAAATCAATACACTCAGAAGGGACTGTGATGGTAGCCATTATGTCCAGATGTGTTTGAAGAGAAATTGGCCCGAATGAAGTGCGGCTTAGTGTGCTGTCAGCTGTGGTTACTGTTTTCTTCAGCAACTGTAAGCTTTATCTCTCTTTCACAGACGACCGTTGACAAGCCATGGATAAATCAACAAATTTGTAGTGGAGCCCCATGTCTGTCACTCTCATTAAACACCGTGACTCACCAGATTCTCAAGTCATGATGAAACACTATTAGACAACAGTCTTTACAGTGTCATGGCCCTCCCAAACAGAGGGATGATAAATCAGCTCTTTTAGCTCTATTCAGCTCTGATCCTCTTGTTCCCCTCTCAACCACATCCAAATCTACTTGTGATAACGTCCGGCGCTATATGCTTATGCCACCATAACTAGTGATTGATTGGGACAAGGATTAGAGCACAGAAGAAGTGATTAGAAAATACTTCATTCATATTAGTTCTCTTTCAGCGTGCCCTGCTCGAGGCCTTTCCAGCCTATTTCCTGCAGTTATAAAGCTTCTAAATGGAGCTTGAGAGGGTCATTGCTCATAGAGACAAAGTGCTATGGTATTGACCTCTTCAGGGAGTCCTGTAGTCCATATATCAAAGCCATTAGAGCGTGCCTGCTCAATACCTCAGAGATCTGCAGCACAGGGTGATCACCACTCGTCTGATACAAGTTTACAGCTGACCTTTCTACCACTGCAGTAATGCTTTTATTCCACCTGAAAGACTCCTTCCCCTGGCCTTGCCTTCACCCTCCTCATGCAGGCTGGTTTGCATGCACACACACAGACCACCCACTGACCCCAGCCAGAAAACAGTCCAAGAAAATGGGCCAAGTGTCTCACACATTCATCCCACACACACTCTCATCCCCCTTATGGACATTATCATAGCACGGATGATCTGGAAAAGCTCTGTACTCGTCCCGCCCTCTGTCCATCTTTCATTGTCTCTTTAATGATAGTACGTAGTGCACAAACACCTTTAAAATACACAACAACTTTCAGGATCCAATTATCTAAGCTCTACTGTAGTACGCTGTAAGCTCCTTCCCCTCTCACACATATACTTGTGGTTCCCTGCAATCATGATGCCTTTCATTTTGACTGGCAGGAGTTATTGCAAGGAATCAAAGCCTGCTATTATCTCAGCTGCCCTGTCAGAATGGGATTGACTGGTGTCACCTTCTCTCTGCTACAGCGAGGAGCGGGTATACATTACCCTATGAGCTCTGAGCTTGCTGCAGGCACTGACTGCTGTCTGTCTCTACAGAGGCTCTCTGTCCTGTTTTATGTCTGTCACACACTTACACAAAGTATGAAAGCATACAATCCTTCCACAAGGCTCACCATCGTGTTCCCCTTCATCATGTGTGCACACATACAAAAGACAGTCGATTGAACATTCTGCTCAGTACACGTAGCCCCACATCAAGATGTATTTTCAAATGCTGTCAGATTTCCCTCAAAAGACACCTCTCTTCGAGCTAATCACCTCCTTTGCTTTTTTAACCGTCAATCTTTGTACCAGTCCACCTCAGCCCCCCCACCTTCCAGGCTTTCCACCCTCCCTCCGCATCCTTCAAGGCCTCTGCATTTAGAGAAGTAAGCCTGCTGGCGGGGGTTATTCCTGCTAATTCTAGCCCACAGTAGGGTGCCCATTAGGGGGTTTGATTCCTGGTTTTGATGTCAAAACCTGGAGGTTGTTTCCTAGAGCCAAGAACACTTCAAACAAGACACGTGGGCCTTCTCTAGGACAAGTCAGCATGTCCCACCTGAGCACAACACGGGCCTAGATTTTCAAATGAGGCAGGACCACCTTGATGTATCGGAGGCACCACAGTGCGGTTGTGCGCTTGTAGTCATAGATCATAAACAAGAGAGGCTCTTACAAGGTCTGCGCCTATGAGAACAATTAGTAACATGCTAGAGTAAATTTTTAATACAGTTAACTTCAAAACCTTTAGTACAAGACGTGTATCATCTCTCTTCATCATTTTTTAATCTGCATGTAGAGCAGTAGCCTACATGGTGCATTAGGGTTGTCCTCGCAAAGCTAACGATGTGCTTAGCTGATCATATCACTGTGCTGCCAGTTACAGCAAAACAAAATGTGCATTAACAAAGTGCAAACTTCAAAGATGCATTTCAGCCTACGGTGACGAACACATCACTGCAACACTATGACATCATTACAATGTGTTTACTCTGTACAACATTCTATCACTGACAGATAGCTGTTACGAAATGCAACTACAATGGAGATTTTTTTTTTTGCAATCTATCAAAGCACATATGAACTACAAAATAAATAAAATAATATAGTCGAGAAAAATCTATTGTACTTTCTCTGTTAGA
The DNA here is from genome assembly GCF_963422515.1 of Blennius ocellaris. Lineage (NCBI taxonomy): Eukaryota > Metazoa > Chordata > Actinopteri > Blenniiformes > Blenniidae > Blennius > Blennius ocellaris. Next base: position 15,351,594 of record NC_137658.1, on the reverse strand, counting down.
AAAAAAATTTAATAATCGAGGAAGTACCAACAACAGCAACAAAAAATACCTAAGAGACACATTCCTTCTGCTAATTATGTTGGCAACAGGTTACTTGTTTCGAGAGCGTGACAGAAAGATCAACCAAACAAGCCTTTCCCCAAATAATACGGAGAACACTGAATTCCGACAGAGTGAGAAAACCTCGATGCAGATATGCTGTCACCTTGTCAGGGCCACAGCTCAGTGATAATAGAAAAGTTTCTTGTGCTCCGATGATAGAAATGTCTAATTCTTTTGGAAAATCGTCAACGCTGTGTCCTCCAGGCTGAAGCAGAGAGGAGCCTTCCAGCTAGATATCAGCCAAAAGTTCAAAAGGAGGCACACCTGACAGTGTGGAGTGCATTAATACACAGGACATAGGTGACTCGCACATCTGTGAAGGCACCATTAAGAATGAACACTATTTACAGGACTTGGAGCAACATCTGCTGCCATCCAGACCTATTGTCTTCAGGGAAGGCTTTGCTTACTTGAGCAGGACCAATTTAAGCACACGCTGCGTGTATTACAACAGGGGTTGCTCACTGCTGCTGCAATCTTCCCAGAAGACGAGCTTGGAGCCTGGGCTTCTGTAAGATGTCATTAAAAAGGTGGCAAAAGCAACAGTTAATCCAGCAAGTGTGTTTTTTGTTACAAATTAGAATTGCATTTAATCAGTTCCCTTAGAAATTATCAACGGAGTGAAAATACTGGGGCACTGAAGACCATCTTTACATGCAACCTTCGATACATTTCCTTTTTTACGCTGCTTCAAACTTGTGAATCTTAAGCAGTCTCTCTCTTTTTTTTTTTTTTGTCATGAAGGTAACCCCAATGCCCCTGCAAGCTCCGCAACAAACAATAAACTGTGCACTATTCATGTAGAAATATAATCACATTGAACATCAAGCCATTTTTCACATATCAAACAACTACAACACCAAGCAAACTAATTTATCAACGATCTAAATCTGTATAGCGCCACCTAGTCAAACCACCAGACGCATTTGCATCGCTCATGCGGTGCTCCGTCGTGCCACACGCACCAACATATCAAAGGTATCAAAGAAAAGCCGAGACTGTGACAATTCCAGCAATACCATCTGGCTGTGGAATCAGTTGATCTCAGATCAGTACGTGCCTTTTTCACCAAATATCTCAGTGGAGAGGTGCAATTTGTGATCTGTAGATGGAGCAAACAGAATCTGTGAGTCGTTGAGAAGATTCAAGGAGTTGTAGCCATCAGTTTGTATTTGAGTTTTAGAAGAACAAAAATCTTGTCATGAGAAATTTTATAACATACATTTAACATTTCAAGTTCACGTTCAGATTTGCACATATTCAAATTTTGACCACAAGTTCACATTGTTTGCGCAAATATGTTTTGCACCAAATATACGGGAAGAATAAGAACAAAAATGTCACCGGGTCAGTTTTTTGTCTTAACTTGTAAAATAAGATTTTTGCGTCTATAATTAAGAATTTGTGAATGTGGAAATGTTCTGTTGTATTTGTAGAGAGAGGAAAAAATATACAAGTATACATCACATAGAATATGTGAGCTCACATTAACAGGCAAATCACTGCAGAAATCTACAACCACTGTGACAGGTGCTCAAACCTCTTTCACCAATAATATTTTCATATAAAACCTGTCTAACTTTGCTCTGCTTCAGAATCAAACTTGGTAGAAGTTATGTTTACACATTTTACAATTAATTTTAATGATTTAAAGTAGCAATTGCATGATTCCAAAGGCAGAAATAAAATCTTTACTTTATGCCATGTCCTATCTTCCTTTACTCTGACTCAGTAACTTAATGATACTTACACATCTGAACACATTTCACAAGTGGTCCCTTTATAATGAAATCCAAAATGTTTCAAATACACCTTGTGAATGCAGAGATATGCTCCATTCATTTTGGGTATGTCATTTTTGTTTTTGTTTTTAGCAGAAGCCTGTAAGAGGCTGGAGCCTTTTGAGCGTTAAGATTGTTATGAGTCATAGATATGAGGATATGCATGTTAAAATATAAATCGGATATGTCATACATTATAATAAACTACTTTTTGCCACATTCTCTTGTGTTAAGCAAGTTCTCATTATTCTCTACCATTTAAAAATGGCTCCAGGTTCTATGGGGGTCCCAAATGAGGATAGCCCAGTCACAGTGAACACCAAGGCAATACAACAGCCAAGAGGCCATTATCACACAAAACACCAGAAACAAAATGGTAAAGAATGGCGCTAAAACCTTATACTGAGGGAATCGTACTTGTATTTGATGTTTACAAAATAAAAACGTTCTCAGTTCCAAAAGTCGGACTCAAACAGAAGCTGATCCATTAACGGTGCTACAAATAAAACATCAGCGAGTGAACAAACGCAGTGACAACATACGTACGCGTAACTGTGTGGTTTTATTTCAAGTTTGACTCTAATCTATAATTCATCAGTGTGTAATGAACTCTTCACCACTCAGTTTAAAATTAATACAAAGTGACAACACTGAGTAAAACACGTGCTCCGCATTACACTGCCCTTCCCTCATCCACTAAATCTTCTTTCCGTCTCTTATCAATCCTTCTTTTCACAAACACACAACATCACGTGGGAGTGGTAATCCAAAGCTACACCCGTGCAATAATATCTAATGGGACCCTTCACTGCCACCCCACCCCACCCCACATCCTACCCATTTATTTATTCAGATAGTGCAACCATGGACCAGTGTGCTGTTCTGTGCAAATCTGCTTAGAGAAGTGATAGAGGCTCAAAGAGGCAGCAGCTGCTTTTAAACAGGATTTACGCTCCAAGTCATCTCTGGAGGGGTGGGCTCCCCTAAAAAAAAAAAAAAAAAACAACTGCAAAATACACACAAACAACTTGGTAGCGAGCGTCATGTGAGAAGGCAAGGACCATGAGGACGAGTCAAAACCGATTTACAATTTCCAATCTCAAATGAATGTGCTGAAATCATGAGGAACACGAAGCGGGTGCATGCAAAATGGAAAAAAGGAGGGAAAAGACAGAGAAAGGCATAGAGATGATTGCGGCCCGACAGGGTCAAAGAAATTGAGTTTTCTATTTGTAAATAAACAAGGAGGATGGAGAAAGCAGAGTACCATCCAACAATATTAGGCCCTCGGATTATTGATACAGTATAGTTCCAGGATTATAAATACATTTCCACCGTGCAGAGATGGTCTTGTTTTAAGGATAGCCTGGAGACCCCAGAGAGTAAGGAACTACTTTCTTTGTTAGCTCTGGCCGTTGCACATTTCCAAGAAGCTTGTTTGCACAGATATGAGCTAATTCCGCTCACTAAGCAGGCCCTCGCAAGTCAACCAAATGACGATGAGAAGCCACCATGGAATATATTTGCTCTGCGGCATGAAGTTATCGCTGCAGATGCTCAGCAACAGTGAAGTCTCGACAATCCCGCTGTTGTTTTGCAGGTTTTCATTTTGTCTACCATTACAATGGCTTAATCATCTGAAGAAATTGAGGCACAGTCTGTAGCTGCGAATGCAGATCCAGGCTACAGGTCCTCCGGGAGTAAACAGTGAGCTGTCAGAGAGAGATGCCTCTCCTGGAGCGAGGGTGTGTGTGTGTGTGTGTGTGTGTGTGTGTGTGTGTGTGTGTGTGTGTGTGTGTGTGTGTGTGTGTGTGTGTGTGTGTGTGTGTGTGTGTGTGTGTGTGTGTGTGTGTGCGTGTGTGTGCGTGTGTGGGGGGGGGGCTAAAAAGCTATCTCTTTCATTTGTTAGCACCACCACAGCTCCTCAGGCATGAGACGGGACAGCTCTGACGAGCGGGCCTTGAAGGACCCTCAGGGCCCTGTTATACCTAGACCACCCAAAACACAACAAACCGGCACATCGCCCAATGGGATCCCCATGGCGCCCGCTGAGAGGAGGCAGGGAAGAATGGCGAAATGTGGATTAAGGGAGTGATGGATAGATAATGAGAGATGGAGATATCTCGTGGTGAAAATGGGGAAGAGTTGAAGGATGGAGAGATTGCCAAGTGAGACATGGAGTGATAGAGGGTTTTAATTAGTGGATAAGGGCTAGCTATCTGCGGGCGATGGCGGCGGCACTCTCGTCACGTAGTTGTGCTTTCATAGCTGACCAAGCCTGAAATCTCTTGGTGCTAATGCTGAGTTTACCAGCTGAACACGTAGTGTACACACACACGCACACACACACACACACCCTGCCCGGCTTCAAAGATGAAACGCACTGACAATCAACCACAGACAGACACACACTCAGTGCCCTTGCGCCTACACACACTTATTTCACACTAGCTGATAAACAACACACTTGAACACCCACACGCGATAGAGCAGCCGCAGCTACTGGCCTTTTCAGTGAGGACCGTTCCACATGAACCCTTGTTCACCGTTCCTTTGTATCATTGCAGCATCTTTTACCATTCAATCTTCCAGCGCACCTTCATTGTTTCCCTCAGAGCAGCACCCTAGGTTACTGCATCTGCGAACAAAGCAAGCCGTATAGGCGGGACGCTGACACGATGATCCACAATGTGTCGCTGCTCGCTCTGCAGGAAGAGCGTGACCAAGAGTCTGAGTCTGCGTGTCCACTCGGAGAGCAGATCGGGTCTTGTTGGGAACTGTCAGAAGCTGCGAAACCATCCTGGACCATTTGACTATTTATAGTGAACATGGCTCAAATCCCACAACGGCACTGCATGCATGAGCAGTGTGGAGAAAGCCCATAAGGTCGTACACTATTCATGCCCCCTGAATGTGGCCCAGAGCGAGGGAGCAGCTAAGCGTTAACTTTTCAAAGACCGTTTTTATATCTCGAATACTGTTAGAACTTTTTTTTTTTTTACTTTCTTTTAGATCTCGACTAAGGTGTAGCCTTCTTCTCTCACTGCCTCTTACCAGACTACCACTTTCTATTCATGATATCCACCTCCACTACCGCTCTGATCTGAAGCCTCCGCGCTGATTCCCCAGAAGGCCGTGAGGAAAACAAAAAGCATACAAAATGATGGGCATATGCTATTGTGAACAAGTCCCTGCATTCACATTTCACACGTACAAAAACATATCCACTTGGAGGGGGAGTGGGGCATTTGACCACCTATACACAGACATACACCGTCCACCCGAAAACCACTTCATCAATATTCTTGACAAGGCAAAGCCTTCTTCCATCCATTTGATATTCCCCCTCTTGGGCAAGATAAATACATGTCACTGTCCTCCTAGCAGGACTAAAATGCTGTTCACACTAACTCGCTTTGCAAATAAAGCTTTACATCATGAGTGACAACCTCCTAAGCTCTCTGCATCAGCCACTGCTTGGTAAAAAGCCTCTTTCAATAATGCATTTGACCGCTAAAACCTCCAACACCCAAAGCACAGCACAGTGGCAGCATTACAGGCGCTAAATTAATTGATGAATCAATGCCATTGAGTGGAAAAATTGGATTTGGCGATTAGTGATTTGGACAGTGTTTCCTGCACCCCTCCCTTTATGAAGTTGTTGATTACAGAGAAATGAGTAAGTAAAGAGCATTAGCAGGTGAGAGGGATCCTCTTGTAGCCGCCCTGGCTGTGTTGCAGATTGATTTGTGAATGCTAAGTGGGCTAATCTTCCCATCTGAACCGCAATGTGATGCTCCCGATTCTCCAGAAAGCCTGAAAATAATATGTGAGAGAAAGAGGATTTTCTGTCCGGAGTGTTCCCCATGGCTCCTTCTGCTGCTCAGATCTGTTCTCAGTCCTCACCCGTTCTCCGGTTCCTTGCTTGTAGGCTACGGCACAGATGGCATTCTGCAGCCTCACGCAGGAAAGTATTTCTCAACAAAGAGAGGAGCGGCCCCACAAAGACCGCGAGGCTCAGCTGGGAACAAACTGTCATCCTGAGCCGAAGAGACAGAGACGTGTGGGGGCAGAAAGCATTCCGTCTCTGCGGCTGCTCGCTTTATATCAACATTTAAAATGCACCTCAAGGTTATAGCGTGCCGTTTGTTTAAGCATACTCTCAGACAGATACAGGAAATTCAAATTTTTATCAAGAATGGATGTGGGGTCGGTCGATGCTTTTAGCCTTGGAGGTTTTACTGCGATGTGTGAGACGTGTCGGTGAAGAAGGGAGCAGTAGATTTCCAGATAAACATATCACGTAAGCCGGAAATCAATAGCACATACTGTAAAATGTATTTGCAGTTAGGAAATGATGAGTCATTTCAAGCACTTTTGCCTTCAATATCATAGACCTCACTTTGTTTCTCTAAGTGTCTTTCTCTCCTTTTTTTTTTTTTTCAATGCTGCTTTTGCTGCGTAAAAATTTGCCAGGCAAAACTGCAGCCGGCATCTTCCACTCAGAATTTGCATTTCTCATTTTGTTGCCTGTCAGATGAATCATTGTGTCGTAAGAGCACATTAAAGTGAACAAAATATATTTTTTGAACCAGCACTTGCTTTTGGAAGCACATCAGGCTGCGGTGACATGCAGTGCACACTGTAAAATTCTGGGTTTCAAGATCATTACATCTGGAGACAACATGTATTAGGTCTGCCTCAGTTGAAAAATGGCTGCACTGTGCTGCCATGATTTTCTTGGAGGGGATATTGGGGGTGGGGTTTTTTTTCTACCCCCCCCCCTTTTTTTTTTCTTTATTTTTACTTGCATCACTTTTCTGTGTGCACTTGGCTTGGCATCTTGGCTGGCAATCAGCAGAGAATATGTGTCTCTCCAGTAAGAAGTCAATTTGGGCGATGATACACACACTTGAAACACATCCCGGAGTTCACGGTGGATCAAGGCTCCATTCTGAAATTAAACCTGAGCAACAAAACAACTCCCATGCAGCATGGCAAAAAACATATTGAACCCGCCTGTACTGTATCACACTGTACTGTATTGTATTGTATAAAACATGGCTTCCAGCAGGGATGCATCAAGAACCATTTTGGAGCTATTCATCTTTTCTATGAGTTAATAATTCATGATCATCTAGAAAGTAGAGCTATGAATATTACTGATGATACACATGAGGCTATTTACCAGTCAGCAGGAAATAGATGAACTCGTTTAGAGGAGAGATCTACAGTGTAACATCACTGTGTTTTATGTTGCTAAATAAATCATTTCATAGGCATTCAACAAAGCTACAGATGGAACGTGTTCATACTGAGATATTAATCAAGGTGTTGAGGTGGAAAAGTACGACTGTGATGTTACGTCGTGTGCTTGAATCCAGCAGGTGTATTCAACTCGCCTGTTGATCAATCACTTTGTGTCAGGGTGTTTAATTATCACTTGTCTTTGTCCTGATTGTGTGCAAAGCTCAATTTTTTTTCTTTCAGAGCTGATGTGGAGCTAAATCCCTCCCTGATAATTCCTATGTACTGATCGATGGAGTCCACAGGTGAACCGCTGCCATACTTCTCGTGTGGGAAAAAATAAATAAAAAAATCTGGCCAGCGCAGACTCTCTTTTATCTTTTGTGTCAACAAAAGCAGGGATAAAACGCAATGGATTTTAACCTAATTATTTTGACACCAATGCCAAGAAGTACTTTGAAGTGAAGGACAATTTATGTGGTAATAAATTTGAGACGAAACAAAAAATAGATTTTTCTTCCACTAAAGTTGTCTCCTGACTTGATTAATAAACATTTTCACAGCGAGAAATGTGTTCACGCAGATGTGCATCTGCTTTCTCTGTGTGTGTGTGTGTGTGTGTGTGTGTGTGTGTGTGTGTGTGTGTGTGTGTGTGTGTGTGTGTGTGTGTGTGTGTGTGTGTGTGTGTGTGTGTGTGTGTGTGTGTGTGTGTGTGTGTGTGTGTGTGTGTGTGTGTGTGTGTGTGTGTGTGTGAGAGAGAGAGAGAGAGAAGAGAGCAATATCCAACAGAATATAAAATACCTGCAGGAAACATAATGTTTACAGGGGAAAATAAAAGTCCAATATAAAGTCAGCAGTAATAAAGTTTTTTGTTGTTATTTTATAATCAGTAAAAAACAAATATTCAAGAAAATTATTCAACATTGCCAAATGAAATGTAATATTTTGAATATTCTTGCTGCCCTTGGAGAGATGCCCACTTAAAGACATTATTTTCGATTCAGACTGAGATATTTTTCCGGTGAAATACGGCAATAGATGATTGTTATTGTAGCTGAATCCAAATCACACACTTAAATCAGCGTTACTCTGATAGCACTTCTACCTTAGCCCTCTATCCAGGTGTTTTCCATCAGCACTCCTCTTCACACACACTCTCCTCTTGACAAATTAATCTCGTATTTTAAAGAGAGGCAGAGTGGGCTTGACCAGTAAGCCTCTCATGGCTCTGATCCTTCTGTCTTCTGACTGGAATATCAAGCGGAGAAGGACGGGTGTGAAGGTGGCGGACTGTGCGAGAAGGAAAGGCTGCGACTGCATTTTCACAATACAAATCTCACATAACACCCAGCCAGTTATTTAACCGTATAGAGTTCCTGACTCAAGCCCCACAGCCTCAATGGAAGAAGACAAGAGAGAATAGAGAGCTGGAGGTGCCAGTTGAAACACAGCCGAACACTTTAAAGAAGAACGCCTCGGGCGGATACTGTACGGACGTGTGTGTGTGTGTGTGTGTGTGTGTGTGTGTGTGTGTGTGTGTGTGTGTGTGTGTGTGTGTGTGTGTGTGTGTGTGTGTGTGTGTGTGTGTGTGTGTGTGTGTGTGTGTGTGTGTGTGTGTGTGTGTGTGTAAGACACTGGCAAGTGAAGGTGATTTTTGGTTTTGATACTATTTCTGTCTTTTTATGTTGCTGTTCATTCGGCCTTTGGTTTCCGCACCAAAATAAACACAATTGTATTTGTATACTTTTTCATGGGGGGGGAGTGGCATGAAAAAAGCTTTTTCCTGACAGCAAAAATACCAATTTTTTTCTCCTCTGTCCACTCAGTGTTGAAATAAACAGAATCAAACTTTCAGACTTCTTGACTTAATGGAGATTTTTTTTAACAAAACATCATGAGTTGTGTTTTTCACAGTGGAACACACATGTGCATTCCCTGATGTTAGATTAATTATAAAATACCACACAGTCGGCAAGAGAGCTCATTATTCTCAAAAATGCTCTTCTTTGTATAATTAGCCGTCACTCAATGTGAAAGAACAATGACCATATGTTAGACGGAAGCTTTTTGTATTCTGCTTATTATCAGCAAACACATTTCATTGCCTATAATGCTTTGTTGTTTAAGTGCAAAAATTGTAAGCGAAATGTAAACACTGGACCTACACCACAATATGAGGTTTTCATCGGGTAATTTGGCAATATTATATCGCTTTTGTAACTGGCTATTCTTTAAATCACAGCGCTGGCAGTTTCCTTACTGCAAAGGCCAACCACAGTCGAAAGGAACGGAGGAAACGCTAATTAGCACTGCAGGATTTGTTAAACAATTCCACTTGAGGATGGAGCAGCATTGCAGGAAAAAAGGTAAATATTTGAAGTTGTGCAGTGGTTAGATCTCTCACACACACATCTGTGTGTGTGTGTGTGTGTGTGTGTGTGTGTGTGTGTGTGTGTGTGTGTGTGTGTGTGTGTGTGTGTGTGTATGCGTGTCTGCAAAGTGGACTGGTCCAACTGCCTGATTATCCAAGAAGCATGAGTGCTTGTCCGTTTGAAATCATCAGCAGGGTGGCTAACGCTCTGACACATTTTATGCTTTTCCGGCAATTACATTCTTGCCACATGATGGACATGCAAAGAAAGGAAGAAAGAGGGAGAGAGAAAGTGTGTGTTAGAGAGAGGTGAGGTCACCAGACAGGAGAAAGTGAGAGAGAGAGAGAGAGAGAGAGAGAGAGAGAGAGAGAGAGAGAGAGAGAGAGAAGGATAAAAACTCCCACTGGGCCTCATATTGCCTGCGAGCTTAAACTCTGACTGCAGCACTAAGTGTTGTGCTCCACATTATAAACAACCGCCGTTGCATTTCATAGTGTCCTCTCACTAATTCATGACCCCAATTTTATTAAGGGAAATTTAGTTTTGCGGCGAACTTGTGGGTCGGAAGGGGAAAGTGTGTGAGCGATTCCATGGGAGAAAGGAGCATTACAGTGCCAGAGGCTACTGCATTCCTGGAATGAAAATTCATAAATAATGCAGACATGGATAACAAAAAAGAACTCCCCCGCCGTCTCGCACAGTACTGCACTATCCAAAGGCCATGCGATATCAGTCAAATCTCAGAACAACACAAATTATCAGACGTGAGCTAAGTTGTTTTTTTTAAATTTTCATTTGTATTTTTTAGTTGTTTTGTTTGTGCTTTCTTGACTTGGGACAAAGGGATCTGCCGACAGCTGAGGCAAAACGCCAGTATCCTAACAATCGGCACTCTGGGCCTAAATTGTCAGGAAGTTGCACTGAAATAATGATGTGACTCCAAGCCAAGGAGCTGAGCTGCTACTTTGGATTTCCAAAACGCCATATGCGCTCACTGCTTAACAGCAACAATTCTGGAAAGTGAAATGGGAGTGTGCAACAACTGACAGGGATAATTAGTGCGGTGACAACCGCTGACCACTGACTGCTTCTCCGAGCAGAAACCAGAACGTGTTGGCACAAGTTAAAAAGGTAAAACCCAGATGATCTGACTGATTGATTAGTCACGTGAGCCACCGGTTGACTGACAGACATGCCTTGTCCGTGGCGTGTGTGCAGCACGTAATTGGCTTAGTGACATTTCAATTCAAAGTCCTGTGCTTTAATTGTAAAGGTGTTGTCATAATGTGTGTGTCATTTAAAGTGTGCACTTAATCACTGTTCATCACTCTCTGTGGTGCGGCAACCCTGCGGGGCCTAAAAAAATCATCCACATGTGGCCAATGAGCTCACACACACACACACACACACACACACACACACACACACACACACACACACACACACACACACACACACACACACACACACACACACACACACACACACGCACACACACACACACACACACACCATGTAAACAGAATGAGAAGCTCCCCTGCTACGACACACAACCCGTCAAACTGAACCACAGTACAGTAACATGGGGAGAAATAAATGTGGAGCTGCAATCATCGGACTCCCCGGGTCCCATACATCTACATCATCTCGCTCCTCTGTGAGGGCATGTGACCATAAGTGTGTGTGCGTGTGTGTGTGTGTGTGTGTGTGTGTGTGTGTGTGTGTGTGTGTGTGTGTGTGTGTGTGTGTGTGTGTGTGTGTGTGTGTGTGTGTGTGTGTGTATAGAGAGAGGACCCAGAAGGAGAGTGTGTGCATATTATCTAACCTGCTGCACAGATGCACTCTATTAATCACGAAGAGCTGAGACAGACTGCCCGATTTTTATCAACAAGCCGAAAAAGAACCAGACTCGGCTCCCGCGTCACTGCGAGCGACATCAGGTGAGGCAATGACACATGGTGCTGCACTGACAGGACATACAACGCCCCAACACATAAGCTTTTGGGGGTTTGGAGAGTGGGGTCAGCACTTAAAATAATATAGTGGAACCCATGTTAACCTAGTGGGTGAAACAATCCCAACAATTAATGCCGTTCTCTGAACAATAGTGGTTGCAGGAGGAGTGCATGGAATCCATGTTTTTCCACATATTGACAAATTGTAGTTACTGATTACAATGATTTGCATTTCTAAATGAAATTTAAAGATGCATCCTCCTGTCAAGTCTAGCAGGATTAGCAAACCCCACAAGTAAGTTATGGGATGCTTTAGGGAGTTTTATGTTGAAGATTTGTATTTATTTTCCTCCCAGGATTTCTCAGAAATGTTCCCACAATTCCTCAATTATTTACTTATTTACCAATGGAATCACTTATTTCCAATCTACTGTGAAGGAGAGAAGTGTGGAGGTCTAATTTGAACCTATCAGAGCATATCCATCCTGGTGCAATTTGCACTGCCTTCAAAATAATTGTGATTTATCAAAATGCATTTGCTGTTGTTAATTATTTACTTTGACACGTTTTGTCAATATGAGAGGTGGGGAACAAATTATACATATATAAATAAATATATCATAAATGTGCCTCACTTCTATAATTTAGTCGGGAAAATTGTTCCACCATCTGCAGCATCATCAACGGGAAGGGTATGAAGCGTGACACACCAGACGTAATCGAGGGGGGTGAAAAAAGAAAAGCAGGGGATTAGGAGCAGGTCTATGGTGGGTCACAGTGTGCGAACGTGTCCTGGCGTGCCTGTTGGACCTGTGCTGGGTGGCGGGTACTGGCCCTGGCTGGCTGCGATCATACTGGAAAGACAGAAGGCGAGCGTCACAGAGATCCGTGCCGCCCTCCTGGATCTCAGCGCTGACGGAGACCCGAGTGGACGAGCCAGAACTGGAGCAAAACAACGCGGAGGCTGTGCCATCGTGGCATGCCTCGCTGAGGCGACACATGACGGCAGGGCGCCGCTTGCGCACCGCGCGTGGACTGTCATTATTTGGACTGCTTGTCAAACACACGCAGGATGGCATCGCAGTGCAACTCTGCATCATTTCAAAGCGGACGCAATGGTTCTCAGATCTTGAACATAAAAAAAATTCAACACAACAACAACAAAAAACCGCAGCATGCACACGCATGCGGGCGCGCGTTTACGTCCCTCTCCCTGTGTCTGCTTCACGCGCGCACACGATCATGGCACATGAGAACAGCTGATATGAAGCCCTTTCCTGTGGACTCACGTTGTCTCAGCAGACAAGCACCCCCCCTCCCTCCCTCCTGACACGAGCCCACTTGCAGGCCAGAACCGAAGGTGCCGCTTACCTTCCCGGTGTAAAGCCATTCCTTTCAGTCCGCGTCCATGCTACGAGCAGCCCCCGCGTGATGAGGAACACAAATCCGATGCTACCGGGTGGGGAAAAAAAGAAATCAAAACAGGACTCGGAGTCTCGGTGCTGCTGTTTAAAGGGTGAAAAAAAGGAAGAGAGAGGGAGAGGGAGCGGGAGAGGAGAGAGCGATGTGGCTGAGACGGCTCGCTCCGGTCTGGTGTCGAGGCGGTGGTGCTGATGCTGATGATGCTCAAATGCCGATAGAGGACGACGAAGCGATTTACGCGGAGAGGGAAGGGATCTCCTGCAAGGAGAGGCTGTTCCTGTTCCAGCACCTCCACCTCCACCAGTGATGCGTGTGTGTGTGTGAGAGAGAGAGAGAGAGAGAGAGAGAGGGAGATCGAGTGAGAGAGAGAGAGAGAGAGCGAGAGAGAGTGTGTGTGACAGCCAGGGAGCCCAGCGCGGTCGCGTTTAGCCGCAGTTGAACCCGATGAGGCGGACGGGGCGATGGTGGTGAGGCTCGGTTTGCTGCTATAACAGTATCCCTGGATCGTACCACCGCACCGAGGAGAAGGGGGTGTGGCACAGACCGGCGGCCACAGACACAAACACGCACGCAAGGCGTCAGGAGGTCTTCTGGATCGCTCGTTGCACGCCTCCAGGTGATGCCATATGGCTGCAGCGTGCGTCCTGCGCCGGAGTGCTGACTCATTAATACCGCGACAATGCAAAAAAAAAAAAAAAAGTTGTCAGTTACAGTTCAGCTATATGTTTTGCCCTGTTTAGCAACAGGCCTGATAGTTGCTATCAAAATATATTCCATATTTTAAAATTATAACTTTTTTTCCAAGCTTTTGATTAGATTGGATTGCACACTATATATGATCTGCAGTGCTATATTATTGAACCTGCACATCATTCCGTAAGATCAGGTTTCCTTTGCAGAATTAGCCACCTAACGTGTGTGACCAGTGGCCCTGTGTGTGGTGCATTGGTGTGGGTGTTTCCAGCCAGTCGAGTACAAACAACTCGTGAATGACAGGGGTTCTAATGATGCAGTTTATTATTTCCCCAAAGCACCGCACACGCGGGGCTACAAACAACCATCCTGACAGCTGCTTCAGTCTATCTGCCTTTCAGCCTGTCTTGCTATATCCCCAGCACAACACGGCGTTATGCATCTTTTATCAACAATAGGTTTTGGCACTTTCCATCAGTTTCATCACCGGCCGCTCTACACGGAGGCCGCGAGTCCCGGGGTTCCACACAGGGAGCGGAGTGATCCAAGGGAGTGCTCTGAGAGGAACAGAGCTTTAGGTCTGAGCCTGTTTCATAAAATTGTTCCTCACTGACATAGAGATTGCCAGTGTGTTTGTGATCTGGGTGTGAGCTGTCAATATGTGGTTGTCAAACCACTGTGAGGGGCTGCTTCCTGTAACAATGACTGCAGAGGGTTCTAATGGATTTTGATCAGGGAATCTAAAGAGCTTGGGCTGTTTTGGAGGAGGCAGCCTCATGCTGGAGCACTGTGGGTTACCAAGACTCCATTTTGCCTGCAGAGTCCTAATGGCAGGCACATTATACCTCCAGTGCCTGGGTAAATGCTGTTTTAAAAGAGGGCTTCCTCTTTTGCCCAACACATCTCACCGAGACATCTCATTGACCAGCTCAAAGCCGAGATTTGAAATGTCACAGTGTTTTACTGTGATTCTTTTTTATCATTATGGTCTATGGAGGAGAGATAATACATAATGGAGAGATAATGGAGAGTGGAAGAGGACTGGCCTTGTGATAAAAGAGATATAACTGTCACTTTTGATATGAGAAAACATGGTAAAGAGTAATTAAATACACTTCGTTCCCAATAGGAAGACTTGGTGTTTGCAACTGTGTAAAGGGAGATTTGGGAGATTTTTGACACGATTTTTGACACGTGAGAGTACCTGTTGAAGAAAAGCCATATCTGAACTTTGCTCATCAGTCATGAAACTTTAAAATAGATACAATTGAAATCGGACAAGATATCAGATGAGGTGCAAATGAAAATGTATGCAATATTGAAACCACTGATGTTTAGGCTCTAATGACACACACACTGTGTGTGTGTGTGTGTGTGTGTGTGTGTGTGTGTGTGTGTGTGTGTGTGTGTGTGTGTGTGTGTGTGTGTGTGTGTGTGTGTGTGTGTGTGTGTGTGTGTGTGTGTGTGTGTGTGTGTGTGTGTGTGAGCTAGGCAAGACAAAGCAATGCTTTTAAATAACTGAATATTTTTTTCAGTTATGAGGTGTCCTAGTGTTCCAAACAACACAACTTTAAGTTTATGGTTTAATCTTGACTCATGAAAGTAGCCACCATTGGCAGATATAATACACACTTTTGGATTTCCTTCTGCAATGGAAATCAAATCTTTAAAAGGCTCTTTCCCACTCTGCCATCCCGGACCAGCTGGGTGGGGTTTAAGTCTAGAGACCCTGCTGATGTTTTGAAGCCAACCATCTTTCTCCTTTTGTTCATAATATAGTTCTGCCAAAACCTGGACTTATGTTTTGGTTTATTATCTTGCTGTAGGATGAAGCCCTGACCAAGGGGACCTGACTAAATGTCAGTTGCATAATATCTAGAGGGTATTGCAGAATGCTGTGGAAGCTGTTACGGTTCAGGGTGTCTCTCACTCTACAAGTCACTGACCAGTTTTCAGCAGTCTAATGGTGGCATTAAATTTTTTTGGTGACACTCTTAGCAATGGCTGGCTTGCTGCAACTCATCCTGTCGAACCAGCAGCTCCCAGTCTTCTCTTCAGAGCTGAAACTGAGACTTAGGTACTACGACCACTGTTCAGCTGTGCGTGAAACTGTTGTCCTGTGAGCCGCCTGTCACACAAGCTGTTACCTCTCAGAATCTTGTGTTCTGATTGTGTTGTAGCTTTGGGTATGCAGGTCTCTCTTTTGATGGTGAAAGAAAACGTACTCAGTGGTACTTTGAGTTTCTTTCCAATTTCTCTGTATGAAAGACCAACGCTTTTAAGCGCTGTGTTGTTAATTGCCTTTCTTCCAACCATTTTTCCCGCAACACATGACCTTCTGCTGTACAATACTGTTCAACTGATGCTCACGAGGGTCTGGTACCACAGTGTGTTCCAACAATGCGTTCCTGCAGACAGAGGGGGTTGGGAGAAATCCAGAAAAGTTGTAACACCTGTAGGAATTAGAAGAACCACCTTTCAAAGCTTGATCAATTGCTGCAGAACAACTTTAGGTTGTTAACCAATTTCTTGTTCCCTGAAAAAGGCCATTTTGTAATACTATCTTTTTTCAATCTCTGGCAGTTCAGCACCAACATTTGTCTCATTTATTCATTCATACATATGAACAGTTATGAGAACATGTGTCTATAGTGTGTATTCAGTATAAAAGCGCACCAATACATGCCAACTAAAAAGTCTACCATCTTCCAAAGCAGTGTAAAAATGGAAGAAAATCATAAAGTTCTCAAAGTGGACTTTAACCCACCCTTAAAGATTGCCTATACATTATTGAGTGCTACTGTCTAACAATATAATGTGTTATTTTCCACAAAAAAGTATACTAAAATATGACTAATGACTTTCTATAGTTGTGTGTGGACATTGCAGATGTAGAAGCAGATTTATTTATTTTTTTTTGCATTTTTTCATGCTTTTATTTTAAATATATCAGCCGGGTGCACATACAAAGAGACACTTTCCTGAAACAAAGGAGAGAAACACTATCGGGTTTATGGTATTTAAGACATATTACACAAATAACTCCTACTCCAATGAGCATTTTTCATACTTTATTGTATTTACTTGAATTTACCATCGTTAGTTTGCGAAAGTAACCAAATCGGTCCACTTTTCCACATTTCGCTGACGCTCCACACCACATCTACAACCAGCTTTTCTACTAGGAAAGTTTATGGAGTAAATCCAGTCGACATTTTATTTGATAATAAGCATCATTAGAGCCACAAATGCTCTATAGTGCTGGTTAGAGTGCATTTCAGACATAATGTCAGTTGCATTATATCTGATTTCATCAGACAGTAGTGTAAATTGCATTAAAACGATATAACCTAATTAAACAGCATCTCATCAGGCACAAAAATGTCAGTGGAAACAAAAAAGAACGGCCCATCTCCATAAGACTATGTGTACTGATCCAATTACTCCTGCCCTATTTGGACAATGCAGAAGCAGAGCTGAGTGTATATGGAGGGATAGGGGAGCCCAGAGGTGGATTTAGAGCTGGTACTCCATAAAAGCAACGTATGAGTGAATAAGTGAGTCAAAGAGAAAGCTCCTGCTGCTGTTTGAATGATGAAATGCTTTTTTTCCCTAAAGAATCATTTTGATGGAAAGTTGTCTGTGTCTCTGCCATGCCTCCTTTTTTCTTTCCCCCATTAAAAGAAACTCATGCCCATGCCATGTGACACAGCTATTAAAGCTGAACGGCTGGGATGCATTACGCCTCACACATTGTCATGAAACAAGAGATAGAGCCACGATGCATCCGCACCTTAATGCTACTTCAAGCCTTCAGCTGTAATGCTGGATTTTAAGTATCCGTGCACTACTTCACTTCACAGCTGGAGGCAGTTTCCATGAGCATTACTTAGTCTCGTACATGCAAACTGCAAAGCCGACACAGTTTTTTCTTTCTCCCCATGGAACTCAGTGTTCCTCGTAGGCTGTGATCGATTGGCCGTTGATCAATTCTTCCACTGTAGAACACAAGGTGGTCATTGCATGCTGTAACTAGAAACTAACAATTAATCTGTGAGTGGTTTTACCGCAGCCACTCTCCTCACCGATTCTCCCATCTTAGACTAGCTCCCACCAAAGTCAGAGATCTGTCCCTTGTTCTCACTCTTCTTTTTCAGCTTCATCACTCCCCCACCCAGCCCTCTCTTTCTCTCAATCCCCCTCCCCCATCCTTCTCCTGGGTGACGTTGCTTACGGGGTTTCTCTCATTCGGTAATGAGGGATTTTGGATCAGTGTTGTCAACAATGCTCCCCAGCTGCACCCCAGGTACAGCATCATTCTGCCCTTGCGGTGCATGCCTGCTCTCCAGGGGTGTTAAGAGTTAACTGGGGTATTCTTTCTCCGGAAGGGTTTTAGGGATGCGCTTCATCACTCTCTCTCCCTCTGTTTTCCACCAGCGCTCTGGCTTCACCCAGTCAGCCTTATACAGCTGGAGCATCTCGCAGGAAACAGAGCTAAGCATTTATTGAAATATTTTTTTAAATGACAGAGCTATGACCTTTCCGATGCATGCGCTTCACGACAATAAATTCTCACAGATTTCATTTTACATTTCCTCCAAGCATTCGCAACCAAATTACACCTCCACAGCCTTCAACCTACGGCTAAGGATCCCGCATTTTCATCTTCAATTATTAGTTTTTTCTCCCTCGTCACTCTTGGATAGTACTTTTGCACTTTTGGAGGCAGATAAGTGTTTTGGAAGTTCTAAAAGGGATGGAATAATCTGTCCTGAAAAACACACACATTTTGACAGCAGTTTCAAAGACTGTCCTTTTCTAAGCCTGTCATCAATTTCTCGTCTGAAAAAAGGAGTGGGAAGAAAGGAAGCAAGCATGGAGAGGCATCTATTGATTAATCACCAACAGTAAGAGCCTTAATGTGTGAGCAATGTGAACCAGTTTCAAAGTGTTGACAGATGAAACACCTATATAACTTCACCTCACTGACACACTCTCCTTCATGCCTTTCTCTCATAATTAGTCATTTCCCTGAAAGGGCATGACATTAATAAATTCCACATTAAATCCACATGTATAAACTGAGGAAGATTTGAATGAAACCAATATTTTTAACCAGCGCAGCTCTGACATTCAATAGCTGGTGAAGAGCGGGCGGAGATTGCACTACAGAGGACACAGAATGATACAGAGGAGGACATCACTGCACCAAAGAAAGGCAGCGAGCACGTGATACAGGAATTATTGATTTATAAGGCATATCTTTATCCTTACAGTATGCATGAAAGAGAAGAGAACATCAAGAGCATCCCTCAATCACCTTGAGCAATGGAATCAAGTCTTTGTTCTGGGCTTAAACAAAGCATCAACACACACTCTTTGGTCCCAAAACCAGGGCTAAAAAAAGGCTTTTTACTTTGGTCCCCTAAAATCTGAGGATTGTTCCCATAAGGATCAAAGTGTATATGTATGTTTCAGGGGCTTTTGTATTTAGGTGTGTGTAGTGTTGAGTGCTTTCCTCAGACTGTGCAAAAAGCCCTCAGATACCGAATGCCACCCTAAAGCATGGGCACTTCTCTTCTCCTTTTATCACCGTACACTTCTTGCTCTTGCTACCCTGCTTACCTGTGACAGGAGCTCCTTTCAAAAGCACCTCATTGCATTTCAAACGCCAGCAACTCCCACTCCCGTTTCCAAGACTCCCACACAGACGTACACGCACGCAGCTGTCAGCTGCCCAAATACTGTATATCCCCTGGCCTTCTCTCCCACCCCTTCCTGAACTAACTCCTCCACAACCTCGAGTTGTTGAGAAAATAATATTTTATGCATGCCACAGCAGCCCACACATAGATACAGCTTATGAAAGACGTACCCAATCTACTTCCCAGCCAAGCGCTTGTGTTTGTGCGAGCATCGTGCGTGTCTCCGTCTGTGCACACGTATATTTGTGAGCGGTCTGTTTTTATATGCTAAATTAAGGCACACTTAAATAATGCTCTTGTATTTTAACATAAGAACACAAAGCACAGATCGTGTTTTGCTGCATCTCCAGGATCAATATACATTATGTAAATACTCTGTATAAAACTTAGATGCGCAAAAGGCCATTGGGGTCTAGTTTTGGCATAGGCATCCCATTCTCAAGAGAATTAATCACAGCAATAGAATCAGATGGAGTCTGCCTACATACCTAAGCATTTGTCAGAGCAGGAGAGGACACAGTACAATGAATTTGCATCTGTTTGAAGTGTTATTATTAATTCATGCCAATGAGACTTTGCATATGGAGGACTGGGTACAATTTGAAAGGGGGGAGAAAAAGTAGCAGTAAGCACAGGGACTGCTTCAGCTTGTTATGTCTCCTTGTTCTCATGCCACTTACGGAAACTATATTGTTGTCCGAGCATCTTTATGTTTACGGTATGCGCTCCATATTGGCTGAGCCCTTTGGGAACAACAGGCCGGGGTGCACGAGGGGCCTATCTTATTTAATCAGCATGTGTTGAGCTAAATGACAAGCTATTATCACCAGCCACCCATCGACTACTGCTCAGCTTCTCAAACAGCCAAAGCAAAAGGTCAAACACTGATAATGAGTAGACAGAAAGAGCTTTTCCTAATTGGACTTGAATGTAAAATCTGAATGTGAAATTAGGCTGGTATGCACAAGCGATGGACACAGCACATCCAAATGAATCCAGCAATACTCCATATGTTTATTCTTCGCTTTTTTCCCCCCTCTCAACAGGTGCCTCTGTGTGCAACAGTGTGTGTGTGTGTGTGAGTGTGTGTGTGTGTGTGTGTGTGTGTGTGCTGACATTTATATTTTACCATCCACAGGGTGTGCTTGTTCATCCACCTGCATGTGTATAAGGTTGCTAGTACATGTGATATCCTATGTGTATTTGTGTGTATATTCGTGCAGAGCCATCAATGGGTAGCCTGTTGTGTACATGCTGGCACAGCTTTTTCCCCCTGGAGTAGAAAAGAGGGTGATATTTGTGAGGGGGTGTGACAAATATACTGGTGGCACATTATCAGCAGCAACACAAACACGGGCTGGCAGTGAACCAGCTGTTAAAAAGGGGTCTTTATTTGTCCATGTGTGACTCTGCGTGTTTGAATTAAGGCAAGAGGAGCATAGAAGGGTGGTGCCAAATAGGGAGGTCTTGCCTTCAGGGAGAGTGGTAATTACATGAGAGTGCATTGAAGATAAAAAATATTAATGGTATTACTGGTCAGTGGGGTGCTGTCCTTGGGGTGTCCTGGGAACTCATATCAAGCATGTTCTGGTAACACTGTTGATTTAAATCTGTCTTACAACAACCAGCATAATTCCGCCCTTCATATTCCTCCAGTTTTTACACGATCCAATAAAGTCATCATGGCGACTTTTCCCCCATCGTTCAACCTCCTCAGCTCAAGCTCCACTGACAGAGAGCGTTTACCCTGCTTAAGTGTCCTTGAGCATTTTACTTAATCCCTCACCTGCTCTAGAGGCGCTGTTGTGGCACTAACCTGTGCTCTCTGCAGAAGTGAGCGAAGTGTGATTTTCCTTCCCCCATTCAGGATCTGCAGCGCTCCATAGGGAAAGCTCTGTCCATGGTGCTGAAACACAACTGCTACAATCAAAACATGTGCTGTTTCCCAATTATAGTCTCCCATCTTATTGCCCCTGATTTTTGGTATGCAGAGACTGCAGGCTGGAAAAGTGTTGAAATGAAGCACCCTCAAAGATAACAGTATGCATAGCAAATTCACTTTGAGTGCATTGTTGATGGACACTGTTATTCCATAATGCCGCAGAAGAGCTGCTTGCAGCTGGAAAGAAAATAAAGCAGCTTGTGTAGAGTGGTGAGACAACTTCAGGAATAAAAAGAAAATAACAGCTGAGAAAAACTCCTAGAGATGTGGAACAGAACCGTTTCTTTTTATAAGAATGGTGAATGGACTTCATTTCTAAAGTGCACTCAAAGTGCTTTGCATTCTCAATAGTTTGATGAACAAACTTGCATACAAATGGAGACTTCCATGTAAGGTGGTCATCCTCCATGGGGAGGGACTTTGGATTCAGTGTCTTGGTAATGATGGAAGATGACCCACTCCATCATGACCCATAGTCACACGCATGCTTTTTGCTCCTGGTGTGGACAGCCCATGTGGAATTCTGCACCAGACTGCGTGTCCATAGCCAACCTACCCATTGCATTGTCCTCAAAGCATAGCCCCTAACGTTCACTCTAAAGCTTGAGATACCCTGAAGGTCTGTTATTCAGCTTCAACTCACTCACAGTAAATCTGTGATATAAAGTGCTAATGAGGTTTGCCCTCATGCAGGATTTCACTGAGGATTTTTACAGCATTATCAAACCAAATATTATGGAGCTAATTGCATAAAACCAAAGCAGAAAACTGAAACTTTTTACAGCTCTATTTATATGCAGGGTGTGCTTTATCACAGAAAGTAATTAAATGACTCATTTTTGGTTGAAAAAGCACATTTTCCCCCTGACTTACACTTTTTGTGAAAAAAAGATAATAGATTAGGACAAAGGGAAGATTGACACATCGTTTCTGTCTGTTGGGTTAATCTGCAACCTTTATGACCAAAGGAGCCATGTTTGCCATTTCCACCAGATGAAATATAACTGGAGCCATAGAACACGCTTAACCTTATAGATATGAGCATAAACTGTGTTTTATCTTGCATTTATGAAGTTTCAATAATAATCAAGGATAGGAAACATTTCATTTTCAGTTTTTTGACCTGATTTTAGTGATTCCAGACTTTTTTGTGTGCATTTTTTCAACAATTATAACATTTTGACTCTTTTTTAAAACACACACACACACACACACACACACACACACACACACACACACACACACACACACACACACACACACACACACACACACACACACACACACACACACACACACACACACACACACACACACACACACTTTGTTTTTGCAGTTTTTCCCAATTTAGTAATTTTACTTGCACCTTTTCTAAAAGCCATTTTTAGCCAAGAGTTAAAAGTCCTTTTGAAAATGACTCTATGTGCATACAAAAAATGAAAACAAGATACAATTTATATTTAGGTAGAATTTGGTGAAAGGTACAGTCAGCCAGGACAGAAAAGCCAAAGAGCCACATTTGGCTCATGAGCCGCAGGTTGTGGCGTCCTTCAATAGACCTTTGGGAATAGACTAAATAGCTTGCTTTGCTCTGCTTGGAACTTCAAACTGTGATATCAGTGAAAAGAAAATCCCAAAACAAATACCTACCAGTGCAACTCTTGCATCATCCCCGGCTATTCCAAATGATGTTAACGATGTAATAAATAACCTCCAACATATGTGACCAAAAGAACATTTGTATACACTGCTTTCAGTAGGGTATAGGAACTAATGTGATGTTAGTAAACAGTACTAATGATATTCCCTTTTATTAGGAATTGATTCTGCATGCATCTGCATTATGTGAAAGCACAATTACAATGAGCGTGGGTATACATGCTGCTCCTGCAGATAACAATGGAGGTGAAGAATCTCACGTTATCAAGGCTACCCACCACCATGCAATAAATCAAGGCAATGTTTACTCATGGCCAATGGTCTTTAACTGCATTTCACAGTAGTCGGTAAATCAATTCTTTAAGGAGGAAGGATTTTAATACAGCAAATTCCCAGTTATAGTGACATACAAATACGGTATGCATGCTGTACTTTACAAGATACTGAGCAGGTGAACCAAATCATGTTTAATTAGTGAAATTACACAAAATAAAAACAGCATGCTGGAAGACTTTAGTTTTCTATGAGGAATGGAGGGGCTCATGTTGCATTCTCGTTTGAATTGAAAATAGAAATGCAGCCCTATTGAAAGGAAAAAAGGTGGCTAATCAGAACGAGGACAGGCAGCAGACAAACCAACTGAGGGCAAAAACAACTCTCCGCTGACTGAGATGACCGTTTTCTCATTCAAATGTCACTCAGCAACCGTAGGATGACAAAGTGACCTACAATGGGAGCGGGTGAAGTGCATAACGAGAACAGTTCGAAACAGGCTCTTAGAGGCAGGCCGCTCAAATCATGTCAAGCTAGAAAAACACGTTTCATCATTGAGAAGCAAAGAGCAGCTGACTAAAGTTTGCAAAAGACAAATGGACTATAGAGGACAGGAGTAATGTCATGATCTCTGATGAGTCCCAGTTTTCAGCTTTGCCAAACACATAATCATCACCTGGTTAAGACAGACCCCTGGGGAGGCCAACAAGACTCAGTGCCTCAGCAAAACAATGAAACCTGGAGGATCGGAGATGACCTGGGAGTGCTTCAGCCAAGTTCGGTTTTCCAGTAGGACAATGTGTCATGCTCCACTGCCAGGTCTATCAAGTGTGAACGAAGGAATCAATCAAGGCCACGTCATGATGTGTCCAATCTCCTGGACTGGACCCCATTAGAAACATATGGAATCAAATGGATAATCAAATGGAAGATGGATTACATTTTATTTGTGTGTAATGTATATACAGATAGATGGATAGAGATACTGAAGCATGCTGTCAAGATGTAAAATAGTGGTAAAAGAGGAGGAAGTGAATACTGATTTTGAAGTTATATCGGTGCTATCGCATGATTCCGTGAGCTTCAGCTTAAGTTTTACAATCCAAGCTAAAATTGAATGACCTTCTTTCCAAAATTATCGGAGCAGATGTAGGAAGCATCGACTGAAAAGTCACATTTTATAGTTTTGAAATATATGGTTGTCTCTCTTGGCCAGACGCCCACAAATACAGATTCTTGATCAGATTTCTCTTTTTTTTATTTTTTTTATTTTATTGAATCACAATGATGATTCTGCTGTGAATGCCCTTGGCTCCATATCACCGGGATGTAGTGTACAATATTTGAACGGGTTAAAGAACAGCAATTGTGCGACTTATCCAATCCAGCTCTGAATGACCAAGTTCATGCTCCTTGCAAAGCTGTGTGGCCAAAGATGTTTTCATTCTCCTTCTCAACAAATTTTCTCCTCAGTGATACATTGAAGATCAAACAGCAAAAGTAGTGTGGATCTTTTTAAATGTTTCCATTTCTTTGACAAAGGTTGCGATGAAGCAAACCAGGTTTATTACCTTACTGAAAGGTCCAGAAAACACTTTTTCTCTGTCAGCAATTGACAATGACTGATGATTCCACAAGCACATTATTTTCTGCCAGAGCTGGAACAGATCATTTCCTCAACCTAAATTGAGAGGTTTTGGTATTGTTTTTTTTATCTGGCTTGAAGTGGGTGAGACAACAATGAATCACACACTGATGACAGTTTTTAGGTTGTTTGCTGGTGTTGCCAGTCTGTTGTCAGTCAAATTTGGCCAAACCACAGCCAAGTTTATGAATTCTAAACTCTCCGCTAAAGCCAAACTGCAGACAACATTTTTCTTTGTCACTCCCAGAGCCTCATGCCGCAGAAACACTGGGATTGATCAGACACCAACAATGGCAGTTTTATGTGAAGGATCCAAATCTCAACATAAAAAAAAAGAAAGTTTCAGTCTGAAGTTTTACCGTGGCATCACTGAATGAGGGCACATGTTGAGACACAGAGAGAAGAGCTGGACATTGAAATAACCGGAGATGATGTGGCTGCATGCCTGAATAGCAAAGTTGTCCTTCAACAACTCTTGGACCTGGAAAGACTTGTGCTGAAAATGAAAAAAGGAAAAAAAAAAAGATTTGCTTTTGTATAATTCACAAAGCAAAGTGGCACTATCAATGTTGCTGGCTGGAACTTCGAGAAATAATGGCTGAACATTTTTGTGTTTTCTGTTCCTTTTCCTCTATTCAATCTCCGCGTAAGAACAAAGCAACCATCTGCAATACTCAGAGTTTTAGCACCTGCACAGCTTCAACATGGCTCAAATAGTGGAGTTGACATGTCCGAATAGTAAACATGTTGCAACTTTGATCACTTTGAGCAAGACACAGAACCCCAAACTCTTCCCAATTGATGGATTGAGCACCTTGGTGGCCGTCTCCATCAGTGTGTGAATGTATATGTGAATGAGTGACTGTAAGTAATGTTATAAAAGGCTTTGGCGGCTGTTGAAACAATGGAAAGAGCTCTATTAGAGAACTCCATTTACCATTTATTGAGTTCATGCATTTTCCGGAAAAGTAGTTCCCAACCTGAGGACCTGAAAGCCAATTCAAACTGAGCAAAAATGTCAAGGGTTTGTGGTCTTTGGATGTACGGTAACCAGACTTAAACGAGGAAAACAATAAGAAGATAATTCTTCAATCCAAGGC
Organism: Blennius ocellaris; assembly: GCF_963422515.1. Lineage (NCBI taxonomy): Eukaryota > Metazoa > Chordata > Actinopteri > Blenniiformes > Blenniidae > Blennius > Blennius ocellaris. Next base: position 15,325,698 of record NC_137658.1, on the reverse strand, counting down.
AGGCTCTGGTTTTGGTGTCTTGCCTTTCATAGACGCAATCTTGGAGGAAAATGATAAGCCATTCATCTCGACCAGATAACTTACACCTGATAACAAATTCAACATGTTGGGAACTTGCCAAGTGCCGGGTCTACGGACTGGGAGTGAAGCCATTTATGCAGCTGTGGAGGAAATCGCTGGACACTGCACAGGCTCAAAATCTAAAGATTCTGAAGATGAACATTGGCATTAGCATTTAAACAACTTTCTCTTTGTTGCTTCCATGGTATGTATGAGTGTTGTGCAAGCTGACAATTAAAAAAAAAATATATATATATATAGTTAGTATTTACTTTACCAGTCACAACAGATTTGATGGGAAAAGAAAGAAAATAGTAGTTTTAATAATGCACACATAGCTGTATATTTGCTCAGCATATATGTTTGCAAATGCTCCATATTGTCAATGTCAGAGGTTTTTGCTTCAGATTTACAAACTGATGACAAGTTAAAGCAGGAGCAAAAACCGCTGCAATAACCTGCCAATATGGAGACAGCACAAGCTATTACAAAGGTACATTATTGTTTTCTGTAGCGACAAGTACTACAAACAGTCAGTATAAGAGTGAGAGACCCCTCATGGTGCTCAACCTCTCAGACATATTACTGTGTTACTATTAATCTCCAATACAACATCTATCAACCTTTTGCATAGATGGTAATGATTGCAGTTAAAATATTACTTTCATGATAAATAAACAAAAACAAATGTATTTCTTGCATTTAAATAATTAGCAATTCCTGGATCTTCTGATGTCCAATATAGTTATTATAGCGGTTAAATAAAAAGAGAACAAGAGCTTATTTACTAATCTTAAAATGTTTAAAAAAAAAAAATCCTTTCCACTTGTGTTGATGAGGTGGAGCTGCCTGGCAGGTGGAGGTGGACACTTCTTTGTTTTCCAGACCATAGTGCAAATCAAAAACAATCCACTGCCACTGATGTACTGTAATTTGTTACATGGTGTGTTCATTGGTGCACTGCTTGGATGTGTCTGCTTTACTCACCTCTCCTCTCCTCTGGTTGCAGGTGCCCTTGTTGTCTCAGCCTCCTGTGCTGGAGACAGCCTCCCTCACCTGATCGTTTCCACCTGGTTCTCATCAAGCTTACAAATGGATGTTACCTTGTTAGATAGGCTTGAGCTGGTGTTCAAAATAAAATCCCAAAATTCCTTCAAATTAAAAGTCCTTGTTTATTAAAGAGTACACCAAAACCCTCAGAATAGAAGTTCAGAGTGTCTGAGAAACTTGTGTGGCACTTGACAAAAGCAGAGAAACTAACCATGACAAAGAAAACAATGAAGGCTAATCATGGGCTAAAAGCATGACGGTCAGACCTGGGGGAACAAATTCACAGACGGTTCTGGAACAGCTGCTGGTCGAGGCTGATTGACACTGCAGTCATTGTAGGCATGAAAAATGAATGTGACTTACATATACAAAACGTTTTCCTCTTCAGTACACATTTTTATAAAGTTACAACTTATACCCAGGGACAATTTCTAATCTATAAAAAATTGTACGTTGTTTCTGGTTTAAATTTCACAATGGTTATGAATAAAAAGTGGAGTGATCGATGGAAGCTAAACAGGTAAATATGTCACCTATAGACGGAAAAGTCAACTTTGGCATCAGTCTTTGAAATTGGCTGGTGTCATGTTAAAAATAACAGGAGAGCTGTTTTATTTATGGAACACTCTGTATTCTCCCATCCAGATGATGCGCGTTGCAGTACAAGAAACCCTGCAGCCTCATGCCAAGCTTGACAGGAACAAGAAGTGAAAGTCCAACTTGCAAGTCTGAAGTATTGAGCCGCATTCAAATATTGTGCGTGTACTCTATCTGAGTGAGCATGGGAACTTTGAGACACTTCCATTCATAAAGTTTTGGGCCGGATTTGAATGCTGTGTCGGGATCATCAGGTTGATCCGAGAGGCACCGGTGGTTGCACAGGCGTGAGAGAGTGCAGTGCCGTTGATCCGTGATGGGCCATCAGTTGGCAAGGTGTTAAACACTCCTCTGTTAACACTTTCACACACGGCTTGTCAGTATAATAAAAGCCTGCAGACTTCGGCGTGCGCACACACAGACACACACACAGACACACACACAGACACACACACACACACACACACACACACACACACACACACACACACACACACACACACACACACACACACACACACACACACACACACACACACTGTAAAGTCTTCCATCACTTTGATTTAACCTTGTTAAACTGTTTCCCAGCTATATCTCTGAGTGGAGGCAGATTTTCTCCTCGACATGTGAGAGGTGAGTTAATTAAGACAGTGACATTATTAAAGCTGGGAGTGACTCTGGGCGTGTTTTTTATTAATTCACAGTCTGACCTTTCTTTTGGATTCAGCCTAACACCTGATACCTTGACTTTTATTGTATCACACCCTGAAAAATATTCTGTAGAAAGGAGAACCACACCAAATTCAGCCGATAAAAGATTTTATGCAAATGCTGTGATAAGTTGTCAGTATTGTGACTGTGTCTAAGTTAAACACTATGAAGTTGTACTTCCAAAAAAGTAAACTCAAAGACAAAACACATACATACAGAGGGTTTTTATATAACATATGAATTGCGAGAGGTTTAGAATAAAGCAATTGTGTAAAAGATTAAAAACAGCATTTTGTTTGAATATTGCCTCCCAGAAAAGGTCGGGGCTTTGAATAGAGGAAAATCTGACATTTAAATAAATAAATAATAAATAAAAAAAGTAATTTCCAAAAGCAATTTCCCACATGTACAACGCAGCTTGAAGAGCTCACAGTCTGTGTGATATTAGGGCAATGAAATTATTCATTGATTAAAAAAACTGCCACACCATTACACAATACAAGGCCTCCAGCAATAAACTTATGAAGCAGTGAGACTCAAAGGGCAATGATGACAAACAAAGCTGCTGGGATCTCATTCTCTAGTCAATCCCATGACTTTGCCTGTAGCCAAAAGTCATGAAATTACAGTCTTTTATCAGGTGTGGTGGAGCCAACATTTAGACAGCTCATCCCATGGGCAGAAATATTATTTTTTGGGAAATCTAACTCTACATTTGTTCAAAGCCACAAAGTGAGTAATCTTTAACCACAGGTTAAATGCTTGCAGTTGCTATGTTTTGAAATTAAACTGATAGAATATGAAAACCTCGGATACACAAAATATCCGTGATGAAGTATCCCATCACACTGCATCATTGGCTTTCTACAAACATTGCAATTAAATGACAAGTGTGGATCAGTTTGAGAGTATAGCCTGTAAATTCACATTGGATTCAATCATGAGTGTGGATGCACAAAGGCAGCACTTCTACACAGTTATTCTGCATGAGACAGGATGGTAACAGCAGATTTGGTATGAGTGACCACTTGCTTCACATCATTGTAAGTGTTGATACAGATACAGAACTGGCAGAGATAAAAGGAGAAGCTTTATAATTTTATTTCAGTGAACAAATCACATCTAATATTGCCATTTCTATTTTGGTCCAAGCAAAGATTGTCAAACATTTTGTAAGACCAGGGTATGGGAGTGGAGTCTGCTCCACTGAGTGTGATGTGGTTCAGTTCGCATTCAGTGAATATCATTTCCTCGTGATCAAGTATCCTTTGTGTCATTATTGTGTTTATCTCTCTGTAGTGCACAGGGTGTGATTTTCCTGGTGGGATGAGTGGGGTTTATTTATCCCATCTGCTGCATTATTTCCATCCCAAGAGGGATTAATATCCATCCTCCTCTCTTAGTAATTAAAGCTACTTCACCAGCAAACTGGACAAAACACCTCACACAAATCTAGTTTTGAAAGTGAAACAGCGCTGTCAGCTGTCATGTGTCAAAAGTGAAAAATGGCATCATTAACTTGTGCGCTCTACCAATGGTCTCACACCAAAAAGTAAACTTTAGTGATGTCAGAGTTCACAATAAAACATATAGATATACATGTATGCAACAGGAAGCACCATGTCAGTAATGCTCATAAAATAATTAAAGAACGGAAAAAAAGATCTCATGCTTCTATTGAATTCCAATGGAGAGTGAATTAATATATTGTGTTGTTGCATTTTTTTGGGGACAAAATACATTACTATTGAGAGTCCATGTTAAATCTACAGATTTCAGGAACATTTCTAGGATCACCGTCTTGGATATTCTTTATATTTCATGTGAGCTGTCTACCCAGCAACAAGAAGGTAACACCATGAACTGTTCTCTTTTTTCTCATATGAATGTTTTACAAGGGCCGCAATGCCTGCTTTTGGAAGTGACAAAGTTGAATTAATAAACTAAACTAAAAAAAAAAATTATAATAATAACTTTTAATGTTTTCGGAGGGCTTTTAGTAATTTGTAGACATTTCTCGTTTCAAATTGTTTTGCCAAGAAACAGCTATAGAGCAAGATTGCTCTTCAAACAAAAATATTCCACACTTTAAATTTCTTGAAACCCTTTGATTTCAATTCAAATAGCCAACACAAAAGGAGCACAGCTACGTGTATTTTATCACTGCCCCCAGAAGATCTTTAAATTCAAAAGGGAAATAGTCAAACACATATGAAAGGTCGCAGTTATGTCCACATGTGGAAGTTTGAATTCAAACATATTAAACATAAAGTCGACAAGAATGTTTTAAATTATGTATTTACATGGAAACAGTATTTAATCATTGAAACTCAATATTTTTATATTTTTTTCTTCATCAGCACAGAGCTTATGAAGTAGTACCGGTAGTGCATTTGTGAAAAGGAGCAACTGACACAAAGTTCATATATAACTTGTACAGTTATCTCTTGTTTACTGCATTTTTGTATCTACACATAAGTTTAGCATCCATCCCAACAGAGAGACGTCAACCGTGTTTCTCATTTAGATCTAGATCTCAGAATTGATCAGCACTTTACATTGGACGGGACAACAAACATCATTCTCTCACCATCATCATCAGCTGAACTCTGAGGCTGCTGATATTACTGTTTTGATAGTAACAGTGATTTTGTGTTGTCTTTTTCGGCCAAACTGGTTGGTATCAACAGTGCCATAACATGTTGTGTGTGTGACGAGATTGAAAATAGCAGGTTATGAAACACACTCTGAATCACTTGGCAAAGCCACAGAAATAGCACAGTGTGACTGTTTGACATGGCGAATTCTTCCTCTGTTGTTTCTCCAGACATTGGAGAAAATACATCAAACAGTCAACAAATTAATCAATCTAAACTGTATGTGTCATCATCTAAAGTGATATAGACATGTGTAGTCTGACTTGCAGAAATCTGCACCACACCCAGACACAGCCTTATCAAAAGCCTCTGGTGATATTTAATCACCCTTCTTGCTCTGCAAACACCAGGGGAAAAGGAGCTGCAACTCAGCTGTTAGCTCATCCTGCTAACTGCTAACACCAGGGAACTAAACCTGTAGTCTCCCATGGTATATGATACAGATCAGATAAAATTTTCAGTAGCATATTTAATAGCTATCTTTGATCATTATTAATCACTATTGATAGTCCAACTGGCCAACATAATTTGTGCCACGTGATCCTTATGAGGTAAGAAATCCAACAAGTTGGAAAGACACACAACTGATACATACATGCATACAGTTCAACATGTTCTAGTACATGTCTATGAACAAACTCCATCCACAAACACATTTTCCAATGTTCTCATGTCTACCATACTGTATATAAGATATAGAGTAGCAGCCGATTCTGTCTGTGAGGTCTGCCCTGATGATATGATGATCTGTAGCAGAAAACTCGTGGAGCACAGAGCACCAGAAGTCCCTGAACCCCAGAGACTCCTTCGCAGGCAACCAAAGGCATATCTGCAGGCAGCTACATCACACACTACTATCTGTCTGGAACTGGTGTACATCATCATGAGCTCTGTAACACTGGGTACTGAAACATCCAAATGTTGGGATTCCCAGTGGAGCACCGCTTTCTCTTCTACAAAGCCCAAACATATTGCATTACAGTAGCGCAAATATGAAACAGCACTGTATCTGTTGGAGGCTTGTGTTGTGCCTCAAAGGTATGTTGAATAAGCTGAACTCTGCCAAGCGTGAGTTGAAGGTGGTCTTTGCTTGTTTGAGCTTTGAGGTTATCTCCACCACAGTGCACCCTGAAAGCAGGGGGGGGGGGCTTCTGTAAACAGTGGTAATCACCAGAACAGAATAATGTGATTTGCTCATAATGAGAAAGGGCGTAGCGCATCACACTTAGAGCTGTGATTACTGACATCTCACTGAGTACTGATGTAGCAGAACTAATTCATACATTCAAATGTATGTCTAAAAAAATCACAAATTCACTTCAGGCTAATTAATAATCAAACAAACCAATGAGCAGTGAAACACCCAGATGAGGTGTCAAGTTTGACTACGCAAGGTGTCTTAAAATCATAATACTGTGCCGTCAATGTAGCCAGGAGCTATGCTGCACATGTCTCCATTCTGCATTTTTTTTTTTTAAACCACTAACACTGAGCCGTGAAAAATTTAGGAGCTTTTATATCCTGGAGGGATGCAAACATCTGTGAGGAAGAAAGACACGGAAACGATTACATGAAGAAGCAGGATCTTTATCCCTGTTCAAACGGGCCCATCAAAAACGCTTTTAACTGGATATTCTCTGTTTCCTTTGGTAATGACATTTGCAAACTTGGCAAGTGAGGTCAAACGATATGAGACATTTCACGTCTGTGTTTATTTTACGCAGAGATCTTGATTAGGGATGAAACCGAGAAAGAATTTACCTATGAACGAGAAAATGTTGACTTTAATTAATGAACAGTTAGAACCCATTGGTATTTTAGGCACGCCAGTATCGAGAGCAAAGAGTGTGAGCCCACTATAAGCTTAACTTCGCTGTCTCTCAATGCTGCAGATGACGAAGCATCTAAGAGGTGTAAGGGCAACAACAGCTTTGTGCAGATAATAGATCCTGTATCAGAACTATGTCTGCAGCCCAGGCATATTTAGGTCTAATAGAGAAATGCTTTTCTTGCACTTCGGCATCAGGGCTTAAAGAAACAAAAAAGAGGCAATGAGGGCAGTGCATTGTTGTCACACTTTACAATACAACCCAACAATTAGCAGTCTTACTTGCTATCCCCTGTGTCCACTGTGTTAATAGTCTTGGGCAGGTTCCAGTATTCCATTACTGAGTAATTGGACAGCATAGTGGGCCATCAGTGAGCCCCTTGCTCTTGCCAAGGGAGAGGTGAAAGCCTTATTGATCCTGTGTCTGAATCTCTGATCAATCACCCCAAATCTGCCCCGAGGGATAACACTGGGAAAACAGGTGACAAAGGATATCTCTATGACTATGTATATATTAATCACAACAGCAGGGGATAAAGATGCAGGCAGAATCGCAAGCAGCATCGAAGTCTAGTTTTCTCACTGAATTCACAAGTGGTCGGAGAAAAGTTGCATTGCACAAGTGCAGTTCGGCCGGATGTTCGGTGGTACCACCCTGGCTCTACAGGTGACATCAGAGGCAGAGGAGCCTGCTGTGACTTGCTATAATTGAGTTAAATAAATGATTGCATTTCCAGTGGCGGTGGCTGCGGCCTTCAGCTTTATGCCTGGCTAGAGCCACAGCCGATTTAATTAATTTTTAATTAGGAGGGAAAATTGCAGGCCTATTCCACCGGGACCTTTAAGACATCTGTGCATGAGAGATAACATTCTTAAATACCCTGAGCCTCCCAACAGTGGAAGCTTTGAGGGCAGCGTGGCTCACGTAGTCCAGGGCCACAGGAGGTAGTTGCAGCGCTGTGGAAGTTTCCCGGGCGCACCTCGGCTGCACTCGACGTGACTGGGGTTTGTTGATCGTCAGTGTGAATGTCGCCACGCTGGAGCGAGCTTTGAGCCTCTGTCTTGAGACAATTTGCTCTCGGCATCAGTCATACAGATGCATGTCACTGTCACACCGCAGCTTTAATTGAGTGATGGATTGAACTTTCCCTCCTCCCATCACACGCAAGCACTTATACGAGCATGGGCTGCATACCATTAATTTGAGCGCGCACTCCCACGCGAGCCCCTGCCATGTCATCCCTCACACACTTAGCCTTTGCATGCGGTGGCCGGGGTCTTGATGTATGGCAGTCATGGTGTGTAAGAATGTGGTGGCCGGATGTTCAACAGCCTGTTGGAAGATGTTTTACAGCCCTGGCCAGCAGTATGTTGTCACAATGTGTTCAATATCACAACACATCAAAATTTACTGCAGGCTTCCAGCACTTTCCATTCATTGTACTTTATCGCTGTGGCGACACACATTGATCTTGGCAAATAATACTTTTTATTATTGAACATTACCCCACGCACTCTATAATCAGATTTATTTCCTGTCCAACATGTCATGCGCTGCGGCAAATGAACGGATATCAAAGCAGATATAAAGAAAAAAATTCTGCCACATACTTGATGTGATAATATCCATGAAGAACACTCTGAGAAGGAGATGCTATCTAATGTTTATTATGCCTGTGAAAAACACCTGACCTTCTCTGGGAAATACACACTGACAGGCTTGTGCAGAAATATGGAAAGCGGTTGCAAAAACACCTCGCATTTGATCTTACAGGGTATCACAAGACTGCCCGAACCCAGATGAGCAAAAACTAGGTGAAGGTGAAGAATATACAGTGAGTCAAGTGAAATGAATCTGCGATTAATGAATTTCAAAGAGTTAATTAGACTATTTTCAGAACTCTCCTCAGAGCGGTGCTTCATTGCAGTGGTACATTTTGTTACATTAACAAATGTGTTTTTGGAGAGAGCATTTTGTTGGAAGAGCTAATGGCAGACTTTGGAAGTGCCTAATTAGGCTGCTGTCCAGGAGGCTGTAATGTGTGTGAGAAACGCCCCGTCTCTGGCATTTAATCTAAGCCTGTCACATCCACTTTCCTTCTGCCTCAGCCCCCAGAAGTGCTCTGAACGCATGGCTGAGGGGACACCTGAATGCATCGCTGTAATTTCCTCTTTGCAGGACTCGCACTGATACGCCTTTCACATGACACTGGCTGATGATCCTCCAGGCCGACCGCATGAAATAATGAATGAACCACCAGAATGCACCAGGACCCGTGTCTTTCTGAGTGTGTGTGTGTGTGTGTGTGTGTGTGTGTGTGTGTGTGTGTGTGTGTGTGTGTGTGTGTGTGTGTGTGTGTGTGTGTGTGTGTGTGTGTGTGTGTGTGTGTGTGTGTGTTCCATGTATGTATATATATATATATATATATATATATATATATATATATATATATATATATATATATATAGATGTGTGTGTGTGTGTGTGTGTGTGTGCGGATGTGAAATAAATGTGAAAAAGGAGCTTGTGAATGACATACAATCAGTTATAAATGGACCAACCAAACAATGCCTGTCACAGAATAATTATTTTTTACTCAGTTTTGTTTTGTAGTGACAGTCTCATAAATTGAACTGTCTTCTATTGATCGCAACATATCAATGACACATTAAATGAAGACAACACAAATCTACTAAAAAAAACACAATGTCAAACAGGGGGAGTGGCTGACAGGCAAAAAACAAAACAACCAGCAGTGTGATGAGACAATAAGAAGGTTTAAAACTTATTATTTGTCATACCATTCACATTTTAGTTTTTCAAAAGTAAAATAAACACCGAAGAGGGCATCACTGTAGTTCTGAAAATACAGTATCAGTCATAAAAGGGTTGACACGCTCAAAAAACAGAACTAGTCAAAACATCAAACGAAACAAAGATATCGAGCCCTGCAATTTGGTTCACTTTTATGTTTTCCCATGTTTGCGATCACTCCAAAAGTTGAATTTTTGATGCTCACAAAACTGAATTACATTCCAAAAACACAACTGCAGCCACAATCAGCTGAGAAATAGTCAATAAAAAGATATATTACACTAGGTAAATAATAACTTGAGGAAAAAAAAGGATTCACACATTGTTTCCCAACACTTTCTAGTCTATTTAGAAAAAAGAAAAAAAAATTCAAAATGAAACATCATATGACACAGGATAGCAAAGCAACATAATTTGAGGAACGAGGCAGGATTCTGTATCAAAGACGTTTAGTTATTTAGCTGCAAAGATAACTTCTAATGTCGTGATGTAAACTGTTAATGCACCATCTGTATTGAGAGTTCGTACCACAAGATGTGATCCCTCAAATTATTGTTCAGTTCTCGCTTGAAGAACAGACCAAGAAACAGCCGATACCATGTTCCTGCAGTTCCTGCAACTCCTGCAGCTGGGTATAATAGAAAACAGTAGACATTAGTTGGGAAGGTCCCTTTTCCCAGTTTACACACTCACATGGCATGGACTAAAAAAACAACAACTTCAGAGACCAATAAGGTCATCGTGACACACAGTTTAAGAGGGGGTGAAATTTTAAAAAAATCACTTTTTTTTTTTTTTTTTTTTGTGAAGCACAGGTATGAAGCAAATTACAGTAAAATGATCCACAGTTGTCTATACTGAAGCAGCAGATTGAATTTAAGGTCACAATAAAAATGTTTGAAGGCCAAGACTTCCTGTTCCTTTTTCACAAACTAAAGAATCTAAATTTAAATATTGAATGGAATTTGTACTTTTATATGAAGTCCAGTCAGGTTATCACTTTTTTTTTTTTTTTTAATTTAGAAGATCATTTAATTTTTGACTCGAAACTGTAACACAAATAGAATGGTAATTCAGCTGATGTAGACACACTATACTATTACAGCCACAATACTTATAATGTGTGTGGGCGAACAATGCATACATTTATGTGCGTCATGATCCTCCTACCCCCACATTAGATAAAGATGGATAATGTCTTGGAAAAAGGCATTGTGAATCTGCTTTTCTACATTACAGATCCTGTAGTTTGTCAAGGAAATAAGTTAAATCAGTACTTTGTCAAATGTATTTTAATGTTCTTCAGAAAATAAAGTGGATACTCTTGGCAACTGGTGTTCTGGTGTGCAGAATGACTTCAGAACTTTCTCAGGAACACCTGGGGTGGCATCAGATCGACTTCTGGGAGCTCTGGAAAAACATCCCAGCTTGATCACATTAACAAGGATATCTCCAAATGGTACCTTCATCAGTTATAATCCCAGTTATTTATGAACAGAACTTCACTAGTAATGAATCTGGTGCTTCAAACCATAGTGAATGAGGAATATCATCGCCCACACCTGCTGGTTTTCTACCAAAGGAAGCAGTGGTTGTTGGGATGCAATATTCCTTCTGAACTAGTGATTCAGCAGTGTTGATGCTCACATGGCTCATTGTCTCAGAACACATTAGACCTGGTGAGAGCAGAGCTCACTGTGCTTCAGTCAGAGCCTCCAGCCCCCCACCCTCTCCAGTGCATCTCTGCCAGGGAGAAACGCTATGTGCACCCTCAGTCAGCTGTTTAATTACGTACTGTTCAGACCAGCCGCAATAGCTGGGGAGCTCAGATTCCAGCTATCTCGCCACCAAACTCAGATATTGTTCTGCGGGGAACCAACGAGGTGTATTGGTCTTGTGCAGACAATTTAAAGATATCTTTAGAAGAGTAAATAGTAATCCACAAACACTAAAGATCATGGAGCTGAAAAATTTAAAATGCTGAAAATTACTCTGCCTATTAGAGAACATCATTGTTACAAATATGATGTATCTAGATACTATATGTTGTAACTTCTGTATATTTTGAATAGCAGCTGCTCTCTTGGAAAATGCATAAATATAATTGTTTAAAGTCTTTATAAGCAATATTTAGGAACTGAAAAAGATATTTAACCGGAAGTAATTTGGCTCCTGTACTGTGCACAGTTGCTAATCCGTGCACAGGGATGTGGGAGAATGGAGTAAAACAGTGGTTAATCAAATGTTCTTGATCTGTCTCACCACCTGGACTTGGTCTGAAAGTTGTATAACCAAAAGAACTGTCTTTACCCTCTGCCGATCAAATGTACCTTTTCAGAAACTAAGTTGTTTTAGGCAGTTTTGCTATAGCAAAGACAAACACAAACAACCTTTTTTTTTTTTTACACCTTCAAATAATTGTATGCACGGTGCGTACAGGATTCTGGCTGGCGGCGGTGCTGTTGTTTGTTTTTTGTAATGAAACACCACATACATGCGTGCATAGGTGAGTATACAGACATTCATATAAACAGATGATGAAGTTTGCTTGTCATTCCTGGCGACTCTCAACTATAAAACTCACAAGTTCCAGGAGAATATAGACTGGAAGTAATGATACCCTGTTGTTGATATTCATTTGCTTCCACATGTGCAGAAGAAGTATTTATTACGGGCAGAATGCACATGCGCAGTAGCAGCATTTTAGAAAAGCTTTCAAAAAGGTGTGTTTTCAGTCGCTCCGACCACAGTTGACATCCAAAATGAAAGTTTTGCCTCTTCACTTGAAAATGTTGTCGTGTATACAAGGCCTGGCTGAAGTCTGCAACTCTGTCGAACGTTGTCAAGACCGAGGTGAGGACTTGCGTCTGACCTTTTAATTGCTTTCAAAATATGCACGAGCATTGTACTTTACTTTGACTTCCCACTTCAGCATCCAGACTGTAGCCAGGAGCCCAGCGGGGGACTTAATCTTCCGTTCCAGGTCCAAAGCCAGTGCTCGCTTCAGGGCTAACTCCTTTTACCTGACTCAGGAGTCAGAGAGCAAAGCCTGCAGGCTGACGCCAGGGAAGATTAACAAAAGGGAAGATGCTTGTGGGTGAATACAGCCTCTGAGACATGTCTCTGTCCTTACCACTTTGCTCGTACACGAGGCTGCCAACTGTTATGCACCAGGTGTGAGAGTCACACCACTTAATCAAAGCTCACATGCCAGGAATAATTTTTCTCACGTCGAACCTGAACGGGAAACTTCTCACAAGGTTTTACATTAAAGTTTCAAAGTGATGCAGAGGCAAATGGGGATATTCAATATTAAATGCTAAGTGGAGGCTGTTAATATAAAGGGCTCTGTAAGTCTATATTAACGACCTAACTGTCTTGCTTCTTACACTGATAGTTTTGCACCTATGTCTATTTTATAGTTTCTAATTTCCCTCTTTAAATTTATGACTTATTTGGTCTTTGCACAGACTTGATGTAGCAATAACTTGCACTTATCGTTGGTCGTAACAGAACCCGAAGGGAAGGTTTAGTAATCAACTTCAAAAGTGAAAAGAATGAAAAGGCATACCTTTTCCTTTTCTGAAACTGTATTTTATTGTTCAATCAGCGTGCTCTAATTTTTAAACAGATGTTTTCTGGTCAATTCATAAATAAAGAGTATGCATTAGTTCTACAACATCTTGTAAGAAAATGCATTTTCTTTCTCATTGGCTTTTCTTGAATGATAAGTTTATGTTATTAAAAGTCATACTAGTAAAGTCCTAATAAAGTAGTGAGAGTATCGGAAAAAAAACATGGCATATTCTTTTATTTAAATGCAGATGTGACACTGGTTATGTCAAAGTAGCACTACGGTGGTCTGGAGGTAAAAAGCAGAGCTCCCAGTGCAAAATATTATATTTTAAATATTTTGACAAACATATTTATCTTTATTAATTTAACAATAAATTTTTGTATTTAAAAATATCTTAAATATATTTAAGTTAAAACCCAGGACACCCCTCCTGTATTGACAGGGTGGATGAACCCGGAACCTTCCTTTGGTGCTTTTCCCGGGGACTCTTTTGGCCGGAACACCTACAGTGGAAAAGCAAACAGGTAAGAACCATTCCATCACTCACACATTTTTGGAACAATCTTTACTAGCACTATTTCATTTATGCAGGTATGCACCTTCTACAAAAATAAACCACCAACAAACAATGCGTCTTCTTTCCTAAACACATGTTCAGAGCCTATGTAGCCTGCAGGATGGATTCTACATGAGTGACTAAAAGTTTCTCCATTTTAATGGAGCGGAATCACATGTTTGCATTTGTACCCATGTCTTTCTTGTGTGTTAGAAAGTGTGTCTCTACACTAACTCCTGTCAGTGTGAATGGATGAAGGCTCAGAGGCCTTAAATTGTCACAGACTGCAGATCTATGAGTCGCTATGATTTTTTGACACTTATTTGTTCTGTGCTTTCAGATGTGCTTTGTTTTCTGTCCCCACGTTGATTTGTCACTGCAGGTCTGCTACAGTTGTGTTGGACATTTGGCACTTGTGGAAAAGAGCCTGTTGTGGTTTGAATCCAGCCCCGGCTGCTGGACTAGGCAGTAGATTTGGTGTTGTGAGAAGATTATGGCTCACTCTCGAAGGAGCACACACATCAGCATATCATCTGCAAAATACTGTCAAATAAATGTATATGTTGCTGCTTATATTCTTTAAAGTTAAGTTTATTTTCATGTTAAGAGGACAATGCATTAACAGTAGATGGTTTATAGGCTCTCTATAGGCTTTGAGAGACTTACCCAGAATCCAGTATTACAGACATTTAAATACAGATATCAGAGGGTTTAAAAGCATTTCTCCACTTATATGGTGTCCCACCTTACAGTTGTATTTACTCTCTTCCATATCCAGGTGCAGTTCTTGATCTGTTCAAAAAGACACGGTCAGTATTAGTTATCATCAACAATTCGAGAGGGGGAGTTCCTGGTATGATCCCTAAGTTTAATCAATGTCCATTATAGTATGAAAAAGAATTTTGGTGATTTTATGCCAGTATTTGTGCTTTGTGTGAGTGGGCCCATTCAATTTTGATCATATTGAGTCCATTATCACCTGGGTGACAATTCATTTGAAACACATGTCACATGTCACATGTCATAACTCAGAGTTGCATTAACATCACAGGTAGTTAAGGTGCACAAGTCAGTGAGTGAAAAAGCTACACCGATGAAGGTTCACGGCTCAGAGTTTGTGTGTCCATTTAAAAAGCTGAAGGCTAACTTTGACGCTAATGTTTTCGTTTACCAAGTATTTCACCAATCTGTCACTTTACATCTCTTGGAGTACTCTGACCTATGGCCATTTTTATACCTGCCAGCTACTCTAATGCACAGTCAAGAAAATGCACACAGCACAGGAGTTATAAGTAACACTCTTTGAATCCTGGAAACTACTATAAACACTTATTGACAAGCCAGCTACCATATGACTGAGGAAAAGAGCAAAGAACAGCTCAATGTCACTTTATCGCCTCTTGTATTATTCCCTTCATTATTATTATTATTATTATTATTATTATTATTAGTAGTAGTAGTAGTAGTATTTATGACATTAATCAATCTGGGGGAAAAAAAATTCTAATCTGAATTATGCTATTTTCTGTGGCAATAATGATATTCTAACAGGGGCTGGAATCTTTGATTACCAGAATTCATATTCATCCTTTCGACGAGAGGGCCAAATTGTCTTAGGTTATTTTATGGTGTATGAGAAATGAAGTGGCTTCATAATGGCTGTAAAATCAGCTTATTGAATCATAATGCATGGATTTGATGATTTCCAATTTCAAAAATGGGTTCACTTCATTTAAGGAATAAATGCAAATGATTACAATGTGGTTATTTGACCTTCTTACTTGTATTGACATAACTGTAAATCATCTGGTAGGCAGAAAAGAAGACCGAATGTGTCCTGCATGCCTCCAGATAGTCTAACATACTGTGTTAGGCCGGGGATCATTTTAGGCTCGAAAAAACGTCACGTCAACAACGTGACGTTTTTTCGTAAAAATTTAAAACTTTTGTTGCGGTTTGTGTAGTTTGTTTACGTGACAGTGATGCTTGGAACCACTGCAAAATAAAAAAAATTTCAAAAATGCTGCAGTTCGCTCCCTGTGTAAATGGTGGAAAATACAACTTTCACCCCGGCCTTAGTAAATACTTCTTATGCAATGCAGGAATAGATGGAGAAGAACAAAAATGACAGCCTCCTGAGTGGCATCACTCTTGGCCCATATTCTCCTGGAACTTGGTAGTTTTAGAGTTGAGACTCACCCATAATAGTAATCCAACTGAGTTGTCTGTCCATACGAGTGTCTGTACTTGCCATTGCAATGTTTACAGAAAATTGTCCTCTGAAGCCAGGCTTCTCAACTACGGTTCAGATGATAACATGGAAGACGATAACAATATTGTCTTATCTTGTGTTCTTTCAGATTATGAAATCAAATAATTTGAAAATATGTGTCATTTCCCTGTGTCCATGTCAGAAGTCAGAAATCTCTGATTGCTCTCATTTTTCAAAATGTTGCTCTGAAAATGTGAATGAAAAGACAAGAATTATGCCTTTTCACTTGAAACATTGTTGTGGTGCTTGATTTAACAGTTCTTACTACCTGTGGGGAACTATTACAAATTAGTTTTCTATTTAATGTTAGAAATTCTAACTGTAAAACAAAAGAAAACAGGTTAGAAAAACACTTATATATAATTCTATGATTGATTTTTACATGTTGAGAATTCAGTGGAATGAGTTGAAATATTTGTTTAGATTCAAGATAAAATAGCTATTGTGTCAACTCCAAAGTCATTTATTTCAGTTTGCTATAGAAAACCAAAAAGTTGAAAGCCATTTCTGTTGTTTTTTTTAGCGTTAAATGGTCCAAAGTCAGTTTAGCTGACTCAACGGTCCTGTCCTTTGTCAGACTAAATCTGATATATAACTCAAACAGAAGCAAACAGCACACAGGCACCACACTGTTACTTATCTGTTGCAACATTACAAACAATCACACAACACTCCTTTTGTCCTTATCAACACAGCCTATCTGGTGCCATGAAACCAAAGCCAAATCACAAAGTGAGAAAGTTGTAATGTGTAAAGCAGTAAAAGCTCCAAAACAGTGTGTTCATGTCATCCCTGATTGCTCATAATCTGTCAAAATGGGCTTTTAAGGCTTTTAAGTTTACACCGTCTTCAGATTGTTTGTCATTGAGTGACTCACACCAACTCGATATGTTGTTTTATTTATCAATGACATAACCACAACTTTTAATGTGAGAAAATATTTTCTTTAACTTTTGGATTGTGAAACTGTTCATCTATTAACAATGTTGAGACATCTGAGAAACTGAAAGCGTTATTCCTCCACAGTCACTCAATAACACTGCACACTTGTCATTGTTACTGCTTTATATCTATCTATATCTATCTATCTATCTATCTATCTATCTATCTATCTATCTATCTATCTATCTATCTATCTATCTATATCTATATCTATATCTATATATATATATATATATATATATATATATATATATATATATATATATATATATAAAAGAGACTCACAGTCTGCCTCCACTCAGAAGGGTGTTTTTCTTCTGGTTTCTACAGCTTGATGTTTGAGATTCCTCCTGCACAGTGATGTATGTTCAGAGTTTATTAACTGGAGGGCTGTTTTCATATTCACCAGCTGAAGGGGGAAACACTTCTCAGCACTCGCTGAGGATCCCACTTCAAAGAATGGGACATACCAGCATGATTTGTGAAAGCTGATTCAAATCCACATCGAAAATATTAAATACATTCAACTTTTTACAAGCCCAGAATACACCAATTTGTAGTAACTCCTAAAAAACAGCATATATGATGGGCTAATGCCTCACCACACTTCAACAGCACATAATAAACATGTTGCCACTTTCTCAATAGCTTCTTGTTTGGTTAGCTTTAGGCACCAAAACAATCTGGTTCGTCTTAAACCTCCTGCAAACTGTGTCTTTTCTGCAATACCTGCATTATTACCTGCTGCACTGCACAGCATGGATCTCATAAACTTAGAGACGATAACAAGTCTGACTGCACACTGTCAACCTGCATTGAATCAGAGGTGACAACTGCCACGCCGTACATCAATAGCGTAGAATAACAATGGCCTCCTTGCACTGCTGGTGCCATCAGGAGATGAATAAAGGAAGTAAACAAAAGATGGAGCCGTTCTTCTTGTGAAATTTATGTGCATTGAAAAACCAAGAAGTGTAGGAAAGAGAGACTTTGGGCTCGCATTTTACCTTTATGGCACTCTGCGAACTATTGCTGTGATAGTCGTAGCGTCGTATTGATAGGTGCTACTGCGCTGAATTTCTTATTGGTTTGGAAGCAACCATCAGCAGGTCAAGTTTGGGGGCCTATATTGGAGAATAATTAATGATAAAAGAACAAAAATAGAATCAGTGAAGGACACAACTAAAACATATATTCTTATCACGCATGCAGTATTATTAAAGCTAATGTAATTTTAAACAGAAAATGTAAAACAATAAAACCATGAGCATTTTCGCATGTGGGGAAGGGTTAAAGTCAATTCAACAGAATACGTTGTTTGCAATTCTGTCCTTTTTTTGGAATTGTATAATTTCGCAAGTTACTTTCCCAACTGAATCTCCAGTGACATAAGAGTCTCACTTAATTACTCACTTATTTACAGACTGCATGTAACTTAACAGTGCCACTAATGCCTCGCTAAGATAAACAGACAAGCAGTTTAGTAAAAGGAAACCGCCATCACTATATTTCAGAGGCGATGAGAAGATTATCTCAGCCTCGCTTTGCCAGCCATATAAACTGCTGTCACATTGCCACACGAGATTATATACTGTAGTTTGAAGCCACAAGCAAAGATATTTTCACATTTGGTCATCTTTCGACAACAATAGTCCATAATTGCAGCATGCAAATGCCTTGAGGAAACGTTATGTCTTAAAATAAAGAGGCTTTGCTGGTTGCAAACTTCAGTCTCTTGGAGAACATCCATGTTTGATCCATCCAGCTTCCAACTTCAGCTAAAGTACCTGTTTGCATCAGTAGAGGTTGCATTGTTTGTAAACAAGGGTTGGAAACTCACCTGTTTTTGCATTTCATCATAAAGATCTGATTCAATGTAGAAAGAAGCCTGAAACCTGTGCAGACACCCTTAAGACAAAGAAAAGACAATGTGCTGGTTATTTGTATAAGATGATAAGAAAAAAAAGTCATTATTTAAAGTAAAGTATTATATGTGCACAGCTGTGGACAAATTGACATTTTGAACATATTTCGGTTGGGTCAAGAGTTTCACATTTTCACTTCCTTTACAAGAGTGGGTTTGATTTCTGTGTTATTTAAGGGAACCAACACTTAAGCGAGCTAGGACTTTAATCCCAAATTATTTGTATGCAACCCGAGTTCCTTCCTCCCTGATGGGAGCAGTTAAAGTCTGTATTTACTCATTCCAGCCTCATCATCCGTACTCCCCCCTGTTCAAGTCCTGTGAGATTGCTGCGAACATAAAGCAAAACACGTTGCAATGTCAGTGTGGGTTTCCATGTGTTTCCCCTGAGGGATCCTGCCACTGTCTCTCATGCTCGCTCCATGGTCACTGACCATATTAACGCTTGCAGGTGTAACCTATAGCGAGCCCTGTTAGGCTCGTCAGCCAGCTGCCTCCACAGTAAACGCCGTCTCAGTGGTGCCGGGGTTTTAATAGATGATAATCACAGCAGGACGTAGGAGGGCAGGCCGACACGATTTTAATAGCTCGAGATGGATGTGTCTGTCCGTACGGCAGGACGAGGAAAAGAGACAGCGACATCAGCACCTACTCAGACCGACTCTGAGGTGACCTTCTCAGCAGAGACAGGGAAATGTCATCTCAATTAAGCTCTTCACATGCCCTCTTTCTGTCAGCGGCTGGCCAAAACGGAAGCTGTGAGTGGTTTTGACAGCTTAATGCTAAGAGCTTAAATTGCTCCATTAGAAATATTTTGATTTGGAATTGAAACAAATTCAAATGCGATTCAGGCTGTCACTGGTTAAATGCACTTGCTGAATGCATGTGGCCTGCTGCAGTATGCACCCTTTCATCCCATTCATGCAGTCGGTCACATTTATTTGCCTTGGCTTGGCAAGTTAAAATAAGACTATTGCAAACACGCAGGCTATATTAAACATGCAAATTTTATTTTCAGCAAAGCAGGTCAGACTGGGGCAATAAGCCTCAATGTGTGACACCGACCTGCTGTGTTAACCTCCAGATTTTCATTTGAATCATTCAGGTGTCATGTCACAGCATTTCTAATTTTAGTTTTAATCAGCGAGCCGATATATCAGCATTGTGAAATCAGAAACCTCATATAAGTGCTCAGCCGGATCGTTAATCAACTGGTGATCATTCTGATATTCATTTTCTCTCTGGCAATGAAAACCCTCCCAGATACTTAGATATGTACACATGAGCACACACACGCATGTGCAGACATGTATGAATGTGCATGCTTCACCTGGTGCGTGCGTGTGTATATGAATCTAAAACACATACGCAAACATTGGCCAAATCAGGGTTTTGCACCCTCCCGTCCCCATTAAACAACAGAAAAAGGTGACCTTGGTTTCACACGGAATATGAAAAAAGCCGGGCCATTATTTTGCTAATGCAGAGAACGTGTAGCCCTTCAAGCACTTTAGTTTCTGCCTTAACATTTAACCATTCTTTATTGCTTGCTGACTAGGCTCAAGACAGCAAGGTCAATTACCAAGGGTTCCCCTCAGAAGGTGCTTTACCTGGCTCATCGCTTCGCATAAAGTCTTCAAAAGTAACCATAATGACCCCTGTAAATGCCTGGCAGAAGGATTAAAGATATTTCCCTTTGTTTTGATACACTACTGTTTGGTGATTTTTAGCCTGTACCAGGGAATAAAATAAGGAGGGGGAGTGCTGTAAAAAATGTTTAAGATCTTGCCGTGTTAAAATATTCAACATGCTGCCTTGAACAGAGGGTCACTACATGAAAAATGTTATAGAGCACACTATTTAGGGCTTTGTGAGAAGAATAGCTGCCTCCCTGAGGCTACATTTGGAGGAGAATATGAGGTATGCATGCAGTTCCCTTCGCAGTTTAAACACAGACAGAAGCAGAGGATTGTAAACAGCAAACGCTCATGAAAATATTTGTATAGGGCCACGTCTTAATGGTGTGAAGTAACACAACACTAATCCACCTCTCTCTCTCCCTCTCGCTCTCTCTCGCTCTTACATGAACTCTCAAAGTCTTACAAATGCATTTAAACAAAATTACACAGCTGGCCCATAAATAACTAACCCTGCACTACCTAAAGTAATCATACGGGCCATGCATGAAGTGCTCTACCTCCAACCGGTAGAGCCTTAATCAAAGGTCACACTCGAGAGGAAAAAAATGTACCACTGTAATTGTTACATGCCTAATTTAGTAGAACATTGCACAAGCTTTGGGCTGTTGTCTGCCATTGATTTATGTTATTGCAGCCCTATTGACTTTCATAACAGTATTCAGTGAGCTATTCCCCTCTAATGTTTACGACGCCGGATATGCCCATTACATCATGCACAATAAATGAAATGCAGCGTACCTACAGGACAGGAGTCGCTGCTGCTTATTGCCCGAGATAAAAATGTTTGTCTCAAAGGAAGCAGGATTGCCAGAGACCTCCGTGCCACCACGGCTGTAATATAATGCTTTGGAAAAAGGAATGATATTACAGGGATTTTTCATCTATTGTCCTCTGACAACTACATTGGTTTCCCCCCTCTCAACCCCAACCCGGAGGCATTTGCAACATGAATTTAAAAAAGCAAGACTCAGCTGACGGTTTTCCTCCTCGTGTTTAACAGACGCCCTCACACGCCGCAAAGTAATCAACTGGACATTTAGCTCTGTCAAGAACCTGCAAATACATGCTCAAAGTTCAGCTTCTCACAACTCAAAAAGAAATCAGTCTTAAGCCGCTGTTAACAAAAATGTCATCTGTGAAAAAGAAGGTTTTAATATGCTCTCCTGTTTGCATTTTGAATTTGCAGCATTCGCCACTCGCTACAACTTAATGGACTTTTAAGTGAAGAGATGGCTTTAAAAAAAAAAAGAAAAGTTGTACAACGCCTTGAATTTTTATGTTTATTTTTGAGGCCTGATCTTGAAAAATGTCTTTTCACTTCCATGGAGGCTGTCCGATATCTTGTGCATTTTCGGCTTAGTATTAACAAGGTGATAGGTGAATGCGTTGCTGACGACACGGATGAAAAGATGGAGGTGAGGATGAATGATGTGGAATATTGACTAAGATGCAACTTTCAGAATAAAAATGCTGCACTATTGATTTACTATTTAAGTTTCCCATCGAACTTAATGCTTCCTACCTTGACACTAAAAGGGTGAGGACTTGGAAATTAGATGGGAATCCACTCAGCCTAAGGTCTGCCTGGTGGAAAGTGCTATTGAATCCAGCACCTCAAACACAAATAGCTGCTTTGACAGCGCTAAACATAACCCTGTCCTGCTCAACATCCTATTGACAAACATCCCTGCAGTTGGCAGTGTTGGCCCTGGCGTCCTCCAGAGTGTATTTGAGCAGGCCACAGTGTTAGCTCAGCCTCTTAGAAACCGCCAGGTGCTCCCCAGCATTACGAGGTGTTAAAGCATTTCTGTGCTCAGGCTTAATCTCATGTGTCAAACAAACATCATCTTCAAAAAAAAGAAAACTCAACCTGAAGTGTAAAAGCAGAGCGATGGTAGATCTTCACAATGAAGTCTCATCGCTGGTAATTTGCCTCGGGCTCCATGCGGTTTCAATCATTGTCAATCACTCGGTTTAATGCACTTTGGAAGACAGAAGAGGTCCGCGTGTCGCCCGCTCCGAGCCGTACAACCCCCTGCCTCCGCTCTGCCCAGGAAGGCAAAAACAACAAACACTGCACTCTAAATCACACGCTCCTCTGAATATAATTACTATTCTCTGGGTAATTCCCCAAACCCCTTCTTCTTTCTCTTTTTTTGCCCTCCTCCTTCTTCTGCCTTTGCTGTCTTTAGATGTGCTCATTTGAATAGGAAGCAAAAATCATGTTCCTTTAATAGATGATGTGTTTTCTCCCTTGGACATTATTATGGAGCCCTTACAGAATAGTTGTAGGAATAAAAACGTCACTGAACATAACGCCCCGATATACCGTGGGGCCTCAGACACCGACTATGCTAATGAATGCTCCAAGCAGCCTCATTATGAGTCGTGGCGAGGGGTCGTTTTTCTTGGCGGTTTTTCCCAATGAAGTATTGCTGGAGGTGAGGTACTGGGTTGGGGTCTATGGTCTGAAAATTGCAAAAGGGGACGGAGAAATGAAAGCAAATGAAGGGAGAGATATCATTAGTTTGATTTATTCATATACTCAAGATATTAGTGTGTGCTTCCTGCAGAGTGTATGTGTTCACCAGATCCCCATCACTGACAAATGAACAACAAGTTAGTTAAAGATTAAAAATCCGTGGGCATTTTATGGACATAATTATGCCTTGAGTTTTTCTGTCACTCCAGAGACCTTGTGTGGTTTGAGCCTAATTTCCATCCAGCACAGAAGGAGAAAAAAAAACAGACATCCTGTGTCTCTTTTTCTTCCTTTTCTCTTTAATGTGGTTCACATGGCCAGCAAATTAGATGAGTGAGTATACTGACTATAATTTTATGCACAAGTCGATATCCATTTTTTTTAATGTAATAAGCTCACGGTCCTGAGACAAAAACTGAACATGCCAATTAAGGCACTCATTCCCAATCTTCTCTCTCTTTTTTCTCCCTCTCTCTTTCGCTCTCTCTCTCTCTTGGCTTTCTGTGCAAGCCCTTCTTCTTCTCCTGATTATTTCTAATGCTGCAATCTCCCAGTCCTCCTCCACCCCCTTCCTCCACCCCGCCCGTTCCCTGTCAGCATCTCCACCTCATAATTAGCCAGCATTAATTAGATGCACTGGCATAATTGTTAATCATTGGTTACGCTGGAAACATCTTGGAGAATGAACAGAATGCCAAGCAAGGCATGGGGAAAAACAACAGCTCGGCAGCAGAGAGTGAGAGGAAGGAGACACAGAGAGAGAAGGGTGTGTGTGTGTGTGTGTGGCTGTAAATGCAACTCATTGTGGCTAATTTCCCCCCAAAAAGTGTCTTGTTATGCCTGTGGAGGTGACACAGCATTGCGATCAGAATGGGAGGTAATTCATTAGTGCCTTGCAGTTCTCACTTATCACCTGATATTATGGCTGCAAGCACTCCTGAGGATAGCTTTGAGAATTAGAAACAGAAGCCCGAGACACACAGCCTGGTTTTGGATGATGTAGTTTGGATTACAAATACATTTAACGGCCGCCACGACGAATGGCGTGAAATGGGAAGTCATGGCGATAGTTTGCTTATGGAGTCCCCCTCGGCTCCGCCACCTGCACCGATGCCTTGTCTATCTCCGATTACTGTCTAATCGAATTCAGCCTCATGTCTGGCTGCTCCCGTGGGTCTGCTCCGGCGGTCGACTCCTGTGATAAAACATAAAAACAAGACACCACCATTTCATTGTGGAACGAGTCAAAGGGGACATCAAAGACCAGCATTGCCTTCTGTTCAGCTATCACTCTCTCGGTTTGTCCTTCGTTGCTTCTGTTTATTCACTTGTTTGCATTTCCTCTTCGTGCTCTCTCTCTCTCTCTCTCTCTCTCTCTCTCTCTCTCTCTCTTTCTCTCTCTCTGTTTGCCCTTTCTGTTTCACTCGACCTATCTCCTGGCATGGCGGTGCTGATGCTACCTCGCCTCAGAGTAGTCGACTGAGCGTTGGTTGTGTCATCAAGAGTCAGCCAGCATCTTGCAGAGGTTACATGTCTCATTCTTTATTCTCCATGTCAACTGCCCGTAAATGTTTATAGCTTTGTGGTAAGACCTCGGCTATTCAAATTATCTTGTCACAATGCATCCCTGAGCAGGAATAAAGCCCTCCTTTATGGGAAACTGTAAACAGTCGCTGTGTGCTTCATGGGGAACAATACCCATTTATAAGAGTCCAACAGAGGCCATGTCCAACGGGGACAGTAAACTTTTCTCTTTGTGTTTGATTTTTTTCCTGCAGCTTTCCTTTTTCTTCTTCACTGTCTTTTCTTCCCTCCTCTGCTTTTTCTTGCCTTTTTCACCCTCCTTTCTCAGGGCTTGGCTGAGATCAGGACAGGGCTTTAATGAGAGCCACAGCCTCAGTCTGAGCCCTCCTCTCTATGCAGCTCCATGAGCCTCGTAATCCGCCATCGATCCTGCCATGAGTTGTTGCTGTCAGCTTTCTGAAATAACAGAAAGAAAAACAAAAGCGCCATTCCAATTAGTCCAGGTTATAATTGGGTATTATTACAGTGCCGGAGCAAGACTTGGCAGAGCGTGATGCATGTCATGCCCCCACCCCAGCCCACTGCCACCCAACCCCACCTCGTCCCACAGAGGAAAGCTCCTGCGAGAGGTCGGGAGTGACATGGTGGCCTTCTTGCCAACCCACATCCTGCCCCTCGTGCCAGCTCATATCCAGCAGCAGAAAGCTCTCGCTGCCACAGCTCGTAGCACAGAGCCAAGTAAGCACTCCATTTGAATGTGACCGTAATCCTAATTACACACGGACAAGCGTTTGGTACGAGCCTGCTTCCTGGCTATAAACGTATATATCTTTAATGAAATATAGCCTTCGCTGGGCAGCACGTCCGCTGACTTGCTTGAAAAGCTCAAGGACAGACGAGGGAGATAACCTTTCATATGAGCAGCAGTGCTACAGTGTGCCTTTCAACGCTTTTGTCCCTTCTGCCTGCCTCACCTTTGAGTAATTCACCGGACAACTTTTGATTCTTTGCTCTGCCTGCACGGTGCTGAGGAGGTACAATGGTGCGAATCTGAATAACAAAGAGAATTGTTTAAAGGCTGAACCTCACTTCCATTCTCTACAGGTAATACCCACATACTCTGATACAGCAACTATCATTCACATATTACTCTTCATTTGTCGACCATGAATATTCTTGAATTTAGGTTAGTATAAACACACATATTTGACTGTAAAGGATGTTGCAAGTATTTAAACATGACACAGACCTGGGTGGTATCCATCTTCTCTTTGAATTATGGGGGCAAACTGAAGTACAAGGAGGAAACACGGGCACACACACAGGAAACAAAATGTACTCTCCTCTCATAAAGACTGAGCCAGAGCATGAGTGCTAACCACTACACGTCTATGCATCCCAGACTGCAGCTTATTAAAAAAATAAACCTTGGAAGACATTTTTTTTGTAAGCTTTGTCTGAAGAGTCTGCATCTCGTCAACCTTGGACACAGAGTATGATTCTTATCATACAATTTATTCTCAGGAACTGGTAGGAACCTGTACAACCTACTCAGCAGTGGATGATTGCATAACAGTGAAAATAGACTTTTAATTTGATAGCACAGTTTACCACTTGAGCACTTTCTCATACAGTAATTGGTCACATTTGCACGTTGGATCATGGCCATGCTGACACACACTGTGCTCGCATGGCATTAGGACACCTGGACACGTGGAGTCATACTACCAACAAGTGGAGGTGAATTCCTCAAATATTTTATTTTATCATCTGTTTTTATTCCAGTTCAATATTTTATGTAACTTAATCATATAACTTAATTTGTCACAGCCTATGAGGCTTCACTCTCGTCAATGAGTCATCTTCTTTCTTGTTGTCTCAGTTCAGGTTGTGTAAGTGAGTTGAGGGGTACATTGTAATGCTTTCAAATATAGGGTGAATAGCTTTAACAGGTGCAGACTACATATAAAACTCAGCAGTTGCTTTTTCTTGCCTATGGATTACTACAGCCATTAACAAAAATATCTTATGCTGTGGAAAAACTATTAGAAAGGGAGGATGCAATGAGATTAAGCTCTGAGTGAAGGGACTCATCCTTCAACACTAGAAAAAAACCACAAAAGAAAACCTGGGATAGAAGTTCTGCTTGTCATTATGCATTAAAAAAAAAAACACAATTCATTTCAAAAAAGTTGGAAGAAAAGGAGGTCTTCTGGGACATACACGATAATTTAGAGAAAATGTATTTCAGTGATAAAATTTTTCTTTTACAAAGTTTAAAACATGATGGGAGGCTTTCTTTTATTTTCTTTGCTTGAATTCTACTTTTGAATCCAAGAATCTTCAGAATACTTCAATTACTGGGCAAAAGCAGGGGAAAAAAACAAAAACAAATGTAAGACTTCCAAGACTCAAAGCCAGTGAAAATAAGTAACATTTGGTGCAAAAACTCACAAGTGTTAGGGAGGCTTAAATGAGTCTTCACACTCCTCCTCTCTGAAGTGTGTTCAGAGAATTGAATTACACCCCTCTGGAGAGAAAGAGAGAGAGAGAAAGAGGATTGAGCGAGAGAAAAAAGAGACAGTGGAGAAAAGAAAGAAAAGACAGAGGGACAGAAAAAATGGAGACACAGAGAGAGAAAAGGGTGAAAATAGACTTTGCTTTGCCTTTGTGTGGCTAGCAATGTGGAAATACAGTTTTTCTGGCACTGCAAAGAGCAAACATCAGGAGTATCAACTCAGACGGAGCTGAGGCTGGCAGTGTTACTGTACCTTGTGTTGCCATGGCAACACCAAAACCAACTGATGATGTGAGGTAGCCTGATTGTCACAAACACGGTCACCGGGACCTGGCTGTCAAGCTGCTCGGGGAAAAGCACTCAGAGCACTTACAGATCCGCTCTCTTTTCCCCTCATTGTTTTTTTTTTTTGTTTTTTTTCAGGCTGTACTGTACCTTCATCCGTCCAGCTGCCAAACTCGGCTCCGCAGCGGACAGACGAGCACACTGCCGCACTTTTGTGCCCCGTTTGAAACAACCTGTGTAAATCTGTGTGGGCCGTTTGAAGCTGCCTCTGATTTGTAGCATCAGGTCCCCGCAGCCTTTGATGTCAGAGAAAGGCAAAGCAAGTGGAGTGTGGCTGTGCCATTAAAAATAGTTTTCCACACTTTTATGTGCTGATTAGGTATTCTGTGTGGAGAGCCTTTCTTGCTTTTTATTTCTCATGTCGGGCAGCTATGGAGCCACAGACCATGAAGGTGTTTAATAAAAAGAGCAGAGCGACTGATGATCTTTGTCCATGTTGTCCCAAGGGAGGCTGGCGATGGGCAGCGGCCACCTGCCACTGGGAGCTCTGCACTTTACTGGTGCCATGAAAAAGACAGAGGCAGCTCTCCACAGGCCAATCAAACTATACCAACAGCTGGCTGCCTGCCCTCCTCAGCCTTGCTCTCTCTCCATCTCTATCTCTGTATCCCTCTGCTTCAATCTGTCCCTTTCTCTTTGCATCTTTCCCCTCAACCCCCCCCCCCGCCTTAAATCTCACACACACACACACACATCCGGCTTTTTTTTTGCGTCATCTGGCTCCTCAGAGGGAGCGTCTTCGTCCCCTCGCTCCCTCTCCGGCAACAAATATTTACTATGCTGCCCTGATTTATTCTGGGTTAATTAGTGAAAGTTAAATAGCTATCATAGGCACGATTCTAAAAAAACACAAACAGGCATGTGCCTGTGCGTGCGCGCACGCTAACACACGCTGACAACTGGCTGTCGCGCACAAGCTCAACGCCAGCTTCTGACCTGCCCTCTCGGCCCCAAAGGCATAATGTGGTTTATTATAGACATGTGAAGACTTAATTAGATGTGTATAATGCATGCTGTCAGGGGAAGGCTTGCTGTACTGCTGTATAAAACCAGGCCGTGTATAAAACTGGCTGTGTTAACAGCCTGCATTAGTAAATCTCTTTGTGTTGTGGTAGTGACGAGAGGCAGCTTGGTGGTAAAGCACTGCTTGCTCCTCATTATGACAGATATATGTTGCTTTGCTTGGAAGAGTAGAGAACGCACACACACACACACACACACACACACATACACACACACACACACACACACACACACACACACACACACACACACACACACACACACACACACACACACACACACACACACACACACACACACACACACACACACACTCTCTAACAGGCACACATCTTCCTTAGCTTTTGTTAATAATTGGCTCACTATATATGGTGGGGAAAACGGAACAGCGTGAGAAGTTATAAGTAATGAGCATCATCATTAAACAAATACAACCTGACACACCTTTTGGCTCCCCCATTTGACAACGCAGGTAGTGACAGCTGGCGCATCTGAATATGTGTGGAAAGCCTTGCCTTTCGAACTCAGCCTGTGAAGAAGTTGTAACACTCCAGAGAGTTTTCTACATCTCCGGCAAATCATTCCGCTGGGCCCGCTGCCCTGCCCCGGAGAAAGCCATAAAGATTAGTGGTTAGATTACAATCTTTACTACAAACAGTCTCTCCTGGAGCGGGGAGGGTGAAAGTGCAGGCCGAAGCTGTGGGCGATGAGGGAGATTAGCCCGGGCCGAAACAAGAGGGACAAAGCAAATCCACTCAGAGCAGGAAGCCGGTCACACAAAAGCAGGAGCAGGGAAAGATGCTGTGAAAAACGTAGCGACGCTGTCAACTCCAGGAAATATTTATGACTTGCAGGGGGGCATAAAACTCGAGTCAGAGCTTTTGTGAACTGAACGCGAACAAAAAGAGAGAGAATCGATAAATCCATACAGGTTCACAGTAACACCAGGTTTCTGTGACATTTGTCACATGCATTATCGGGCTGCTGGACGGGACCCTGACCCTGGATGACACCGCCGACCCCCGCGTTCGTCTCTGTCATCACAAACCCACAACGCTGCAACCACACACCCCCTGCGCAACGTTTCCATTCGGTGGCCTCCGCGTTGTTTAAAATGTCAACAAAAAGACCAAACTGAGAAACGTGTCAGTCCATCTCGCAGCACATTCAGAGCATTTGGTCACCTGGAGTCGCCCCAAGGCTGTGTGTTCCCACAGAAAAGGTAAATTGAGAAAGAATGTTTCACGTTGAAAAAGTAAAATGAACCAATTTCCTAAAGTATCTTGCCTCTGTCGTTTTTCGCTCTATATAATCAAAGTGGAGAGACAGCAGTGTTTGTTTATTGAATCCAGGCAAAATGAAGCTGTCTGAGGAGTTTATAATAAATAAAAGAATTAATGTTAGTATTCAGAAGTCCTTCTCATTGTGGGTTCAGCAGGTTTCATGTTCACAGTGATAATAGAGAAATATATGGGAGAAACCTTCTTTTTTTAACAGAAAACTATCAGAAACAATATATAATGTGATTCATCAGTCACTGTACCTGGTAAAGTGACATTTAAATGCAGCGTGTAAACTGTTGCTTGAGACATTAAGTAGACTGTAAACAATGATATCTGATCATCTGATAAATCTGTATTGACAATTGAAATATCACCGCCATTCAACAGCGAGTAAAACTACTTCACCACTGGACCGGACAAAACACATCAGATAAACAGATTTTTAAATCCAGGTAAAGCAGCGGTGTAAACTCTGATGCATAACATCAAACACAGCAAATAGAATCTCATGCTTAGTAGCACATTCGGGGTTTTGGAAGGAGTTTTAAATGGCTTAAAAAGCTTTATCAGAGATGTGCTGATAGAGACTTGGTATCAGTTTGATATGTTTATATAATGCTGCAATTTTCTGAAATGTTCTCCCTTATTGTTCAATCAATATTGTCTATATTACCTTCACATTATGTATAATTCTAAAAACATGTATTCTGATAAAATTAAGATTACAGTATGTAGTGTTTTCTGTGAATTAATATTTTAAAAGTAAATTGTGGGAAATACTGCATGCAGGATGAGTTTGTATATTGAGGGGGTTAAGTTGTTTTTAAAGAATATAAAACCACATGACTCCCACTCTCTCTTCTGGTGTGTTTTTGTTTCTCATTAGGTAACAGATCAACAAGGGAAACTATGGAGCCATGTTGCTGTAAAATGTCTAAAATGCAGAGCTTTGCATTGCTTTCCTGCAAGCTTTATTTTTCTGAAAAAAATTTATTTTTCAGTTTTAATAGAGCCTTCACATTTCTATAAGTCACCAATACCGCGATAGAATACACACACCATTGTTTTCTGAGCACTGTGCACTGTGAACAGCTACAATGTCTCCTCCAGTTCGGGACGATACAACGACCATGATACATTTCAAACTCTTCCCATTTCACCTCAATTCATCCATCTTCTTCATGATTTCTCACTGCGTGGCCTGGTTGTGTTTGAACATGCATTTGTTTCTGTTGTGACAGCGGTGCGACCCCAGGGCTGAAAATAACGGCCATTCAATGGAGCTCTCTGACTTGTCCCTCACACACACACACACACACACACACACACACACACACACACACACACACACACACACACACACACACACACACACACACACACACACACACACACACACACACACACACACACACACACACACACACACACACAGAGAGAGAACTCCCCAGATCCTCTGAATCTTTTAACAATACTGTTGTAGATAATGAAATCCCAGAATTCATTGCAAATGTTCAAAAAACAAATGTTATTTGTAAATTGTACTTTTTACCCCAACGGTCTTTCAGAAAAAGTCAAACTCTTCATCTTCTTCACACAAAAAATAACTTGGCTGTTTTGGGATTTTTTTTATTATTTTTTATGTTACTGACCTTTTTCCAATTAACCTCATTAGTTGTAAAATGTGCGACCAGGTGTTTTTCAACCGATCACAAAAACCTCTGTCAATCTCCTTTTCCTCTGTATTATCTTCACTGAATTGCATTGCAAGCACCAGTTTGAAAACGGGCTTTGGATATTATGATCCTAAAAGTGCAATATCAGTTACCAATAGCAGGAATCGATTAGATTTTTTAAATCATGGAAATCATTAAATTATGGAACGATGTATATTGTTGGAATCTGTTTGTGTTCACCTTTGGCAGAGTATATGAAATACCTGGAAACAGTTTTCATTTATTTTACACATTTGTGTCACAGTACTGTAAAAAATGTAAACATTGTAGCGATATCTGTCAATGTATGTGCTGTATTGTGTCATGCCAGTGGCAACTCTGCTTTTAAATGTCTCTGGTTTTGTATGATATTCACTTACTTTACTTTGTGACATTAATCTTTTTAAACTTTTTTTGTTGTTTTCCTGCAACGTCTTATCACTCATAAATGATTCCCTGCTTTCTAAGAACCTCTGTATAGCACAGTTTGTATGCAAGACAATTCAATTCGCTTTATATCAATAAAAACGTAGACATAAAAGCAAATTACACATTAAAGATTTCAATCCTTCAGAGAAAACAGCGGGATGGTTAAATTGAGTTAAAACAATTATTTTTGTGGAGATTTTGTTCTAAGTAATTACCAAAATCATTATTTATCAAGCGGAAAAACTCAAGAACTCTAATTTAATACTCACAAATCCCATTTTTGTGAAAAATTTAATTTGCTGTTGACTAAACAAACTACTTAATTAGGTGAAACTAAACACTGTTGTGGAGTTAAAGGGGAGAAAATTCCCAATGGACCGAGTGTCTCAAAGCAACAAATGAACATTTCATTTTCTGTTGCCTTGCAATTAAATTCCAGACATGGAGAACTCACATACCTGATCCCGACTCGTGTCGCTGTATATCCCACTCTCAGGTTGTGTTTGCATACACCTTCTATCATCACAACAATAATGGCCAAATGAGACAAACATGAACCCTGCAAGTACAAACAGATAAAGTATGATCATTACTTTCACAGGTGTAGGTCTGTGATTACTAACGGTGTTCATGCCATATTTGTTTGAGTGTGTCCCTGGATGTGACTGCTGGCTGTTTCGTGCGCGTGCGTGTGTGCGTGTGCGTGTGCGTGTGCGTGTGTGTGTGTGTGTGTGTGTGTGTTTGTGCACGTACATGCGTGCGAAAGTGTGAGCTGCACCCATTCATTACCTTGTAAATACAGGCTGAGCCAGAGCCATTATTTAGTCGTGGGATAAAACAGTGAGAGCAGCTGGTAAATTCAGGGGTTTACCAAACACAAGAGCGAGCTGACGGGAAGTTAGTGTCCTCTTTGTAATACATATTCATATAAAAAAGTGCCTGTGGAAAGCATCTGTGTCGATATAATGCTACAATCTGATAATAGAAATTCCTTTTTTCGGGGTGTTTTTGGAATAGCAAGCAACCGTGTCTTGAGAAATCTTTAAAAACTAATTTAACTGTTGGACTTTTCTGGAAAACTATTGCTTGTCACGCTGGTTTGTTGCCTCGAGTCCTCTGGCCTCGGGTCTGTGGGTCTCTGTGGAGGTTAGTACATGCGGTCTATTCTCATTAGGGCCCATTTACTGCATCACTACTTCTGCCTGTCCTACTAAAGGGCTTCTGAATCTATTCAGGGTTGAAAATCCTTTAAAACAATGGCTTGAAATTTTAGCTTGTATCTGAAGTCAGTCTTGTAGTAGATTATTCCTTTAGTGCCTTTCGAATATAGTCTAAAAATTGTTAAAATGTTGTAATTGTTTTCCTCTTTTTTTTTTTTTTTTCAAAATTTCCATGGGAAAATGTGCAGAAAAGACAATGCCCCTAAAATTAATGCAATAAATTCAAGCAATCATCACATGGAAGAAATGCATACAAAGGTAATCCCCAGTTACATTGTGTAATTTGACAGTCCAAAAATAGGCATTTGAGGTTAACTGGTGACTCGAAATTGCCCATAAGAGTGAATCTGAGTGTGCTTCTGACCGTCTGTCTCTGTTTGGCCTGTGATGGACCGAGTACCTTCTACTAAGGAGCCTATTAGGATCCTGCATGATGCCTGTTAAATTGGATGCTCAGGCAAATCAATTCTGCTTTTAATTTGTGATCGTGTCGTGAGCGTCCAATTGAGAATTTCATAATGAGTGGTATGATGTGCCAATAAGTAGGCTTTACATGCATTCTGCCCACTTTACATGCAACCTGAACTGCTGAACGAGAACGTTCATCGTGGAGTGATTGTATGGAGCACTGAGCACAAAATGAAATGCGTTATGGTGGAGTTGGTGGACAAACGTTGTGAAAGTACTGAAGCGTTATCGAAAATAAATCTAAATGTACCTAAAAAAAGAGACAAATATTTTCCCACAAACAAAAGTAGTGGCAGGCCAACTGAGGAAATGCCTCTCACTGTAATAACAGCAACATCTGCTGAAGGCTGATTTTCACCACCTTTTCAAATGTGTTTGAACACATCTGCACACAGACTTATTTCTACACAAATGTGCATGCACCCATTTTCTAACCACAATTCTTTAGAGTGTCAGGCCCATAGTCAATACTAGGGTTGGTTTCTCCTATAGGTGCAGTACACACACAGAAATGACAGACAAGTTGAAAAAAAACAATACAAGATAAAGTTAGTTCTGGTCAGGATATTCTATTCTGGAGATGCGGATGTAAAAACAAACAAACAGTGGCCATATGTGGTTTGTTCACTCTTTTGTCACATGTATTTCAAGCTTTTGACCAATCACAGAATAAGTCATCAGACAGGAGAAAAAAGTTCTACCCGGATGACGTAAAGCTGTCGGAACTCCTAAACCAAAATAAAAAAGAATAAGGTCAATCTTTTCACAAAGCCCCAGAAGAGAGAACAAATATCTCAGTTTTCACTATTTTGAATGGGAAAGAGTACATTTGTTTTTTCTTGGTTGAATTGTATTCAAATTATAACAATTTGCCACGTGAAGGTGTGTCAGGATCACATGTTTCATAGTCTCACAAAATAATTGTTTCTCTGTGTGTACTTTAGCATTTGACTGTCATACCGATGGTCCATGTTTTCAGGCACTCTGCAACACCGTGAAAGACATTTTTTTGCAGTAGCCTCACCATCCTCAGCTCACCCAGACAACACCCTTTGAAATATTCCAGTCTTTGTACTTCACTAAGAAACAGTGGTGGAGCATCGACGTGCTTTAATAAGAGCAGGAATGCAGCAATGTAAAAAATTATATATTACAAGTATTTGAATATTTCCTATTGATGTTTTTTTTATATATATATATATATATATATATATTTCTAGAAAGGAAAGTAAAAAAAAAAACCCTTTAGTGTTTTGTTTTCAGAATGTGAATGTCATGTTTGCAGGTAAGAGGACTCAGAAGCGGATGCGAGTGAAACAAAAGCTATTTTTTAATAAAGATGTATTCCAAAGGCAGAAGGAAACAGGAAAACAAATCCAACGTGCAACACTAATGAAAAAAGAGGGTGCCAAAACCAGGGAGAGAAAACAACAAAAGCAACAACTAATGAAGGGCAACAGAGAGGGTCACAGTGAAAGGAAATGGGCTCTCACTGGGGGAAAACAGATACTAAGAAAGACAGGCTGACAAAGATAATGACACTCTGACTTATGTGTGAATAAAGCTGTGAAATCAGAAAGTTAACAGCTGGGAAAGTCTGATTTTCATATGCAACTGTTTATAGGATATCAGCACCATAAAACTCGAGATAAATTGCGTTGCCATCACCTTTTAGGATATATAAAGTGTATGTCAGTTCTACACAGATGGAAGCCCGCATGAGGCGGTGACTATGCAAATAAAGTCTATATATCATCATTTAGCTTTAATAATGTTTGTCTATTGTACTTTTGAACGATATGAATCCTTTTTTAATGTGCAACATGTTGTGTGACGTCACCTTTGCTTCTCTGAAGCTTCCCACTTTCCAGGTTGATTGCAATTATAGAACTGTTACAGCATATGCTGGTATTAGTGATCATCATGGTTTCAAGCATTGACATTTTAATGTAATGTTAAAATGTGAGGGTGCACTGAGGACTGGATTTGAGTGAGGCGCAATAACTGTGCACACTGTGGATTTACTTCATATAATCTTAATAAATATAGAATATCAGGTGTATGTTGACCAGATCATATACTAGGATGACTGCAGAGGATGCCGATATGATTTACGATATGAAAAGGTTTTGATGTTCAAGATAGCTTCTGAAAAGGAGGTGAAGATTTGCTCAACATGTAATAGAAAAGCTGTTATCTGTGTTTTGTTTGCTGACTTTATTTGATCTTATTTGATTTTCTTTCTGAATCCTTTCTTTTTCTCTCCTTTATTTAATTTTCTTACCAATATCAGGTTTATTTGATAACTTTGACTAACAAGTCAGGCTCCAGTCATTTTTGTGCTTGCTGTTGCTCAGCATTCTATCCAAATATCGAATAGCAAATGCAAGATGCAAGCTAAACCCTCATTTAAATCGTCCTGTTTCCACTCTTGGTAGTATATTTCCTTGCTCACTAGAAAATCATATGCACAACAGAATAATTTTTTTTTTTTGCGTAAACATGCATCTTATGACTCTTTATATCTTAATAAATCAGGCCACATGTATGCATAACTTTTATGATGTATCTCTGCAGGCTGCTTTATTGCCTTTTCCAAACATTTTGATACAACATGTTTGCACAAAGACTCTATAATCTACCATGGTCCTACAACATATTCTCTCCCCCACTATTTGAGATAGTTTTGATAAATAGTTCATACTGATGCAGTTTGAAGTAGTTGTTGTGTTTATTACACTTTAACTGTCCGATTGTATGATTAAGTTAATTGTTTTTTATTATACATTTTACTTGATATTGTGACAATCTCCTTATTGTATATGGTGAATTGTGAACTATCGCATTGCACAACAACAATGAAAAGATTGTTTAAAAAAAACGTTTTTTTTTTATTATGTCTTATTCAGAAATATAATACAATTGATTTATTAATTGTGCAACCAAAGAATGGGTTGTTTTAGTGCTTTTTTTATGGCAGAGAAAATGTTGATGTACTAAGATGCAATCAGAACAAAATTCTATCCAGTTATATTGTATTGTATAAGTATAGAGAAAATGGGAACGATCAGAGGCGGGGACAATCGACACGGGGGAGGAGCACACGACTGGGATCAATGGCACGGGTCGGACTGAGAGCAAAAAGAAGAAGTCCCGACACGAAGGAAGGTGACGTTCTGTGAATGTGACAAGAGGCCGGTGCTCAAAAGAGAACAGGAAACACAGTGTAACTGACAAGACGTGGAACAATAGCACGGTAACAACAGGAAAAAAGAACCTTGGGAACACAGTGGGAATACAGACACGGAATAGAAGAAAAATAAAGCATCAATAGAAGTAAACATTAAGTAAACATACTTGCTGTTTTCAAACATTATCTTCTAATCAAGATGTTATTTGTGATCAAATTCTGTATTTCAGATGTTTTTTTATATTAACAGATGTTATCATTTTAATCATCAATCATCATCGATTCATAAATAAAAAAAACACACAAATTGGATGTTTTTAATTTATCTATCATATTACTTTTAAAAAAAAATTATAGAAAAAGGCCTGAGCCCTCTGTTTTCTAATTTTCCTCAAATAAATCAATAGAAATATAACTAATTATTACTGGTAAATACAGATATTTTAGAGGAATTATTCAATCATATTCTTGAGCTAAATCTTATTTACTTTCTTTTGATGTATATTGGTTCGCAATAGTTCTGATGATGATCATAAACTGTTTCCACAAAAATCAAAACTCCCTTTAAAAAAAAAAAAAAAAAAAAATCTCCAGTGTTCTACACTGTAATTGGAAAATGAACTCATGCTTCAAACAGTTTTGAATGCAGCGGCCCATCATTGTCTGTCCGAGCTTCTCTGTTGTGTCTCTGAGGTCTCTGAATGAGCCGCTGATGGGATTAATAAGGCAACAGACGGGACTCGATTACGTGTTCAGTTTACAGGTAATTTTGTAGACGATCCAATCCCTCTGCGGTCGACGTCCAGCACCGGACAGTAAAGCCATTTGTTCCCACCATGGACTCTGATGGTTCCCCGGAGAGACGCCGTGGTCGACTCGCTGATCCAACAATCAGCTGGTTCAGTTACAATGAGATTTAGTCCTCGGTCTCCTCTCTCCTTTCCACATGCGATCTGTGTCTCGGGATGGCATCTTATTAAGTCGACAAGAAACACATTAAGCCTTGTGGGACTTTTTTGAATTCACGGCTGACATTTTCTGTATTGAGCTGATTTACTTTGATATTCCACAACAAGAGAAGAAGTACAAAAAACTTTTAACATGGATTTCTAATATCCTGCTGTTGATATTGCCTTTGCTGTTATCAGAGTCCACTGAGGCTGTGCAAAACATTATTCCCTGAGATAATGGAATAATGCCTCGCAGTAGCCTACCGCTCCTCATTTCTTTTCCTGTATAATCACTGATACGGCATGATATAACGTGACAAAGGAAAAATATCACGTTTCACAGCGACCAACACATCACATTTATCATTGTTTCGGGAAATGCCCAAAGGGTGAAGCTGCGGTGCTTACCTGAGACTCTACCCTATTGATCTCAGCTGGCAACGCTAACTGAGCTCTATTCATCGTGCTCCGGCCGGGTCCCACGCAAACAGAGCTGTCAGTCACCGTCTCAAAGCAGCACTGGAACCACCCCTGACATTAAGCTAACAATATCATTTGTCTCTTAAGACACTTTTCTGCAGGATTATGGCAGCATTCATGGGGGAATCCTCTTTCCTTTTGCCTCTGAAGATGCAAAATTAAATTTAAAGTTTAATTAGACCACAATGAGACTTGAAGTGGAAGCAGTGTAACCCTCCCTGTAAAGCTCCAGCTTTCCTCACTGCAGTGATTCAAAGGATTTTGGCCTCTTTTATCATGTGGAAACCATATTATATATATATATATATAAAGAAAAGAAAGGGAACACAAACATGTGCGGCTGCTTGCACATGCAACAGCTTTGCAACAGAAGGCTGTTTTGTTGTTGTGTGTAAACACGACTTCCTGCTGGTACACAGAGTGGCATCAGTGAATATGTATTGACGCACGCCGCTGTTAAGCATTTGGCTCAAGGTCGGCGTGACAACGTCACAGGGTCAGGGCTCCTGATCAAAAGCTTCTTTCTCCTGGAGCAATACCAGGAAACAATATCGACACCTTAAACAAGTGATGAATTCATCGAGAGCTCCAGAAAAATCCATCTCAAATGATTTCCCCATCAGTAAAAAAACAGAATGTGGGCATTAATAATTCATCCCTATTCAGAGGGAATTGATCCACGAAGATAGCAGTTTTAACAGTTGGGAAGATTGAAGAAATGGTCCTGTACATGCCTCCTGCAGATGTTTACTTATAGAGTTTGCTGGTGCAGACCGGGATGCATTGTAGTTAATACGGTTTGGTGTCACATCTCTTTTTACTTCATGTTTTTGGTGTATGAATGATTACGTAAGAATATTTCCTTTTCTCCACCATTACTTTTTGTTTTAAAAGTGCACTTGTTTCATTTAAAGTTCTACGAGCTTGTTTGCGGCTCTGTCTGACAGTAAATCACTGTCTGTAGTGCGTTAATACAGTATATGCATCACTGTTGTTATACGTTGCATGTTTATGAAGTCCTACCAGATGCTAAGGAAGAGATTTTATTTCTTTTTATTTTCCCTGATGCATCACACTTGACCTTGAAACTCAACTGGGTTGATTAAACAGCATGTGTAAAAGCACTTTTGTCTAGACACGCTTCTCATCATGACAGTGACACAAACCAGGGGGCCCCGTTGAGGGGACTCCTGAAATGTTGTCATTGATGCAGACATTGTCTGAGGCCCGCAACCATATTTCAAGTGGAAATGCACTGTGTTTTTGTGTTATATAAACAATAAATGGTGAATACGCAGACTTTCGTGTGAGCCGACTGTGCAGAAAAAACTTTGGTTGTGGTTTGCATGTGCAGGATAGCACAGTTTTCCAAAAGTGGCATTTTTTCCACATTTTCATGGAGGTGGAGATGTTTTAGGAGCTTTTTCAAGAGTTACGTTTTCAGTGGCCCCAAGCACCACTTTCATGCCCAGAGACAACACAAACTCAACGAAAGCTTTGCATTTTCACTTATCATATGAACAAGGCCTAAATAAAAGGATTATAGCTCTTATTAACTGATTAACCAATCCCCACTCTAACTGGGGCCCCGTTCCAGTTAGAGTGGAACGTCTCTGCTTTTCCCTTTAAATAATCATGCACCCAAAATACATACATTTCCTGAAGTCTAAAATGTGCGTTACATAAAACTGAGAGGGTGGGGATTGTGGGGGGGGGGGGGGGGTGGTTGGAGGAGCGAAGCAATTTTTAAAGGCTAAACAACCACACCTCAATGTCAGAATAAATTGTTGAATATAAATACAGTGACGGTGTTTGAATTCCCCACTTCATAAGAGGTATCAGGTTAGCATTCAACATTTCCACCCTGGAATGTATTCAGCACTGCCCCACTTCTGCAGTAGTTAAACGGTGCCTCGCTGTCTTGGTATCCACAAGCTTTCGCTTTGAATTGAGTTTATCCAATTATCTTGCAGGTGTGACATCACTGAAGCTGAAGAGAGCCTGGGAGGCAGAGAAAGTGCTGCCGGTTGAATGAGAGATAAGCAAATGAAAAAGATGCAAATGGAGAAAAGTTATTTTGAAAATTTTTCTGAATGTCTAAGCTAATTGGTCGCTAGAGAGAAGATGCTGAGGCAGAGGTTTTTTTTTTTTGTTGTTTTTTTTTTTTTCGTTGCAAAGAAACCCCACTCCGCAGTGAGCACAAAAGCTCCGGGGTGTGTGCACACACACAACGTACGATCCATACAGGCGTGCACAGGCAAGGGTGCGTCAGCCCCGGCTCCCTCACCTCACCTGCTTCATAATGCTCCATTCTGCGCGTGTTCACTGCGAGGCGCATTAGACGCCATTTGGTTTTGTCTTCCGTATCATTTCTCCCATCCCTCTTTTGTTCGATATGTTTCAAACGTGACATTAGTGAGCCAGAGCGTCCTTTCAATCTCTCACCTGCCATTAGCCGACACGGCGTGTCTGCCTGAGTCACATTTTACAGGAAGGAGACTGTTCTCTGCACACCCCATTAGAGACCAGGAAATGGCCCCAATAAGCCTGAGACTCTCTGTGCACAACATCTGCACACAATCGCGTGCAAGTGCCCAAACGCATTTTTTTTTTTACGTATTACCCAGTTAGTGTGTTGTTGTTGTTGTTGTGGTTTTTTTTTCTAAATAGTCACTGTTTAGTTGATAAAGACGCAATGAAATAAAGCAAAACAGAACCAGCAGAGTTATAATGAGCTGCAGAGGGAGTGGAGGACACCTGTTTGTTTATACAGTCCCTCACAAATACAGTGCGGTTAATCACCTGAGGTGCTGCCGGGGTGACGCTTATCTGCATCACAATGAAGGGGTCGGCCGGCATTAAACACAGAGGACAGATGCCGCTCCATTTTGCCTCGGCTTTTCAGTTTTAATGCTCGCTTTCTCCCCGCCGAGACACAGATGCAGATGTTCTGCATTGTGCTGCACCTGCATGCAGTTCCAGTCCAGCTCCTTTCTTGCCAACCATCAAAACAGAGCCAGGCTGTATGTGCTCACAATGAACAGAGTAAGAATGGTGGGGGTGTGGTGGGGGGGGGGCGGTGAAAACAAGTCCATCAAAGGTAGGAAAGAAAGACATCAAAAACGATTTCAATCTCACCTCAATTTTCTCTCAATAGTTGTCTGCAAAGCAGCTCTCTTCTATCAGAAGTAAAGAGAATCCTATTACATATTTCTTACTTTTACTAGCTGTGTTGCTTGTGACGGCCTTTCAGCAGCTGTAGTTACCGCTTGATTTGCCGCTTCCATAAAGGTGACTTATAAGCTGTTATCACAAGGCCAGCGGGAAACGTCAATACAAGATTAAAAGATGTGAGCGGAGAAAGGGACAGACTTCATTAAAGTTGATATAGAGCTACAAACACCTATTGATATGTCAGAGACAAGCGGCGTGGTTGAGAAGTTCAATTGAGTTTAGGCCCCTCATTGACACCTATTGACTCCCATCGATTTGTCCAATGTGGGAGCCTGATGGAAAAATCTTTCTTCAATTCAGCATTCATCTTCAGACAGCGGCAAACATTGGTGATGGTGATGAAGAACTTATGAAACAGAAAGAAGAGGGTGTGACTTTGTCGCGGTTCTATCTGCTTTGCTAAATCACAAAATCCAGAAATAAAACTAAAGGTCTTATTTTTGACATCATGTGGATGAATTTAACGTTTTCTTAATTAAACATTGTAATATGAAGAAATAAGAAGTCAACAATAAGATTATTATTTTGTCATTAACCTGAACATGTGCGTTCACACCGATCAGCCATAACATTATGAAATGAGAGTTTGTTTCTGTTTCTTTAATTATACGACACAGAGATAAATCAACGTATTTAACTGTTGTTCACAAACTATTGACAGTGTGAGCCACCTGAGAAAATGCTGAGCAGTCCACAACCGTGACCGGCCGAAACATCCGGTCACGGAGGCTTACCCGATTAGCTAAGGGAGACATGCTTACTCCTAATATGAGGATTATATATTGATCATTTTTGCCAGCCACAACCACACTGCAACAAGAAGTAGCATTGCAACAAGGATTTAGACCCATCTGAACAACATGCTGCACGTCTTTATCTCGCATAATTACAAACCAGAAGAGTCAGAATCATACCTGTGTTGTATATAATAAACAAGTGATCATTTGTATTTTGAATATGGATGTAATCTTTTGGACATTTTGTATTATTTTGATAATAATAGATATTGTCAGAATGGTTTATTGTACCCTGAAGGATTCTACTGCAGTTTGAGAATAAATGTAAACAACCATCTGTGTGAATATAACACTGAAGACATGAAAGTTGAAAACAATTTTAAAATACTGTATTTAGAAAGTCGGACATCAGCCAAAATGTGCTACTTTGCATGACTGTTAAGTGTATTACT
Source organism: Blennius ocellaris (assembly GCF_963422515.1). NCBI lineage: Eukaryota > Metazoa > Chordata > Actinopteri > Blenniiformes > Blenniidae > Blennius > Blennius ocellaris. The sequence continues at coordinate 15,282,959 of NC_137658.1, read as the reverse complement.
GAAATACAAAGAAGTAAGATCACAGTGTTTGTGACCAGAGAAAAAATTCTGATATGAATGAGACTGGCTGTGAGGCCTCTCAGACTTTCAAGTCATTTTATTTGTTGTTTGCTTTTAATGATCACTCTAAAATAATTATTTGATGTAAAGGGGTAGTTGATTTAAGTGTTTTCTTCTTTCTGCTCCCTTTCACTCAAGTTTCGACATATATTTTGATAGTTAACACTTGTGCTTTACCTAGCTTTTGTAAAATACATTTATTTTGTCTCATAAAATATCTTTAATTATTCAAGCAAGTGAAAACATTTGTCAGAACATCACAGTCTGTTGCATATTGGGGGGGGGGGGGGGGGGGGGTAAGCAACTCCAAGCTGTGTGTCAGGTGGTTGTAATGTTATGGCTGATTGAGTTTATTTGCAGTGCAAACTGTTTCTGTGTGATCACACCGGAGGCGTTCGGGTTCAGCGTTACTTATGAGGTCGCCTGCGTTGCAGATGTGCTCAGAGGCCTGTACCTGGTGGTGCAGTCTCCAACCCAAGCAGGTATACACTGTACACCCTCTAAAATGCCAGAGGATTTCCATATAGCCACTTAAAAATGTGCACGGATGCGTAATGATATAGTTTTGAGACAGAACTTTCACTTCAGTGATTTTGTTTTGCAAATACCAGCAGGGTTGCCGACTCCCATGTCTGTGGCAGGAGGCGTCTGCTGTCAGGTGTCTCAGGCTCTCATGCTGACCAAAGTAATCTCACGCCAAATAGGAAGAAGACTTCCAGTTTCTCTTTTAAGGAAAAAAAAAAATAAGGTAATACAAGTTAAACACACTCTCTCTGCACAGGAACACATTTTCCCGTACATTTCAGCGGCAATATTGGTCCATAAACATCACAGGAAGCACAAAAGTCACAGTTTTTATGCCTCCATTTTACAGAAACACACACACGTCTCTCTGAAAGCACAAAACACCTTTCATGAAAATTGAGCTTTGCCTCGTTCACTTTTTCTTTGCAATTTGTCATCTATTAAAGAATGAGATCCGGGTGTTTGTGGAGTTTTTCTCCTCTGACTTTATTAATTCCCCGTACTGTCATGCGGTGGCAGGATCTATATGTGAGCGTCTCAGGAGAGCGAGAGTTGTCCACGTTTGCACAGTAGTAACTTCATTAATTACTCCATCTATAATTATAGCCGGAATTATCCCTGACATGGAGGACACAATCGACAGAATCTGTTCTCCTCAGCTACTTCAATTACTATTTGATAAGATGACCCATCCATCTATGTGCCCCCTCTCCTCCCCCGGATCAGGAGAGCACGAGTGTCACACAACACACCTGCAATAATAAGGAAGTGCGTACAATGACTCCGGCTCTGCACATAAAACTGAAGGAAGTACACTTGATGCCTGAAATTATGCTTCAGGTTTGCTTTTAAATCACCCGAAGAGCGTCCGTGTTGGACACTAACAGCTGCATCATTAGACGCTTTTTGCTCAAGACTGAATGTGCTTCAATTGTTAAAATGTGAAATTTGGAAAATTAAAATGAAAAACAAGGGAATAAAAAAAATAAAACTGAATCTGAGAGCTGAAGCCATTATTATTGAGACCTAGGAGGTATTTGAAGCCTGAATAACACTAAATGTGTGAAATATATGAGCTAACAAGGACATAAGAAGCAGAGTCATTTTTGGATCCGGGTGCAATTTTATCACCATTGTGGGGGATTCAATCTGTTCACATGGTCACATTATGTGGACTTCACATCTTTGTGGGGACAAAAAGCAAATCCCCTTAATAATGCCCGTTTAATTATTATGTGAAGACATGTTTTAGGACAGGATCAAGGTTATTATAAAGTGTGCAATGACCCAAACGTGTGTTATTGCAGATTAGCACGTCATTCTATTTATTTTATTTTTATTAATATTTCTATTTTATTTACAAATGTGCTTGATACAATCCAACATGTCTGCATTTATCACTTTCTATTCTTCAAACTGTATCTTGATGTTCAGTCAAACACAGACCATAGAACATAAGTAAACTCACAGTGAATCATAACACACAAACCATGCAAAGTCCAACACAGTGTGTAAATCGCCCTAAGTGACTGACAGCACAAGCGGCAGTTTACAGTCTATAGTTAGAGAATATAATTCAGTCACTTCAATGTACATTACATGCTCAGACTATTTTAGTTCTGTTTACGCCTTGAAGAAATATACAGCTTATTGGGACCTGAAACTTCTAAGGACTTATGATATTAGAAACTTCAGAATTTATTTGTCAAACAGCTTGAAAAGTTAACCTGTACTTATTATATGAAAACTCGTAAATTTATATGTAAACTATTTCATACTGCATCACTAAAAATACATAATTTCAATGTAAAAACTGTTAATCGGGCTGTTTGATAAGATTTGACTCTGCCATCATAGCTTATTTAAAGTTTAAGTTGCTGTCTTTCTGGTGCATTAAACAGATAGATAGATAGATAGATAGATAGATAGATAGATAGATAGATAGATAGATAGATAGATAGATAGACCACTAGCTATCCATTCAAAACCTACCTTGATGAACAATGAATATCCTGTGTGTGTTACAAATTACACAAAATATTGTGAGGTGTTATTCACAATAATTCAAGCATATTCTCACATTGCGACTCACATGGTACTTTAATCTATTTGCATGTGTCTGTTTGTAGGACATTGCAAATGCAAATCAGATCAGCAGAGCTGATGCTCTCATTGTGAGAGGCTTTTCTTCAGATGACCCTCAAAGACTTTTATTTCTGGACTTTATTATAAGATATTTTCTGCCAATGTCAGATTATTTTGTCGTAATGCTCTGATATCATTCTATAGTCGATTTAACTAAAGAAACAATCATTTCCATTAGATCATTTGTATGTTGACAGGACTGAATGCATGCAAAACCCTCATCTGAATAATCCTGTTTGCGTGTGATGTTATTCATCATATTATTCTTGGTCACCCACAAACTGAACATTGCAATTTCGATCGTTACATACATGATCTTTGATGATGATAATTTATTTCAGACATGTAGACCATGTTCATTTACATCTCTAATTATGTACATACAGTATATAGTGTTATTGTATAAATGTACCCATTTCCCAACAGCTATATTGTAAATAAACCCATTCATACCACACATGTATACAAATAGTAATCATGTTTGAAATTTGAGTAGGATATTTAATATTTATTATAATCAAACCTAAAGCCATTCATCACAGGGCAGATGCAGAGAGACAGACTGTTTACAGAATAGGGTTCCCCTGATTCCTCTGAGAAAACATGTGGGGAAAATGCAACCACTTCACATAAACTCCTGGAACTGGACCTGAAGAGGGGATCTCCACGAGATTATCAATTTTCTCAGCGTATCAGCGAGTGTTGCATGTTAATTCAAAGTGAATGTATTGCATGTACCGACACTTTTTCCTTCGTTGCTCACGAGGGGCAGATCATTGCCCTGTACGACATGCTCCCTAATTACATCGAACCCCGGCAATCTGGTTCATTATGAGTCAATTCCACACACGGCTGCAATGTCCTGCTGACACAAACAGTAACAGCACATCAAATAATTGACTTGGGTTGGGTTATTTCTGAAACCCACACCTCCAAGATCCCCAAAGAACTGACATGCTAATACAATTTCAAGATGTAACATGGCAAATATCAGGTTTAGCAGTCTGGCTGCATTCAAAACTACCATCGACATAATAATAGTTACTCATGAATGCAATATGCAACATTACAAGGATAACCAGTACAAAAGAAAATCATTTCATTTGCATTTGTTAGATTAGGCTTAGCAAGTTTCTGGTTTACAAAGCAAAAGAATGATAATAAGTATTTAGAATTCTTAACTATGGGTCATAACAGGGGTGTCAAACACATATCAGTTCAGGGGTCACATATGGTCCCATTTCATCTCGAGGAGGCCAGACCGGTAAAATAGTGTAATAACTTCAAAATTTGAATTCTAAGGTTTTTCGTTGTTGCTGTGCAGACATATATGTGATGAAAAGTATTAGATTTTTGCAAAACCAAACAATTACTACTGAAAATTACTATGATCTCATGAAGCCAATTTTAATGAAACCTTTCTGGTGCAAAATAGATAGATAGATAGATAGATAGATAGATAGATAGATAGATAGATAGATAGATAGATAGATAGATAGATAGATAGATAGATAGATAGGTAGATACTTTAATGATCTCCAAGAGAAATTCACACAGTGAAATATCAGAAAATCTTCTCCTATAGCTGTTGCATGATGCATGTTTTAACAACCTCACCCTGACAGCATGGCTTTGAGGTTAATGCTGGTTTTCTAGCTTTCATGGCAGCAACACCAATGTTTCACCTCAGATCTCAATGTCTTGTTGTGTTCACGACTTCTCAAGAAATTTGGACAAAAGTATCTGTTTCTTTAAAATCATTACAGTTTTGCTTGGTGATTTTGCCAGATTGGACTCCAGTTGTGGCCCACGGGCCTTATGTTTGACCCCGATGGTTGATCATGTCATTTCCAAAGATGTAACTGCAAAATACCAACATTTATTCAATGATAGAAAGACACAAGATGTGGTGACTGTGATGTGCTGCAGATACAATTTCATCTGGCAGAACCAGTGTTTTGAAGCTGACATTGAATGTCACTACTATTTATTTGTCAAGTGAAGCGACATAAGGAGCTTTACATTGTGAGACACAAAAGAATATATAGTTGTTTTCTTTTCACTTTCTGGGTAAGACAAAAAGGAAAATGTGCACTGTGGTCAGAATACACAAAGAAAAGTTCAGCGTTTTGGTGAGTATAGTGTTCGGATGTGAATATATTGTGTATACGCTGATAATCCAAGGACATGTGAGCCGTTTCAAATAATTCTTTGTCTGTATTTTAGTTTTTCTTTTTCTGTTGGGTTTTTCTCTTTTCTCTATTAAAAACACAGAGGAATGGCTGTGTTGTATTTGGTGCTATAAAAATAAAGTTGAATTGAATTTATGGGCCAAATCAAATATGTGTACATTTGTTACATACGTTCCTTTGTGTACTACCAGTGGCTATACAATTGTCATTTACTTTGTTTGTCACAGGGACATTGATGCACTGCCAGCTACTGATATTAATGAAAAAAGGAAAAGTGAAATAATCCCTATTGAGTCACATTGGATAAAACCACAGTCTAAAACAGAAGTATTCATAATGCCCTTGAAGGGAAAGTCTACTTTTTTTTTTTTTTAAACCTGCTGTATGTTTTATTATAAATGTATGCTGTTGCTCTGCAACATTGTCTGATTTGCATTGATTTTGTAAAGTGTGTGTCACAACCCGCAGATGTCTCCTGTTGTGTTGTTGTTTTTGGGCGTGTGTGATCGTAGGCGGAGCAGACGGAGCAGGACGCACACCTGAAGCGGATGAGGAAGCCAGTATTTAAGGACCGGGATTCCAGGCACTCATCGCAAGATCGTTACGTGTACTCTGCGGTACCTAGACTCTGCCCCTCGTGCTCATTGTATTTTGAGGTTGTTTGCTTCGTGTGTGGAAGCTGTCGAGTATTCTGACCTCCGTGTGTTCTCCCATACAGTCCCGATGTGCGCCGCTCCGTCCTGCTCGGAAGATCCCGTCTCTGTGACGTCCGCCTCTGCTTCTCCGATCCCTCGCTACGGACTGCCGCCCCGTTGGAGCGACTCAAAATAAACTTTACTTTCAATTTACATCCCGGACTAGTTGGCGTTTGAATCCTGTTCACCCCCATTCCTGACAGAACGATCTTGCCACCATGGATTCAGCCGACCCGGAAGTCCTCCAGCGCGCCATCTCCTCACACGGAAACCTCCTGTCTCAACACCAGGTATTCCTCCGGGAGATTGGGACGTCACTTACTGAACTGACCGCCCAGATGTCGCGCCTCACCAGCCGCCTGGACGGGCTCGTCGCCGATCAACAACCGCCTCATGACGCTGCGGCTGGCGCAGCCGTAACTCCTCCCCCGCCCGCGACAGTACCGCCGACCGCCGCTAGGGAGCCCCAGATCCCCACTCCAGAACGGTACTCTGGAGAACTGGGAGGTTGTGGCCGTTTTCTCCTCCAGTGTGAACTTGTGTTTAAACAGCAGCCAGCCACCTACTCCACTGATGACTCTCGGGTTGCTTATATAATTGGGTTGCTGTCTGGTAAGGCGGCCAAGTGGGTGACTGCACTGTGGGAGCACGGGTCACCCATATGTGGATCGAGCAACCGTTTGATGGCGGAGATGAGGCAGGTGTTCGACCACCCTCTCCAGGGCAAGGAAGCAGCCCGACGACTGATGTCTCTGTCTCAGCGATCGCGGTCGGTTGCCGAGTATGCTGTGGACTTCCGGATCTACGCAGCGGAGAGTGGCTGGAATGAGCCAGCACTCCAAGGAGTGTTTCTCCAGGGGTTGTCTGATGAGGTCCACGATGAAGTGGCAGCCCGGGACGACACGGCCGACTTGGAGGAGCTCATTGCCCTAGCGATCCGGGTCAACAATCAACTCCGGTATCGTCGCAAGAGTCAAAGAACCCATCGGTCTCTACACCATCCTGGGATCCCGGTGGCCACTCCTGGTAACTCATCCCTCTTCCATCCTGCCCTTCCAGCTCCAGAGGATCCTGGGGAACCCATGCAGCTCGGACGAGCCCACCTGTCTCCCGCGGAAAGGGAACACCGGTTCAAGGCCCGTCTCTGCCTGTATTGTGGGGGGGCAGGACACCAACGAGCTACATGTCCCCATCAGCCAAAAGCCTAGGCTAATCAGGATTGGAGGTGGTCCTGATGAGCCATAATCCCAGCACCCAGCCTTCGGCTCCCTCTCACCTCCAACTCCCAGCCTCTCTCATCAGTGAGGCCGGCAGCCTCTCACTGTACGCCCTGGTGGATTCTGGAGCAGACGACAATTTCTTGGATCAGGAGTTCGCGGTGAAGGCTGGCCTAATGTTAGAACCTCTTCCTAACCCCTGGACTGTGAGTGCCCTGGATGGCAGGAGGTTGGCCCACATCACCCACCGCACCATTCCCCTTCGCCTACTGGTTTCCGGGAACCACAGTGAGGAGATTAGGTTTCTGGTGCTGTCGTCGCCTCACGTCCCGCTGATCCTGGGTCTCCCCTGGCTACAGAGACACAACCCCCATATCGACTGGAACCTGTGCACCATTTCCAGCTGGGGAACCTACTGTCACACTCACTGTCTCCAGTCTGCTCCAGGGAGCTCCCTGACACCTCCCTCCACGGGCCAGGAGCAGATCGACCTGGGTTCGGTTCCTCCTGAGTATCACCACCTAAGGGAGGTATTCAGTAAGCAGCGAGCTGCCTCCCTTCCCCCTCACCGACCTTATGACTGCGCCATCAAGCTTCTTCCGGGGGCGCCCCTTCCCTCCAGCCGCTTGTATAACGTGTCCCGTCCTGAGAGAGAAGCCATGGAGAAGTACATCCACGAGTCCCTCGCCGCCGGCCTGATCCGTCCCTCATCATCTCCCGTTGGAGCCGGGTTCTTTTTTGTTTCCAAGAAGGACGGTACGTTACGGCCCTGCATTGACTATAGAGGACTGAACAATATCACAGTTAAGAATAAATACCCCTTGCCTCTATTGGACTCTGCCTTCCAGCCTCTCCATGATGCCACTGTGTTTTCCAAGCTCGACCTCCGGAATGCGTATCACCTCATTCGGATCCGCGAGGGTGACGAATGGAAGACGGCGTTTAAGACTCCCCTCGGGCATTTTGAGTACTTGGTGATGCCTTTTGGACTCACAAATGCCCCGGCAGTGTTCCAGCACCTGGTCAACGACGTGCTGCGGGACATGTTGAATCAATTTATATTTGTGTATCTGGATGACATCCTGATCTTTTCTCGCAGCCAGGAGGAGCATGTTCTCCATGTCCGCGCAGTGCTCCAGCGTCTTCTGGAGAACCGGCTGTTCGTGAAGGCAGAGAAATGTGTCTTCCATGCGACCTCTGTGAGCTTCCTGGGGTACATCATTGAACAGGGACAGGTGAGGGCGGACCCAGCCAAGGTCCAAGCCGTGGTGGACTGGCCCAGACCGACGACCCGTAAACAGTTGCAGCGGTTCCTTGGGTTTGCCAACTTCTACCGACGGTTCATTCGGAACTACAGTAAGGTCGCAACCCCACTCACTCAACTCACATCCACCTCAACCTCGTTTCAGTGGACACCGGCAGCTGAACAGGCGTTCACTACCCTCAGGCAGCTGTTCACTCAGGCCCCGGTGCTGTGCCATCCGGATCCCACTAAGCAGTTCATCGTGGAGGTTGACGCCTCGGACACTGGTGTAGGTGCGGTGTTATCCCAGCGTGCCGAGGACTCCAAGATGCATCCCTGTGCCTTCTTCTCACGGCGCCTTACCCCAGCGGAGCGGAATTACGATGTCGGTAACCGGGAGTTGTTGGCAGCAGTACTGGCTTTGGAGGAGTGGAGGCACTGGCTGGAGGGTGCTGCCCAACCATTCGTGGTGTGGACAGACCACAAGAATCTGTCGTACCTGCAGACTGCCAAGCGGCTGAACTCCCGGCAGGCACGCTGGGCGCTGTTTCTAGGGAGGTTTAATTTTACACTTACCTACCGACCAGGTTCGAGGAACACTAAGCCTGACGCCCTGTCCCGGCAGACCACCGTTGAGAGAGCTGAGGGGGAACCGGAGAACATACTCCCCTCCACCTGTATGGTCGCAGCCGCCTCCTGGGACATCGAGAATCAGGTCAGACAAGCGCACCTCAGTCACCCTGATCCGGGTAATGGTCCAGCTAACCGTCTCTTTGTTCCGGAGCCAATGAGGTCTAGGGTTCTGCAGTGGGGGCACTCGTCTAAGTTGACTTGTCATCCAGGCTCCCAGCGAACTCTGTCCTTCCTGAGGCAACGCTTCTGGTGGCCCTCCATGTCCAGGGATGTCCGGACCTTTGTGGCTGCTTGCGCCGTTTGTGCCCGAAGCAAGACATCTCACCAACCTCCTGCAGGGCTGCTCCGTCCTTTGCCCATCCCGAGTCGACCCTGGTCCCACATTGCCGTCGACTTTGTTACTGGTCTCCCCCCTTCTGAAGCTAACACGGTAATAATGACTGTTGTGGACCGCTTCTCAAAGTCGGCGCACTTTGTCCCCCTCCCTAAATTGCCCACGGCTATGGAGACAGCGGATCGGCTGGTCAGGGATGTGTACCGGTTGCACGGGATCCCTCTGGATGTGGTGTCGGACCGAGGCCCGCAGTTCACGTCCCAGGTATGGAAGGAATTCTGTAAAGCTCTTGGAACGTCTCTCAGCCTCTCCTCAGGGTATCATCCTCAGACGAATGGTCAGTCAGAGAGGGCCAACCAGGACCTGGAGACAGCACTGCGGTGTGTGACGGCTCGGCATCCATCCTCCTGGAGCTCTCAGTTGCCATGGGTGGAGTATGCCCACAATTCCCTCACCTGCTCGGCCACTGGTATGTCCCCGTTCATGGTGGCCCTCGGCTACCAACCCCCCCTGTTCCCCACCCAGGAGGAGGAAGTTGCCGTGCCTTCGGTGCAGGCCCACCTTCGGCGCTGCCGCCGCGTTTGGAGGGAGGCGAGGGCCACTTTAGTTCGCTCGTCAGCGCGCAACAAGAGGCTGGCGGACCGTCGAAGGACTCCGGCCCCCTCGTATCAACCTGGACAGAAGGTATGGCTCTCCTCCCGTGACCTTCCACTCCAGGTGGAGTCCCGCAAGCTGGCGCCTCGTTTTGTCGGACCCTTTGAGATCGAGGAGGTCATCAACCCGGCGGTGGTGAGGCTGAAGCTCCCAGCATCCTTAAAGATACACCCCACGTTCCATGTTTCTCTGCTGAAACCTGTCCAGTCAAGCCCTCTTAGCCCCTCCACCGAGCCCCCGCCACCCCCCCTGCTCATTGATGACCATCCAGCGTACACAGTCCGCAAGATCTTGGATGTTCGTCGCCGGGGCAGGGGGTTACAGTTCCTGGTGGACTGGGAGGGTTATGGTCCTGAGGAACGGTCATGGGTGCCACGGGGTCACATCCTGGATAGGAGTCTGCTGACCGACTTCTACCGGGAGCATCCGGAGAAGCCGGGTAGGATGCCAGGAGGCGTCCATTAAAGGGGGGGTACTGTCACAACCCGCAGATGTCTCCTGTTGTGTTGTTGTTTTTGGGCGTGTGTGATCGTAGGCGGAGCAGACGGAGCAGGACGCACACCTGAAGCGGATGAGGAAGCCAGTATTTAAGGACCGGGATTCCAGGCACTCATCGCAAGATCGTTACGTGTACTCTGCGGTACCTAGACTCTGCCCCTCGTGCTCATTGTATTTTGAGGTTGTTTGCTTCGTGTGTGGAAGCTGTCGAGTATTCTGACCTCCGTGTGTTCTCCCATACAGTCCCGATGTGCGCCGCTCCGTCCTGCTCGGAAGATCCCGTCTCTGTGACGTCCGCCTCTGCTTCTCCGATCCCTCGCTACGGACTGCCGCCCCGTTGGAGCGACTCAAAATAAACTTTACTTTCAATTTACATCCCGGACTAGTTGGCGTTTGAATCCTGTTCACCCCCATTCCTGACAGTGTGAAGTCACCGCAAAAACATATTCGCAGTGTATATCGAGGACAAAAAAACCCTGCAGCTTTCCAAGCGAAGCCAGTCTTTACATTACTCATTTTGAATGTTTGTCTCTGCATCTGTCCGTGAGAAAAAACAGACATTAGCCACCTGGACTCCGGCTAATGCTAATAAGCATTGTTGGGATTTATGGTTGGTAATTAGCATAAATAATTACTGTAAGTAATGGATTACTGAAAGTAATAGATTACTGAAAGTAATTTAGGAAAAATTGGAATTACTAATGAAGTAAACGGTTAGTTACTCATCAGCAACTCCTAGAGTAATTGAGTAATTACTCAAAAGTTAATAAATTATCAAAAATAATTTATTAATAAAAATTATTAATTTGCATAAATTGGTTATTTATCAAATAATAATTAAATCGGGGCACCACCAGCTAAGCTGGAAATAGCTAATACCAAATTTCAGTCTCGTTTGTCAAAAAGGGTTATTTAAGTAAAGTTAATATTTCTGTGTAAAAATAACAATATTAAATAACAAGGAAGGTGTGAGATTCGAGCACAGACTGTTACAAACCAGTGAATTGTCAACAATAAATACACAATAATAACCAAGAATCGATCAATTAATCAATTAATTAAAATGCGTTTATTAACAAAAAGTATTTATTCAAAAATAATTCATAAATCATTTATTAAAACAACACAATTAAGTAATAAACAATCAAACACGAAGATCTAATCTATTAAACAGCAAACACTATGTACAAAGAAAGAGGGTGTGTGTGTGTGTGTGTGTGTGTGTGTGTGTGTGAGAGTGTGTATGAGTGAGTGTGTGGAAGCCTGAGTGGGGTGTAATGACCACGAACGTCCACCAGGTGGCGGCAGGCGTTGGAGGGTCAGTGTGTGTGGGTGTAATGACCTCGAACGGACACTAGATGGCGGCAGGCGTCTAGTTCGAGGCAGTAACAGGAACGACCACTAGGGGCGCGGCGGCGCACGGAGGGAGAATGCAATGACTCGACTCGTCCACCGAGTGGCGGTCTTTCAAGAGATTGCAATCACCAACGCGGCCACCAGAGGCGCTTGGCGCACTCTTCTGGACGGCGTGACGTCACTGTGCTCGTGCACGGCTCGTGAGCCTGCTCGGAGCGCGCCTGGGGGCTCGTGGCTGAGAAATCCCAGGGACAGTGAACTACACACGGTCACAGCGCATGCAGCAGCGCGTGGCTGCTTTTACGCGATCGTTTAGTGGAGCGGAGAGAGAAAGGAGAAGAGGAGGGAGAAGGGCAGTGGACAGAATATGTTCAGCTCTGCACACTGTCTTGGACTCCACAAAGTCTAGAAATGGTCTGTGCAGGTTGAAAGAGAGAGCGAGAGAGAGAGAGAGCGAGAGAGAGAGAGAGAAGGTTCGCGTGGATGTAAATCCAACGCGCAGACACAGATGGGTTGGAAACAGGGATCGGCGTCCCTGACTTCAACACAATAATAAAACACACAGCAATATTACAGTCACGTTATTCTCATTGCCTGCCCAGACTCTAAGCCTTACTCAGTTTGACGAGGGTGAACGTGCTGCCGGCGGCCGGGAAAGTGCGTTGATTTCCCGGCTGGAGCTTGTTTTTCTCTCTGGCGTCCCAGGTAAACAAGCTAAAATGGTCTGTGGACAGGAAAAGTCCACAGGATGATCCGAGGATGATCAAGCGCTTCTTTTGAGGAGGGGGAGAAGAAGCGGCTTCAGGTCTGCATGCGGGAGGACGGTGCGCTGCCAGCTGCACCCTCGGACTCCGGTGAAGAAGGAAAAAAAGGAAAAAGGGAAAAGTAGAAGTAGTTCCACGGTGGTTGTCGGCTCGTCCGGCCCGGAGTTGCCCGGTCAGCGGGCACACGTGGCACTTCGTCTCCGTGCGAAACGGATGCGTCCGTCTTTACGCAGGTTTCAACATTGGAGAGAAAGAAGTCACCCCCGCGGGGGTATTTTATACCTTTTGGCTGGTGTCGGGTTTCCAGTGGGCTCTGGGTCATGTGGACCAATCCTGACGGAGGGCCCGCCCTGGACCTTCCAGCTGGTGAGGGAGCTCTCAGGCTCCCCCTGCCGTTGGCCTCTAGTATTGCACCTTGGAGGGGGGGTGATCCGGGGGGTGATCCGGGATCAATGGCGAACTTTTCCATTCTGACCATGTGATCTCTTTGTTCTCAAAACGTGGTCCCCCCTCCCCCTTCCATGAGGTTGAGTGGCCCCCAACAGCATGAAGAGTCTCCTGTAAGCTCACCAGCGTACATGAAGGAATATTTCATTATAAGTAAAAGTTGTGTTGCGTTCAAGGCCTTTTATCTGGATGTGTGTGGGTTAAAATAATAACAAGAAGTCTTTCTTCCTGGAACTTTAGATTTGTTCGCCGAAGTGTGCAGCCTTGCGGTGTTTACCAGTTTCACAGACCACTGTCATCTGCAATACTGCCTCGGTTTCTGCCTCTCTTTTAGCAACAATGGTGCTACTTCCTGAAATCACCAGTTATTCTTGACTTAATTCTTCTTCTCTTCTTATTTGACATATAATGAATGTATACATCTCCATGACAACATAAAGGACAGACAATAGTGTATATATACTTTTGTCTGTCCTTTATGTTGGTTGGAACATTATTCTGTACCTCCACTGGAAGGCAGCACTGAGTCAACAGTGCCTGGCAACAGGCTTAAGCTAAAAAGTAGCAATAAAAGAGTAGCTGGCAGAGAGGGAATCTTTCACAGCGTTGGTGGTTTTAGCTGCGTAATACATTGCATTTGGAAGGCGAACAATTATTTTCTCTGGTATTGCTAATGAGGGAATGTCATCATTTCAGAAGGTCTGATGGGTATTTGATGAGTTGAGGATAAGAGTACTGTACTTACGTATACAAATGCTCAAAGCTTCTGACTTAAGTTGTCTTCGGAAACTTCCACCATGTTTCTGCATGTATGAAGGTGACCCCAGGGTTCCAGAGTTCCTGGCGGTTCGGGAAACGGACAGAAGACACTTTGAGCGTATTCATGTGTCTCTAAGATCGAGCACAAATGAGCTTTCAGAGTGGCGCTCTCTTGCTAATTGAATACCAACTGCTTATTCCATGGTGTTGAACTTATGGAAGTATAAATATTCGCACTGCTTGACTCGCACAAATCTCTTTTCATGTGAAACATTAATGAGTTCTACTCGGGCACAGAATATCAAAAATAACACATGAAACTAAATGTGTGCCATGACAAAAAAATGGCATGCTGTGACAGAAATAGATTATACAATCTCTCTCTCTTTCTGTTTAACCATCTCCTATTCTGTAAGTCACAACAACAACAAAAAATCTATCAAATAAGAGGCATCCAAAGGTTTTCCACTGATATCAACTTACAGAAAAATATGCTTGTTTGGTTTTTGACATTTTCGGTCTCACCATTCTTCTTTGATTATCTTGTTGCAAAGCTACCTTGTTAAAGACGCTATCAAAACTCAAAAGTACAGAACAGTCCAGTGCAATTTGTGGGACAGATGTTATGATTTGCTGCATGGACCACAGGCCAAAGTTGGCCCGTGGGCTCTATTTTGGACACCTTCCCTAAATTAATCTTTCCTCAGAAGTAGATTCATTGGACTTTTAAATAATGAATTTTAACTTGAAATAATAATGCTGACATTTTGGATGTATGTGTGTCAATGTGCAGGCTTGTCTTTCCTCTGACCCGCCAAAATAGTCAAATCTAAAGTCTGTAGGCCCCGTTTGAGTCAAATACTGTTTGAGGGAAAAAAAAGTGTCCTTGTTTATAAAAGAAACCCTGGTCGGCTTTTGTTTCACAGTAGGATTTGAACAGATTTTCCCGTGTTGATGTTGCATTCTTTGTGTCCCACAAAAAGCCTCTATGACCTCCCTCCGAAGAGGTTCTGTTTTGTTTCTACTACAATATCACGCCACTTCTGCCTTTGCCGCAATGAGAGGACAATCATTATTCACAGAACTGCGAGAGGCCACTTGTCAGGGAAACACAAACACAGGTCATTTGGAGCGTTTGAACGAGTCGCTTGAGCTTTGTGTTTCTGGTGGGGACGGTCGCTAAACAAAAAAAAAGAAAAAACATATATATGCAGCGTATCTCTTCTCTTGTGGTTTACAACATGCGACTAAAATACTTCAGAGAGAAATGGTCCTGCTGCTGCCTCTGTGGCTGATTACTCACTTAATGCAGTTTCATACTGCACCACGCTGTTCTGGTCTGGTTTGGCCGTTAGCTGCTGACAGCAGAGCGAAGGCTGCAGCAGGTGAAAGAGTTCATTAGAGTAGCAGGCCAGGGTCCGCAACAAGCAGCCTCTTCACATGGAATAGCTGAGCTTAGCCTCCAGCTGTGACCTCCACCATCCAACATGCAGAGATAATACGGCGGCGCAGCAACTGAAGGCAAACAGTGTTCACACAGAGGCGCACTCTTTAGTTCAGGCGGAGACTTTAACAAGTCGCGCACAGCACAACCTTGCCTCCCAGCACAGTGCCCCCCCGAAAAAACTTACTTCATCCCGAAACTCCCCCGTAACTGTTTGTGCTGTTCAAATCTTTTTCTTTCATTTATGAATATTTACAAAGGTCAGAGCTTCAAAAGTTTGGAAATTGTTGAAAGAAAATCTGAAGAGTTAAGGTCAAGGTTAGGGGCGTAATGAAGGCGGAAAAACAGAAATCTTGGCACACATATTTTACTCTCTGTGCATGCTGATGCTGTTTGCCCTCTACCAACCCTTCAAGAGGAGCAGAACATGTTCTCCAAATCTCCTTCACATGGGTACAGAAAACAAATCCCGACCTGTGGAACAGGTGTTGAGCAGAACCCAGAATAACTAGCAAAACCCCAAACCCCATCACATGAGTATTTATCTCAGGAAACTGAATGGCGGCCTATTAAAAATTAACCCAAATTGATACGCGTCCCAATTCAACCTCAAAACAGCCTCTTGGCTGCCATCTGCTCTGCATGTGGAGAACTTGGATCATTTATGTATTGTTTGCTATTTTGCCAGTAAAATGAATTGCATCAGATGAAAAACATTATTCTTTAATCTCCTCGAAAGAAAGTAATTCGATCTCCTTCAAAATTGGGCTTCACACTGGTTAATGAGGTTGAGAAAAGCCCGTCTAGATTAATATTTTACCACCGACAGATGTCCCTTGTAGGTAATCACACAAACACATTTCTTCCTCTCTGTGCTTATCAACCAATATTGTCTAAGCCTTGATTTTTTTTTTTTTAAAGCAACAAAAACAAAAAAACAACAACAACCAAACGTTTCCTCATATTATAGGCAAACCTCTGATGAACCTTGAGGTGTATGTTTTTGATTTGAGGGACATCTCCAAAGGTTCACATTTCACTGATCATTTTTACAGTAGGTTTCCCAAACATACTTAAATAGCATCTTCAATTCTGGCAAGAGAAGCAACAACACATCAAGAAACCCTTAAGAATGTCCTTTCCGAGGGGGGGGCAACTTGTAGTCACCCATAACAGCACTTTAGCTTCTGTGTTGTTCAGTGAAGAAGCAAAGGTTTGCCTCCAACTGGGACCGACACACTAAAAATGCTCGCATTTATATCAGCGTCTGGGATGAGATTCTATTAAATGAAATATGTGTTAGCTTTTCGGTCACATTATGCATCTTGCTACAAAATACCCAGCATGTTTTAACTAGGCAAGAGCCTTGGGTGTGTGACTCACTCCAGCTCTCCTCCTGTCCTTGTTCTACTTGTCTGCCTCCACCACATGGGTAATGGATTTGGAGCAAATTACCAGCCAAGAAAAAACAGTCAACCAATCAAAATTTAAGTATAGCCACTATCTCCACTGACAACAGCTGAAGCGGATGAGTTCAACAATGACAAAAAAAAAATGAGGAAGAGAAAGATGATCACATTTCTTTTCCTCCCTTTCACCTGAACAGTGCGTACCCGCTGAAACAAATCCAAACAGGAGTAGGTTCATTTGAAATGTCAAGCTCGAGAGGATAATTCTCACAAACTCAGGCTGTACTTTTTCTCATAAAGACATATCGCACTTATATAACAAACTTACCAGAATATAAGCAGCTGCATACAATTTTCAGATGAAGAATGTTCCTGACGTACATTTCTTGTCCTTCGTACCTTCACAGTTGTATTATCCCAGTGGGAGATGCAGCATTCTGCTGTGGAACAACAAGACCCTGTCTGCACATTTGTAAGAGAAAATTGTGAACTTTTGTTGTGTTTGGTCTGTTTGTTTACATGAGTAGTTGTCAACCCCCTCCCGCAGGAGACTCCAGAGAGCATCAGGGGGTGGCCCTTTTATTTCCAAGATGAAATCTTTATAAAAAGGAGTATTTGGGGGGTAAAACTTTAATTAATTAGATTTGTATTTCGGTATAATGAAAATGAATTTTAATCAAGTAATACACATGAAACTGTAAGCATAGCAAGAGCATTTCAAGACTTATTGGATATTTCAAATGAAAACCCTTTAACAAGCGCAAGAAGATTTATTGTTTTTATGGGGGGAGACACTCATCCTGCCATACTTTGAGAACCTCTGGATTGCATGACAACAGGGATTCTCGAAAAACAGCACTGTTTTTAAAAACGATGACAAGAGTACAACGTGTTAGAAACCCTCCCGTCTCTGTACAAACAGAACAAATGCAACTGAAATGCCTAAAACACGCGCATCGAGGTTACAGTCAATACTTTTCACATACATGAGGACTACAGACTATTTGTGCTGCATTTGAACACTTGTTCAACAATGTGTACATGATGAAAACATTCAAAACACCTGACTGTCTCATATAAAGAAAATCAGCTTGTTGATTTTTCAGAATTTTTTCAAAATTTTTTAATGCAACAGTGTCGTCATTAGGCCTGAATGTTGAAGGTTATATGAATTTTCTAAAAAAATAATTCTTGTAGTATCAAATTCAGCTAAATAATCTGGAGTTGTTTATCTAAAAATGCTATTTCCTTGTGTGTTCTCGGTTTTATTTAAGCAACAGCTCACACTTCTCTTTAGCTAAACCAGCATGACTTGACTGCAACAATGTAAATAACCATGAAACTGAGGTTTGAGCTCAGCTTGGAGTGAGATTTTCTTTGATGGGGGGTCAGTGCCTCAGGGTTTTAAAAGTATGAGCAACACAGAAACAAATGACTAAGTATTTCCCAGCATGTCTTCCCACATGTCATTTGTGAGAAAAAGAGCGGCGTGAGCAAGTTTTAATTGCAGGGGCAGGTTAAATATCTATTCATGATTTTTTTTACATGTTGTTTTGCATGTCTTCAGTAAAAGAAACCCGGTTCTGGCAACAAAAGCTGTAAAATAGGCTTTAAAAGACAATTTAAGACACAAACTCAAGAAGGATGGTCACTTTCCTAATGATAGTGTTTGTATAGAGTATAGTCAAATACATGGCAGCGCTGATAATAATGACTTGTCCCAAAGGTCGCCCATGTGCAAATATAATGGCGGGTACTCGACTTTGACTCTTTTTTAACTGTGTCGCTTTGATACCATTAAATAGTGCAATTTGCTGGGGAGAGTTTTCTCCAAATCCCCCCCCCTCTTGAATCATTTTTATGGCTGCTGGGGAAGAAACCTGCACCAGAGCTCATTGACTGTAGTGAGGTGACAGTGAGACTATGATGGGATCCTGCTTCCACTGGCCTGTATCCTTGCACATTTGTCAAAATGCTCAAAAAGAGTGTTTTTCAGGGTAAAAAGTGCTGCTGGGCAACCAGAGAGAAGTTGAATTAAGTGCAGCACACAGTGTACCACAGAGGCTGTGGCAGCCTTACTGTAAAACTGAAAACTGTTCATGAACATACTCCCCCACCATTTATTAATATCACTTCATATCAGTCAGCAAATAGGCATGACTCCTTCTTTCCCAGAGATCGAATAATGCAGGTGAAACTTCTTATGTATTCGTGTGGGTTATTTATCTATGTTCTATGTAAGTATTGACAAGCACAATTTGAACCACCACAGCTTATTTACACACATAGAAACATGCAAAGTGAGTTAAGTGTTGATGGGACTGACCCGATGTTGCCTTCGCAGATTATGGTCCATAAGAAATACCGTAATCTGTTTTGTCTGAACTACAGGTATGACTGTGACTGATCTGCCAACTGAAGCATGAGTTCCTCTCAGACAGGCCGAGGGCTGGATAGCCACGAGGCTACAATTGTTCTTTTTTAATAGCAGGTGATAACATGCTTCCCCTGCCAGCAGCAAGGTAGGCTGCTTATTAACATCATGTTATAAATAACAGTTCAGGACTAAATGACTTGTTTGGCTGGTGGGTGTCTAATACTGTTGATTTCTTGTGTGACTGTCCAAGGATATGGAATAATTAAGACTCATAACTTTTAGCTCCAGTGGGACTAAATTGTGCATTTTCAGTTTGCCTTTGTATTAAATGTTAATGATTGGTGGACTGATGTCTGCAGGTTGTATTTTTATACAAAAATGAACTGAGAAAAAAATTGGTGGCAAAACTGCAAATCCATCAGCTTTAAGTGGAAAGAGAAGCGGAGCAGAGGAGAATGTTTGTGGATGAATCACTGATGAGAAGAGTAGATTTCTGTTTCTTGAATCAGTCTGCAGGTTTGATGTCATCGTGGATATTTATGTGAGCGTGGTTCGCTCTAAAACAGGTGTTTGACCAAAGGATATGACAGACTAAAATCAAAAATTAGTTTGTGCCTTTGAAAGCATCATCGACAGTTATTTCATTCTCCACAATGAGATTTTATGCAGCAACAGTATTCTTTTGACTTTTCTTTTTTAGAGTTTATTATACAAGTGATCTGTCCATGCCTTTAGATGCTAAATAATTGTTACCCATTGTTCTTCCTTTGGAGTTTCACCCGACTGTCAATATACCAATAAACAGGTGGAGCGACTTCTTCTTCAGCAGTGATTAGAAGAAGAGTTATTGATCGGCTGCATAATGGAGGAGCTGAAGACAAGCTCAAGTTGAGGTTTGAATTGTATATCTAATTCATCAGCAAACAATTTTACACTTTTTGCAAAAACCACAGTGTCAGTCTTTGAATGTATCTCATCGTACCTGCTGCTTTCACAAAAAATTAATACATCAAGTCCACCATTCACTTCTATTTCATCACAATATTGTTAAATGTTAAATATCATTAAATAAGTATTGCTTGGGGGATAGGTATACTATATTATTGTTACCATGCTGTTATTTCATATGAGTTATTAGGACATTAACATTCTCCTCACATTACCATTGTTTCATAAATAATATATGTCCATATTGCCCAGCATAATAGCAAGAGTTGAGGGATCAACATCGAGACAAACTTTAAAAAGAAAACATCATTAAAATTATATAAAACTAAAGGGCTTTGTATATACGTATTTGTATAATTGAAATTGCAATAATGATGTTTAATGAGGTAAAAAAAAAATCTGACTTGTCAATGGTACCAATAATTGTGTGAAAAAGACTTTTGTAAGGGGAAAAGTATTTACTTTAAGATCACTTTAATAAGGTACTCAAGTAAATTATTTAAAGTACAGTATCAAAACTGGCTGTTGCGGGGCCCACAACGCCACAGGGCTCCATACTCTCCACTCCACCATGTTGGACGTGGTGGGTGGTGGGCTCACGAAGCCATCCCTCGTCACTTTTTCGGGGACACGTCGGCTACCGGGTCACCAGGCATTCGCTGATGATATACACAATATTTGTGTATTCACCATTGTTATTGTTTATAGTGTATTGTTCTCTGAGCATGTGTGTGGTTTCATTAGGAAAACAACCAACAGTGCCACACCGGCTTACTAAGTCTTGTGCAGTGTTTCGGCCATTTCTGCGTAAATGGACATTGTTTTTAAAACCTTACCACATAGGTGCTATACCTTTCTGAAAAGAAAATGCAAAAACTCAGATGCAATCGCACATCTGACTTCAGAGAGGTCAGTATGTACAGTATGTATGTAGCAGTTATGCATATAAATTGCACATTTCAGAACATTGCCAGCACAGCCTTGATACGCTTATTACATATTCTAGACTTTTTAATTTCTAGATTTCAATTCATTTTGCACTCTTTTTTTCTCCTTCAACATTCTGTATTGTTATTTTTTGTGTGTGTTATATTTCTAGACTGCATGGATGCAAAGTAAGACATAATTGTGGTTTTTCTGTGACTCTTTTAATGTACAGCAGAATTAACAATAACATTTTTCCTTTCATCCATTCACAGCAGCTAAACATTGCAGAGATATGAAAAATAAGAATGACAAATACTAAAGCATTTCTTTTTATATTTCAGTATCAAAAGAAATAAAATTGATGTGACTTGTACAGCTCCATTGTGGATCATTTTTACCATCAGTTGTTTGGATCCTTTCACTGAGACTGAATTAAAACAGGGAATGAACCAGTTTGTAGAAGCATAAATACACATATTTATGTTTTCATTGTCATGAAAAAAAAATGTGAAATAATCAGAAACAAACTGACGTAAAACTGTGGAATTGTGACAGAGAGGAGAGAAAAGATTTCCAGACACGTCTAAACCCTTGAAGTTTTGAGCTCCTAACAGCTCCTCTGCTACAAAACTGCTTCAATAATTGTAATAGCTTAACAGCCGCTAACAGAGCGGCTCCGGTCAGGTTGAAGTCTCACACACACACACACACACACACACACACACACACACACACACACACACACACACACACACACACACACACATACACACACACACACACACACACACACACACAGCCAGGGTGTCGTTTGATTTGCAGTTTGAGGGTCAGCCAGATTAATTGCCTGAACAATCTGGCTCTCAGACCATCAGTTGAATTTCTGGCAGGTCAGAAGTTCTATAGTCCAATTTTGTACATGGCTGCTGTCAAAAGACCAGTTATAAACTGCACCGAGCTGGTCTTAACAGTAGTATTAGGGAAGTGTAACATGTGTTCTGGGTAAATGTGTTGTTTAAGTGTTGCTGAAATGTCTTCAAGGCATCAGATTAAAACATTTGCTGCAGCTGCTCGGAAGTGGTATATTCACAAATATAAACTAACATTTTCACAACAAATATTAAAAAAAATATATATATATAAAACACCAAGTGGCAGTTCATCCTCCCACACAGACTCAGAAAAATAAGCTAAGAAACTTCACAAAAAAAAAAAAAAAAAGGTGCAGAGACAGTGGCTAGTCGTTTTCTATGAAGTCACTGTTTCATTTTTTTTCTTTCCAACTGAATCTATAATATCTTCAAATGTCTAGTAAATAACAAGCTGCTCCTACATGTCCAGACAAGCTGTTAGCACCGGTACACAAAAGTGAAAGAAGTCTGTCCTTGATGAGTCGGGGAGTGTTCATAAAGGCAACGCAAGGTCTTTGCAGAGCACAAACGCCTGAAATGAGACTTGCTCTGCAGACACACACCTGAGACCCTCATATTACGGCTGCCTTTATTCACATCTATTATTAGTCAATGGTTTTGAGGGCGAAGATTTTATGGCATCATTTACTTTCTTTCCAAAAAGGGCACGTGTTTATATTTTTCTCCCGGTCCGCACCGCGCAGATATCTTTTCATTTGCTATCACGGGGAAGGGCACATGTCAGTACTTCTGCTCTGATGCGCAGAGAAAAAGAAACTCACAAGGTCACATATGAGTCAGCTGTGGCGAAGTCACGTTGCTTAAAGCTCTGAGACTTTTTCAGCAGGAGTTAGATGACAAGTAAGGTCAGGCCAGCTATTGTGAACTAAAAGGTAAAGGAACGGCTTCGTGTGTCGAAATGAGGAAACACAGTGAGCAGAAAAATGCAGCCAGACTTTGATTCGAGTTTCAAAAGTTTATTTGACAGACTGGATAAAATGTCTGCAGTCGTACTTTGTGATTCTGCAGGTGCAGCAGTGTTTTAGGATGAATGCTAATGCCATCCCGCTGATGTTCGGCGCAGAGTAGCATGTCAGTATGTAAATATCTGCACCAATTACCGAGTACGCCAAATGAAATTTCATTACCAATGCAGGTAATTGGCCATAAACTTAGCTGGAAATTGGCAAAAATCACACAATCACAATAGTATTCAGGTGATTGCTGCTATGCTGTGTTATTTTCATCTTTTTTTAATGTGGCAGTGTTTGGTTTTATTTCTGTCATCTTATACAGTTAACCTTAACGTCACGCCCGGCGAGGAGTGTGTTTCCAAAAGGTGAACAACTGCTGCTCAGGAGCAAACCTGATACCAATCTGCAACACAGACACACAAACTAGATATTGGTTCCGAAGCATTAAAAAGATTATCAAAATCATATAAATATAGTACTCTCTTTTTCTCTGTTTCGTCTCTTCTACTTGTATAAAAAAAATGATGTTGTTTTTTTTTGTCAAAACACATTAATCGTGGTCAAAATGTCACAGTGAGAACATTTAACCATGTTGTTCTCCTCCTCGCCTCTCAATAAAGGCATTCTCATTTTTGAATTTCCCCACGATGCAACTGTAATCAACAATCATTATCAAATGCAATTAAGGTGGGAACAGTCACTTCTCGTTATTGTAGCATTCAAATCTAGCATGCTAATGACTATTGGCATAATAATAGCCAGTGATGTAATATCTTTGCCCATTTTGAATGTAACGAAGCCAACAATAATGTTACAGTAAAACCTCTTATACAACTACAAGAGAGCGTGCCGCATAATGTGCCTCTCAGTGATAAATGATGATTATTTTATGATAAAAAAAAGATAAATGATGATTATCTCATTCACTATATCTATTTGTTTCAAAGCAAACTATAGAAAACCTGCTAAAAAAAAAAGCTAGTCTTTCCAAGAAATGCAGTCATGATTATATATTATTGCAATATTAACTGCACGCATTACATCCTGAAAGGATTTTTTTTTTTAATGTTAATTTGTTCATGTACTATCTTAATGAATAAAATGTCTTATTACACTACTGGTAAATTATTACGTAATGGGATTTATTTATTTATTTATTTATTTATTTATTTATTTATTTATTTATTTATTTATTTATTTATTTATTTATTTATTTATTTATTTATTTATTTATTTATTTATTTTTATTTTTAAATACTTTACAGTCATTCCAATTTGCTGTTATAGAGAAAATAGAAAAGCCCAACATATCCACATGAGCAAGCAGGTGTGTTTGCGACTGTGGAAAGGAAAAACTCCCTCAACAAGGAGAAACCTTTGCAGAAACCAGACTCAGAGGTGGCGGCATTCTGCGGACCGGTTGGGGTGAGAGGATAGAGGAGAGGAGAGGAGAGGAGAGACAGAGAAAGGCTTGGTGAAACAAAATAAATACAAAAAATACAAAATACATACAATACCCTTGTTAGTGCTACATACTATTTTTTTGTTTGTTTTTTTTTGATAATACATTAACCACAGTGATCTAAATATTTTCCAACTGCCATGAGATTAAGACCAGCCTGAGCAACAACAGAGCAAAAGACCTAAATAATGACAGCAATTATAACAAAAGCAAAAACAAAAAGGACATAGAATAAAAATAAATAAATAAAACAAACAAACAAACACAACAACAACAAAAGCAAACAACAACTTGGTTTTGATAATTAACAGAACAATCTCGTCAATGAGGAGTGGAAGTGTGTGTGTGTGTGTGTGTGTGTGTGTGTGTGTGTGTGTGTGTGTGTGTGTGTGTGTGTGTGTGTGTGTGTGGTTTGTCCTCTGGATGTGAATGGAACTGTTGTGGGGGGGGCCGCAGCACCACCCCGGAGCCCAAGGCCACCAGGGCCGGACGCCGCCACTCCGGCACCCAGCGACCCGCCGGATCCAGGGAGGCCCCGACAAACCCCCCCGGAGAGCCACGCCCCAACCCGGAAGGCACCAGATGGAGCGCGCAGAGAGGACCCCCCCCCCCAGGCCAGAGGGGCCCACAGGAGAAGGATAAAGGGTGCAGAGCCCCGGGCCCCGACCGAGCCGCCAAGCCGGGACCGGCCAGTGCAGCGCCCCCAGGCCACGCGGGCAGGGAGCCCCCCCGGCCCCGACAGCGGAGCCCGCCGCACCCCCGGGGGCCATCCCCCCACCGGGACAGAGAAGGCCCCAGCCGCCGAGCCCCAGACCAGCCCCCCCCAGACCAGACCAGGAAGAGCGAAGGCCCAGCCAGGCCCGGCCGGATGACAGCCGCCACCCCCCCCCCCCCCCCCACCCCATCACCTAATCCCAGCCCACCCACACATTCACACCCAAGCATACGCATACACACACACAGACATACATACACACCCACACAGATACACACACCAAGCATACACATACACACACAGACATACATATCTACATATATACAGACATACATACATACATTTATTTGGTTGGGAGGGGGGTGCCCCCCACTCCCCAGGCCGCCAGCCAGGCCCCCACCAGGCCACTACGGGATCTCGTCCTCCACGTAATGGGATTTATTATATTCAAAAAGGTCAGAATTCTTATATTGATCAAAGTTTAAATGTTTATAAACACTGACTTTACATGCATTATCATGTGTGTGTTTGCTGATCCAGTCTATGAGGAATGTGTTTTTTCAGGTTCTTGTGGGGTAGAATAGACATTTGTTGTTGTAAAACATATACATTGGGATTTTTCATTCATAAAACCCATCCATGAACAGGGCAGACATGCAAACTCCACTCAGACAGGCCCATAAACACAGACTCAAACTGAGAACTTTATCACTGTGAGATGAGAGGGCCAACCACTGCCCACCACGTGACCCTGATCTGTTATTGTTTGCCTCAGAATAAGCAGCCCATCACCTGGACAGCTGCATATGTTGCCCGAAGCCCCATCAATTCTGTCCAGCTTTAATGGATTCTTCCCAGATGTTCAGATGGACTAATGCGCCCCACACATCATCACAGAGGCAGGCTAATTAACACGCTGGACGCTCCCCGCATTCATGCTGTTCGGAAAGAGGTTTGAATTTTGGAGTCAACAGACCCCGAGACGTTACATTTCACCTCAGTCCAGATAAGAGGAGCGAGAAATGCCAAGATGAGGGACGGTAGCTGCATTTCTGAATGTTTATTCATGATTTCTTCATAGTGTAGCCAATTTTACAAGAGTATTTGTGAACGCAATTATTTTTATGAATGTTCTTGAGCCTCTACAGTGATTAACACTCAAAGGGCCTGATCCATACAGCAGCCATTCGCAAGCTCAGAAAATCTTCTTGAGGCCCGAGGATAGATTCCCGTGAAACGGAATAATCCATGATCAATATGGGTTGATATCAATCAAGGCCGTCTCAATTAGTCATCCATGAAATAACTTGCATATCTTTCAACACGATTGTGCCTGCAACTCCCCCCTTCAATGATCAGAGACCCTCATTCAGCTTTACCACAACTGGTGTGTGAAAGTCGGTTTCACACTCACAGCAAAGTTTAGATTGAGTCACATGTCCCAAAGAAAAACCAACTTCAAGACTAAACTGGTTGAATAGGGCAGATATATGTATGTAGAATGAGACAGTATCCATTTTGATTATTGCATGATGAAAATATGTAAATAAGTGTTAAACATTGCATATTAATACACTGCAGATGATCATACATCTCATATTATTGATGCCTTTGTTGATGCTTGCTGGCTATAATTAAATAACCACTATCATTTGGAAACACTGTTTTAGTGTTTTTTCTTTGTTGTCTCTCAAAATGTGACTTTTTTTGGCCAATTAAATTTTTCCTGCCAAATTCACTTTTTTTTTTTCATGTAATGATGATAGGTTTCAACTCTACAGCATCTTAAGCAAACACACAAGGAAGTTACTCTGTTTTCTACAGATTGCTCTCAATATGTTTCAATGCAGTGCTAAATAAAGTCTAATTTTAAACTTTGTTTCTAATTAATTTCTCCCAATTCTCTGAATGCTTTAATGACATTGTGTACCTTTAATGCTAAAGTGATGTTTTTTTTTCTCCCAATTTTATGCTGGGTAATGATATAAGTATCATCTTAAATGTAATCCTTGAAAGAGTGTTGAAATTCTCTTTATCTTTACTTCTGAGAGACTCAGCTTCTTTGGATCGCTCTTTTTATACATATTTATGTGTCTGACCTGTTTCCAATTAACTTAATTAGCTGTGAGTTGTTCCACCAGGTGTTTTAAAATCATTACACCTTACATCATTACAACTTTTTTTCCCCCTTTGCAGCTGTTTTAATTACTTGTCAGTCGTTGGCATTAAATCCTCCCTTTTAATGTTTGATATATTTTCTCTGTGTTATTTTTTATCACTGCTATCATTTAAAAGATCTGTACAGAAGCACTCAGCGAAAAGTTTTCATGAATTCAAAACATGTTTATGAGGGAGAATTGACTGAAAAAGAAAAAGTTGAAAATGCGATGAGTTCTTTTTAAATAAATTAGAATTTGTGCTTCGTTTTAGAAAAAAAACAACCTAGACACTTCATTAAAAAAAGAATTTTTCAGCCATGTTCTGACTGAATAGTTGAGATTTGGAACAAATATGAAAATAACTTATTATTAAATCGTATCTGTCGTGTTGTAGAAGGTCAGCCTCGAATCAGCAAACTGGTGTTCCTCCAACAAGTGGAAAGATTAGAGTAAAAATTTGATGCCCCTCTTCAAATTAGAAATCCTGATCTTGTTATTTCACAACAGATGCCAGCAAGAAAAAAATTATGAAAACTTCTCTTGTTGTGTCAGAAACACAGACCCCACATTTATAATGTGAACCAAATGTATTCCCAGAGGGTGTACAGCATTGCAACCTGTGTTTATGCACTTCGAACGTGTCCAGACATGAAGAATATACTCAAATGTACTTGGAATTACAGCTACTTGTTTAAACAAAGTCAAAGTACATATGGTTATTAGTAATGATACAGATCATACCTGAACATTTATCACTGTCAGCAGACATATATTTGAATAATTCTCTATGTACAGAAATAACCTGGTAAATAAATCACTATTACCATTGAAAATATTAATTCATTCAGAGGCCTTTTAGTGCAGAAATGTATCATATTATGTTTAAATTAAAGATGAATATAATTACTGTAATTATAGAACGAGTTCCATCCATCCATTTTCTGTACCTCTTTATTCAGCTCAGGGTCGCAAGTTAACAATGATGAAATGGACCTCGATGTAAACCAGACCTGAGTGTTTTTCCCTGGATAGCTATGAGGGGTGAAAGAGAAATTATGAAGCAAATTAAAGTAAGTGGTCATAATACATGTGTATTCTTTCATTATGGCAGCTTTGCAGCTTCATTTTTTATTTTTTTCAGTGAAGGTTGAGCGTGTCAAAGAGGTTTGTTTCCAGCCTGCAGGGTGACACTAAAAAACATGATTGATATATATGTATACATATTTATATATCTTTTTTTTTTTTTTTAATGTCCCAACGTTTGTGTAAATGAGCTTGTGCAGAGTTCTTCTGAGTCACTGCAGTCCTCTGGACATCACAGGACAAAGATAACAATCCTGCATGATATGAGTGAGTGGCTCAATTAATGAGCGTTTCACTGAGCTATTTTATGGGAGCTCAAAAAAATAACATTGCTGCATTACATTTGCAAAGCAAACTACACTCTGCATAAGCAGCGTTTCACATCACACATGAAGCCTCCCCCATGTTTAAAATGGATAATATTGATATGTTCAGTAAAGTCGATAAAGCAGCGTTTCCTGACTTGCGGCGCTGCACAGAGACTGCCCTTCACAACAATTATTACTGGCCTCTTGAAAGTCCATCCTTGTGCGATGATGGGCTCATGGGTTGTCATTAAAAGCACTAAGGGTAGTGGTGTGTTACATTACCACTGGAACAGTTGTAGGTCTTGCTCAACAGCCCTTCTCTTCATTAAAAGTTGGTTAATTGACGGTGAACTGGATCTACTTGTGAAGGAGTAATGAGCTGGGAGGGAAGGTCAGGTTCAGTGAATCAGCGCTGATCTCGCTAATTAATAAAAAGACAAATCCGGAGAATTCAAGTCAATGTGCGTGAAGAAGGAGGAAGGAGTAATTGTACACTTCCGATCCAGTCCTGCTGTAGTCATGAGATGCTTCTTTATAGGTGAAAGCATGTAACAGAGAGCTTATAGGCGCCACATCCTCCTCCTCCTCCTCATACTCTGTGCAGATACGTGACTGCAGTGAACGTTTAAGTGAACACTTCATCATCCTTTTCTCTGTCAGCATCTGCTCCTCTTCCCTCTTTGTTTCTCTGCATCGACGCCTTGTCATTTTCATCCTGGATTTTCTTTCTTTTTCTGGCTGGTCTCCATGCTTCTGTTCTGCATCTCCCGCCAGCACCACCACCACCTCACTCTCCTATCTCTACTTTATCTCCTCCATCTCTCCAGCTGTCCCTCTCCTTCCTCTCTCCCTGCCCTCCCATCTGCTGATCATTCCCCCGATTGCTTTGCAGAGGGAGGCTTTACACCCCCCCCCCCCTGATGTCCCCCTCGCTCCGTCCCATCCATCAGTTCCTCCAGACACCTCCGTCCCACCTCCCTTTACAGTGTTTCCCTTCCTTCATCCTCGCGCCTCTTCTTCCATTCATCTCCATCCTCCTATACTCACAGAGACGTTTCTCTATCATCCATTCACTTGGCTCAACGACTCCTCTCCTCCTCCTCCTCCTGACCGGTCCACTCCCTACAGCAGAGGGATCACAATGTAGTGGAGACAGAGCGTGAGCCGAGATAAGCTCTCCCCGCAGGTCACTGTCTATGTACCAGCTGATAGGAATCAATCTGCACCCCGGGATACCGCTTCGTTTGTTGTGATTCTCCTCTCTGTTACTGGCTCCGTTGTTTTATTTTTCCTTTAATCCTCCCCATTTTTTTTTTCCTCAAGCGGAGCCAAAATTCATTATGGTGCAACACCTTGATCCCTTTTCCTCCCTCCTCGCTGTCATTACAACATTTGAATCCTATTTTGCTCTGCTACATTTGATTAAGTTCACACCACAAGGTGCAAAAAGAAAGAAAATAAAAATGCTCGCCGCATAGCTTCTGTAACTCTGTGCAATCTTTCATTAAGGCCTCCTTTCATCTGCCACTTGAAACGTGTTCCTGTGGTTTACCGTGTGAGATAAATGAGCTCTTCAGTTTGCTGGATTGAAAGGTTTGGCCTGATGTCTGACACCGTCAACACTTTGTATTAGCCACTGACGCAATGCACCTGGGAGACGTCAGGAGGCCAAGAACACTGCGAAACGTTGCCTCGCATCCTTTCGCCAACGAGCAAGAGCTGGACTAACGACCGCTGCCACAACTTAATAAGGACAGTTCATTGCAGGCTCCAAGTCATTACTTCACATTTCACACCCATTCTTGCATATAAACTAATTATACATTAAATCAAAGGATTTGTTTCATAGAATTCATGTTGGAAAGCACAGGTGCATGATAAAATTCCGTTTTTATTCTATTCATTGTTTTACAGTTATTAAAAAAGCAGTGAGGCTGAATTAAATATCAGTTCATTTCATTATTGATACAGTTTAATTGCATGCATTCATCTGATCAGGGGGCAGGATGGGACTAAAACAAAGGTGCACTCAGGAGACTGGTGCACTTATAAGCTTAATAAACTTGATCTCAATAAAGCTTGAACTAAGTTACAACTTCAATTCCTAAAAAGTTGGCACAATGCGTAAAATGTAAAGCAAATATATGCGGCAATTGATGTGTGGATCTCAAATAAAATCGACAACATATCAGATGTTGAAACTGAGGAGAAGAAGAGAGCAACACAATTCAAGAAACGTATTTGGTACATTTCCCAACTAATGAGGTTAACTGGCAAAAGATGAGTAACATGACTGTAGATGAAGGGGGCATCTGAGAGCCAAATTCTCTCATGTAGAAATAAAAAGAAAAAAAAGAAAACGAACAAACTAAAGTCTGCTTTGTGAAATTGTGAAGCCCACTGTGTACAACATATTAAAACCCAATATGTTTTAGGTGGGAGGTAATAATTAGATCCTTGGAATTTTAGGGTTTCCAACTTGCTCTGCATTAAGGATCAGACATGGTTATGTAGTGAAAACTATTGTGTGAGGTTTGGGAACGCTTCCAAAAACCATCGTCTGTAAACACAGTTCATGCTGTCATCTAGGAAGGCAAGTTAAAGCTTCATCTTCTTATCTGGATCCTGTCCACAACACCATCCCAAAAAAAACAACATTTACTGGGCCAAATATCTTCTGAAATGGACCGAGGCAGTATAAAAAGAAAAAGAAAGACCAAAGAAAAAAAACTGGCCAGATGAATTAAAATGTGAAATTCCTTTTGGAAACCACAGGTGGTGTGCTGAATAAGGAGCACAATCATCAGGTTTGTTATCAGCACACCCTTCACAAACACCAGCATTTCCAATTTGACTGAGCTGCGTCAGTGTTCATGTTGTGGGCATCTTACACACCTGGAAAGACACTCCGACTGCTGGTAATTAAATATGCGTTGCTTTTCGAGCCACATTATATTCCATACAGGCTTTTCTTTCAGACTGGGCTTTGTATTTTTCAGTAAGACAACGCTCAACCACAGAGACTGCATCCATCACCACAGATCCAGAAGTCTGGGTGTTGAACTGGCCTGCCTACATTTGGCACATCATAAAACAAAAAACTGGTGAAGGAGACCAAGGACATTTCTCTCCCAAAAAACTTGAAAAACGTCTTTCATCACTTTCAACACATGAACAGACTGTTGTGACAAGAAAAGGCGATGCTGTGTGATTAAAAAAACAGCAACAAAAACATTGCTCTGTCTCAACTTTTTCAATATGTCTTTCCATCAAAGTCAAAATGATCTTTTCTATCCGTCTCCTTAAAGATCCAGAGTAATGACTGAGAGACAGTTTCACACTCATATTTTTCTATAGATCACTTAGACCTAATTCACAGGATTTTTGAAGTAAAAACTTCTAGCTTTTGCATTTCTGTTTCAGTGTGTCATGAGTTTATTGAAGGAAGCGAGAAAAATGCCAAAACAAGGCAGAGTCCAAAAACCAGAGAGCTCTCTGGTTTTTGGACAGAGAACACTAGGGAATAGGACGAAGATGAAGAAAATAGACATCATGAAGTGACACAGACAAGAGAGGGAGAGGGGTTTGAATACACAGGGAAAGGGAGGACACAGGTGAAACTCATAACGACACGGCTAGGTGCACACAGAGGGAGAAGACAATTAGATAATAGGAAAAGTGAGGTATGCACAGGGGTAGCTGCAGACAGAGACATGGCACAGTCAAGTTTTGTGTTTACATGGCAGCGTTTTGAAAATGACCTCAGTTTAAACGGCAATGGCAAAAATTGAAAACAGTATCGAAAACAACAATATGATATCAACAAATAATGACGAGTACACTGACATTCATATGGAAAGACAACACTCTGGAGGCAAACATTGTTATTGTCCATCCACTCATGCATGTTGCAGAAGTTGTCTTCTGTCTACACAGAGGAGTCAGAGCATTTTTGCAGAGTTCCATTATCAGTATTTCATTAAATTGTGCATTTTAGAACTGACTTTTTATTTGTGTTTGATTCAACTTCAGTATATAAAATAAGCTTCAGTGCAAAACTTTCAGTGTGACAGGGGCTATTAATAGGACCAAAAAGATGAGTGTAATCAACCAACACCAACACACTTATTTTAATTGCACATAATTACAATAGCTGATAATACTGCATCCTTTCTTTCTTTCGTTATTCTATTTTAGTTTCTAGATCTATTTTAAAAGTTTGTCAACACGATTATAACTCCAGAGCTGTGAGAAAAGAATTCCAGAGGTGAACACCTCGCTTAAAATCTTTTTAATCTTACAATGTTGAAAAACATTACAATGTCTAGCATGCAATAAAAAAAAAAAAAAACATTACTTGGTGTGAAACAAAGCCAGGGGAGAATAACAGTTGGTGGAGCGATGTGGTTGAAACTCTGCGAGGGGGGCTCGTTTCCCAACACTTTGAAAAGAAAATGAGCTGCAGGTTTCAGACGGTGAAAAATAAGCACTCATTCATAGCTTGGTTTTCTGTTGCAGGCAGCCTTGATCCATCGTAGTCGGTACAATTTCTGCTCTCCCCGACTTTCCACGATACCCAAATGCTGGGCTGTCATGTTTCACAACGCAAAACTTGAGGTTTTACACTGAAGCAGAGCTGTGGTTTGAGGAAAAATATGGAGATGTACCGCAGACACGGGATGCCGATATATGAGTACAATTCAGGAGGAAGCCCAGATTAATCCTCATAAACCGTGAAGTCTTCATCAAACGACAAGCCAGATTATACAGCACATGACATCAGAACACAGTAGCCATTTTAGCTCAAACTTGGAGGAGAGTAGCTGTTTCCACATTTCCACTGAAACTACACTGAGATCATCTCTTCAGGGGGTTTTGCTCTTGTGTTTGAAGTCAGTGTTGCCATGTCTGCTTATTATAAGTGACTTTGAGCTTGTTTTTCTCATCTGAAAGGGAATGAGCCAAATTTAAATGGAATTGCAAAGATGGCCATTAGTTGTTTTTTTTGTTAGGGATGAGTGGACTAAGTATGGAACAAATATTTCTTTGCATCAATTTAATGTATTTGTGATCCTGCTCACTCACCGATGTGTTTGTTATTCCAGGGCTCACTTCTTTTGTTGAGAGATTTTTTGTCATTTCTTTATTTTTGCTGGACTATTTCAAATTTCAATAATTTGTTTAAGTCACTTCACACTTCTTTTTGGGGGGGGGATTTGACTCAAGACTGAGACAACAATGGTTCAAGTGAAAATTCATCAATTTTAATGTTTCTGTTTCAGAAATGTTTCATTTTTACGCTGCAACATTTCCAAAATGATTCATCAGTGGAAATGGCAGAAATGTTGAAAACAGTGTTGTTTTCATGTTGTTTGTTTTTGTAGTAAACCCACACGTACAGGTGCAGAGAACAATGCGCTATAAATATTAACAATGACAAGAATATGGACATTCATATGGATCAAGTTGGATTGCTGTTACTGTGACTCTTTACTATAAAACTACCAAGTCCCTGGAGAACATGGACTGGGAGTCATGACACTCTGGAGGCAAACATTGTTGTCTTTTTTGACAAAAGAAGGATTTATGACAGCTATGGCGCACATGCACAGGAGTAGCAATTCAGAAACTTTTACCCCCCGTATCCATGGAATTGGAGCATTTTTGAAAAGTTCCACCTTGAAAGGTGCTTTTTCAGTAACTCAGAGCAAAGCACAATGCAATGTTTCCAGTTTTGTTTGAAAACGTTGGGCCTGAAATAGAGATAACGTTGGTTTGGAGTCCCGGTCAGAAGGAATTGAGTTTTCATCTTTATTCCAGAGTGCTTTAGTTAGAGAGACCACATAAATACGATCAGCTGGCCACAGTCTGTCAATGATGTGGTGTTTCACAAGCATCAGTAAACACTGAGTTTGTTTAAAGCACTGTTCATTAAAATATATACATTTTCTAAACTTTAATCTTCCCATCATTGACACAAGTTCAAGACATTAAAAAGCTGTATGAGCTTTTATATTCTCCCTCCTGAAGTGCCAGCTAAACTAAAATGAGTCAAAGTAGTTCCGACTGGGAGCAGATTGCAGTAGATTTGACTGTTTTGCAGTTCAGTGTGTTTGGTGTGGTTTTTGAATTAAGCTTTTTTGCTTTGCTGACAGAACCGCGGCATTACGCTTTCGATTTCTGTCCCCGCAGCTGATTGTCTGACCGCGATCTTCTCCGAGGAGATGCCGTTTGGATTAACTGTGAGTAACCTCAGTGGAGGATGCCCCCGCCTTCTTCGAGGAAGGTCACTGTAGAGGTGGATGGGAGTAGACCACACACACCTCCTGCCATGGAGAGATTTATCAAGCCAGCTCTGCTCCCCGAAACACATGGTTAATTTAGCAGCCATTACAGGTGACATCTTGATGAATAGAGAGGGCTGTTCACGCATACATAGGCAATAGGTATAAACACACACAATCACACACACACACACACACACACAGACACACACACACACGTACACGCGCACGCTCGGAGAAAGAATAATGGTCATTTTACTGCAGTCTGCAGGAGGACGGGAGATAAAAGTTAGTGTTGTGAGAGCGATGTGTCAGGATGGTTTCATTAACTCAGAGATAGAAGACTCCTGTCTGTGCCATCAGCGATCATTCAAGACATTATTATTTACGTGTGCTGATGGACGTGTGAGCTAACACAGTGACAAACTATCTGGTTACTCAGAGGTAATCCTAACTACTTATGCAACCAAATAATCCTGTCCCTGTAATTAGGACTCCTGCTAATCGGGATTTAGGGGATGCTGAGGTAAACGTGTGACTGCACCTGCATGTGCGTGTGTGTGTGTGTGTGTGTGTGTGTGTGTGTGTGTGTGTGTGTGTGTGTGTGTGTGTGTGTGTGTGTGTGTGTGTGTGTGTGTAGCCTCAGAGAAAACAGCATGCACAGTCAGGAGACAGCAGGGCATTGCTCATCAATCCCTGCGCTCATTTATCATCATTTTCATCCCTTACAACTGATATGTATTGATTTGGTGGAGCTGCCCTTCACTGCTTTGAGTAGGAGGTTCCACACACACCGCAAACATTTGATCACTGTCAAACATGTGTTGGCCGGGTCCTGTGACGAACGCACACTAAGCTGCTCTACAAAGGACTGTCTTTTCAAACCAACAGATGATATAGAGTTGTTCTACCCACACACGCAGGAAGCTGCCTGCCTACGGTTGAACGGCAGCCCAGAACCAGCAGCGGATAGAGAATGTCCTTTATGAAGCGGCAACTCCGCTCATGCCTCTATCTGTGCGGCGGCTTGGCATGAGCAGAACAGACGTACGGGTAGACAATAGAGAAGTCTCTGGATATCAGTCTGCACTGCAACATAGCCACCACTTTGTTTTTCTCCTCCTGTCCCAGTACCTGCAGGGAGACGGTGACCCTTTAATGTACATTTGGAAAACATGGACAGACATGGACAAATTCATTTTCATTAAAAAAAAATTATAATAAAAACCTCTCTCAAGGACTAGCAGAAGAAAATGAAATGAAATGAATTGCAAGGCCCAAGAGTAGGATTACTTTTAATAAAGAAGAACCAGGAATCTAATACTTTGCTTGTCTCTGTCATCATAGTAACAATCATATCAGCTCAGACAATCACATCAGATACATAGCATGATTTGATAACGGTCTTTTCCCACTCTGGGTATTTTTCTCATTCAGATGTCTGCAAGTAGAGCGGTGTCATTACCTTCAGCACTCATCAAGATGCATCCTGAAGGTCAGACCTGATGAATTGGAGCGACAGCTCAGTTATAGAGAGCAGCCATTATCCATGATACCGAAGGAGATTATTCACTCTCCTGAGAGAGCGGAGCAGATGAGACAAAAGGGGGGGAAAAACAAATGTGGATTAAAGGTGGAGAAATTAAAAGAATGCAAGAGGAGAGAGGAGGAAAGGGGAAAATGAAGATCCATGTGAAGATTCAGCGGGCTGAGACAACAACTCAGCGAGGAGTCACTGTGAAATGCTGATAGCTGATCGGTGACAAAACTCCCATACCCACTTAAAGCTGACACCTCGGTGCAACTGTTTCTCTCCACAGCAGGCAGTCAGGGATGATATTGGTGTACCTGAGAGAAGCTTGAATGCTCCCAGCCCAGTTAGAGCTGACACCAGGAAGCAGTCTCCCTCCTCCGCTTCCCTCTGTTTCAACCCAACACTGTTTCTCAGCGGAGATGTCCTCTGACAGAATTCGCCACTGAAACCACTTCACGAGGCTTCTAGCAGGAGATATCCCCTCAGGCTAGATTTTAAAGAGGGAAGCGCCTGCTGGTTTGAGTGAATTAAAATAAAGTTGATCTGTAACCTTATCACCGAGCTATTTGCCAATCATCTTAAAACACAAGGACATTTTTTTCTTTCCCTCTTTTTTCAACTCAATCATCCTTTTACTTGTACTTTAAGTGGTGTTGCAATAAAAAAAAGAGGTAAGCCTGTCAGGCTTTTGGGATATCCCACCCTAATAGGGGTCTTCTTGAACCATGAGCCTATCTTCCAGTCTGTCTCTGCTTCTCTCTGCAGGCTGTGGTGATGAAGTGCTGCGCTCCTGCAGTAGTCCAGCAGTGTGCCATGCATGATAAAGAGTGAGCGATGGTTCGTGAAGCTTGGGGAGGGCTGTGCTGCCCAGCTGCAGGTACAAAGCTGCAGGCCAGAGAGCCCCGCTGTACAACCGGGAGGTAAATAAACCATTTGAATGGCAGTAAAACCAGCATGCAAATTGGCCTGGTCTGGTATGTAAACACACAGTCACATGCATGAAATGACACGCATAAACAAAGGTGAGTGCCTAGATTTATCCGACAACACAAAGATAATTCTAATGCATGGGCGCACACTCACGTATACACATAAACAAGTCTCCATATTATACATCTGTGCATACAACCAGGGCCGTGATCAAGAGATGAATAATAACAAGAACAAGATACTGACGGAGGAACATCCTGTTTTTGCTATTCCATGACACATCATATATTTTCATACCTTACTCCCTAATGTATCACATTCATATCCACAGCGTAAGGGAGAAAAGACACACACAAAAAATGAGAATTGGAATTCAATGTACATAGCAGAGTGAACAAAAACAAACATCTTAAATCAAATTTGTCAAGCTTTCAGATGTAAAGAGTTCACATAATCTACTGCTTCTATGTAATGCATTACATCTACTTCAGCCTCAAAGCTCAGAGGATTAAATTAGTGAAGGAGTTGGTCTTCTGTTGTGAAGAGAGGGAGGACAGACCTCTTCACAGGTCACACCTCCAGACTCCATCAGCACTTTGGGTCTCATTGAGACAGAGATCTCAGGGGCCCGGTGCGGCAGAATGACCCCAGGTTGGCCTGGGGAGCCCAGGCCCAGACAGTTAGGCCTCACTGTACAGGTCAATTGCACTTCTCAAGGGTATGATTAAAAAGTTAGAGGTGTGATTTTTGCTGTTGCTGCAAAATACAGTGCAGTCTGTTACCTGAGGCAAAAGGTCTTCAGTTAGCTTTCAAGGAACGTCTCTATTCTGTCGTTTATGTGATTGTAATTTTTATATAGATAGATTACAGCATTATACATTTTAATGTTTATTGTAAAAAAAATGTCTTTATTGAAGCTGGCTTGACTCTTACCTAGAATACGGGACACCAAGGCATCACTTTTAAAGTTCCACATGTACCATATTAATTTTTTAATGTTTTGTCAGCACAAGATGTGAAGCGTTCCTGTGAAAATAATTTACACAAGTTTGGCATCGAAAGTGTAAATATTCCAAAAGTAAGAATGAATGCACTTTTTTCAGTGGGTTTATGGTAATCCTGCCACTGATTTTGTCATATATGGGATTATTAGAATTATTCAAGACTTGGCAGCATGTCATAGGCCATAATAGAACTTGTAGGCGGTCCGTGGTGGGAATGGAAGCTTGTGTATTTCCCGGCATCCTACAATATTGTCACTTTTTGTCACGATTTTCTGTTATGTTTAGTGCGCTTTCTATCATGATTGTTTCACGGTTGCTTCGCATTTTATCACGTCGCGCCGTGCTTTGTCACGATTCTCACCGCAACCTACGGTGGCTGGGAGCCGCTTCATCGCGTTAGGAGGAGAGTTTCATTCGAGTCTGAGCAATCAACAACAGAACACCTTCTACAAGCAAAGCCACCAAAGAAGAAATCAAGAGGTTGAAGAAAACGCACCTGCGAGGAGGACGGCAGCCCCCAGGGTTGTCACCTCCTTTTCAGATGATGCGAAAGAGCTCATTGAATTCCTCCAACAGAATCCGACGCTTTACTGGAATGAATCAGTCTTCATTATTATTTGTGTTGGAAAGCAGGCGACACTGAAAACAAATGGTGTTTCAGTCACCAAAAGATTGGTGCTGAACCCAGATTTCAGCACCATGGACAGTTCCGGTGCATTTTTCTTTTCAGTTGTTGTTACTTTTTCCAAGATCTCATCGAAGAGCTCTGGAGGCATCCTCAGATAGTTTGTGAAGGATTTGACATCTTCGGTGCGGCGCTCCTTGGTAAGAAATGTCGAGTAATGCCCCAGCTTTTGCATTTTGTCTTCCGATAACCATTTGCGCACTCTCATGGATCGTGCGCTTCTCATCCGTTTTCTTCCTACCTGTTGGCCTTCCCTCTCTGCAACGTGCTGTAAAGTGGCCTGGTGTCCACGTTAATGTGTTTGCATCTGTGATAGACCGCGGAATGAACCGTAGTGCGCCTTGGAGCCTCCGGAACTTTCCATTCACGGTCCATCATGGATGCCGTGGCAGACCGTGAGGAAACTAGAATACAAAGAAAAAATTGGCCAAAATCCCATGGTGCACTATGTTTCGGGCAAACACAGTGTAAACCTCACTTTAATGCACCAAAAGACAGCCAACAGAAAAATCTTAACTGAAACTTATGAGTGAAACTGAATAAATGTGTTTGTCTATCTGCATAAACATTTTACAGCTCTGCCCGAATGTTATTAGTGAACCTTTTTGTGGTGCTTTGTTTCAAACATTTTTGATGGGGGTGCAATGGGTGATATCTTGCACAAAACTGAATTCAGCCAAACTAATTAAACAGATTGCTTGACTAAAACAACACAGTTTGAATTAGGTGAAAAATACACATTGAGGCACAATCAAATAGTTCTTGCGAATGATGATGGATTTTTTTTTAGGTTCAGCAATTGGATTTACGTTTTCAGTGTATGTCGTTTTCCATTGTGGACTTTGATGATTCAAGTTTATACCATTCTCAAGTCAAAACACATCCCTCACATCCTGAAATGCTTCTCGGGTCTGCTGCTGAAATAGCATTAATTATTCAGAAAGAGAGAGAATTTTTTTTCCTCCACTAATAATAAAAGATATTTCAGCTGAGGAGGGGTTACAACATATGCACTGATCAAGCAATGCCACACACATATACAGAGCAATGTTGCCTTGAATATCAGCCCAGCTGTGATTCGATTTTAGTGCTGACGGATTTTGGCAGGCTCATAAAGTGCATCATCTGCTACACTGTGGATTCCATAAACTTGTTGATGACAGTAAGCGTGATTCTTTCTACTGCATCAGCAGGAGTTCAGTACAGAAGAGTGACAACGTTATCGTGTACATCATCTACGAAGGCCACACATCTTCCAGCCTGTCTCTGCTTTTTGAAATAAATGAAACAAGCGGTTGATCGACAGATCATATTCTGCTGCATTGCCATTGGTTGTAGCTCAAAGCAGCAGTCAAAGCTGTAGTGAAATGGTGGGCATGAAATTTCTGGAACTGTCTGACGATTATCTGTAGGTCTGAAAATCTCTCCCACTGGACAAGTTGAGACAACAGGAAGAAATATTGTGAAAATCTCGGCAAGAGCCACAGAATATTAAATATGCGCTGATACTGAGTACAGCAGCATACCCTCAGGTTTGATACAACAGTTACTCTTTAACTGTTATAATAATAATAATTCCTAGTATTAGTTTATTTCTTTCATCATGTGTGTTGTCAACGAAAACACATAACCACAATGTGAGTGTTGCCCAGCAACAAACTCACTGTATTTCTACATTACCCTGGGATTGCTTTTACAGAATATTTGTCCTCATTGATGTTTAGCTTTGTTGGGTTTTTTTTGTTTTTTTTTTATATTGATGGAAAATCCTGAAGGATGTCCTTCCTTTGGACGGATTAGAAAAACTGAAGGTGATTTACAATAACATCCCCGGCCGAGACACGCTCAATGCCATCCCACTCTCCCTGTGCTGACAGTGCATTAAAAAAGTTTAGACTGGAGGCACTGGAGCGCGTTTGAGACCTCTATGGGTCACAGAAGGAGCACATGCTGCAGGATGTTCTCCTGGTGATGGAGGGACCCTAAGTGGGAAAGTATTCCGCCAACTGTTGATCACGTCCGTGGTCGGAATGTCCCCAGACTTCAAATCCTCGTCTGAAGTGGTGCTTATAATTCCAGTCTGCAGTCTTCCTGCTGAGTTTGGTTTTAGCATTCAGAACATCTTTAAATCTGCCATGAAAAGTCATTTGTACGCACCAAAAAAAAAAAAAAAAAAAACCCACTAAATCTAAAGACAGTCGCACCCAATGCATTTAATTATACTCAAGCCAGCACTCATTTCAAGTCCACACTAGCGGCAGTATTTTCACTGGCTTCGGCTGCCACTGCAGAAACATCTGTCTGGAATTAAAGTGAAGAGTGTCTGCACAGTCTGTGCCCACGTTCATGATTTCTCAGTGCAGTATGAATGCATCGTCTAATACTTTGTCTGGTTTATAAACTAAAAGTATAAATTATCAGAAATGAATTCAAAATGTGTGTAATTATCAATTAATGTTTTCTGCCAAATTACACAAATATCGACAAATTATTTATTATATTGGACTTTTTACAACTTTGCTTGACATAATAAAACAATGTAATGTTACCTTGGACGTTATGGTTGTTCTTTTTTTCTTTTTTCTTTTTGTACCTTTCCATTTCATGTGCATCCAGAAAAAAAAAAACATTGATGACCAGTCTTGTTTTCAGTGTCATTAACAACTTTTTAAACATCTGTGTGGGAGAGTGATACAGCTGTGAAGTGTCGCAGTGCTGTCTCGCTGAATATGAGCACTCACGATGTTTCTGCTCCAATCAAAGTTTTAATATAACCACTGATAGGTGAAGTAAAAAAACAGATTGTCTCTCTATCATGGCACCTGTTAGTGTGGGATCTATCAGACAGCGAGTCACAATTTTGTTCCTCTGAGTTGATGTGTTAGAAAAAAAAAAGAGACAAGATCAGGAGTTTGACAAGGGTCTTACTGGAATTGCAGGAGGAATGGGTCAGAGCATCTTGAAAACTGCAGCTCCTCTGGGTTGTTCCTCAAGAAGTGAAAAGCATTAATGCACATGAGCTCTTTGAAAAAGTGAAAGTGCTGCAAAAATTATTCCTGGTTTTGGCAGAAAAGAGTCTGAATATGTCAATGGAGAGTAGATCTAATATAAACCAGGTGGTTATATTAAGACGATGATACAAATCCGATGCATTTTGATGCTCACATTTATGAAAGTATGTCTTATAGATCCCATGGATTCTTAAAGACACCAGTGCAAGTCTCTCCAGGTCTTGGATCTGAAGGCATAAAAGTGGTCACAATGAAAGTGATTGGGTTTTAGTCATCCAAGCATAGCAAGCCTCCTGAGGTTATTGGCCTTGTACTCTATAATCATCATTCCCTATTATTCCTCTCCATATTCCCAGTGACCATTTCTGTCCCATGAGTGGGATCAATGAATGAAATGCCTCACACACAAAAGTACAACACCAACGTATCTTACTGGAAGCCTTGGCTGGATAATATGATGCATTGACACAGGAAGCTACCCTGCAGTACATAAAGAATAGTTCTTCCTCCACTAGCTACACCATTAAAGGCGGACCTCGACTGAAGTGACATATAAAGGTCAGTTTACTAGTGATGGAGAGAACTAATCAGCCTGTAAAATCTGTTGAATGATGTCCTCCGCAGGAAGCCTTTCAAAGACTTGCAAAATAACCCTGACAATGGAAGGCTTGCAGACTAATTTGTTACTTGAAAACGCTGGTTAAAGGTTAGTTAATGGGAACAGTGGGAACAATGCAAAGGCAATCTATCGTAAACACTCCTGATCTCCCAGGGAAAAGATCAACAGCATACCGTTCCTTAGATCACGTTATGTCAGGCAATGGTTTTATAAGCAACATTCTGAGGTTTGAATATATTGTGCAAGCATTCCTAGGTAGTATTTCTATATATAATGAACTGCATATGATGTTTTTTTGTTCTTTATTTCACATCTGCATTTAAGTTTGAAAACAATTTGGTACCTCATTTCCAATTTGAACATCCACTCGTCTTCTCAAAAGATGTGGCGTATTTAGGGAGTATCATCTGTTTCTGACTCAGAGAGACATGCAATATCATAGTTAGATACTTGTGCAAGTTTCATTTTACAAAGATGGTGCACTCCAACTTCAGGGGTTCTGTTTTCTGGTTGCCATAATTACAGGAGCAAATTCTGCGAGGAAACAAAGAAGTGTGTCTGTAGCAGACAAAAACAAAAGATGGGGTCAAGCAGATCTGTTACACAGGCAAAAATAGGCTGTGCATCGGTCAAGACAATATCTGACACAAGTGAGAAAAAAATACGTCGTTGGCATAGCGCAGTATTTTTCCAACATACAGCTTTAACTATTAGCATTTTTTTTTTAGTACATCAAGGAGAAAACCCGGGCTTCTGGAGGAGAAACAAACACTTTGGGCCTCTTTTACTAAGGTCCTGTATAAAGAATGCTAAATCATATGCTCATGCCAATAGATTGCGCTTTCAGTCTGTGTCTGCATTTTGCAGGTGATCCGTTGAAAACACCACCTTGAGGGACTTCACACTCAAACAGGAGTATTCACAGGAGGGTTCTGTGTGCAATCGGCCTTTTTTCCACAAGAACGATCTGCACGAAATGGCATTTATTGTTTGTTTGCTCGACTTTGTCATGCAGCACCCCCAAGCCCCCACAAGCACAAAATGAAGCAAGACACTGTGGACCAGGACGTGTCCATGGATGAAGTTATCAAACATATTGGAGTGCTACAGCTAAAAGAAATCTCAATCTGAATAAAGGAAAAAGCAATATGGAAGATGATCAGTCACAAAGTCAAAGCAAAGTTTACAGTACAGACAATGTTAAAATAATGTCTGCAAATAAAAGCTATGAAGGCGCCAGCTGATGATATTATTAATATTAATAATTTAATAGCAGCAACATATCTGCTAAAGGTGTTTCAGACGCCGTCGCGAATCTATTAGCATATACTCCTCCCAGTATTTTGTAGGATCTGATAAACATATTTATATTCATAAAGGCAAAAGTGCTCATTTTAAACCTTGTAAACCAGGTCCTGACATGGAATAACAAGAAAACAAACTGTAAGAAGACATTATACATTTATTTATATATGTTACACAATGTATTGGATTTCACAAGGCAATTGGCAGGTGGACTATATGAGAAAAACTATTTTTTGTTGGGTCAGATGTTTCACTTTGAAGGATAAAAACAGATTTGGGGTACATGTAGGAATGTTTGGAAAGAGGAGTGTGAGTTTAATGGATATGACTCAGACATTCATTCATTCATCCAACCATCCAACACACCAACAATCGTCATTTAAGTAATTCTGGCAGAGCTTAATGCATTTGCTTGGCTTCTACAATTGAAGTCATGTGTTAAATGGTTCAGTGAACATCAAGAGACACCAGAAGTCTCATATTTTGGAAAAAAAACTTCACCTGGCCATTCTGTTGCAGTTGATATACACAGACACATTGCAGCACTATTCTTTAAATCATCCATCTTCCATGTCTCACAAAGCTGAATAACATACAAAGGCTGGCTTTGTGCTTGGATATATGCACAATAAGATAATGGGAGGCACAGTTTTGCATTAAGATGTCATTTTTCTCCATTTTCGTAGGTTACTTTGTGTAATTGCATATTGGACTCATGACTTATTGGTGTGCCCGTACGCCTTTTATATAAGCAAACAAGAAGCATTGGAGCTTCAAGGGCTGGATTTGGAAAGTTTATTTTCCCTTGGTCTGATTGCCTTGAATTCCTATTTTACATTAACTGTTTCTGATCTTTGATCAGACCTGCTCTAATTTGATGATTGATGGCTCACAAGAAACTGCAGTCCAGCCGGGAGCCCACCAAGAAAATTGTAAAAATCGCAAAGAAAGAAGAAGAATTTTTAACACTGCTGAATTTTTCAGCAGTAATTGTGTTGTCAAAATATAGACATTTTCATCACATATAACCAGTGCCACAACAAAGATAAACATTAAAGTTAAAATTTGAAGGTTATTATGGCGCTATTTTACAGAAATTGGGCTGCAGCCTCTGATCTAAAGGATTACACATCTTTATTTCCCCAAATCATATTTGTTTTATGCCAAATAGCACAGAATATTACGTCACTCAGCCCCAGAAAAAAGTGCAATATTTTACAACATATATTGAGAATTTTTTATTGAATTTTT
Source organism: Blennius ocellaris (assembly GCF_963422515.1). NCBI lineage: Eukaryota > Metazoa > Chordata > Actinopteri > Blenniiformes > Blenniidae > Blennius > Blennius ocellaris. The sequence goes on along the minus strand of NC_137658.1, from coordinate 15,238,097 downwards.
TAAACATGCTTTTTCACAGGGAGAACTGTACCGATTGAGTGAAGATGGGATCTAATATTCCATTTAGTCATCATGTGTTTTAGGCAGATTTAATCCTGAAGAGAACATCTGCTATGGTAGAATGAAGCTTTGGGCAGCTGGTGATAAACTATGAGCTGTCAGTCACGTCGTGTATGCTCCCCCTCCTCCTTTATTTCCCTGAGGAACACAGAGGGAGGAGGGAGAGAAAGACAGAGTTAATCAAAAGAGTAGTTCTGCAATTAAGTGAAAGCGAAAGTTACAGGATTGTATCTTAAATCCATTTGGCTTACTTCATGCCTGAGATGAGGGCTCTAAATAGACTGTTGAGTCTCAGGTTCAGTGATTAAACTGGTCATGGCGTATAAGAGTACAACAGAGCAGAGTTTTTTACACTGCATTTTCTTGTTCAGGCACCTCTTTATGCCAGCTGGGGAATGATACGAGTGGCAGAAAAGGCTGTTTTGTTGGGGTTTTTTTCAAATTCATTTTCTCTCATGCGTGTTCAGGATTAGATTCAAATTTTTTGTGACATTCATCAGCCTCCCCTCATAAATAATTCTGAGATGTTTCTTTCCGGCTAAAGCAATTTGTTTGGATGGGAGTGAAGGTTATCCACATGGATCCAGAGTGTGGCCTCAGTGTATGATTACATGTTTAGCTCCAATATTGATGTAATCCACAAAGGCTATTGCCCTGTAGCGGCCCACCTGTAGATATGCATCACGGGGCTTTAAATCTGCACCCAATCTTCCCCTATCTTGCCCCTGCAGCTTTTTCCATCAAACAGCAGCGCTTTGGCGCACTTCTCCTGATGGGTGCTCCGCTATTCTCCTGCTGCATTTGGACAGCTGACCCTCTAGCCAAGGTGCCTCCTCTAACAGGCCCGGATGTTTTATTCATGGCACCTGTAGACCACAGTAAACTGCTAGACCACAACCAAAACAAAACGGCTCAGTCACCTTGGGAGAACCACTTTCCCTGTTGAAATAAGACACCTCACATCTCTGTTGCGGCAGCGCTGTGATCCTCGCACCGTGCGACAGCCACGCTGTGACAAGCAAATCCATTTCACTGCTTGTAAATCAGATGTTCTTATGCTTTTTTAACCACTCTGATTGGCTGGGAGCATATTCTTATTTCTTAGATGTTGTCAAGCATGGATTATTATGCCACTTGCTCTGCTATTTCATGGTTACTCGGCTACTTCGCAATTTCCTTGCTTAAAGAGTAATTTCTGCCAAACATGTATTCATTTTCTTGCTGAGAGTACAAAAAGAAGCCGGTTTCCTTGAGCATAGTTTGTTTTTTATGAATTACTATATAAAATGGCACATGTAGAGCATTTTTAAAACTGCTTGGTAAAGTCAGTTTGGCTAACTTTTTCACATCATCCAGAGAGATTTACTCAATTGCAAAGGACTTCCACCACAGACATTTTTTGTTTGCTCAGTTTTTCCGGTAAACAATAGATTGTACTTGTTTTATTACCTTTATTACCCAGTTGCAAGTATTTCTTGTTTGATTTGTTTGACTGTATTTCTGTTCTTTTCTTGTGAACTGCCTTGTGTCTGAATGGTGTTACATGAATAAACTTAGATTGCGTAATGTGACACATATCACAGAGTACAGACATTATCAACTTCGCTTTGTTTCACAACAGTGTGAAATATAACAAAAGTAGGGACATAACTCAATACAATCACTTTATTTAACCATGACAATTAAGCAGTATAAAACACACAACATATATGAACATACATATACAACCATTTAACAAATAGAACATGATGCATAATGGACAAACACATAGATATAAACTTAATTAGCCAATCAACTGGAAAAAAAACATGTTTTGTACCCTGGATCATTATATAAACATGGTTGTGTAACGTGATGGTCTCTATAGGAGAAGTCCTGCTCTCTGCGTAGAGTTGAAGGTAATGAAATCATAATGGCTCTCCGAGGCGGTTAAGTGTATGCTAATGAAGTGCCTCTGCTTACCAAGTAGGATTTCTAATAAATTATCATAATTGTTACACACTGGAACTTACCTGGTTACCTTCTGAGGTGCTAACAAGACGGGGAATTCTTATACAGTATATTCGAGTTGTGCTGCAATGCCTTCTCCTGCCTGGCAAATGAAGTGAATGGTTGCATCTCGTCATGCCGCTTTCACTGCTTTAAACCCCGATTCTTCAAGGCAATCAGTGGATGTGAGCCAGTGGCACATCTGATCACAAAATTTCATCTCCCCTCATGAAAAATGCAAGATTATACCTCATGATCAATAAAAGCCCACACGACTGGACCCCAGGTGATCAGACAGAGTGCATAATACACCTTTTGTGTGACAGCCGTGTGTTGTGGAATGATTGAAATTGATACAGCGTCAATGTTCACAGTGCTCCCTGTCTCTTCTCCTTGATCATTCAGAGCGAATCAGACTCAGTCTTTGATCAGTCGCTGGCGCTGCACCCAGGGACAGAGAAAAAGAGACAGGCAGTACAGAGGAGAGGACCGACACAGCCATGTATTTACCCCTGCATTTCAATTTTCCTAATGATTATTCACGTCCAGTCACTGTATAACAGCTTGGAGGAAGCCAAGTACTGAGCCAAAGCCTTTATTATGGAAGATCTGAGTGAACATTATTGCTTTTGCTGCATGAAACAAACGCTTCAAGCAATTATAATGATTACCATTATCTGCTGAGAGACACGCTCGACGCAAACTGGCTCTATGTCAGTAATTAAGAGATGCACCCCTCTTTTTGAGGGAGGTGAGAGAAGTTTTCATGGTGCTTTTAAAATAAAAAAATTTAAAAAAAAAAGCCTGAATAGCACTGTGCAGAATTTTAATATCAACCCTGTGGGGGATAATTTGACCCGTTCTCTCAAAATGTTCTCCATTTTGAATGTTATCACCTTTTAGAATGGCTAATTACATGTAAGGAAAGGTAGAGAGAACATTTTTGCAGCCTAATTTGAATTTCTATACTCTAAATGGACAAGCAAATTAGGAGATGCACTGTCCAAATCACATCCTAGTTGTGCAACTCTACTAGTTTTATCCTTTCTCTTTAATTTCCTAATTCCTCCTCTGGAACTGGCCCAAGATTGTGTGTGGCAGTGTGTAACCGTCTAATTTCCTCTCCATGTCAGGCCCAGAGAAAGTAGCAGCATTAAAGCAGCCTATTTGGATTATCCCCATGCTAGCAGTCTTCCAGATACAGTAGCACTGGCGCCCAGTCCAGGTGTGGGTTTATGTATACATTAAATTGCACATTAATTTTGATTTTTATCGCCCTCCTCGGCTCTCGCCGGGGTGCTGCTGCGACAGAATGAGGTTAGAAGCAACATGACCGAAAGGATGGCTACAGTAAAACACGATGACAGGAGAGCCAAACACCAGATGCTGTCACTGAAGAGTATTATTTGTTTACATCTGACAGCCCGCGCTCTCACACAAAAACAATCCTCTACAAACTTTCCCTCACTTCACACATAATGGAAACTTTTGAGAGGATTGTTGCAGAGTGTTTTGGCAGGCGAATATGGGCACCCACAGCAATTTGCTTAGCAGGCCAGAATTAGTGTTGAGGATGCTATTCTTTTTATGTTTCAAGTATGCGCACACTTATGGAAAAAAAAAAATGCAGATAGCTCAGGTTTTTGATTTGATTTTTTTTTTGAGTGCTTTTAACATAGTCCAAGGCGAGTTCCTCTGCCTGAGCCTCAAAGACATGCTGTTTCCATTTCCCATGATAAATTAGCTTCACTACTGTGGAGGTATGGTTGATTTGCAATACTGTACCTGCACCTGCTGATTCTATTAACAACACAGCCACAGCGCCTTATCTATCTATCTATCTATCTATCTATCTATCTATCTATCTATCTATCTATCTATCTATCTATCTATCTATCTATCTATCTATCTATCTATCTATCTATCTATCTATCTATCTATCTGTCTGTCTGTCTGTCTGTCTGTCTGTGATTTAGTTTCATTGTTTTGTAACTCGGACATTTAGAATTTGGCAAACGATTGTTTGTTTTTTTATCTTTTAGTCACTATTCATCCAATCCCCTGCGTTTGTCTGAAAAAAAAACAATTTAATTCTCATCTCTTCAAAGCTGACAAAGCCCGCTGTCATTTCCCAATTCTTGGAAGCACCTTTAACTATGCAGTATCACAGGTGTTTAATTTGACACCGGCACCCTTGCATTTATGATTTAAGTTGATGATTATTAAAAAGAAATATATACTTAGTTCTTGAAAAGCCATTCCAAATTGCCTATAAAATCTTGCAGTCTAATATTTCTTCTTTCTCTGAGTTTTGTTTTTTGGGGTTTTTTTTTAATTGCCTTAAGTTTTGAACAGGTCACAAATTAAAATAAGATCATTTAAAAGCAAAGGATTGAAGTACAAGACCATCAAATTAAAACAAGGCAAAGATATGTATAGATACAGAAGAAAAGGGAAGAAAACGTTGCATCTGCTAGAAACTGCCTATTAAATTGTCATACATGACAAAGAAAAGCTAATAATATATTATGTACCGACATAAGCAACAGTGACCATCATATTCTCAACATGTACAAAGAAATGCCTCCAGGCTACATTGAAATTTCTCAGTGAATTGTTGAATCTGCACCTGATTTTCTCCAGTTCAATAAAGTTAAGTATGTCTTCTATCCATGGGGGTGGGGGGAGGGGGGTTACAGGTGATTTCCACTCCAGCAAATCCATCTTTATAAACATACTTCATTATAAACATTCGACACAAAGAATTTAAACATTCATAAGATGTCACCAACATTTACATTGATGAAGTGCTTTTATTTTGATAGCCTCAATTGCCTCAACTAAAAAAAATACTTAAGAACTAGATGCTCCTCCAAACCTGGTCCAAATAGTGTGAAGTTATTTGAACTTTACTGAAATGTTCAGTGTGTCTCTTTGATCAATCCATGACCTCACTGGTCCCTTATACCAATTTCAGAAAATTGGATACTAACATGGTATGTGGAGGAGTGGAACCACTATTTAAAGTCTTCAGTGATAAATTCCAGTAACACCAATCTGTTGTGAGTGCTGAATAGTGGCTACAGTCTTTCTTTTTTTTTTTTAAAGATTAAAAAGTCCATTTATAAAGTGAAACATTTTAGACGGTGGGAATTAAAGCTCTTCTGATTATACAGACTAAGTGGAGGTCAAAAGTGGAAGTGGGTGGGAGAACTATTATGCGATCATCCGCCTGCAGGTAAGTATTCCTCTTGGGTTTGGAGGAGAAATTGGAGCGGCGGAGTAGACAATACGAAAAGGGCACAAAAAGAAGTACAGGCAAACATTTCACAGCGGTGAGAGAGCAGCTGGTGGAGGAGGAGTACTGAGGAAACGAGAGGATCTGAGATTGATGTGAGGCTGGAGGAGAAGAAAGACAGCGTGTAGGAGTGGGCGCGTCGGGGGGCTCTTACTTTGGGTGCAGGCAGCAAGGGAGGGAGAGAAAAGTGTGAATCCATGGGATATTGGATGTCCTGACCTGGCCGGTGGAGGGCATGAGGATGGATTGGCCACCACGGACCATCTGAGAAAGCATGAACAAGAGAGAGGGAGAGATGGGGTGATGGAGGTGTAGAGAAAAAGAAGGGAGTAAGGAGAATATCAATGGCCAGACAGAGACACGTATGGATTTCTCTTCCGTCTCTTCAGAGCCTAACTTTACAGCAGCGCAGGAGTGGATCGAATTGGGAGGGAGAGAAAAAGTGCCTGCTGATCCTCCCCAGAGAAATCAACACTTATGCATGAAAAGCTTCTTTGACTGCTAACTTTGTTTCCCTGCTCATTGTTCAATAGGATGCGCTCGTTTTTTTTTTTTTCATTCATGTCCTTCTGTTTACAAGTCGACACAATAAAAGCAACATAAGGTGGTGACAGAAAATAATGAATACCACATAAATGATAAAAAAGTCCATGCCACAGAGTGAACTAATGGTAAAAAAAAAGAAGGAAATTCATGAATAAGTACGGTTATTACAAAGTCCTGCTTCGCGATTATTTGCATAATTCCAATTACAGCACAATGACACAGTTCCTTCCTGATGTGATTTGTGCTGACTGCAAATACCATCAGCATAAACAAAAAGGATATCGCATTGATTCTCAGGCTGAATCTGTCAATGTATGCATCAACATTAATAAAAATTTACAAACCTGGAATGTAGACAGACAGCCAGAGGTGATGTGCTTCAAAAGATATAAAATAGAATAGAATAGAATATATGATGTTGCATCAGGTTACATTTTGATTCTTTAGTGACACAGGTTCCGATGTTAATCATATTGAACTTGTAAGTTTAAAGTTTGGGGAAAATATGGGCCAAAAAAACAAACAGTACAATTTGCAGTGTAATTTTTTTTTTTTTATTATTTTTTTTTTTTTACAAAGATAGCTTCTAAAATCCAGATAAGAATCCTTACATGATGCAGTAAAGTCAATGTCATGGTTCGTGTGTTGTCTCCTGCGTTTTTTGTGAGATCCTAACTCTGTTTCAGGCTTCAGGCTCGTGTCTGATTGCTGATCCCCACTCTGATGTGTTTCACCTGTGCACCTGGTGGCTTTGTTCATATTAGGCTGTGTCTATTTACAATTTGCACACTTTAACATGCACTTGGAGTGAGCACATCACATGTTTTGAGCCCCAAAGACAAGTGTGAACAGGCACTAAAGCGTTTTCATTAAAACCACTTCCTGATGCGGTCTGGGATGCATCTGATGACACAGACTTTGTAGTGTGAACAGTCATGCGTCGTGGATGTGCTCCAGGACAGTGGCAGAACAGCACAACACCTCCTACGTAATACATAAGCCTTATCAGTGGCCGCTGTGTTTTCATGTAAAACATCTGAAGGAGCTCCAGAAACATCTCAGCCGTTCTTGGTTCGCCAAGATAAAACCAAATTCAGCCTTTGTCTGGGGAAAGAATAACTGCACGATGGACTCTTTGACCTTTTAATATGAAGTGACCTAGAGGTAGTAACAATCAAACTCAAGTGGTTAGCCCGAAACGCATGATGTTGACAAGTGTGAACACTCTGCATCAGGACTCACCACATGTGATGTGATTAACAGAAACGCATGTTAGTGTCGGGTGTAAACCTGCCCTGTGTTTCTGTGTCTCTGTGGCTGTTCTCCTGTGCTTCAGTCTCAGAGTCTCTATGTTCCCTATGATAACACCCCCTTGAACTTGTGGACTTTTGGAGTTTGGATTTTTGGCTTGACCTTTTCACAATAAAATGACCTCCTTGGTTTTCGACAGCGGCGTCTGGCATTTTGAGTCCACCTCTCCCGAGCAAACCTACAGCAATGCAATTAAATCAGGATGCCTTCAGTCTGACAACATGTGGCATCCATCAGTCCAGCCAAAGAGCTGCTATGGTAAGTAACAGGAGGGAATACATTCATAAATGTTTTTCATGTTACTGGCTGCTGAGATCTTTTGGCAACAAGCCCAACTGTTCCTTTGCTAATTCTATGCTTTTTATAAAACATATTTGATCTTCTGATTGCCGAGTTAAACTTGAGATTTTAAAGTATTTTGTCATTTTAATTCGTCTATTAAACTTTTCTTAAATTCAGTTAAAAAAAATATATATAAGGCTTAGGCAGGGTGTCAAACATAAGGTATAACTGAATTGCTTGCAAGAAGCTCCAATCTGGCCAAACTTACAAGCTCATTCAAACGTTTTAAAGTAAACATAGTGGGGTTTTTTTTTTTTTAACAAATAGCAGAGAAGCAGACACAACAGAACAGTGAGACCAGAGATATCAGTGATGCTGCCATGAATGCAAGCTGCCTTGTTGCTACCAAACTAGCCTCAAAGCCATGCTGTTAGGATGAGTTTGTTAAAACATAAATAGTGCAACATTTTCTTGTTTTGACATTTCACTGTGTTTTGCCTCATTAAAATTGGCTTTATGTTGAGATCGTCACCGTCACGTAATTGTTTGGTTTTGTGAAAATATCAACTTTTTTGTAACTAGAATGTGTTTGACCCCCCTGATCTAAGGTTTTTTCATTAATAATATTTAAAAGAACATCTGATGCAGGGGAGAAGACTCACACATTTGTCCTGCTGCACCACCCGCCCCCAGGGAAGTCACACCCCACACTTTGAAAACCACTGAAATAGAATCTATAGGCTTTTTTCTCCCTCAATCCCTTGTTGAATTTAGAATATGCTACATAGTGTATAAATTTCCTCACTTGGTAAATGTGGTGCGTTACACATACAGTAAATAGGGAGCGATTTCCGAGCCAGCCAATTTCACCAGCAGCTCCATTAATTGCCTTCCCAGTGGGTTCTCAGAGATTTGACAAATGTCATTTGGAGTCTTTCTGGTTCATCTGTATAATCCACAAAACTCACTGTCAGCAGTTCTCATTGTGAATATTTCTATGCTATAAAGTACTATTCAGCACTAGATACAGTATCTCAAAACTGTGGAATGAAACCTGAAATAATCAGCATCCTCACTTGGTAGGCCTGGTGCCAGTGTATTACTATTTAGGCGAATCTTTATCTATACAGCAAGTGTCATGATATTGAGATGTATTTTTTTTTTTTATGTGGAAAGCATAGAGCTGAACAGAGGGGAATAGAGTGATGGCCTTTGATCCCCCTACAGGGGGATCGCCTGTGAAGAAGATAATGAGTAAATCAATAAGGCTAGTTGTAAAACTCAGGCTAAGTCATGCCTGCTCGGTTGGGGGTAAGCTGTGTCTTACCGCCAGCCCTCCAGCATCAACTGAGACATAACGGCGATGTGTTACATGTGTTACTTTTCTCAGCTTTATACCACCGTATGTGAGCTCCCATTAAAAGAGGTGAAAGGCACAAGAATTGGAGGAACAGGTAAAACATCAAACCCAAAGCAAAAACAAATAAGCAGGGTAACTTTAATTAGTCTCATTTGAATATTTTGAGTTCATTTTACCTTTTCTTTTTAATTAAATGCTCATGGTTACTGTATGAATAACTTTGTAGAAACTGAAAAGTTTCACGATATAAAACCGTTTCATTAAGCTTTTAGAAAGTATTCAGAGTTAAGGGGTAGGTTTAGAAAAGCTAATATTTTGACCTACTCTTTTTTTTTGAGCATTTGGAAAGCTATATTATCATTATTACTATATTTATGTCCGTAGTTCATGTCTTCATGTCGTCATGTATTTTGTTAGTCTGTATGTTACAAAAAAAAAGAAATTAATTAAATTGATTGCCATTGGTCAGTTGTTTGAATGCAATACTAGACAGATTGAATATAAATGATGTAATAATAATAAGAATAGGAAAAGTAATAAGTAATAAAAAGTACGATTTAATGAATTTATTAATGACATTTCATTAATTAATGAATGAAATATTTGAGCTCTAGAAAGTTGATGAACTTTTTGAAATTCTGGTAGCTTATAGGGGTTTATAATATTTGTGAAAAGGCCTCGTCGGCACAGTTGTGCTTAAAAATGAACTGAATGTAAAAAAAATTGCATGTATTGGACAGATATGGGAATTTTTAGGCTGCCATTCACTTCGGGTGAAGTGAGATTGTAGAAGTTATCCTGAACTGTGATTCAAGCATTAACACAAAAGTTCAATGAATTATAAATATACACTTGTTTTCCCGAAACGATCGATAGCTCTCAGAATTGTTTGTGCTGAATACGATGCTTCAGTCAACAAATAGGTGGAAAATCTGTCCTGCGTCTGTCTGAAATGTAACTAAATCTGTCAGAACAAGTGAGATACAAGTTGTCTGAGCCTCGGAGGAGCTGCAGTGAGCTGAAAGTTCCCGTCTCTACTCAAACTTACTGTTAACAGAACTAATATAGGTCAGACTACAACCTCGACTTCAGACCCGTTGTTTTCTCTAAGTAGAAATGTGAACCCAGCATTATCAGCTTGTTTTCATACATAGATAGTTTTACAGCTTCACACAAAAGCTGTTACTCTTACAATATTCCAACAACAACAAAAAAAAAGCAGTTTCATGTCATTTATGTTTAGAGAGAATGGGGATAAACTGGTACCAGATACATAGATAAACCTACTCACCTCAGCACATCTTTGGTACTGGGGGCTAAAGCTTTCTGTTCATTTTCTACCAAATATAAACTGCCCAGAACCAAAACAAAAAAAACATGTTGAATCGTCAAAATGAGGATGGAACAGCTTATAATTTTTTTACATATTAGATTTACTGAAATTGTACCTTTTGTTAAAGTTCTGGAATTTATGAGCAGTATTTAAAACTATTGACATTTTATCCGTTTTAATAACCAATAATGGTCCAAACACATAATTCCTGCCAAAGGTGCAATAAGTTATTAGATGATATCAGGACCTAATAACTTCATCCAATGATGCAACAATATATAAATAGGGCTGGATTTCTCAAGAATAAAAGCCTTTTTTGCAGGTTCTGTACAGTTTGCTTGTCAAAATGTGTAGTCGATGGGTAGTCATCATAGTTGTATTTAGAAAATGTATACTTATACTATGTATATTATTTTTTCATTATTTTATTGGCTGTTACACACAAGCCATTCTAGCTGATTTACCCAATTTCAAACAATTTAGGTTTACAATGGTTTTTTTGTCTACAACAAGCAGTTTTAGCAATTTTCAGTTTTCCTCCCAACAAATTGCAACAAATTTACACTATTTTTGCTGATTTTGCATTTTACCATTTCCCCCCCTTTTTTATTGTTCCTTTTTTGCAGCTTTAGTAGTTTTGCTCAAACACATAGTAGCTTTAACCTCATTTCAATCATTTTTGTTATTCAGCACCAGCAGCATCAAGTTGTTTTTATTTTCTGCCTCTATGATTGGAGGAAGTGCTACCATTATGCAAAACATTAGCACACACGTTACACAAACATTAGTCATGTGATGACGTTGAATGAATGTTGTGTTTCCGGAGTGAATCTCAACCCAGCAGCAGCGTCAATGGGAGCAATGGTAGTCCTCTGCTGTTAATACTGCATGCAACTGCAGATCCTTTTTTATCCAAATGACAATCGATAAGACAGTCGATAAAGAACTGAAAGCTGTTAAGCTGAATCGAAAAAGGAATCGGAATCGTGAAAAATTGTAACATTTCCCATCACTTAGTTGGAAACTCAACATTTATTACCCGTGGTCAAAGGAAGGACACACAAACTAAACTGGACTATCCTATTTAACTGTTTGTGAGATAAAATTTGCTTTTAAAAATGGTTTGCTTTCCAACAGAATTAAAAGAAGTCAAAATTGTCGTGATTCAAGTATGATTTTGCAAAAGCTGCAGGTTTCCGTTACAGAGGCACAGAACAGGCACGTGCTGCTTAAGATGACCATATACCTGTGTATAAAGGGCTAGTCCTGAAGCCCTTTGTGTGCCTTCCATTAGCAGCCGAGGTTACACCATTCAAACAGAGCGTAACCCTGTGAACCACTCCAGAAACACATTTTATCTGTGTGCAATACCTTTTGTCATCAAGCCTAAATCACTCCTAAGCAGCATACAGCAAGCCACAAATCGAACACAATCATTTGCTGGGTCTCTTATCAGCGAGGGGTTAGTGAGGGGGCGGAATAGTGGAAAATACAGTTTGACCTTTGTTATGCTGCACAGCTAATGCGTTCGTTTTGAGCCGCCGAACGCTGGCTGTTTCACAAAAAACACAAGTCATAACAAAATTGACATGATTGGTTGTGTTCTTTATTACTCCTGCCATCTGCGTGCTGCACACAGCCAAAGCAAAGATTTACCGCGTTAAGCTCTTAATTGCCAGCAAATAAGAAGAGCGAGCAGATTGAAATGCATGGCACAGAAATACTTCAGGTGTTTAGGAGACTGCGTATGCTTGCTACAAAGAGACTGTGTATCTCATAAAAAAAAGATTTTAAAAAAAAGCCTGGAAGATGTGCCATGCAACGTGACAATAGCACCTAACCTCAGCTGCATGATTGTGTGTTTTATGTTTTTAGTTGTTTGATCATTTAATCTGTTTGATTTTGCTGTTTTATTGAAAACATTGTTGTTGTTTTTTGTATACAAATAAGCATCTTGTCTTATGTGTGATGTATTATATTGTAGCTTTACACTTGGAATGTTTTATTTCTCAAGATAGATTTTTTTTTTTTTTTTTTTTTTTTTAAACCAATCCATAAAAAAATGCAATGCCAAACCTTGATTTCTACTTTTTGACCCATCAGGCATGAAATGAGAGTGGACCGGATGAGCTCGGCAGTTGCCACATATTGTACTTGTTATGTGTTCACATCAGAGAGGCGTCCAGTAAGAACACTTTAACGATGTTCATATTTCACAACCTCACAACTCCTGTTATCACCATTGTATGGAAGGAGTGGAGATGAGGAGGAGAGGAGACCTTGGGTTGGTTATATATTCAGGACAGAGCCTCACTCTAATCCACATACACTCCAGCTCTGTCCCCCTTGTGTGCCCTGCCCTTAAGAAGACAAACAATGGATATCCTTCACTCTCCTCCAGATCACCTCTTCCAACACATTATCCTTCATCTTTTCAGTCCTGATCTCTTCCATATACATGGGTATGTGTGTGATTTCTCATCAATCAGACATTCATAAAAAAAAAGAGCACGTTTTGCAAAAATGTCTCCATGTCAAAGATTTTATGGGGGAAAAAAAAGAAAGAAAAGAAAAAGCCCCTGGATCACTTTCTGTTTGTGTAAGAGGGATTTTTAGTTAAGCCCAATTTAACAGTCAGTGAGTTTAAGCAAAGGTGCTCCACACTTTCTATTCTGCAGCATAAACACTCAATATATGCTAAGCCTCATTCTCTTGGTGTGCATAATGCTGCCCGGATCTCACCGAGCTCCAGAGGAACCCGCACACACGGCCCCATCCTCCTTACTCCTTCTGCCAATAACTGCCAAGGAAAATCAATATGTCAATACACATTGCAAATGTTGGGTCTTGACTTTGCAAGGTAATGTCTGCTTGTCTTTGCAATTTTGCTTTGTGCTCGCACAACCTAAAAGGAAAAAGTCTCCCACGGACACCGGGTGATGAAAAATATAAACATCATGGGTATACGAGTATGACAGGGTCGTTCTCTCCCGTCTTCATCCTTCACATGCTCGGACACTACTGCGCTCAAAAACTTCATTTTTACTTTGGTGGGGTTTTTTTTTTTAAGCCCGACACCCACGGAGCCGGTGATCAGGAACCAGCTTTACCCGTACCACTATCTAACCATTAGCAGATTTCTCTCCTTTGCGCTATTTGAAGAGAAAAAACTGGTTTCAGGCTGACATTAAATGGAAAACCGCAGCTCTGAGACTACATCGTGGTATCCACGTTTCATCCCGAAGCCCTGCAGTGTTCGAGCGTGGTGCTGAGAGGAGTGGGAGGGAAAGCGCAGAGGAGGAGAACTGGGGCTCGGCGCTAAGAGCCCAGAGACCCCTCCCCGTCTCTCCGAAGAGATCGGTTCTACTCTGAAAACTCTATCTACGCTTAATCCCGTCTCAGAGGGACACACGCCCACGCATGCACATACCAATGTAAGCACGCAAACACGTGCAGCTGAATTATTCATACGTGCACAATGAGTGCATATTGTACATAATCACAACAGCTGCATTAACATGCTCTCCTCTGCGGTGGAAGTTTAGAAGAGTAAATGAGAAATAATGATTTTTTTTTTTTTCTCCCCCACTCTAAAGATCATTTTCTTATTATGCACTAGTTCCAACATGCATATCAGAGCTGAGCTGGTTCAGGGGCTGATCGCTTGCCAAAAGCACATGTTGAAAGGAGAGTCTTTTGCAAAACATGTGAACCTTTTCCCAGTAGAGTTCCCGCACAGTACAAAGAGTGTGACAGACGAGTAAAGCTGGAACATTCTGAAACATCTTCCAAGAGTCAGACTGCCCTACCTTAATATCTGAATATGCATGAGTTTTTAAATTAGCAAACATTTTTTATATTTTGTTTTTTTTTTACCCCCCTTCCATTTCAAATACACGCTTGCCGCCTCTTCAGCTGTCACGCACTCTGCAAGTATCTGACAATAAACAAGTAAGAAAAAAAACTTTCAAGCACACTTGGATTTCATATTTTATTTAGATATAATTTTTTTTTTTTTTTTAATCATCAAACACAAGGAGCACGAAGGCTAGCTTGATGTATTTGTTTTTCCTTTTCTTCCAGAGAAGTTTCATGAATAAGGGGCACTGCGGAGAGACCAAACAAGCCTGTCAGATGCCGCCATTGTCTGAAACCCATCAAGGTTGCGTTCTCTCCAGGGATCGTTAGTCACAGACGTTCTCACTGTCTTGTTGCGTTTTGATCCAGGCTTCGCCCTCAACCGCTTTTTTGGATGATCACTGATTTTCCTTGCAAAAGGTGACTCATGAATAATAATATGTTTTCAAGTGAGGTAAATTAATTCTTTGGCATCATGTCGATACCCGTACTTGGAATCGACACAACATTGACATGATTCCAATTTTGGGTGAGATTACCATAGAAGGAAACTGCTGAGGCCGTCTCCCGCGACTCCTGAAGGCACCAGGACGCCCACAAGAACGTCACTGACATTTCACACAGGAAAAAAAAAGTCAAAGAAAAAACATTGAAAAAGTCTTCTTTTTTTTTTTTTAACAGATGCTGCAGTCACATTTTTCACATTATTTTTCTGAGCCATTGGGGAGTATAGAGGCCAGACAAGGTGACACAGACGCAGCCATGGAATTTCATCACCATGTTTGTTTGCTTTCATCTTTTCGAATCCACAACACTCTGTAGTTGGATGATTCTTTTAATCGTATCGTGTTTTTGCAGTAATTCCTCCTTGGCCTTCTCAATCTTTCAATAGTTTGCCATTAAGCTAGATGGATGTTGATAACTGGGTCGTTCTGGGAGGCCTTGATGTAACGTATTCCCTGGTATAATGTCACTAAACACTACTGCCGTCTAGAAATCCAATGTGGGGACTTTGTGAAAGGTTGTGAGAAGAATCTGATTTGATTCTGAGCTCTGGGCTTTTTCTTTATGAAGTTTGCATATTCCAGTGGTGCATGTGTAGGCTGCCTAAAGATAATAACTTTCTCCTCCAAGCCAAGGACCTTATTGTGACAATGTATTTGGTGAATATGTAACCACTCTTGAGCAGAGGCCTGCAACCCTTATGACTAAAGGAGTCACTTTTTGTCACTTTCCACTGAATAAAATATTCTGGCTCCACAAAGCATGTTTACTGTAACTATTAAAAGCAAGATAACCCAGCGTATAAAGTTGTAAAGTTTTCCCTGATCTACTAAAAACAACTTATGTTGCATTGAAGTTTCATAAGTACAATACAGATGGAGAAGCCATTTTCAACTGTGTTGACTCTGTCACGGCGGGGAGCCGGCGTGTGGAGTGTCCTGAACCCAAAAGCAGACCTCAAGCAGGAAGTTGTTTGCAAACTGTAAATGTTTATTGAGGGAACAGGGAAAAGGGGAGCTGGAACAGTGACGGGACCCGGGGGAATCTCAGGGGGGGGCCTCTTGGAACCGGGACGGGACCCGGACGGGGAACTTCTGGGGACGGAACCGGGACGGGAAACTTCTGGGGACGGAACCGGGACGGGAAACTTCTGGGGACGGAACCGGGACGGGAAACTTCTGGGGACGGAACCGGGACGGGAAACTTCTGGGGACGGAACCGGGACGGGAAACTTCTGGGGACGGAACCGGGACGGGACCCGGACGGGGAACTTCTGGGGACGGAACCGGGACGGGACCCGGACGGGGAACTTCTTGGAGCCGGGACGGGACCCGGACGGGGAACTTCTTGGAGCCGGCGTCGGAACCGGAACCACCCCGGGGAGGACACTCACCCCCCGGGGAGGACAACACCCACGCACCTCCACACGGACTGAAGACTAGCAATCCTCTGGCACCGGACCCTCCTCCCTGCAGGGCTTAAGACTGCTTGACAATCAATTATCTGATTGCCTGCAGAAGTGCCAGAGAGGATCCGGTGCTGGAGCGAGGTGTGTGACTCCTGACAGTACCCCCCCCTCAATGGTCGCCACCTGGCGACCTAACCGGCTTGTCCGGTTGCTCGGCGTCGATCCCCGAGAGCATCCGGGGGGGGGGGGGGCTGGAGGAGACTGGGACCGGGGCATCTGGGGCTTGGAGCGTGGTGCTTGAGGTCCGCTGGGTTCTTTCTTGGCCAGAGGATTCTGTCACGACGGGGAGCCGGCGTGTGGAGTGTCCTGAACCCAAAAGCAGACCTCAAGCAGGAAGTTGTTTGCAAACTGTAAATGTTTATTGAGGGAACAGGGGAGCTGGAACAGTGACGGGACCCAGGGGAACTCTGGGGGGCCTCTTGGAACCGGGACGGGACCCTGGGGAATCTCTGGGGGGGCCTCTTGGAACCGGGACGGGACCCTGGGGAATCTCTGGGGGGGCCTCTTGGAACCGGGACGGGACCCGGACGGGGAACTTCTGGGGACGGAACCGGGACGGGACCCGGACGGGGAACTTCTGGGGACGGAACCGGGACGGGACCCGGACGGGGAACTTCTGGGGACGGAACCGGGACGGGACCCGGACGGGGAACTTCTGGGGACGGAACCGGGACGGGACCCGGACGGGGAACTTCTGGGGACGGAACCGGGACGGGACCCGGACGGGGAACTTCTGGGGACGGAACCGGGACGGGACCCGGACGGGGAACTTCTGGGGACGGAACCGGGACGGGACCCGGACGGGGAACTTCTGGGGACGGAACCGGGACGGGACCCGGACGGGGAACTTCTGGGGACGGAACCGGGACGGGACCCGGACGGGGAACTTCTGGGGACGGAACCGGGACGGGACCCGGACGGGGAACTTCTTGGAACCGGGACGGGACCCGGACGGGGAACTTCTTGGAACCGGGACGGGACCCGGACGGGGAACTCTTGGAACCGGGACCCGGACGGGGAACTCTTGGAACCGGGACGGGACCCGGACGGGGAACTTTTGGAACCGGGACGGGACCCGGACGGGGAACTTTTGGAACCGGGACGGGACCCGGACGGGGAACTTCTTGGAGCCGGGACGGGACCCGGACGGGGAACTTCTTGGAGCCGGGACGGGACCCGGACGGGGAACTTCTTGGAGCCGGGACGGGACCCGGACGGGGAACTTCTTGGAGCCGGGACGGGACCCGGACGGGGAACTTCTTGGAGCCGGCGTCGGAACAGGAACAGGAACGGGAACGGGAACCGGAACCACCCCGGGGAGGACACTCACCCCCCGGGGAGGACAACACCCACGCACCTCCACACGGACTGAAGACTAGCAATCCTCTGGCACCGGACCCTCCTCCCTGCAGGGCTTAAGACTGCTTGACAATCAATTATCTGATTGCCTGCAGGAGTGCCAGAGAGGATCCGGTGCTGGAGCGAGGTGTGTGACTCCTGACAGACTCTTTTTATCTTTTCTCCATATATTTCTTATTCTTATTTATTTGTTTACTGATTCTTTTTTTTTTCTTTGCTATTTTTGTTGATTATTTTTTGCAGTTTATTTTCCTTTTTTCACCCTTTCTAGCAATTTCAACCATTTTTTTCACTTTTTTGTTTTACATATTTTTTTCATGGACTTTGCTATGTTTGCTATTTTTGAGCAATATTTGCTCATTTGTTTTTCATGTACAAAAGGTGCATCATTATTAATCTTGACTGACTAATCGTGTTGATTAGTCAGTGAAGATAAACGTCATGTTTCTCATATTATATTTGGCTAAGGGTGAAGATGGAAGGATGGAAAGAGAGCGTGGTTCTCGCCGCGTGTGTGTGTGTGTGTGTGTGTGTGTGTGTGTGTGTGTGTGTGTGTGTGTGTGTGTGTGAGTGAGAGAGATTCATAGAGTTTAGACTTTAGTTATTGGCTCAGTTAAATATTGGCACAGAAACCTGTCCTCCCAGCAGAGAAAGCGATCTGCTGTGTAGATTGCTGTATGTTATGTCTAAATCTGAATAATTAAGGATTTATTTTGACCAAATCAGTAATAATGAGAGCTATCTAGTGGAACCATCAGCCAAAATTGTTGGAGCTTCATTTTTTTCTTTTTTTAATTAATCATTGATCTTAACGAAATGTATCAGATAATGGTGAGTCAGACAACAATGTTAAAGGGTTGGGGTTTTTTTTTATTTAATATGGAAAATCAGTGATCATTTACTTTCTTGACATAACATGATTTATTTTCATGTTCTAGATTAATGAATGAATTAGTTCTTAATGGGACATCTACCATTAGCATCAGTGTTGACTTTATATTAATTCATGGAAATAGGGATGTAGGTAATAGAGGTAATAGATGTTCGTCTTGATAAATGCTTATTGTAGCAACCAACACAGTGTTTATTATTAACTCCGGTGTTACCAGGTTCAGGATTCCAATGGGCAAATAAGAAGCTGTCTTGCTTTGTCTTAAAAGGCTGATTCATATGTGAGACATATGAATGTCTGGAGAGAGAGAAATGAGGAGTACAGTGCAGTTAAGGTATTGCAGTAGTGTAACTGAAAGTGATCTACTGACCTGAGCTCACACTGCTATCATGAACAGATGGTGTTTGCATTTGATTGTTTTTTTGTTCTTTATCATACCTGGTTGTTTAATCTAACAATATTTTTCTTTGAAAACCAAGGCTGTATTTGCTTATGTGGGAAGAAACAAGAGCAGCAGAACAAAGCAGACAGCCTGGGCAAAAAAATCCTTTATTTGGATGTAAATTAAAACCAAAGCTTCAAAAACTGGTTTGAGTACATTAATTATTGGCAACAGTGACGTGTCTGTTCATGGGCTACACTATAGTTTTTTTTCTCATTAATTCCACCTTAAATCCCTCTAATCATCCTTTTGATTAATCTCTCATCCTTTAACTTCTAAACCTGCTCATAAGGTCCCAAGTTCACCAGTAACCAAATTAGTGCACACACTTAATATCAATTTTTATTCATCTCAGGTCAAAAAATTTAAGAAATTGTTTCAACTTCAGGAAATCAACTCAACACTGCAGCCCTTTTTCAGGATGTAGAAGTTTTTGGAGTAAGCAGGGTGTCAATGATCTTCACAACAGGGACCCGGTAAATCTCTCCAGGACAAACACAGATCACCTGTTAGAATCCAATAAAGCAGCGTGTACATCCTCTACCTGCTCCAGCACTGAACCACCATGTATTTATACCCACTGAGACATACACATCAGGTACAACAATGTTATATAATTAAAACATTGATGCAGGCTGCAACCATTGTCAGATGTCAAGTCCATGATTGTTGTTGCACTCGGGTTTATTTTGATGAAATATAAAATTAAATAAAAAATAAAAATGTTATCTACTTCTCCAAATTATAATCAACCAATTAATTATTTAAGATTTCCATATCTGCAGCCCAAATATCAAACCATATCTGACATCATTTTTTTTTAATCTTTCATGTGCCTCAGGTGATCAGACACATTTACTGCTAGAAACTCCTGGTTGGAGGCATTTTACAAAGTGACTCACCAAGTCTAAATAATTTCTCCAAGTTTAACTGTGCCGTAGCCCTACACATATATTTGTACAACAGAGCTATTTAGAAAGATCCTTTCTTGGTTCTGGTAATTTGGAAAAGGCTATCAATATTATCCCTGCTTAGTTTATCATCCTAACTTTCACTCCGGTATCGGTAGGCACAACGTACAAAGACTCTTGCTCACTCAAACAGACAAAGAACTCACCACACACCTATTGAATTGCTTGTTTTTTACTCATGTGCGTGTATTTTTAACTCCTCGTGAGACTGTTTGATGCCCGAGGTCCTCCAGATTCTTTTAGTTGCTCTAAAACTTACTGACGAGTTAGTTTTACAAATTCAGTGTTATTTAAATCTCTTTTTAAGACTTATTATCATATGGTTTTAAAGGATTGGTGGAATATTAAATAAACATCCATATTGGCTCAGACATATTCTCTTCGCATTTCTTATCCACCCAATATTTTATTTATTTATGTGAATTCATGAAAACGTCTGGTTTTTATTGTATTTCAGGGAAAATTAGGCAGGCATTGAGTACTACCGTACTTTGTTGCTTGTGACCATAAATCCCAATGGGGTTGTGAGCGGTTCTGTTATGCTCACTTATAGTCCAAGATAAAATAATAACCCCCAAAAATAGACACCGGAGCGGCATAGTCTTTAATCTGCCCGTATATTGCTGAAATGCTGCTTTTTGGGAGAATTCAAGAAAAACTGCCCAACTTACAGAATGCAACGTATGCGAAGTTGGCACTTGCTGTATGTGTTGGAGTCTCATAAAAGTGATGGAGACCTCAGAAAAAACATTAAAAAAACTAAGAAAACTAAAGATACTTTTTATTTGTTTAACTTGCATCTTTCATGCTACTGTGATCCCGGGTAAATTAATATGATGACACAACTATTTAGATTTTATTCAAAACACTTGTTATATCTTCATTAATTAATTAAAGGTATAGTAGAGGATTTTCTTCTTCTGGGTGGATCATCAAAATAACTGGTCCTCCCAATTGTCAATCATTCTGGTGATATATGACGTAAGCCCGTTGTACGTGCCCGTCCCTGCGCGCAGCTCACTCCAGACGGTCCTCATCAAGCCGGTGGCCGACCCGACGCATTATTCTCGGACATTTTTACACAGTTTCACCCCCTCTGGTGCAAATCTTCTTGTAAAGTGAGCTTATGTGAGCGATGCCGACTTATGACTTGTAAACAGAGCGTGCACGAGGAGAACTGGGCTCGTGGATGTCTCTCGCACGCGTTTTAGTAGGCGTCCGTCTCGGGAGCAGGTACAGCGTTGCGCATGCGCACTTTTTTCAAACGGTGGAGAGGGCGGTTCTTTCCTAAAATTCCTGAAAATCCTCCTGTATATATTATTCAATTTATTTCATCATGGACGTTTTCGTTGTAGCTGTGTTTATGTATGAGCCACGTGGTTTTTTTTTTCTTCTTTTAATCAGAACATGATCTCTTCCTTTACTGTTTTAAATTTTCATTTGAATGTTTGTTTTGATCTGTGTATTTTTTTCTTTCTTCCATTTCATTCTAAACAGTTGGGTTAACGTTGGTTGTGAGAATTGCAGCTTGAAATGCTATGTTTTTGCTTCTAAAGCCATCGATTTCAGGATCTTCATGGCTCCTTTGCAGGTTTATCAAACTCATATTTCACAACACAGTTTCATTCCTATGCAGCACAGCTCGTCTTACAGCCCGTCTCCAATCCATTTTGCGGTCTAATCCACACATACACGAAAGTCCATTGAGTTACAACTGGACAAGTTTCCTCCTACGCTCATGTTTAAAAATGTGATCTTACCCAATATAATTTGAGATCCATCACATTGCAGTGTTTAAGTCAAAAAACATTTCATTGAGCACAAGTATTGAGAAAGTATTGCAGAAATATGACCAAACTAATGGGTGTATGAAGGAAATTTACCCAAAGTAAAAAGCATTTTACATTAATGGAGGAAAATCAGCTCCTAACACAAAACGTTCCAGATAACATCTCTGGAATAGTTGAAATAATTCAGATGAAGACACAGCTTGGACTCGTATAAAAACATTTTTTGGGGCACTTTTATCAGCACAGTTATTCAATCTTTTGGATCATTGTTACGTTTCAGCTGATAGTGACAATCTTATTGGTGGGGTATCTGTTGCTCCTGTGCCAGATGTAGTACAAAACTCAAATATAAGAATATGTAAAACACAAGTTCATCTTTCCTTTATTTTGGACAAAAAAAATGTCTGTTATTTTATATGTTTTGACCTGCTGTATTTATGAGATAAAGAGATGCTGCATCTTAAGTTTTGAATGAGGCTTGTTATAATGTTACTGCTTTGTTCAGTGTGGCTGCGGTTGGTGGAAATGATCAATAAATAAACCTCAGATTACGAGTGAAAATGTCTCCCTTGTGAACTGTCCATAGATAATCAAGCAAGCCTGTATATTCAGGTGAGTCATGGTTTTGGTAAGAGCTCATACTGTTACAAAAATATCAATGTCTACAGGGGAACATTATTTCACTTTTAGTAATGCTGAAAAAGCCATTATATTAGTATCAGTAGATGAGCCATACATCATCAGCCCTTATTGCTTTACCGTCTTCTCTCTTTAAATGTTTTTTTAAACTGTGGAGCTGAATGTGTTAGTGTTGCCCACTGTTGTCACACTGACAATAATACATCAATTGTTTAGAGCACAATTTTTAATCAGGATGTCTAAAAAAAATTGTGCTGTATTAAAGATTTGGGAAAAATACGTACATTATCTAGAAACAGTAGATTTAAAACGGCACAAAACTAAACAGTAACAAACAGTATGCCCAGCTATAAAAGAAATGTAAATATATTTGTTGTATTCTTTAATACAATCGTTGTGTTTCTTTGGCCAGTACCTTATAACTTACAACTATCAATGAAAATGATAGTAAATAAGAAATTATAAAGGTAATTGTATTCAATTAATATTTTCATTCTGCCTTTCTTCACCAAAGCCATCAAAAAATGTTCAAAGTCATATATTTTCTCAAAACACTATAATATCGGAGAGCTTGCAATCTACTTTTTATTTGTAGGCTGTTTTCCTCAGAGGGACTGAAATTATCTGAAAATCCTTTGCTTAACAACCACGCATATTTGTTATTTTGTCTGATCACTGTTTTAACCTTTATCCAACTCCTAAAATCCTGAGCTATTTTATGTATGTACTCAACAAATGGCCTCTGGGTAACTTAATAGACGATTTGCCATTTAAAAGAATAGATGAATACTTTTGTAATGTCAAAGTCACAGCGTTCATTCTTTTAACAGAGGAAACGCATGAAAAGCCAGGGTCAAAACATGAAGCAAAGGCAGGGTGAGAGGGCAGGAACAAACAGCCGGAACAACAACAACACAGAGAAGTGAGATTGGGTCTATTTCTAACAGTAAACAAGGAATATACTATAACAATTAGTTCAGAGAGCTATCACACGTCTTCAGAGGGATTTGATAAGGAGCTGTACTGTGGACTGTTCTTGCTGTTGGCGGTCCACAATCTTAAAGGTCCCATATTGTACAGTTTTTCAACAATTTCCCATAGTTGTCAGAGGTCCAACAACAGTGAATTCATAGTGTATTGCCCTAAATCCAGCCTTGGTCCTGAATGTCAGCCAGTCTAGAACTTCCTCTAGTGACATCAACTTAGAACGGGCTGTTTCTGTGTTTGTACAATGGTCTGTGCCTGTACACTGTCCATTTCTTTTTTCCCATAGCATTTGCTTGAAAATTATTTTCTAGGGCCAAAATATTGCAAGTAGTAGAAGTATCAACTACCAGAGGGAGTGGTTATTTCCTCAGATGAAGTCACGAAGGGAAAATCTCTGCTTCACCTGTATGATCACACATATGCTCAAAGATGGAGCAAGCAAATGAGCAAGATTTGTGTTGGACCCCAACATAATAAGCTCCAAGCTTTTTTGGGTGTCTATTTTTTCATAATTTTGCAAAATTCATGGACAGGTCAAAATCATTGTTGTATTTGTGAAATTGTGGAAAATAAAGAAATGGAATGAAATAACAGACTTCCTTTCTGTGGCCTCATACGCATGCTATAGGGACTCATATTACTGTTAGAAAACCATTAGAAAGGGAATTTTGTACAATATTAGACATTTACACAGAAGTGACCGTACTTTTCCCAAAAAGAAAATTGGGTTGGCCTCACAACATGACAATGATCTTGATACTGAGATTTCTTTTAAATCGTCAAAGGATGTCACTTAAAGCCATTATACACACTTTCCTCATTGTGTGTCAGCACACTGCTTTGGGCTTGCATGTGGACCACAGATGTGCACACGGTTACATTTATATTACATTTCAAGGTTCATGTCAGTATGCGTTCCATAACGATCTTGAAAATATTTCCACTTGTCCTTTCTTAAAGTTTTTTGATATTTCACATTAGGAGTTCTGTACCTTTATATTCTTTTAAATTGTGATTGTACAGACAGGGATACCAGAGGATCTCGTCACACAAGTGCTCCTCAAAGTAAGTGTCCATTGTTGTTCATTTCTCTGGAGGATGCTTGGCGGTGCCTTCAGTACACGTAGTCACAAAAATCGGGCTGTACAGAGTCGACATCAATATGAATTGGCCTTTATATATGGGCAGTGTACATGCAGTCAGTTATATAACAAAATAATACTTCTCTATGAAGAAAGACACCAATTAATATAAGGTTGTTAAAGGTTACTATACACGCTTTGCTTTGCATACAATTACTGCTCATCAATAGTAAAACCCAGAAAATAATCATAAAAATAATGTCTCTTATTTATAGAATGTGAAACTACAACAACACAAAATGTTCTTTTTCAAGTGTTACAAGACAAATAGATTCCTGCTTCAACAAAATACCTCTCCCTGTTTTTCCATTGTAAACAATAAAACATTACCATTACAAAAATACTATTGAATAAAAAAATCCAATGCTAAACTTTTGTCTTCATCTTTTCAATCCTTCTTTCCTTCATCAGTCTTCTCTGCCCGGCCATGTATTTCTATAGAGTAAATTTTTCCCAGCAGAGTTGCTGAACAAATAAGGGTGACATTTTTTTTCCAAGACATTTTTTATTAATTGTAGAATCCGCTTCAGTGAACCAGCAGGAAGTTTCCTCCTCTCTTCATTCCACTCGTTCTCAAAACAATCTCAACATTTTCATTGTGAAAAGAGCAAGTGCAAAACGACAAACTGAACAATTCTCAGTCTGTCTGAGTAACATGAAATGCTTTTGAGCCATCCTAGAAAAAAAATTAAATAAAAAATATGGACCACTTCTGATGCACCTGTAGGCCACAAAACTCCTCATCAATGTTGTGCATTTCTTTGAATTTCTTGAGATTGGTATCCCGATCGAAACACTTGACACGCTCTCTCTGGCACTTGATGTGGCCCTCCTTATCATTCCAAACTGGTGGTTATCTTGGTTCAATGTTGTGAACTTCTTTAAGTGTGTCAACTACTTCTCCTCATACTGCAGACATGCACTGTCCAGGTCTCTCACAGAACTCGCCACAAAAATAAAATCAAGTCCATTTTTTTAGTGCTGGCAGTCGCCTGGCTTTATGGATTGTACTGCTCATACATTGATGGGGCAGTTTAATATTGTATACCACTAAATATATATCTCGGTGAGATATTGTTATATTGCTTCTGCTCCTCCATTAGGTGTGTTTTCAACTTCAACGGATTTTGTTTACACGCTATCGTTCTTCCAGTTGAAGTACAGGACGATGGCTGAAAATATTTTCACTGCTTCATGGTTCTTTCCTTCCATAAAAAAACACCACAGAACTGGGTTTCTTTGAGTTCTCCATGCTTGATTTCAACAGAGTGGGACGCTATAACACTATTGACAACGGCTTTGGTCTTATTGTAGGCGCTGTCAAACTTTTGGTGGTGTCGGAGTCTCGGAATGATATGAGTGAAATCAATGTACCTGAAGCTGTTATATTCTTTAACAGTATGGACATGCCTGAGCACGCCCTGGTGCATTTACATTATTCTATTTTCCTGGATCTCACACAAACCCATCCAGAACAACTCTGCCCTGAGCTGGCTTTATTTATGCTTTTCTGTGTCCAGTTGAGTTTTGAGGTATCAAGCATTTTAGTTCGAAAGCAACACATGCCAGCTTGGCACATGTTGCTGTCCTCCTCACATTCATCCTGACTGAGATGGTAAATTGGGATTTTTTTTTCCCCCCAAGTTCCTCTGAAAAGCAGCTCTTTGGCATTTTGTGTGTAAATTGGAGACAAAGTTGCCCTGGACCTCTAACGTCTGCTCCATTGGTTTGTGAGTGTAATAGACACGTTCACAAAGAAACCTCTTGGGGAGTCGGTGAGGTGCAACATGGTACCGTAGCATTCTGTACAATTCAGTAGATTTAAATTCACACCTGAAAGGCTCTTAAAAACTAATGGAAACTAGACATATTCATACATTTTTAAGAGCAAATCTGCATGCATAAATGTGTATGTGGGTTTGTGAAGGAGCTAAAAGAAAAAGCTTGTGCTCCAGGCTTAGGTCCTGCTTGCTTGACATCAATGCTTGGAGTCACTGGAAACACAGCATTTCAGAAATGCTCTGAATCTTTCTCCATTTAAACAGGAGAAACATTTTTGAATCACTGCTATTGCACTTGCGCATCACAGCCGTAGTAAATACTGTGAACCTTTCTTTGTTGTGATAGACTTTCCGACTGGAAAGAGAATCTGTTTTTGATCGCTGAAGCGAGGGACAAATCTGGATGTTTGGAAAGATGATGAGCGGGAGTTCACTGGACACTGTAAGTTATGGGTGTGAATAAAGGAACAAGGTGTTCAATTGTGAATTAGGACTCAGATGTTTATTCATCTGACACACTGACAATCAGCGTGTCAAGTAAGAATCCTTGGGTAGCATCTCAGTGTTTTACGGCTTTGGCTTGCTTTTTTTTTTGAGTTTCAGACGAACATGCAGGCTTTCACTGCTCAAGCTCACAACTGTAGCCTAAGAGGAAGAATCCAAATGAGTGGTTGCTACCTTAACTGCAGGAAGAAGTTGATGCCCCTTGCACAATTGCAATGTCACCAGTGGAAGGAATGGTTATCACTTATCTTTTATGCACTGGCTCTACAAGATTTTGCTCCAAATTAGTTCTCAGTATGTCCAGGAGCTGAAAAACTGCCTGAAGGGTTGAATAAAAAGGAGGTATGCCACTCTTAGTTTCCTTCAATTTCTTAATTTATTTAACATTGACTAGAGCATCAACAATGTTACTGTTAAAATGACATCTATCTGGTCCTGCACCCATTGATTTGTCTGTATCATCAAGCTTCCATTGTAGGGTGTCAAACTGAGATTTCACAGTGAAAGAAACTTTTTAAACTCTTCAGAGCTTCATCGTGGCCTTGCAGCACGGCTTGCTGCATGTTTTAAAGCCTTGTCTCACGTTCGCAAATGGTATTTTTTCTTTTAATTTAAATTCATGTCATCATTTTCAATGCTTTCACCTTGCTACGAGAACTTCTTGAGCAGTTCAGTGAGTAGAAACTGTACCATTTTCCTCTTAGGCTCATTTTTCTAAAAAGCAATTTTACACTATTTAATCAGAGATGTGTAAAATTGGTCTTTTCACCACTGGATTCCACTCATTGCTTTCAGGTAAAGACTAATTAACCTATAATCCATGACGGGCTGTATTTTATTGAGATGAAGTCGCAGACAATGATTTCCCTCATCTCTGCTAACCACCATTCTGGTTAAAGTCTCGTCTCACGGGAATCGCTGCTACAACAAATGATGAGAAACAGCCTAATATAGTAATAATTAGTATTTTGTAATTTCCTACTCTTCTGCATTAACAGATTATAACGTGATCTGATTTAAATGCTTAACCTAATAAATACATTTGTACTGAATCTCTTGATTATAGATGTCCATTTACATTGCTGATAGAAATATTGGGTGAACTTGATTAAGCTCATGACTCAAAAAGCAGCAAACTGGACACCTTTAAAAACACATGTATTTTCACTGTGATTCAAATATCATCATGTCTCTCAAAAACAAGATCTCTGAAAAAGTATGGTCAGGATTTATTGGACTCGTAAAGTTGAAAGAGTTTACAGAAAGACTGAAAGACTATGTTTACTCACCATTCTACAGTGAGACAAATTGTCTATAAATGGGGAGAGTTTAGTAATGTGGCTACTTAATTGTTGATCTTTTTGCCAGCCAAAGCCACACTGTAACTCACCCTAACAAGAAGCAACACATGTTTATTTCATGAGTGCAGTCGGCCATAACAGTAACAACAACAGATGTGTTTCATCAGCTATTTCAAATAAAAACCCACATTTCATGTATTATATATATTCTTATTTTAGGTTTTGTACTCAGTTTCTAGGTGAAAACAGAAAACACTTGTAGGCCAACTGTGTTGCCCACTGTAGTGACCCGTCCATTGGTGTGTGATGGTGCAGATAGGTTGGTCTGGTGACCCCCACACTCCTGGAACTCTTTAGGAAAAAAACACCCAAAAAGCTCACTCAAAGACGAGTTCAGTCTTTCATGCATACAGTCTCACTGTCATTGTCCACCACCTCCAATATCTTTGCAATAGTAACCTGGGCGTCACGCTTACCTGCCAGCTGGCTTCTCCGGTCTCACGGTGTCATTGCATGGTCATTGCACACCCAGGAATGAAGGTAGAAGGGTGTGTTTGTTGCTGAGGCACCTTAGACTTTTACTGTGGTTTAAATACAATTCACACTGTTAGTCCCAGGGCTGTGTCGCCTTACAGGCAGAACACACGCTGAGCGTGGAGACTTATTTTATCAACAGATGTGATGCAATTATGGGCCGGTACGGTTGATTGCGAACCATTTTCATGAGTCAGTGAGGTGAGAAAAGACGTCATCGACCAAAGAACCCCACTGCTGTAATGATTGATGTCGTCTGAACCAATCAACATCCAGAAAATGTAAATAGAAATAGTGTTCAAGGCAATTAAGAAGAAAAAGCGCTTCACTCAGATGTGTAATCTTGAAAAAAAAAAATTGAATGTAAAAGTGTTTCTGTGTTCACTTTCTAATTAATAACTTCCTTTATTTCCAGTAGCAGATGTTACCAGTCCTTCAATGTCCTGTTAAGACCAAGAATGCAGAGAAGCACATTGCAGGAGCATGTGCACCAGAAAATAAACCATTTTAATAACTCAGTCCCACTAACTGCAGGTGAACTTGATGAGTGATTCAGTCATTGCACGCTGCTGACAGCTCAGCGACAGGAAAAACAAGCTTGGGTGCATATTGTTAAGAGGGAACAGAAAAAAGAAGTTAGTTACTTTGTTGTCATGAAAAGTAGTTTAGGGGTGCTTTTGGTCTTTTGGTTGGGGAGTCCATTGGCAAGTGGCCCTGTTGAGGCTAAAAAGTTCACCCACACAAACATCGCAGAGATAAACGCAACAACCTAACACATGCTATTAAAAAAAATAAAAAAAGTAGAGCGCTCCAAAAATACAGCTTCATTAATATTTTTTGACATGAACACTTTCTAGTAAAAAGAAAAGGATTCAAGTTAAAATTCCTATGAAATACTGTGTCCACTTCTGTGGACACATTAACACTGCATTCCAAAAATTTATTTTAGTTGTGAATGTTGCTTTTAAAACAAACATTGTATTACATTTTGGTTGATATGGCACCTTTGTAGTATCTTTAGTATAAAAATCTACAACATGTGACTTTTGAGCTCATTATTGAATTTTGCGTGCAACAAGGGGATTGAGCATGATTGCCAAAAATTGAGACTCTAAAATAATATAACTGTGTGGTATTAGGTGGTAGACTTTGTCCATATTTTAAATGTGAATTGGATTACATTTCATAGCATATATCTTAGGTTTTTTTTGTATTAATATTTTTGAATTGTATTCAGTCACATTTCTACAAGCCAGATGAGGAAGTCTGGATGGAAATTGTTGGTTTGGTTCTGCCACAGCCAATTTTTTTTTTGTCCAACTCCATTTCTGGATTCGGGAAGATTTGTAGAAAAATAATGACAATTTTCTGTTGCCTCTCTGCTTGTCAGTGTACCAGTTGTCGTCTATTTCAACACTGCAGTCAGTGATAAAGCGTGACACTGTCCCAGCAGCAAAATAGTAGAGAGATGAAAAAGATACAGCTGTACAGAAAACCTCATTAACAAGAGGTATTTTGCTTGTGCAGAGAAATAAATCTTCACAAAAGATATTTTCTTGCGACAGAAAATTGAGTGAACTGACAAGGAATTAAATTAATAAGCTCTGTAAGTATAATATCTCTCAGAAATTAAACTAATGGCTCTTTATTGTGAGTTTTTCTTTGTAAAGTCATCCTGCCTGCTCATGGAAACTTAACGCCTGTGCATATATTTGTTTCTTCGACCGGGTCTGGTTAACGCTCCTCAGCTGTCCTCAGGATTTATACTGTTTGTTGCAACAAGACAAGGTATTTGATTTCACTTGGATTCTGTAAAAACTCATGTTGGGTATTTAGTAGAACTACATGACTTGCAAGTTCAAAATGCTCTAGCCTCTATTTCAGTCTAGATTTGACAAGCAAGTATATTATTTTTTTGCATTTTCATCCAGCAGGTTGTTCAAATGATCAGCAATAATCATAAATATCTAATTAAATCGCCCACTGTTGCGGCATAAAAGTGAATTATTGACACATGATAGTCAATCGCTCATTGTTTTTTCTTTCCCATGCGGAATACCTGGTCCAATCCAGTGATAATCCATCCAATTAGGACTGTTTGATGTGTTTGGATCCAAACCAGAAATGGACGGTGGTGATTTAAAGTGTTTTAGGATGAAATCTGATGACTCACGTGAAAACAATGAATTGCGGACATTATAGCTGCAGCGATAAACGGTGCAGATGGGAAATACATTACATTGTGCCCATGTATATCCAATGGAAACATAAAAAGAACAATTGAGTGCCCTTCATAGCAATAGACAGTTTACAATGGCCCGAGGAGAAGATGCCACAACAGGGGAGAGGAGGCACGAGTGTTTTGATTAGTAATGCTAATTATCTTCAGACCGTTAGCAAAGAAGAGAGAGCATTAAATTAAATGGCCTGCTCCAAATTCCCTTTGTTTTAGCAACGTAAATGGCCAGACGACAAATCAGATCTTCATCTCTTTCTCATTCTCTCTCCCACTGACTCCCCCTTATTTCTCTCCCTTTCAGGAGAACAAAATGAGTCAAGATCTTGTTCATTACAATTAAATCAGACAACATTAAATTGTTCTCCTATTAAATCAGCTCTTTGTCAGATAAGATCTCTTCAGTACTCGGCACCAAAAAAGACAACCGGGTTCACGCACACATGCACATGTGCAGGTCTCCGATGAATGGACTCCAGCTCTGCTTCCACACTTAGATGATAATTATAGTATATATTGTCACAGTGGATGCATCCTGACAAAACACAAACACAGCATATGCAGATTGGCCAGTTTAACAGGCTGAGGATAAATCAACATTTAGTGTGCACCGACGCTAGGGAAATATTTATCCTGGAGGACAAATGATGTGTGTGACAAAGGAGCCATATTGGGAGAAGTAAATAAGGCAGATTAACCGTTCTGGTGTTGTGGTGATGTTGTGTTCCCAGATATGTTCTAGTAGGACAGATGGAGGCAGTGAGACATGCAACCCTCATTGTTATCACAGACTGGGCAAAGCCGCATTAGAATTAATCAAACGAAAATAAACTCGGCATGAGGAGTGCTTGATTACTTATCATGCGAGGACCTGAAATGAGAATTTAACTGGGTCTTGATTGAAACTGGACCAGGGAGGATGATCAGGCGCTTCAAAACCCCTTTTCTCACTGGGCTGCAAATAGTTGGACACACAAAGATGCAGGACAATGTGCGGAAACAATTTTCCCTTGGAATCACACTGAATTGGTACTTTCCTTATATTGCATTCATATCACATGATGGTTGTTCTGTCGTGCAACAGTTGTGCGACAGCCATGCAAGACAACTCGTGAATACTTGACCAAGTTCACCTTCCCAGTCCTGCAATCAATTATTATCAGACTTTTAAATGTGCAGAAACTAAATGAAAACCTCGGTGACGACTTACAAAAGCTTTGTGGCCTTGTGACTCACAGAAAGAAGTTGCAAACAGCTGCGAACATCGTAAGATATTTTCAGAACTCTTTCTCTAGTTCCGTTTGGTAACTTATCGCAGCCTGGTGGGATCGAGGCCAAAGTGACCGCAGCCTTTGACATCAGCAAAGTATTTCTTAAGTTTACTTTTCTTTCTTTTTTCTCCATTGTACCATTAAAATGTGCAGTGGCTGTTCTCTCTGTGTCACCAGTCTCTCATACAGGTGTTTTGAAGTTCACTTTAACTCACACAATCGCGCACTGTCGCCAAAGCGGACTGAGTTTCTTTCCCTCTTTTTCTTTCACACAACACTGTCTGATATTGATGTCAACCCATTGGTGAGGTCTAGGCGGTCGAATGAAAGGTCAAAAAAACAGACTCTATATTCCTTTTCAGTAGCAACCAAAGCCACCCACATGTAATACTGCTTGCTGCATTATCAATCCTGATGAAAAGACACGAGGCAATCTTTCATCTAACCTGAAAAATGTCAGCTGTTTCACTTGGTTCTCGCCTGTGGTGGAAGCAGCACTTCTGTTGTTTCTGCAAAACCGAAAGGTGCACTGGTTGTCCCCTTGATGGATTGTCAAAAATCATAGTGTTTAAATTGATTTTTTTTTTTTTTTCAAATAACCTGTGCTTGTGTGACTTTGATTGGCTTGCATTGATTAGAATGTGAGAAAACCTGATTAAAACATCATGCTCCTTCTCAGCGAAGATCGTATATTTCCCACAAGAAATAATGCAGAGGCAATCTTTCAAATTCTAACAGCATTTACCTCCTGGCAAAGATCAGCTCGAGACACTAAGACACAGATCAGTGAAGGAGTCTCTGGGGAGAAGTCAGCCTTCATCTCACTCTCAATAATAATAACACATG
The DNA here is from genome assembly GCF_963422515.1 of Blennius ocellaris. Taxonomy (NCBI): domain Eukaryota; kingdom Metazoa; phylum Chordata; class Actinopteri; order Blenniiformes; family Blenniidae; genus Blennius; species Blennius ocellaris. Next base: position 15,205,393 of record NC_137658.1, on the reverse strand, counting down.
CATGCTTACAAAGTCAAGTACTCTGACACTTTCTTTTTTTCCCTTTTTTTTTTGTATTTGCTTGTTATCTATCGAGTTATCTATTTCTCTATCTGCTATGCTACCTTACCATTGACTGAATGCATTTCCTATCCCCATCACCCTATGTTTATCCTTAACTTAACCCTCTCCTTACCGTGACCTTAGGAGGGAAAAGGCAATTATTTAGCTCTTTCTCAAAGTACTGTCATATTCACCCATACACACCCCACAGGGTAGGTGGTGTCCTATTTCACTTTCATAATCACTGAAAATGCCTATTAACGTTATTGTGTGAAATAAGGAGGTTTTTTTATCAATCCTGGGGCTTCTTGGAGGAAATAGTTTGGATTTCTGCTTAACTAAGTGGTGCGAGTAGTCACAGTAGTTGGAGTAGTCAGGAGCAGTGAATCAACAGTCATTTGTGCAAGTATGGAGGGAGAGGCAAAGAGACAAATGCATTGAGAAAGAAAAGTAATTTATATTAAATGCATGATATTTGAAAAACCACGCACACACACACAGTACAATATAATTTATGTGGAGGTACTAAGAAATGTTACCATTACAATCCAATCATTATTACCATAAAAACAATCTCTGTGTATATTCACACACCAGAGGGACCCATCTAATTGAATCTATTTCCTTTGCAGATGATGGATTCACCTTCTGTCATGGTGGATGTTGTCTGATTTCCATGCTGTGGAAATATGGTTTTATTTCCTGGCTTATCTCGGCTGCCTCTACCTCATCTGCTCTCGATTCTCTCAGCACCCCTTCACCCCCCTTCTGCCCCCCCCCCCCCCCCCCCCCCCCCCCTCTCTCTCTCCCTTTCTGACTATCTCACTAACATTACCACTAGCAGCAGAGAAATGATGGTAATTGGCCATTTTGGGCTTGGACAGCTGCTAACATGAAAGCAAAAGTGGCTTCAGCTTGGAGTGCTGGGCTCTAACCTCTTCAACAGTTCCCCCCCTAATAACCACAATACCTCTTTTCGCTTGCATACTCTGCAGACTATTCTCAGTAAGCCTGCATAAAAATACAAGAACGCAGCCAGGTAAAATGGATAGACATGCTCAAGACACATAAACACACATGAGCAGCGTGTGTCTCCTGAGTGATGCAGACTGAGAGCTGAAACAGACTTATGTCTCGGATATACAGATTAAACAGCCTCTTATCTGGCCTTGTGAAGCCTTTAAGCAAGGACAATGTGCTCCACTGAATTAAAAATGAGAAAGTTCCTCTTGACTTGTAGTTTTTAATTTAAACCGACCCATTACCTTACTTGTATCAATTAAACATTGCTGGAATCTATGGAATTGGCCAGCAAAAGCCGGAGTTCGTGCTTCTCTTGGCCGGGCCTCTTTGCAAATGTGTAAAGCAAATGAAATCATCTGGCTGTGTTACAGTGGAAAATCATGGAATCGAATAGAGGGATCCCACTATTCTGCAGAACATCCCTAGACTCGGTACCTTGTAACAGAGATCCAATCGATGCCTGTAGCTTTAATCACATCTAACTTTAATGCTGGCCACATCTCCGAGGTCTAATTCTTTACTTTCACACCAAATTACAGCTTAGCTTCAGGCACATTTTCTCAAAAAAATGTTTTATCTGTGGTCACAGATTCAGCAGTATGACCATGATCCATTGATTGACACACGGCTAAAGGCTGTATCCAAATAAAGAGTATTCCTGCTTTCATTCATGCTACCAGGAATCTGGGCTTCTTTTTTTTTTTGTAGAATTGCTGCCCATGTACCTGCACCTTCATTATGGCGAGAGAGGAGCCTTCAGCCTTCAGGCACCTCTTTCTTTTTAATGGAAGACCAAAATTCGGCAGCAGACCTGTGCCGAGCACAATCACCCTTAATCAGATTTAGTAGCAGTTGCTTATTGAACCCCACCACCCCCCAGCCCCCACCCCCTCACAGTAGCCAATAATGTGATGAGAGAGTGAACTAAACCTGGGAATACTGGTAGTAGTTAATTAAAATCCTCATAGCAAATTTGGCCAATTTCATTTCATCATTCTGGATCAATTCTTCCAGTTTCACTGTATCAGTTTGATTCCCCAGAAAACTGGATTTGCCTGTGTGGTAATACTCCTGAAATAGACAATATTCTCAAATGCATGGTATATCTGATTTTTAATAATAACGGATTGTCTTGTAATCGTCGTTCCAAGTGGCAAGAAGCAGCCTCATCCTGTAACAGAGCCAGAGTGCCATCATGTGGAGGAGGCTAACAACTGCAGTGAGGTACAATATTTGCATCAGTCAGGTTGCAAACAAGACTGAAAGTACGAAGACAGCATGGTTTGATGATATAAACTCTTTTCCACTAAAATTCTGTTTTGTATTTAACCATAAGTATCAATCTTAATGTATAAATCTAAACGTTTATCCACTGTGTCATGGCAGCAGTTTCTCCTTGCTCCTCTAGATGTCTCTCTTCACCAGTGTTTTTTCCTGATTTATGACTAGAGGCAAATATTCCAGCCTATTAAAATGAGGGTATAGGTCTCCAGGAGTGGGGAAGCAGAATTGATTGTTCGGATAGTACAAGAAGAGGGGGCGAGACTTGAACAAAAAACCTTTTCCTGACTCCATGCAGCTGCCTGGCCACTGGAACCTGCAGCAGCGTGCCGCATTATGTCACTGTAGTGATTAGAAATGTTCTGTACTTAACCCTCATCCTGCTGTGCAGTCTTACATTGTTATTTCACAGTGAGTGCTTGGACCAAATTGTGACCTCAGCTATTAAATTACTATTGCCCAGAACTGCACATTTCCTACACGTGTTCCTCTTTCCTTTCTTGTTTGTTTTATTCACATGACACTTAAAAAAAAAAATATATATCTTTTTAGGTTTGTTTCTTTCTCTAAATATATATTCTGTGCAGCAGGCACAGTCACAGTGTATCTTCATTCATATGTGTAATATGTATATCCCAATATATTATTGTTTATTGTTACTATATTGTCCTTATCCTTCCTAATGGGTGAGGGTAATGCTTTTGACTTGGTGCATATATACATATATAAGTTTCTATTGGTTATTTTTAAACAGGTAGAAAAAAAACTAATGAAGCTATTTTGACTGAATAAGCACATTAGCATTTTTATTGACCAGATGTGTCCATCATTGAATAGAAAATTAAAGTTATTCCACATAGATGCCTGTGATAATTTTCATACATGCATGATCACAACACAATTCTCTCCTCATTACAATCATATATTTTCTCTCTGAGGGATCTGATATCCATTGTTAAGACCAACATTCTGGTTCTTTGAAAGCTTTGAAAGGGTTTTTGTTGTTGTGTTGAAGTTACATTTAGGTAAGGATTACAGATTAGAGCAAGGGTGGTGAAATAATTATTTTTCTCTCCTCGTTGAGCATATGTGATGCTGTACATATCGTAGATATTCTCATATATCCTCCATTTCTACAGGTTCAGCAACCATAGGGCGATGGAGTCAGTCTATCGTTGAATGTAGTTAAACTTACCGGACCATTTCAGGTGAGACACAGACAGATGACACCGACGCCTTCATTCACACTTTGGAGTTATTTAGAGTCACCTAGTGACATAATATTGATGTATTTGGTCTCTGGGAACAAAATTAGTATTCTGGGTAAAAAAAAAATTAAAAAAACATGCAAACCTCACATAAAAATTCCCCTAAGTATGGATTCAAGCCTGGGATTTTTTTCCCCACTGTGATCAACACAACATTGCCTTATTAGAGGAGAAATAATTAATTATTCTTACAAAACTCTCAATTTATGTTTAGAGTTAAATGATTAGGACCTCACTTTTTTTTCTGTATATCAGTCATGTGGCTTCACTCTTGTGCCCTTATGTTTAATGTTCACTTCTTAACTCAGTGTATTTGATGGAAGTATCTAAAATTATGAATAAATCGATGAAACGCCTCTGATACATTTTTGTGTCCAATATTCCAGGCGTCTCGTATTTCATTACAAAATACAAAGGTCTGAGTGAGCCTGCAATTGACTGACACACAAATGGCCACTTATGAAGCAAATTTTACAGCTGTACATGTTCATCTAAACATACAAATGTTAGTTACTGCTCACAAATGGGATATACTTCAGTGTTTTTCCCCAATAACACTTGTACACAGGGGCTCAAACTGCCAACCCAACGATGGAGAGATGGTCCACTCTCTCACTTGAGCTCCAGTGGTAGAATGTTGAATCAAAATTATATCTTGTCATCTTTTTGTAATGACACATACAGCAATAATGTTTTATGTTTGTAAGAAAAATAACTCACTTGTGAAAATGATGAGTTTTTACAATGTATTCATGCCCTCTTGGTCACGAAGTAAAATATGGGAGGAGAGAGACACTCGCCCTTTGGCTCCATCTGAAACCTCTGCAGAGGACACAAACAGAGGGATGGAGTGTGCTGATAACTGATAGGACCAATAATATGGCTTGTGCTCTATCCCCAATAAACCCGGTGCCGGATAGAACTTTATTTCCACAGCTAAACCAGCACAGACGTTGACCAGAGACAATGACATGGTCAGAGGTCGACGTTCATCAAGGAGATAAAACAGACAAGTCTAAGAGAACTCGAATCAGTGCAAGGAATGCCACTTTACTATCAATCACACCATTAATTGTGCACTATCTCCTCTTAGATCTCAGCCTTTTACTCACAACACGGAGTGATCTGCAGAGTTTTATCTCTTTTTGTTCTTCACAGTTAAATAGCCCTCTTCTTACTGACCGTAATCCCACCTTTTATCACTCGGGCTCCTGAGTTTTCTTAATCAGCTGGTTTTTCCCCTCTTCTAAAAAAAATGAAAGTGCCCATATGAACAGAAAGGGTGTATTCAGGTGCTTTTCAGTCAGTGCTGCTATGCTCAGCCCAGGGCCTGAAGTTTTGGAACCATATAAAAACTCACTATGACAGAAAACTGGAGAACATTTCTGTTTATACATTTGTGATTTTTTTTACAACAAAATGAAAGAGAGTGGTGAATCAACTGTTAACAAAGAAGAATTTTCTCTTTTTTTAATGTATTAAAACTTCTCTAAAGATAGTCCTTCCAAATACTGCTTCTGATTTGAATTCCTAAAAAATCTGCTGTTTCCTCCCTTGCTCTAAAACAGGAAGTAGAACTGTGGTCGTCTTCCGCTCGTCTTGTTTATTGGAACGCGCCTTCCTGTTTTCAGATTCATCCCGATAATGGCCAAAAGTCCCCAGCTGAAAGCCACACACACACACACACACACGCACCGCCTGTCCGACCCCTCTCGTTCCTCCTTTCCCTTCATGTTTCTGTCTCCCTCTATCTCTCCCTGTCCCTGTCGCTCAGATGACTCCCAGATAAGTCGTTTTGCTTCCATATTGCCCGCGACGCTCACAGCATTGCGCCGCACATTCCAGTTGTCCATGTGTGTGCCAGGTGAGCTTGCATGTGTGGAAAAGGGCTGAAACTGATTGCAGTAGGGCTCCAAGTGTCAAATGTCAAAGTGTGAACTGGTAGGCTATAGGCGTGAGTTCAGATGTGTGTGTGTGTGTGTGTGTGTGTGTGTGTGTGTGTGTGTGTGTGTGTGTGTGTGTGTGTGTGTGTGTGTGTGTGTGTGTGTGTGTGTGTGTGTGTGTGTGTGTGTGTGTGTGTGTGTGTGTGTGTGTGTGTGTTGCAGGGATAGTGCCATGTGCACCCAAGGCAGAGGAAGTATGCAGGTCAGTGCAGAGGGAATGCCAGGAATGTGGGTGTAATTCAAACTCCAGTCTGCTAACTGAGCCAAGCACCACCTGAATTTTTTTATTTTTTTTAAAGTGGGCAAAAATGCTCATCTGAATGTGTGCCAGCGCACTGGGATGCTTCGACAGGAAGCCACTATGTATACATGCCCACATCAGTCCCCCCCTAGTCCTCTTTAAACCTCCCATTCCTCCCCTTCCCAGGACTTTACAGAGCCAAATGGTGGCTCAGCCGCACTGTTCCCAAACACCTGCACTGAAAACAACATCTAAACTGACCTCCCAGCTGTTCTCACACGAGTTACACCTCCTAAATCCGTGTTCCCAGGCTTTAGTAAGCCTTTCATTTGATATCACAACATATCTGCCCATCACCTCCCTCTTTCCCTCTCTCCCCCACCCTCCCTTTTCTCCCTGTCTGGCTGCCTTTTTCACGGCAGCCTGTTTTCACTCAGCAGCCTTGACAAAGACTGGCGAAATAATTATGGCTGGGCCTAAAAAAAAAAAAAATTAGGCGAGTGTTTGTCTCCTGTAATCTCGGCTGAGCGCTTATGAGCGTGGACCGTGTCATAGGAAGAGGAGGAAGGGGCTGATTGTTCTGTAAACGAGAAACCAATGACATCATTTCAAAGAGCTCTGTTCGGAGCGATCAACACTCGTGTCGTAAATAGGTAACAAAGCCAAGTGGAAGGAATTAGCATGCGGGGCTCGCCAAATGTCAACAAAACTTATCATTTCAGACACAAACCCATCTTGCCGAGAGTCTATAAATCTCTCATTTGCTTTCAATCCCTCATACAAATTGCTCTTCTTTCAGTGGCTTTTCACTAAAGATAACAGGCTTGTCTCAAAAGGTGAAGCATTTGGCCTGTTCGAGCCAGGATGTCTTTTGTGACAGCCCGGGGACGGCAGGAAGACTGCTTGGGGTTCAGAGGAAGTTGGCGAGTAAAGGAAGGGAGGGAAGAAGTGAGGGAATGGAAGCAAAGCACACTGACAAACATCCAAAGTATGATGAGAAAACATCAAGAAATGACACAACATCAAAGTCTAAAAAAAAAAAAAAAAAAAGACAGCTGTACTATTCTTGCATGTCAATGAAAGAGGAGCCTGTTAGCCCTGCACATGGAGCTGTGTGCTAAAGATGTTCCTCACAGGAGAGGTCAATTGAAGATGAGTCTGGCGTAACACGGAGTGACAGTCGCGGATGAGTTATCGGGGAAGTGTAGCATGTAAATCACCATCTTGCCGCTACTACCGCCACTACCACTATACCCTCAAGTGCTTAGAGCAGCTCCAGGGAGAAGGCCAGGCGGCAGGGAGTACGGTTCCACGGGCAAGTAAGGGAAGCATGGACACACAGAGATATTTACATACAGTCAGACAGACTTCCTGGCATTGTCAGCCTGAGAGCGTTGATGTCAGATCCACTCCTTCCTGTGCAGAAGGGGAGAACGCCATGCGATGACAATGGGCCCAAAACAGGACAAAGAGGAAACGTTTAAATTTAGGCCCCCTTCTTCCACCATCTCCTCTTTCACGGCTATGGAGCTCTGGAGCTGTTTAGTTTTGTGAATTCCTTCAGTTTTTCCCCCCCTCTGAGCTCCCTCTCCCTATTGTGTCATTTCAATAGAAGGATTTTCACATTCAGTGCAAATCCCAAAGGAGGATCAGCTAGTGAGACCAGAGTTCAGTCAATCACTTGTTTTCTCTGATGTTTCTTTAGAAATTATGAGTGCTTTTTTTTTTTTTAGCAATCCATCCAACTAGTGCAAAATGGAAATAAACAAGGGATAGGCACATATGCTTCAACAGCTTTAAATAATCAATGAGGAATATGTTAAAGTGAGACATCAAATTATAATCACACAGTTAATGTGATCTAATAATGTTGGCTATGTAAGCTAATCTAATATTTAAAATGAAATTAGCTGTACATATCTGGCAATTATTATTTAGCAAAATAAAATATTTGTCTTTACTCGGCTTCTCATTCCTATTTAAACATTACCTGAGCTTCTATGCTGCTATGTAATCAGATAGATCATAAAGAGTGACTCACTTCAACGTGTACACATACCAAACACCATCATACATTATTTAAAACCTGACAGGAAGTACAGTTCTAGACAAGATGGTTTCCTTTGAGTAAATATTTGTATCGCTGTAAAAGAATGAAATCTATAGTACAGTATTTGATCACTGGCAGTTCCAAAACAAATAAACTAAGTGCAATTAAATTAATTTCAAGAAAGTTTATTTGAGTGCTTCATCAAGTTCAGCCCTGCCCCTCACCGCCATGAAAGAAACAACAACTCCGAGCACCGCCCCTGCACTTAAATGAATTAAAAATAATTACTGTGATGTTTTAATGTTTTGCCTTTTTTTTGTACGCGTGTGGTTGTGCGTGGGGAGTGGCATCCGTGTGAACGTGTGCGGTTGAGTGTGTGTATAAGCTTGTTTGTGTACGTAGGTACGTGCGTGTCTTTGCGCGTCTGTGCGCGCAAGTGTGCGCGCCTGTGGGAGCTTTATCACAAATCACAGCGTCTGCGTCTGCAGAAGCTGGCGGGGCAAGAGTTCACCGGGCTGTCCTTCTCCTTCTCCTCCTCCTCCTCCTCCTCCTCCTCCTCCTCCTCCTGCTACGAGCAAGGGACTCTTCTCCAACTCCGCCGATATAGTTGTGCACTTTTCGGGGCAAACTTTAAACACATGTGAGCGTCAGAAAGAAGAAGGGAAAAAGGGAGTCGCTGGATGTTTCACCGCCCTCTCTCTCTCTCTCTCTCTCTCTCTCTCTCTCTCTCTCTCTCTCTCTCTCTCTCCCTCTCTCTCGCTCAGGGACAGAAGTTGAGTTTAGGGAAGAAGCGCAGCGGAGAAGTTCAGCCGGTGTTTTCCTTCTTTAACAACGGGTAAGTTTCCACTTTTAAAAGGTACTTTAAATCTTACAGGATAAAGGCTGTTTAATTCCCTCGGTTAACATCTGTCCGGTCATTCATTTTCACCCGCAACACCGAACTTGGATGAGTTGTTTATGCTTAGAAGTTTAAACTAACTCGTTAAAAAAAAACTTTTTTCTTTCATTTGTATATATTCTTTTTTCATTGGCACTTCATGTTTTAATGACAAGACTGTCAGACGCATAAAAGTTAAATCACTTTAAACAGGAACCGAGCGCTTTACATTACGATCTCTTAACTATAAATGAACTTTAAAAAAGCAGTGATATCAGACTGTGTATATTAGTGGTTGTCAGTCCTTTACGCGTGTAAAGCAGACTGTATTACAAACTGAGCAGGTATCCGTCCATCTTTTATATCGTTGTATCCAGTTCAGGGTCGCTTCAGGGTGAGAAACGACCCCAGCTGACTCTGCGTCAAGGCAGGTTACTGGCTGAACATGTCCTCAGTCTATCACCGGACACACACACACACACACACACACACACACATGGAGAACATGTAAACTTCACACACTTCAAGCAAAAGCCAGACTTGAACCAGGGGGACTTCACACTGTTAGGCAAGTGCTAACCACTTCACCTCCGTCTATGTATTCAATAAACTTTATTAGAACATTACATTTTAAAACAAGGCCACACAGTGCTGTACTGGTTAGCTGCCCCATTGTTTGCATGTCCCCTCTATTGTTGGTGGGTTTTCTCCCGGGACTCTGGTTTCTTCTCTCACTCTAAAAACATCGATTTGACTGGATTGAATTGAATAATGCAATATTGAAGACTGACAATTTCAATAATTATACAGAGCTTACTCTGGCAACAAATTAATAGATACATTTGTCAAAAATGGCATCAGCAAATTATATTGATAGTTTTAGAGCAATACATTTTATATTTGCATACTTGTATGAACAAGAATATGGTTTGTCTCTTAACCTGACATTCTTGCATTTGAAAGCTTGAGGAGCCACTTTTCTTCCATCCTTATCGACAAGTGGCTTATAAATTAAATTGCGGCTTTCTGTTAAAAGGCTGCCCTAATTGAAACACATCTGCCATTATGATCTCATGTAACAACAAAGATGTTTGCTGGGGGCCCCAATTATACAAGATGCTTCCATACATTAAAGGGATTACAGAAGAGGGAATGAGGCGGGGGAAATTAGCATGTGGTAAGGGCAGCGCTGTCTGAGCATCCTCTTCCTCAGAAGGAGCTTATCTGAGCTGGGATGATGTCACAGCTGGAGCAGGCCTGAAATAACCAGGCATCTCTGTAGTGAGTGTTTCTATGACAACGCAGCCTCCCAGCATAAATGGCGGATGGGGACTGTGTCTCAAATAATTACTTTGGATGATATGGGGCAAATTTGGGGAGGGCAGGTGGAGGGCGGTGCATGTTGATTCGGTTTACAGAACTCCTCATCTGAGTATCACAGGTCACAGAGACCCCTCATGCACTTGTTTTAGTGTTTAATTAGTATTTTGTATATGCTGATCTTGCTTTTGACCCGTGGTGTAGGAAAATATGGTTTAGAATGCATTTTGCATTTAGGGCAGACATCTACGGTTATTTTCAGAAAGTTATGACATATTATTTTTCAATTTGTAATGACAGTGGGTTTAATGTCAAACTCCTGAGTAAATATACTGCTTTGTTCCTGCAGGTGTTTGAGAAAGAGAGAGGCCTGAAGAATGATGTCCATTGGATGTGATAGCTGACACTGTAGAATGAGAGAGGATGGAGCAGACAGACAACCCTGCCCCTGAGATCAACAACCCTAATGGGTTTGTCAACCGAGTGTTTAATGTTTCTCTGGATGTGGAGAATGAAACCGGCAGTGTTTATATTCAGGAGACTGGGCCAGGGCCTGCAGAGGGGCAGGGAGAGATCCACGCTGCCTCTTGTCAGACCCCTGTCAAGGACAGACAGGAGGTCAACCGGAGGCCCCGTGCCACGGGGGGCATATGGAAGATCTTGAATCGAAAGAGAGCTGTCTCCGAGCTGGAGAGGCGGCCACACTCCATGATCTTGCCTGGAGAGGCTTCCATCCCTAAACTCTCCTTTGCTGACAAAGTTCGCTCTTTCAAAAAGCTTAAATCCCCCGCTGTGTTTCGAGGGAAGACGGGAAAGTTGTCCAATGCCAAGTTCAGCAGCTCCTTCGTAGACGAGGAGTCTTTTTGCCGTGAGATTGGCACTCCTCAGCAGTCCAGCAGGGGCACGCTTAAACACCGTGGCAAGCGGCATTCATATGCTGGCTATACAGCGGAGTTCGACTGCTCATTTGAAGACATTGACCTCGCCGCTCCTATGGACAGCCATCAGTCTACTGTAATAGGAGAGGCCATGACTCAGAATGGCTTTAAACTATCTGAAAGAGTTTCCTATTCTAAAAAAAGCCACAACAATTTATCCAACTGCCAAAAAACTGCTGCTTGTTGTGAGGAGCCCAGCGTGAAGGGCAGTCCAAGAACCCACCACAGTGGAGGAAGGAGACACAAAGATGTGTGGAGTTACCTGAGGAGGATTTCCCTTTTGGGGAAGAACAACCCTGTCTACTCTGAGAGGAGCTTTGAATCTGAGCTTCCCTCACTGGACAAGACAATGGACTCTGACTATGGCTCTGTAGACTTTGAAAGCGTCAGAGACTTTCAGCCTCCGCCCCCGAAACAATCGGATGCCAAGGGACACTTTGGTGGCTTGTTCAAATTTTTCAACAGCGTGGCAGAGACGGCGAGAAAATGGCGCACAACGTCCCGCTCCTTCTCTCCTCCGGAGGGAGAGAGGTCGCCTGTGAACTCTCCGCGGGAGCTGCAGTGCGCAGCAGACAGTGTTCACAGCGTGTCTCTGACGCTCCACAATGAAGGACTCCCACAATCCCAGCCTGACCCGTCGTCACCACTGACCGATAACTCCCCACACGCCGGTGGAGCTGACAGCGAGGCTCCAGCACCTGTGACAGGTGGACGGTCCCCCAAGGTGGTGCTGAGAGGCTTCAGGGCATGCCCGGGATATCCAGCTGTCAATGGGCTTCAGGGTTTTGAGGTTACAGAAAAAACTGTGGATGGAGAGGCAAACCACAAATCCACAGCCATTGTGGAAAACCACTTCTCTCATCCAAACACAGGAGCTAAAACAGAAGCAGAAGTTGAAAGAGGTCAATTGAACGGCCTCTGTCAAGAGGAAAAGGTAGAGGGGCAGACAGGAAACGAGCAGGATTCCAGGGATGCTCCTCTTGACTCCCACCGTTTACAGGAAGCGAATGACCAATCACAACAAGGTGATAAAGAGAGCATGACCAATAGTGTGCCTGCATCAGATTCCACAGAAGAAATATTCAAGGTACGTGAGTTCAAACAGAGTGAGCTGCATTAATTACCAGTCACTGAAATGTAATAAATGCATTCACTTAAGAAGTCAGTCATTTGTGTTGCTAAAACTACTGTTATGTGTGTTTCTTTCCTCGAGAATAGCATTTTCATGTATAATATGCCACATTTATGACATAATCACATTCCATTGCAGGCTTTTTCCACATCATTAACATTGCCAGGAGCATGCATCATGTAATTACTGCATAAATGCTCAAAATATCATTTATGTAACTGCTTTAACTGTGGTCATTCTTTTGCTTTTTTAAAAATCATCAACAAGCGCTCAGTTGCTATTGCTAAACTCATGAGTCGAAGGTGTTGGAACATGAATTGTCAGGGTGAAACAACAACAGTACAAGGCGGCAGGCTGTCAGGACAATGGTTTATTCATCTGCTCTGTCGTTGTCCTTTTGCTCCATCTGTTGGAGAGAGGGGGAAATAATGATCACAAAGGTACATGCCGCCATACTGTGAGGAGTTTGTCCTTTCCCCGGTTTAGCCACCCACATGTTAGCCTGCAAGGAAACCCTACGTGTCCCACAGAGTGTGTGGCTGCATCAACCCCACAGTTCTGTGACGTCTGTGTTTCATGACAGCACCCTTCCCTTCTCACTCCGTTGGAGGAATTAGTCATCCCCCTTCTAGTCACACCAATGAGTCAGGACATGTTAGCCCCGACTCCTCCTGACAAAATGAGATATGACATCTCAACACTCAGCACACTTTCACGGGGGTTTATTATGCAAAGGCAAGGGCTTTTGCAGAATGGGTACGCAAGAAGGGTGCTAATGTTCAGTCCCACAACAATTTGGTAGGGTTGTCTCTTGTCTTACGTGTGTTTTTGGATGCCGGTAAAAGACATGTAAATTAGGGAGTCTCAGGGCATCACGCCTGGCTTACTTAAAAGCGAATAAAAACATTAGAGCACAGTATGTGTAAGACAGGGAAAAGCGTTTGAAAACAAGCAGTGTTGTCTGCTTTAAAATGTTGCAAGAAATCCCCAACTTCTTTCAACTGTCAATGTCTACAATGGATCCTCTGTCCTGTATCCGTCATCAAGTTGTTTACGTGTACATATTGGAGCCAGGGCTGTAAAAGGGTGCTCTGGTGAGCACTGTCGTCTCACAGTAGGTTCCTGGATCAGTCCTGCTAACTGACAAGACTTTTCTGTGTCCAGTTTGCATATTCTCCTGGTGCCTGTGTGGATTTTTTTTTATCCTGCTTTCTCCCACTATTCAAAATTTGTGGACTTTAGCGTAATTGGTGGATCTAAACTCACTGTCTCTGTGTATGGTTACGGGGCAACTGTGCGTCTCTCTTATCTACTGAAGTGCATGTATTGTTACTGCAATACGTGACAACATCATTGCATATTGCCTGTTCGCCTGATATTGTGCAGCATTAATTCAAATCTGTGACAAATTTAGAGCCACAAATTAACTTTAAATGTACGATTTCGAATTGTGGGAGGAAACTGGAGGAGCCTCAGAAAACCTACACACACATAGGAGAAACATGCAAACTCCACAGAATCCACCCCCTAATTCCAATAAATCCAAACTGCTGACTTTGATTTACATTAACCTTAGATGGAAGATAAATGAAAAATCATGGAGAAAAGAGTGCAAAGTTTAAAAAAAACCTATTTAATTTAATAATTAGAATTTATGTAATGTAACATATTTCATAAATTTAGATGATAACCACATTGTAAAAATTACAGAAACTCTTCTTAAGAGATCAGTTTCAAAGCTCCGGGTAAAGAAGTCAGGCACAAGTACTTAGTAGATAGTAGCAGAACGAGTTGATGAACCATTTAACATATTGATCTAACCTTTGTAACATTTTAATCTTAACGTGATCAGTCGATGGTTCATCTCACGGCGACTCCTCACTGGATGGGAGTTCTTAGAAGTACTAAAACACTCACTCTGATATGTACACTGTCGTTGACCTCATAAATAATCTTTCTCATGAGTGCAGACACTGCTGTCGTGTCAACGTGTATTGAGCGATACAAACCCAACAAGTGCAATGTTGGTTTCAGCCTGTTTTGGAGTTAAGTTGTCAAATTAACAGTTTTGGCAGCATTGACGTTTATTGCCGGAGAAAAGTGGGAAGCAGCTACTCGAATGTTTTGTAAACTGAGCTTTGCTAATAAGAGTGTCAGAACTCAAGAGTCACTCACACTGCTGCACACAGATAATTTGTCACATTCGCACGCCTGCATGTGTGAGTGGAATATGTTTAGGAGACGTGACCGCACTGGCAAAAATCCTCACCAATAGTCATGAAATTGTTTAAAAATAAACTCTACCTATCGTTTTCTCCAAAATGTAGCTGCCAATAATCTTGGCAACTGGCTCACTATTGATGTTTTGCAATTAGGACCAGGAGCTCACAGCTGGTAGATGGTTTCTGAATGAAATACGAGGTTTTTGTTGTAGAATCTACTGAGACATTTTCTCCCAATTCCCGACTCAAGAAATGCAATGTTGCACCGTTTCACTGGGCCAAAATTGCTGAGAATCTGTGCCAATCACAGCTGTGCGAGCAGATTGCCAGCCAGACAGGCTGCAGCGTAAGACAGCCGGCCATGCCCCACTCCAGCACAGAGAGGACCTCTGTACCCCACAAGCGCCCTCGCCCTCGTCCTCGCCCGGCCTCGGTTGTGCTGGACCTGCGGCGGCACAACCCGGACCGAGATCTCTACAGCCACTACAGCGAGGTGGGCTCGCTGGCCCGGCGGAGACGCAGGCCTGCTGCCACCGTGCAACTCTCTCCGGAGCAGAGGCGGACGGCTGCTCGCGCCAGGCCGTGCTCTGTCATAGAGACCAGTGTTACTAGGGAGACGCAGTCCATGGAGGTGCATCACACAGTAAGATGTTAAGCAACACAGGCATTCATGCATATATTCACTGATATAATATTGACAAATAGGCAGTCCCATCGCTATACCCACATGGGCAGATAAAAATCTATATTTATATAAATATACCTCATCCTTGTGTTGGGGAAAAAAAGAGCACAGAAGGGCCAAGTCTCACTCGGAGTCACCACCAACTCACAGATAAATATAGCTCTGGCCCATAATGAATCAAACACACACTACGGACTTTGAAGGGCAGCCCAATGCTAACCCAGTATTTATACACCACTCGCTGTTAGCTGCAACAATGGCTGCATGCTCTGCCTCATTTCTACAGCCCTGTATTTCTGGATGCTGCTTTTTCCCTCGGCTCACTTTCTCCTCTTCCTCCTTTTTTTCCCTTCCCTCCCTCCATTCCCTCCCTCTTTCTCTCTCTCTCTCTCTCAAACCCTTTCTTTCTTTTCTCTTTGTGGCTTTTCTTTCACTCTCCCTCGTTCACCAGTCTTTTCTCTGTGGCCAATTTTCTGCCTCATCGCTCCCATAAGCTCTACCTCTCATTGCCCTAACTCAGAGTCAGTTCATTTTAACCTGAGAGATCGCCTGGTTGGCATGATGTATAGTCTCTCACGGTTTGCTGCAGGGCATGCACACCGACCAATGCACCAGAATACAATTGCTTTATGTGAGATACTTTTAATTCACAGCAAAAGAAAAAAAAAGATTTTTTTATTTTTTTATTTGAAGGACAGAAGAGTGATTGTATTCAACCTTGTGTGCGCGCGTGTGTGTGTGTGTGTGTGCGTGCGTGCGTGCGTGCATCAGAATAGCAATGTACGGTGTATAGGTGATGTTCTAACAACTCAGTCCCCTCCAGGCCTTGTCTCGCCCTCTGGGTGTGTCACCGCTAGAGCCCCCACACAGGGTATCTCTCCAGAGATGTCGCTCCCTGCCACTACCCCCCACCACTCTCACAGCTCTGGCACTACTCCTGCCTCCATCAGGTATTGTTTATATTTTTATTTGCAATATCTTGAGTGGTATCTATTTGGTACATAGATTTGCCTGTGTGATTATGTGTGTGGGCACCCCCCCCCCCCCCCAGGAGATGTGGGCCATTCATCATCCGTGCGCCTGCGGTCTGGAGGCTCCGGTAGCTGCAGAAGGAGGCGGCTGCTCAGACCCGGGTCAGAACCGCTACAGGTTAACATAGTGAGTGCCACTCAACCCTTAAAAACACACGTACAAATGCAGATTCATGTGGTCACTGCATTCACTCGCTCTACTGTGTGCACAAGTGGGTGAAAAACACATTGGTTATGAAAGGTAATGTTTACATACACAACATGAAGCTCGCTCCCTTGGGAGACACGTGAAAACATGAGGCTGGAATTTATTATTCATTAGACGCATGACTGATAACCTCTTACTGATCTTGTAAGATGGAGATGACAAGGCACCGGTCAATGTTTCATCAGATAATGAAGGGAGTGATCCATGAAGAGGGTGTCCATGTGGATTGATGCCGTGCAGTACTCTCAGGCCATTACTCATCCTGAGTTACTTATCCCGAGTTGGGCACCCAGAATTTCAGACATGCTGAAAGCACGTGCAGTTCGTTGACTGCAGAGTGACATTAAATCATGTCTTTATACCTGGCGTGCTGGAATCTCTGAGAAGTGTCTTTGTCGGTGGTGTAAAATTAGCTTCAGAGTATGTTGGAGTCATACTACCCGGGAAAAGAAACCAGGCATTTCTCAATTGATGCTTTCATGTGCGAGCCGCCTCGGGGGGATAGTAGTGGGAAGAGATACAGTTTTTTCAGAGTTTTTCTAAAATATCCTGACAGGATAGTGCACATTTCTCGGGCTTGTTCCAGCACCCACAACTATGTTACCACACTGCGCAAGGTCTGTGCTCTACATGTAATTTGGCTATTGTAGAGGCAAAGTCTATGGAGCTATTACACTGTAGAAATACGAGTGCTGATGTATTTGTATATATTTTGTAATGATATTTGTCTGTTATAAGAATTCTTATTGTGGACTTGAATTTGTATGTGTAAAAGTGGTGTCAAATCCATTTGAATTAAAGGGCCACATGCAGCCTGGTTTCACCTTGAGTGGAACGAACCAGTGAAATCGTAACATTATAAGCTCAAAAATATATAGTTTGGTCCAATTCATGATTACCCTTTCTTTTGAGCATTGCGAAGAAGTTGGAATTTATTCAATGTGTTTTACAGAAAACTAACAAGTTCCACATTCTAAAATAAGTGCAGTTTCAGCATTGTACAACTTAATGGCATCTCACTAATGTTTTCTTTTGTGATTGTTATCCCACGGGCCGGGTTGGACCTAGTTTTGGTCCCTGGGCTAAGGAGATACAGTGTAAACCAAAAATCCACAGACTGCCAGTCTAAACTGAGAGCAAATACAGCGCAAAGTTAAAGACAAATGTTGTTTGTCAGAACAGAACAAATGACAGAGATCTGCCTGAGAAATTTACAGGACCTTGTACCAGTCATGCTATGTGTCATATTATACACACATTGTTCTCTATGTTCACAAAAAAATTGGCACAAATCTTAACCCATTTCTGTGTACACACAAATCTAAGTGCATCAATCTCATGATAGACCCAAATATCACTGGATACATAAAAATAGAAATTAGAGCTAAAAATGTGCCATTCAAGATGGACACACACACACACACACACACACACACACACACACACACACACACACACACACACACACACACACACACACACACACACACACACACACACACACACACACACACACACACACACACACACACACACACACGCACACAGGGCTTTCCATGTCATTTTGTTACATAGCTCCATAGATAGATCTCAGCCTTGATTTTAAAAAAATAAATAAAAAATGTTCCAAGTAATTTAACAGACTACAACCAAAATAAAGGAATAGAGGTCATATTTTATGTAGTCATCAAACTTTCTTGAAGGACTCACTGAGGTTTGATTGTGATGTACTGCATAAGCTACAGTAAGCAACCTGTTTTATTATCACAGTTTTCTCCTCAGTTCTTGAATCGGGAACTATGGGTTCTCGGTGCGAACTCGCCCAGACATTAAAAAAAATATGTAAACTGGGCGCTTAAAGAAGTGACACTACTGCATTTAGGCTTTGATGATAACTTTTCATTACTGATCCAAATAGTGTTTGTGAACCACTGCACCCTGTTGCCATGACACTCGCTGGCTCCTGTTCATCTTTGTGCTTCTATCTTTAGGCAGCCTTTTTAAGCGTGAGCTAAATCGAGAATGTGTGTGGGTGAGAGAGAGAAAAAGGGGTGGGAGAGAAGGGAAGAGAGATGCTCCCTTTTGTCGTGGCCCTCCCCTGGGGTAGGGAACATGGACACTTTGCACTGGAAATGCCTCGTGTGTGTTTGTGTTTCAGACGTCCATGTGCAGCAGGCTGAAATTTAAAGGATGATGGTGTCAAAGTTCCCACGATCCGGTATAAATTGGACAAGTTCAATCCCAAATGTACTGCATTCAAGCTCATGTTTGATTGTCCACCATGAGTATTTTGGTATTATAAATGTAGGGATCTGTTTATTAATCACAATAAATCATCAGAAGACAGAGTTATTAACAGCCACTGTTTTGGAGAGAAAGTGTTTGATGATTAGTTTCCTTGTCGTGTGCTTACGTTTGCATGTGACTGCGTTTGGCATGACAACAGTAATGCAGCATTAGCACGGCAACGGTTCTGCAGTGCAGCTGAATGGTTGAGAGCTGTGTGGATCTCGTAGGCTCGTCATGGTCGGATCTGCTGCTTGAGATCCGGAGTAGTGTGTGTTACAATCTTCCTGTTTGGATGACATCTCAGGCTTAGAGGCCGCAGGCAGAGAGAAAGCATTCTCACTGCAGTGGATTAAGTGCTAATGCTGACGCCTCTCTTCTCCCTTTCATTTAAATGGATTTCTCCCCCCAGTCAGCCTCTCCTCTCCTCTCCTCTCCTCTCCTCTCCTCTCCTCTCCTCTCCTCTCCTCTCCTCTCCTCCGATGCAGATGAGAGGACAGTCTTCCTGTGTGTTACTAATGCTCTGCCCGAAGCTCTGCTGTCAACGTGTCAAAAAAAGAGGGCCTGTCTTATTAAAGGCTCCATACAGATTAAGAGTTTCAACAGAAATCTTATATGATTAAGTTTGGGCCAACCTAGGTCTGTCTGGGCATAATCATATTATGCAATGCAATCTATTTATTATGAACGCATGAGTCAGCAGGCAGTGGCGAGCTGGGCAAATATGGCAGAGAGGGAAAGAAAGGACAATGTTGAGATGAATGAGTTCTCATACGTACACAGTTGTGCTCATGTGTTTTATTCGTTTAATTCAACCACGTGCAGAGATGTAATTTTTTTTTTTTTTCCGTCTGCTTTGTGTATTAGGCCTTTAGCCCCTACCATACGCCCTGTGATGTGCACACTTCACATGCTCCTCCAGTGCATTGAGAATTTATCTGTCAGGATGCATGAGTCATTGCATTGACAACTTCATTATTTGGTGAGGAATGAATCGCACCAGCTTGTGATGTCTCCGTCAGACACACTGTGAATGTGTAGCATTTGTTTCACCCGGGGCTTTTTTTTTTTTTAGGAACTGGTTTAAAAAAAGAGAGAGAGAGAGAGAATAGGTCCTGTGCAAAACAACCACATTTACAGTTTGTGGTCTTTCAGCAGTTCATTTAACCTCGTTCCCCTGCGATGGTACACGCACATATGTGTTGATTTTATTCAGTCAGCAGCCAATGTTGTTGAGTGAGAGGTGGAGGGCTCTGATTAAAATAAAAAGTGTCACTAACTGGATTTCAGCAGGTAGTCATAGCAAAACCTTTTGAGGTATTTTCTTCCAAAGTGTGTGTATTTGTGCTGGTGTTGTCACGGGTGTACAGCACGGTCATGTGACTCCATGCTGACATGTCAGTGTGTTTTTCCTCTATGTTCTGAAGACTGGGGCTCAGGGCACTTGTCTTATGTAACTCCAGAGAAAGGAAGTTTTAGTTTTTTTATGTTTTCCTCCACATAAAAGCTCTTTTCAGTTTTGGATAGCTGCATGTTCCCCAGTACTGCAAGAGCTGGGCTGTGTCTGTACGCCCTGACTCACTGGTGAATCCTGTTTCACAGCATCTCCACATTAGGCTTCGTGTTTTGTGGGGTCATGCATGTCTGTGCATGCACGGATCTGTGTCTGTGCTTTCTCGGAGCACTTATCTCATCAGGGCCAGTATTTGTACAAGTTCATCACTCAAACTCTGTCATGCTGCTGCCACTGTGGGACAGTGGGGATATTTTGGTGGATGGCTTCACTGATATCACAACATGCAGTCATTTCTGTTATGAGACTGTTTTGAGCCTGGAGCACTTTGGAGCTTGTTAAGCAGCACCAGTTGGATTATTTGTGACAGTTTCTCGCTCCGATTTACCCTCAGCCGTCAGTGTCCACTGTTTGTGTAATGCACTGTTTATTTTCATTGCGGTTTGACAACTTGATATGAGGGGAAAACACTTTGTCTGGTCCTAAGTCAAAAATTGTCGCCTTTTGGTCGCTAATGTGATATAAATGTGAACAAGTGTAAAGTCTACATGACAGGTACAAATTTTATGTAGAATTTACTGGATTTCCTCTCTTTTCACTATGTCGTCAACATTCATTGTATTGGGTATACTGTATATTGGATTGTGATCAGGTTTAATTCTGCAGTGCATATGGTGCCACTGCATTTGTTCAAATAAAAGTTTCACTTTCACAATTTTTTTGGCAAAGATTTTAAATGATGGGATTTAGAATGATTCATCATTGGCACATTTTGACCCAAAAATGAATTGAACCAGTCTTTTCAAATCCCATTCACGTTCAGAGACACTTGTGCAGCGGTGTCCTCTTATTACGTTGGGAGATTTGCCAAACAAGTGCATAATAGTGGTTTTAAGCAGAGGAAATGATTTATTTGTGCACAAAGTGAGTGCAGTGATGTCACTCCTGACTGAAGATCACAGCTGTGTGTGATTGTGTGAGTGAAGCATCTTTTTTTCCCTCTTAACCTTATACTTAACACTCTCTTTCATGGCATGGATGACTTCTCACTAAACCGTTAAACTGGTTTACCTATTTACACAATACCCCGTATTTGGAAATCCACAGATCGTACTGCCGATAAGGCTGCAGGCAGTTTCATCAACTCAGAGGGAATTCATGCACAACTTCAGCTTCTGATGAAAATTAAAAAAAAACAACAACAAAAAACAATGTGCATCCAATAAAATAGACATATGGCATTCTTCCCTCTCGGAATAGCATGAAATGAAGCTTGATTTACTACAGTCCTGTAAAAAGTGTGCTAAAATGTGTGAATTCAGCCCTCTTTACATAAATGTTAACAAACTATCTGTTTGTGTGTGTGTGTGTGTGTGTGTGTGTGTGTGTGTGTGTGTGTGTGTGTGTGTGTGTGTGTGTGTGTGTGTGTGTGTGTGTGTGTGTGTGTGTGTGTGTGTGTGTGTGTTTGTGTGTGTTTGTTTGTTTGTTTGTTTGTTTGTTTGTTTGTTTGTTTGTTTATTTGTTTGTTTGCATTCATTCACAGCATCTACACATTAGGCTTCGTGATTAGATGGAGCCCATAAGTGGCTGGTACGTAACAATGAAAGTGACAAAATCATAGCTGTTTAGTAACACACAGGAGATTCTGAAAAGATTGCAGGAATGAAAAAAGAGAACAGTACAGAAAACATATTTTAATTTAGTCTGCCAATAATAGCTGTGTGGAGCCAGATGAGGAAACGCCTCTCACCACTACAACAGCAGCATCTCTGCTAAAGACTGCGTCTATTTGCACCAAAACCAACGCAGTCATAAACAATTTTTAGACATTTTAAATCACATTAAAACACAGGTTCAATATTTTCTATTCAATAAGGTAAATGCGGAATATTGAATATATATATAAGATTTTACACATGTATGTGTGCAATATACATGAAATCTTTTCGAAGATCAGGCTCAAATTGTTTATGTCAACGACATCGGCCAGTTGTCATGTTTCGTGTCTTTATTGAACTCTAGATGTAAACGTTCACATCAGCCAGTTTTTGAAGCCTGAAACTCTCACTGTAAACTCCCTGTGACAAATAATGACGTGGACTAAACTCGTCCAATAGCTGCAGATTACATGTTGTGGAGGAACTTTGGACGAGTCTTCATAACAGAATTGTTTTGCATTTTATTTCGAGCTTAAGAATAAAACCAGGATATTTTGAAGCCCTTTTCCTTCCAGGACAGTTTTCAGAAGGGATGCACGGTGGGTTAGTGGTTAGCACTCCTCCTTCATCGGGAGAAGGTTGTGGGTCCAAAACCTTTCTGTGGGGAGGAGGAAGAAAAGAAAAGAAATAGAAAGTGTGCTATATTGATCAGTTGGGGAAGATATTTCTCCAGATTTAACCTATCCTATTCATAGTTGACCTCAACTGGCATGAAGTATAATGTAGTTTTTCTGAATATACATAAAATGCTGGACCGCCAGTGACTCATCCAATGGGCACAAGGTTGTGTTTGAATGGAGGGGGTGAAAATCATTCTCTTCACACTTCAACTATGTACAGAAGTGGTCTTGGCCGAGAGCAGGGGTCTCCAACTCCGGTCCTCGAGAGCCCCTGTCCGGCATGTTTTAGTTCTCTACTTGCTTCAGCAGACCTGAATCTAATGATGATGTCGTCGCCAAGGTTGTGAAAAAAGTCCATTAACAAGCCAGTCATCATATTTTAAATACGTACATCACCTCATGAGCATGCCAAGCTTCCACTAACACTAACTATGCAATTGAGCAATCGTAATGATAATAAAATGCAAAGCTCTACAGTTGTTCACTTTGTGCTGGCGTGACACAATGAGACAGAAGCTAACTGCCTCTACAGTGTTCTGCTAGTTAGAATGTATCCTGCAGGCCTCTGTGAAAGACGGGCTGGATTTTTATGGCAGCTGCCACTTCTTGTATACATTATTTAGCTTAACTTTCTGCCTCTGACCTCCCCGACTCCCTGCTCCACCACATGCGGCATCACAGAATACCCTGAATCACATATAGGTATTATGCAACCTCCCTTTCTTCTTTTTCGTCTTCACTCTCCACCCACCTCCCTTTTTCATACTGACCCCATATAGCTCATCATCTTTCCCTCCCTCCCTCCATCACCCCCTTCTCTGTTTTCTCATCCCCTCAAATGAAGTCCCCCCCTCTAGGTTTGTGAAAAACACCTGCTTCCTGCGGTCATGGTGTTTCTATGTGCGATAGCACGCAAGTCTCTGCGAGCGTCCGTGCCCGAGTGCCGTTGTGGATTCGGGGCGACGGGCTTGTTTGGGAATGTTTTGCACGCTATCAGGTGCAGTCAGCAAAGTCTTTGATGGCAGGAGCCGACCTATCAACTAAAAGAACAGCACTCAGAAAGACAGAATACCAAACAAGCCTTCACCCAAATATGGTTTCACTGCAGAGTTTTGCATTTCAATCTGCTGTTCTGCTTTTGAGCTCTTGTGGCAAGGAAGCAAAGAGAATGTGAAATCGCTCTTGCTCAGAGGGCAGGTGGAGTTTTGTAACCACCTCCGCACCGTTCACCCGGATTTCCAAATCCAGGGGAACAGCAGTTCATTGGGAGTGGGCTCTTCGTAGCCCGACTCCCGTGTCTCAGGTGATGCCAGAAGTGTGACAATAAAAATCTAAATATACAATATTTTACCAACACAGGCCAAACAAGGCATGTAAATGTTGCTGTCAGAGAATTCGTGAAAAATAGAAGGGCTCCTCTTTCTACCCTCCCCACTGTTTGGGGCCGCAGGTGGCGGGCGATGCTCTGATGAATGGTGACATGAGCGAGCACGCTCACTACGCTCACAACCAGCAACAATGCAATTGCTGGTTTAGAAAAAGCAACCAAATCCTCGCAAAGGTCCTTTGG
The DNA here is from genome assembly GCF_963422515.1 of Blennius ocellaris. NCBI lineage: Eukaryota > Metazoa > Chordata > Actinopteri > Blenniiformes > Blenniidae > Blennius > Blennius ocellaris. Next base: position 15,181,425 of record NC_137658.1, on the reverse strand, counting down.
CTTTATTCCTCGTGCCACAGCTGGGGTCTCAAATGACCAATTATTTAAGTACACGTCTGCACTGATGCAGAACAGAAACAGAAACTGGAAAAAAATTAGATTGGAGATTCAACAGAGTTCCTTAATGCCTGTTGTTTTTGTTTTTGTTTTTTTTTTTTTGTTTCAGTTTGCGGAAAGCTGCTGTGCTGCGTTCGGGGAGCTTGTTACAGTGTATTTTAGCAGAAGGGATTGTTTTGCCTCCATGAGAATATGTAACTTTTTTTTTTTTTTAACAGAATTCTCACACTGGTCCTTTAAATCACTCCACTCCTGAGATGTTTCGAGGAGGTGGTTTAATAAGCTTAGAGTTGAGGAGTCAAAAACCAAAAGAAAGAGCCTACTTTTTAGAGACAGAGTGGGTGAAATGCTTTCATTATCTCATCATTTATATGTCTCATTTTTATTATTAATAAAATGTAGTACACAATATAATCATGTCTACAGAAATAGCTATATAATTGGGGGAATGTGCATATTTGATTTCCAATGAGACGAGAAAATTGCAGCCTTTCATGAGAATGTGGGATAAATATGAAGCCGCAGCCAGCAACTGCTTTCTTTAATCCAAACAGTGGTAATGTGAGTATCTTCAATCTCATTTAGTTTCTTTATAGAGGTACAGAAGGACTGTGTTGACTTGGACTTCTGTGTACAACTATAAATGCCACAAATACACTTTTGTTTTCTCTCATTAATCACAACAGCACCATTACATTTTGTCGCATAAGTGAGGATTGCGGGTGAAGGGTATATCAAGTATGCTTGTAGTTTTTTGTGTCTCTCCCCAGCAACCTTGTCTTCAAAAACCTGGTTTTATTCCACAAGAGACTTCCTATACCTTAAGTTCAGGCGGTGTTTATTCACAGACTTTCTGCCTTCAGTTCTTCTGGAGCTGCACAATGTTACGCAGTCTCACGAGGGGCCGACACGGAGAACACAGTCGCAGGGTGGATTCATCTTGTTCCACCGTCTCAGAACACACAGATATTGTTCTGATTCATCATTAAATTACGATTCTCCTTCTCTGGCCCCATGGCTACATCGTGCTTGGGCAGGAATATTTCTGCCAAAGCTGTGAGACAGAGGAATGGCATGATATTGCTTTTTGATGCATTTAACCATTGTTTCTTCACCCTACTTGGCACAGCCTCTCTCCTCTGCCTCAGCTGTCTTGGGCTGTTTCTCAAATCTGTCCATGCTCTGACCCATTGACTTGACTTAATACTGAAAGCCAAATTGAGCTGAACGAATAAACAGCTGATGGATGAACAATGGTGACAAAGCTGCGTTCAGGAAAAGTCCAGCAATTTATTTTTAGGGCGCTTTGTGGCTGCAGGGCCTGGGAGGAAGCAGGAAGTCAGTGTGGTTGCCGTGGGGACAGGAGGAGAAGAAAAGAATTGGAGCAGACTGGAGGGGAAATGGGTGTGGTGGGCTTTGCCTCCCATTAGTGAAATACCTACTGACCACAAACAGCCTCATTTGCAAGCTCTGAAATGTCCACCGTTCTTCAGAGATGATCTGAATGTGATGCTGGACAGCAGAATGCAGGCATGGCCGGCTCAGTACTTACTTTGAATGGTGATGAAATAGATAATAATGTTGGGCAGTTGATCCCAGAGCTGAATGAGCTTTTGCCCCCTCACGACAGAAAGGTCGAGGACAGGGGTCTGCAACCTGCGGCTCTGGAGTCACATGTGGCTCTTTGACACATTTCTAATGGCTCCCTGCAGCTTTCACTAAATTATACCTAAATAAATATTTTCTCTGCGTTTTATGTATTTATACTCCAGACTCGTTTTCAAAATGACTTGTATCTCTCGGATAAAAATGGCTTTTTAAAAAAATGGCCAAATAACTAAAATGAGAAAAATAGCTCAAACCACAAGAATTGATAAAATAACAAGGATTTTTTTTTTAAAGGGGAAAAATCCATCCTTTCTGTATTTATTTTAGTCACTGTTAAGCCTTGTGCATATTAATATTTAAAATTACTTCTTCAATTTTTATCCTGTCTTATTTGGTATTATTCATCTTTATTTATATGTATCTTGTGTGGAGCAGTGGAAAAATCAATTTCCCTCTGGGATTAATAATCTATTCTATTCTATTCTATTCTATTCTATTCTATTCTATTCTATTCTAAAAAAAAAAAAAAACAATCTGAAGTGGAAAGGAAGGATAAAACCACTGAAGGCATGTTCAAAATCTGCTGAAAATGTCATGAAATATTTACCATCCCAAATTTAATTGAAACTTCATAAATGTGACATAAGAGATAGTTATTATGTGTTTTTTTTTCTTCAGAACTACTGTATATATGAAAGTTTAGGAGCTGCGTTCGCCTCATGGATTACACACCGAAATTTTTTTTATTATTTTGTAAATCAGTTTAATCTGTGGTCCGTTTGAAGTGGTCTTGGTCATCAGTTATTAAAGTAATGCTTTACTAATGTTGCATTATATTTATACTATCTTTGACTTCCACGTGCGAGGTGCGTGTCATTGTGATGGATGATGTCAGGATTGCAGCAAACGACTGCTGTCTCAAGAGCGGCGCTTCCTGCCTACATCCATCCAGGATTCTAACTATTATAGAACTTGCCCCGAGGCATACATTGGAAATTGGTGCTTTGTGACAGTATTACTTGTTTCTTTTCTGTCAGCGCAACATCAGCTGAGCATTATTCAAGGCTTTGTGCTCCTGTTTGTGTGGGGTATGGATGAGCAGGATATTGAGGTGCACTGGATGTCTGGAGGGAGTCCAGTTTGGGGACACGAGATTGGCCTGATTATCTCCTCCCCTTGGCTTAATTGGACCTTGATATTCAGCTTTCACTGGAATAGTTCTCCCGTGGGAAAAGACGGCCGAGTCAAGTGTTGAGTTTGCTGCTGGTTTTGTGGATGGAGGACAAGGTCATTTGTACACGGGAGGACGAATGGTGAGATCACAAAATTGTCGGTTTGGTAGAGTGCTAGCTGTAATTGCATCATGTCAGGCTCATGATGTGCATGCACAAGCAGAAGCACTTTTCACATTGTGTTTTTCGGCTGCCCCCTCCAGGATCCGTGCAGCTGATCGTGTGATTTGCCTTTGTTTGATTTGGCACAAGGTTACATGCAGTATGATGTCACCTGAGGGGTCGGTGGTTAAGAGCCTTGCTCTCAGAGCCACAAGAGGGATTTGAACCACTGGTTACATTGCTTCTCTGATCTCTCAACTAGCACTAGTCCTCAAAAGTTTCCTGATTATTTATCCATCTTTTGGGTTTAAGGCGAGCATTTCATGCCCTCGGGCATCATGATGCACAATTTTAACCATTTGGATGAATATTTCCTCTTCATCTAACCATATGTTCTAATTGAATTTCTCCTTAGATGGATTTTAGTATTCAAATTAAATTTTTTTAATAGAGCCAGAAAAGTTTCACCATGACAAAAAAGTACAGATTCATTTATTTATTTAAATTTTATTTCTGCTTGTTTTTGGTTGAAAAAATTTTTCAACCAAAGTCCTGGTCCTGGTAAAAACTTTCAAATATGTAATAATTAGCAGGATTTTAACATTCAAAAACCAGTTTGATTACATGGTGCGAAATGATTGTTCTGCTGTGTTGATTGTGGAAATATAAAATAAATATCTATTGATAAATCCAACAATGAGTAAAAAATGGTTTCAGTGAAATTGTGAAAATAGTATTACTGCAGTTTATTTTGATACAGTATGATCACTGAGAAATTACAAGAATTTTCTGTGTGGGCTTCCAAAGGTTTATGCAGGAGACATTTTTGTTCTTAATGATTAAAGATGGAGGTAAATTATACTGATAGTTGGGGGTTGAAATATGTCAAGTTATTGTTTGCACTTAGCTTCAAAACCAAGGTTAACATTATAATGATGACAGAAATGTATTGCATTTCCTTGTGGGAATAAAAAAAAAACGAGGCCGTGTAAAAAGCACAAAGTGGCGTATTGGTTAATACTCAAGAAGATGTATTTATTCTCATTGTATAAGTCCTCTTAATAACTTTTAGTCCTTTCAGATGGTTTTGACATAGATATAATTACATTTTATAGTGCCTGATTGCTTGTATTTGTATCATTAGCCTCAAATCAACACTAAAACCATCAGTGCATAACATTGGAAATCCTGAAAGAGATGTGACTTGTGTAGAATATAATGCTCTTTTGGTAACCACAGACTTATTAAACATGGGATCCTCTTTCTGGTGGGAGATATTCTGCAACCACCCTCAACTCTTGCCCTCTTGTGTATATGCATGAGTATATTAGCATTGGTGTCTGCGCAGATTTAGACTTTCAGATGTGACCTTTGTTGTCTAAATGTCAGGGAGATTGGAGAGGGAGCCCACAGAGGTAGAGCAGGCTTATGTAATCTGCTCGCTCTGTGTTTCTCACACACACACACACACACACACACACACACACACACACACACACACACACACACACACACACACACACACACACACACACAAACACACACACACACACACGCATGCACGCACGCATGCATACACACACACACACATGCACAGACACACAAGCACAAGTGCAAAATGTGGGGAAAAAAGCCTGTTTGAGGACGGTTGTCATATCTCAGCTGTGATGCCTTGCGCTCCTCTCTGCTCACTGAAAGCTGGGCTTTCACTGAGCCTTTGCTTTTATCAGCATGTATGTGTAGAAAGTGCCCTGGAAATTATTTATGGCTTTAAAAATACTGATATATTGCACTCCTTTGGTTTTATTCTTCTAAACCTATTCTGAGGTCTTTTGATCCATCCCAGCTCTCAGCTGAATGTGAAGACATTGTAGTTCGGGAGTGTGAGTGCCGGATGGTGTAATAGGTGGATGCCGGTGTGAAGGATGAAGAATGATGAAGTGATTCTCCTACATGAATTTCTTTTGCCATCACGTCGCGTCGGCCAACAATAAGGAGCTGAGATGTACTCCTATGCTATATAATGCTCACCTTAGCTATCAGCGTGCACATGAAGGCGACCATAATGACAACATGCATCCCTGCATCTTGTCCTGTCACTGACAACACTTACCCTGAAAGAACGCCTGCAAACCAGGTGCTGAATACCAAACATGGCGCTCCTGTACAACTGAGAGCGGCTGTAAAACCTATATTTCTCACTTCTTTAAAGAGGTTATCACCTGACGTTTGTAGGGATTCTCAGTCAATTCCAGTAACACTTTTCTTTATGTGGAGTTTTAAGTGTCAAAGCATCCATAAACACCCTGCAACACAATATGCTCTGCCACCAGTCATAGATATGCTCAGTACACTTCCAACACTGATACATTTGCCCAAATGCCCAATTGTTTCTTGGCCCTGCAACCTGTTTGATAATGTATTTTTGTGCAAAAGCGACAGTTGAGAACATTTTTCCTGTGAATGAACAGCTGCAGCAGGTTTATACTGACATGTGGATGCTTTACCTCTTCACTGACACTGGCCTGCTGTTGTAATAAGCAGGATTTAAGGCTGGCTATAAATACCATTATACTGTTCCGCAGTACCTTCCACTTCTGTTGACAAACATATTTTTTAAACTATATTAACATCACATGGTTCATTTGTGACCTTTGACATTACACAAAGCCGAAACTATATTTATATTGTGAACCTGTGTGTCAATTAGGAAGCAGTTTATATTTGTATTGCTTCTATCTACTGTGTGTGTCTGAACATCTTTTTGATATTGGCAAGTCTTACTGCTTCAGTTGATTTTGTTGCTTTCTCGAACTGTAATTTGGATTATTTGAACAGCCAATAGTGGTGCATTGGTGGCGCTCTTGACCTTGAGTGTGTGGCCCCCTCATTCAAATCCCAACTGTAGTAAAGTTGTAAAAAGTGTACAATACAAGTCACATCCTGTGAAAGGGAGACGTGGAATAATCTGTCAGTGACTGAAGAACTACATTAATGCTGTGTGTGACATTAATCTGGCTGCCAATGGCTTTATAAGAAAGCAGCATTGACACAAAATCTAGGCACCTACCAATATTAATTATCAAGTCTTTTCTCTGTGTCAACTTTGCACTGTAAATAAATCAATGTTTTTTTTCTTTTCGCTGAACTTATTGCTGTATGATAATATGTTGCCACACTTTCACATGCTGTGTGCACTTTTACGCTCAAATGTGGTTCATAGTAAATATATCCCCTTATTGAATGATCAGTTCAATGTCAGCTGATCTCTTTATGTGGGAATGTTCTTCAGTGCACTGCAACAGCCAGCAAGTCGTTGAGTCTGGTGTCAACTTACAAGCAAATGATGCTCCTTGTGAGCAAACTGATAGAGAGACCTCCTGGGTGATGACCAATCAGAGGAATGAAGGCTGAGAAGGAGGGAGAGGTTTAAAGAGACAGAAGAAAACGGAGATGCTGCACTGGCCAGTCGATGACATATAAGGACTTTCACAATGTATGGTCTAATATGGCAGCTTTCCTGAGGAGATTTTCCTGTAATCCATCCAAATTTCCTGTAATCCATAAAACATACAGTCTTACTACTGCAACATTTTGTTGGAACCCCCCCTGCCAAAAACTGATTTAAGAAAAACAGTCGAACTCTTTATTTGTTTTTTTACTTTGGTAGAATCAACATGTGATCATCGGTGGATAATCATTCAAATCTTTCCCATAATAATTTCAGCTCCTTCTTTATATTTCTTCTCCACATTTAATGGAATACCTTAGTTATCAGGACAAATTTAAATTTCCAATAAATGTAATATCCAGCTCCATGCGGCTACTCACTCGTACGTGATGTTTTTGTAACGTTATCATTTGTAGCACTCTGGGTAAGTTGTGCCTGTACAGTGTGATAATACACAACCTGCCCACTGATACCCCTGTAATGTTTCCAGCTGTGCTGTGATTGATGGTATTGGAGAACCCAGAGCTAATTAAAAGGTGTTGTTGTGTTATTTCAAGGAGTCCGATCAACTTTAATTATTGAGTTAGTTTGCATCTTCAACCTTAACTTTAGAGGGGTGGTGAAGGCCAGTAACCTCTCAACCTTGGTCCTATAGGGCTGGACCACACCACTGAGTAGATGATTTTGAAATGAATGACTTCTAGAGAGGGCACATTGAGGTGGCTCCGTGTTGTACAAAATGGAAATTCAGTTGAATATAATATCAAGTGGACAAGCGCACTCAGATTAATGTGTGGCCACTGATAAACCTGCAGAAGACGCTGACATTATGCCAATAAAATTATAAGATGGTGATCACTCTGAGGAACATGCATCCATTATGATGACATTTATTCCCCTTCATCGCACAGCCCTTAATGATAAATGATAAATCACGGCACGGTGGTATTTTTAGATCGGGGGTGGGAGATGAATGAGGTTATGATTCTGGTTTCAGTGGTCGATGTAGTCAGCGAGGGGGCTGGCTGAGCCCCTCCCCCGGCTGTAGGTGATGGCTGATGCCGGCAGTCTGGCAGGAGCGCGCTGATCGCCGCCGTTAACGCAGGACCGCCTCCCCGCCGCACAGCCGACCGTCCCCCGGTCCCCGCTCCCCCGGAAGGCTGCTGGGCGGCTGCAGGCACCCCGCGGACAGCCGCTCTCTTGTTTTGCTCGGAGGATCCGTTGGCCCCGGGCCGGGAGTCGCTCGCTTTTTACAGGGAGGAAGGCGAAAACACCGGCAGGTGTTTGACTAGCGGGGAGAAATCGCGGTGCAGACTGATGACGATGATGATGGTGAGGATGATGCATCTCTTCCCGTGCCTTTATGAATTGCATCGCGTAGTGTGAAGATACGTAGGGGCATCGGGGTTTTTTTTTTTCCTCCTTCTTCTTCTTCTTCTTCTTCTACCTCCATTCTTCTTCTTGTTCCTCCTCCTCTTCAAGTCTTGCCTCGGCGTAACGGAGGATTTCTCGGTCGCTTTGAGGCTGCGTGTCTAGAAGCGGGGAGCGGAATAAACCGAGAGCGCATCTCAGCGGCGGCAGCATCGGCCCGCAGCGCTGCGCCATGGCCTTGGACGTCCAGACTTGCGCGGTGTTTACGGTGATCGCGGTGTTGGTGCTTGTGAACGTGCTGTTGATGTTCATCCTCGGTACACGTTAAATGGATCTGCGCCGCTTGGGGCCCGGTTCGCAGCGCACCACTCTGTCGCTCGGGAGAGGAGAGAAAGGCGGTGCGCGTTGGTCGAGAGCGGGGACACCCGGCGCTCCATCGCGGCTACGCGTTGAAATGAATGACGTTGGTACAACATAATGTATTTCTGTTTCTCCCCCCCCCACCCACCCCCCACTTTTCTACCCCCTCCTCCTCCTCCTCCTCCTCCTCCCCGATCCTCCGTTATGTCTTGTCTCCTCTCACCGTTTGTGGTAGTTATAGTGTTGTCTGGTGGTGGTCGGTGATCCAGATTCTGTGGTGCTCCTACCTTTACTGTGCTCACTGGAAATTCATACAAACATGCCCCCCCCCCCCCCCCCCTCGTTGATGTTTTTATTCTGTCATAATTAGACTGTTAGGTGAATAATAATAATAATTTAAAAAAAGATCTGATGGTGTGTGTTTTAACCACAGCCTACATGCTGCGTCAGGACTTGTTTTTCTATTGTGATCCACTGTAGCCACATCCACAATATGGCAGCTCATAGCTGTGCAGTGATCTCTGCACAGAAGTTAATGTGATATTTGTAGCGAATAGCGATGCCAGTGAGAGGCTCGTGCTTGCTGACGGCGGACTCTGGAGGAGCATTGTAGTCTCAGCTGAACAGTAACCAGCAGCAGGCAGGGCCAGGCCTTAATAAAGGAAGGGCCTCCGTCACTCCAGGTTTCCCCCATTTTAGATTCAGCTAAACTCAGCTCCCATTTCATAGCCCCCAATATTCACATTTCTCCCTCCTGTTTGCACTGTTTCAACGTGACACCTGCCTCTGAATTTGGCACAATATCACACCTAATAGTGGGAAATATAAATTGCATCTTCATGCCTGCATTCAAATGAAATATCAATGTCAGGCAAAACTCCCTTTCCCTCCCATTTTCTTCAGAAGTGCAGTGGTTTGGTCTATAATAAAGGCTTGGAGGCAGGTGTCATGAATGTTGAATGAATGTCAGAAATAGATATGCTAAAAGCCTGTCCCAGAGCTGTCCATGACAGTCCTATTAATAGGGATGGTAGATTGGTTCAGGTTTTTTTTTAAAGATACTGTATGTGCTCTTTCTCTCTCTCTTTTGTTCTCTCTCTTTTGCTCTCTCTCTCTCGCTCTCACTCACGGCGAAGTGCTGTGTGTTTTCAGTGTGTGTGTGTGTACTAAAATGGTAAATGTTGAACTGTAAGTGTGGAGAGAAATGTTTGAAAGCCATGTATTATGAACACAGATACCTCCATCACATGCCCTGGCATGTGGGCTGGTGTTTTCCTCACTGTGGCACAAAGTACAAGCATGCTCCGTTTATAGATGCCCCACAGGACTCTCTCTCTCTCTCTCTCTCTCTCTATATATATATATATATATATATATATATATATATATATATATATATATATATATATATATATATATATATATATATATATATATAAAAATCAAAATGTCACAAGAGCATGATGCATACTGCAGTAGCTGCGGCTCTCGTTGGTAGAGGTGATGAGAAGGGGCTGCGTGCAGATGTGTGTTCACATGTAAGCATGTGTCAAGTAGTGTGTGTGTGTGTGTGTGTGTGTGTGTGTGTGTGTGTGTGTGTGTGTGTGTGTGTGCAAGAGGTATTCTTGAGTGGGTGTTATCTGTTGTTCCTCTCTGAATCTTGAGTCCTGCACACGTCCCAAGTGTTCACACATTTGTGATTCCTCCAGGGCAGGTGCCTTCTAATAGAGTTCCGTTAAATGCTGTGCAGTCAGAAGTGTCAATGTGCAGATGGTGTGTGCAAGGGAGACAACAGCGTGTGCGAGGATGTGTGTGTGTGTGTGTATGAGTGAGCATGTGTGTATTCCTCACCGGTTTTTAGGCAGAGCATCTTTGATTGGCTCCCAGACTCAGGATATAAGTGTATTACATAACAGGGTTGGCAGACACAGGGAGGACGGACCGCGAGACTCGCTCAGTGCATTGGAAAGAGAAGCCTCTTTCTGGAATACAGCAGCTTGTTACTTGACATCTTAGACTCGGCTCTCGCGGAGGACCAACACCTCACCCATCTTCCAAAAAGAAAAAAGAAAAAAAAGAGGGATTTGATTATCATGATTGTATGAACCGGACTTCTCCATGCATACACTCTCCGAACAGTTTCATGCCACAAACATGGTAAGGCTGGCTAAAGGCGTGTGTGTGTGTGTGTGTGTGTGTGTGTGTGTGTGTGTGTGTGTGTGTGTGTGTGTGTGTGTGTGTGTGTGTGTGTGTGTGTGTGTGTGTGTGTGTGTGTGTGTGTGTGTGTGTGTGTGTGTGTGTGTGTGTGTGTGTGTGTGTGTGTGTGTGTGTGTGTGTGTGTGCTATAGGTGCTCTGCTGCAGCTGTGCTGTGCTATGGCTAGAGACAGAGGAGGATGTTGGAATGCAGTGGATCAGCCAGTGCAGTGAATGCTGATGTGTTGTGCAGCAAAGATGATATAAGCAAGTGAATGGGCTTCTTCTCTTCTTTAATGTTTCCTTTTTGTGCTCCGTGTCTGTGTTTAAAAATGTGTTGGAATTCTGAACAGAGAGCAGTGTCACATGTGTCAAATGTATAGGGGCTATATTCCTCTGCATTCATTTGCATTGACCCAAATACAGATTTTGCGGTTTAAAGGGGACCGTGTAGCCCTCTGATCTTTGATGTTGTAACTGCAGTGTAACTAAAATGATGACATAGGTCATTATAGCCACGATAGACACAGGTAACGATGAGCAAGACCTCTCAGCGTTGGTCTCTGTGTGTTTACTGTATGCCATTTGATCAAGCTAGGTATGGGGCCGTTCTAAAGCAGGGACGGGTAAGATTGATTATGTAATGCTTTTAATTTATTCAGACTTGTAGAGAGGGGGAAAATGGGGGGATGCAATATATTGGAGAGGGCAGTACTGATCTCATTAGAGAGATGGAGGGATGAGGGGAAGGAGAGAGCTGAGAAGAGAGGAACATTGGCCGTGAATGGATCGCTGTCTCTCTGCCTGTCGCTCTTTCTGTCTGTTGCCTGTATTACAGCAGATTGATGGGGTATGGAGAGATTGTGTTTGTAGTGAATGGGGCTGAAAATGGAGTGGTGCTCTGGGGAGGATGGGCAGGGCACGAGGCAAGACTGACCTCAGTGCCAGGGCTCATCTGTTCACTGAGCTTGTTCTGTGGGACGGTTTTAGGCCGAGGGTCCATGTATCAGATGGTGATGATCAAGTACAACTTATTTAACTTGCACTGACTCATTGCTACAAGTTCTTTTTAATTTTAAATATGATTGTGTAATAGATTATTTAAATCAAATCCCCTCTTCTGAATCAGTGATGATGTTTTAATGTTTTTAAGCACTATTCATTGGTCATGTTTCCATGGCAGTGTGACATGTTTTTGCGGTAATCCTCCTCTCTTCCTGTAGTGGAGAGTTTTGAGGTATAGGATCCAGCTATTGTTACCCCAGCTCCCAGTCCAGAGGGATGCTTGATCAAACAGACGTGCCTGGTTTGCATCTCTGATGCGTGTAAATCTGCATGCAGAGACCTCTAAAGTGTGACTTTGCATTTTGCGAATGATCACTTCATTGTGACTTGCTCATTTCAGATGTTTTATTATTTCATGGAATTGTGTGGCGCCTCTCTCTCACACACAAACACACACAAACACAGACACACACACACACGCTCCTGAAAACGTTATAGTACATCGCAAAGTGTCCCTGCCTTCGCCCATCATCTTGTCAATACCGGCGAAGCATCCTCATCTGTCACCATGACGACGGCTGCTCTTTCTCTTCTAGACATGCACGTCCCTCCTTGTGTTTACTCCCTTGGCTCTGATTGGCTTGTACCCACCACCCACCCTGTAGCTGTCTTTGTGAGCTATCGGGGGAAGTGGGCTTGTCCACAGGTTGAAGAGGCCAGCGGAGCTGCTGAGTCTCAGAGCCGAGGTCCTCATGGGGAGTTTCAGATGAATACAAACACACACATGCAAAACACACAAATGCACACGAGGGCACTCACAATCTGCTTTCTCAAGAGCATTCTTGCAAACACACCACATCAGCAGGAAGGTGGAATAGCATTTTTGAGTGAAAATGATGAGGGGGAATTTCAACATGTTTTCTCATTTTGTGAATAATTAAAAAACGCCTATAGCTTAATTTAAAAACCGCTTCAGCCTAATGTGCAAAGCTCTACGAGTTAGTTAAAGGCTAATTGTGTTTCTGTCCATGTGACATCCGAGTCTCCAGGCTTTTGATAACTCCTTACCTAGAGCCTAAGTGTCTCCTGTCAGGCTCGGTTAGCGCTGCCTAATCTGCCCACGGCCCCGGGGACCGGATGCATGGTTAGCTCTCTGGCCGGGAGAATGCTGATGAACACTGCTTCGGAGAGAACAATTGGAACAAACACTTGGAATTGTGCCACAGATGCGTACACGGCTGTAGTGCATACAAAGTTGGAGGAGTGCGGCTGCACGTGCGCACGTATGCATGGGTGTGCACTCCTGTCGTGGGTGTGATGGATGGCGCCGCTGCAGAGTGATGATGTCAGAGCCCTCTCGGCTGTCCTTTAAACGAGGACAACCTTTAGCCTTTTCACAAATCTCCAAGGAATACTCATCCCCTCACTATAACCGTCCGATGCCCATCACGCGCGTTCACCGACGGTTTACACGGTGTAAACGTTTACTTTCAGTGTCGCATAATGTCCACATTATTAATTCATGATTTTGAAATCAATAGAGTAGATTTGATGAGTCATCCTTCTACGTTAGGTGGAAGACAGTGCTGCAGATAAAACAGCGAGCCTTAGTGACATGAAGGAAAGCAGATTATCCCTTCACATTTGTTTGCTCCTCAGCATTTATGTTACATTAACACATGTAATTATTCTAATGTCATGATGGGCCAATTAGCGTCTCTGTGTGGAGACTGGTGCTGTGCCGCTGAACACTGTTGTTTCTCTACTAACAGCTAGACCTTTGCGTGTGTGTGTGTGTGTGTGTGTGTGTGTGTGTGTGTGTGTGTGTGTGTGTGTGTGTGTGTGTGTGTGTGTGTGTGTGTGTGTGTGTGTGTGTTGCGTGCGTGTCGTTGCATTGCGTTGTGGTCATGTTGTATTCCTACTCCTCTATGAGACACTTTGCATTGCCTCGTGTTTGAATTCTGCTGTCTTAATGAAACTGACATGCCTGGAGTGTCCTGTGGTCTGTGTTGGCTATTGTGTTGGTGTATTGGCAGTGCCTTTCCATAGCCGCTGCTACCAGGCCCTGGCTGTGAGAGTGTGTATTTGCACCATTAGGAATCTTGAGTGGGATTATCAAGCTCAATTTGCACAAATTTAAGCTAATGAAGTGTGACATAGTCATATCTGATTGAGACACTGTTGTAGGTCTTGTGGTTTGTGTATTGTTCTGATCAGTGTGTGATGTTCATCCCTGTCTTAGTGGTGGCTTCAGGTGATGAGAATAAAGCATAAGGTGTCCCCTTGTCTCTTCTTCAAATGTCTTCAGTTGATAAGTGGAGGCTCAATCGTCAACGCTGAGGCGGTATGGGACCATGTGACCATGGCGGACCGGGAGTTGGCGTTTAAGGCCGGCGACGTCATCAAGGTGCTGGACGCCTCCAACAAGGACTGGTGGTGGGGCCAGATTGACGAGGAGGAAGGATGGTTTCCTGCCAGCTTCGTACGGGTGAGTTAGCTGCAGCCATGGCTGGCCAGCGAGCACAGGAACAACAGACGCCCATGCACACACAGAGATGGAGGAACATGAACATATGCGCTCGGGCTGATGAACACACACATTGGAAAGTCCACAGGCACAAGGATTTTTGTCACACTCACAAAAAGAATCACACGCACCCACACACACACACACACACACACACACACACACACACACACACACACACACACACACACACACTGATGATGCTTGTTCCACAGATACACAATTAAATAATGCTGTATTTTAACAGTAATTAAGACTCCAGAGATCAGCTTGCTGAATGTCTTCAGGCACAATGGAACAACGACGAGGAGCTCCCCCACTCCCCCTTTTTTTTAGCTTGGCAGCACCTCCGTGTTTTACCTTTGAAATCTGATTAAATGTACAATAACAATCTTCACGTTGAATCATGATTATGTAATGTCACCCAGATCACAGCTAAAGACACTATGCACACAAGTTTCATGGAGCCACAGCTTATTATTTCACACTTTTGACTTGCTGTACTTTAATTGGATATTGGAAGCTGTCCGTACAGGATGTATGTATATTGAGCGTAACGCCACAATGGGGCTTCGAAGTTCCCTCTGCTGAAAGTGGAAATCTCAGTGGAAGACATGCACTTAGTGGCCTCAGCAAGAGAGGTATTCTTTCACCTATACGTTCACTTTTTAGGTTTTCTTTTTTAAAGTTTAATTTTGAGGATTTAAACCTACACATGTTTATTTTGGGCTTCTATTTGCAGTGGTGTTAGTTTGAACTATATTATTTTAAAAGGTGTTCCTGATTTTTTTTTTTTTTTTTGCCATTTTTTGATACTGCAATGAATTTCGGTCGAGGACAACACCACTCCAAACTGCAACCCAAAAAAAACAAAAAACAACGACAGTCTGATATTCTCAAGAAACTGAACATTTGTACCTTTGTAAAGGCAGATTTTTTTGACTACAATCTGAGCCTCAAATCTGCAATGGAAATTGACACAACAAGTAAAATACAGAGGGGTTAATCTTTTTAAGACATTTCTTTTAATGAGATATTTAAGGTTTTTCCATATATTTGACAATGACCTCTATATTATCCATGCAGAGTACTTGCATGTACCTTGCAGTTTGCCTAGAGGTGATATTTATTCAATAAAGGAAGAATTGGCACCCTTGGTATTCACATTAAAGCACCCCCCCCCCCTTTCCCAACCCCAGACACTCCTCATGGCCATTCCCACCTCTCCACCCTTTCCATAATCACTCCTGAGAGGGCAGGGCAGACAGGCTGACTGACTGTCAACCAAAAAGTATCTTTCTGTTCTGTCATTCTCTCTCTCCAAGGTGGAACCCCACCCTCCTCAGCCCCAAACAAAACAGGTTTTCTATATCAACCCCATAGCAACTCCACGGTTCCAAAACACCACGTCAAAGGTGCGTTTTTCCCAGCTTCATCCACCCATCCAGCCTGCCCGCCCACCCGCCCGCTCCAGTCTGTCCAACGCAACGTACCCTCAACATTTCCAGACATTAACGTGCCCATGACGTTATCACACCATTCCTCAACGGGGTCGATAGAGAGGTAGAACTGAGGAGTCAAGAGTAAAGCTAAATGTTAAATGTCTTCCTAACGGCTTTTTTGGGAGGTAAAATTCTACAAATGTGTGTGGAGAATAAGATGGATTTCTGAATAATTTTTAAGATTCTGTTTCCAACATGAATCCTTTTCTTCTTCAGTACTCTATTTACTATTGACTCTGACTAATACTCAGTCTTAATGCTGCGCTACTAGTTCTCGTCTGCAGTCAGTGCTCTACCACCCGTTACTCTGCTTGTCTGTGGCGCTACATTCCTCATCTTGTGTTTGGCATTCTACCCGTCGGTTCTTTGATGTTCTCTCGGCAAACTGTGTGTCATCAGGTGTTGGCTGCTGGGCATCTGAAACCACGCTCACTTGGCCCTTTTCCTCTCTGAGCGAAAGTGGAATACACTGCGTATGTGGGTCTGTGAGTGAGCGTATGCGTGCGTGCTTGCGTGTGGAGATCACGAGGTGTGTGTGTGTGTGTGTGTGTGTGTGTGTGTGTGTGTGTGTGTGTGTGTGTGTGTGTGTGTGTGTGTGTGTGTGTGTGTGTGTGTGTGTGTGTGTGCGTGCGCGTGCGCGAATGTGCATGCATATGTGTAGCGGGGTGGGCAAGGTGAATTTTTTTTTTCTTTGGTTTGTTTTGTTGGAGTCACACACAGTGCATTGAACGTTCTCAGAATATCTTCAGTCTTGGAAAGACTCTTTCTCTATCGTATGTATTACTCTGGAGCACTTGGGCAGTGTGCAGCTAACCTTTCTAAGTTTTACTCACTGTCCAAGCTACTGGAGATCGTCCATGTGAAGCTCTGTGTGTGTGAGGCGTGTGTTTATGTATGTGTGTGTGCATTCATGCTCATACTGAAGAGTGCCTGAGTGACACTCATGCAAAGTTTTTACAGCAATATTAATTGTTTACTCATGATGGTTTTGTTTTGTTTTAGTACACTCAACAGTACACATCTCTTATCCAAGTGCATGTGGCTCTGTGTGTGTGTGCGTGCGTGTGTGTGGTGTGTGTATGTGTGCGTGATCGTGTTTGTCCTCAGCTGTGGGTGAACCAGGAGGACGGAGGAGCGGAGCCAGCCGAGGGGACCAGCGAGGTGCAGAACGGGCACCTGGATCCAACCAATGACTGCCTGTGTCTGGGCTCGCCCCTCCAGAACCGAGACCAGATGAGAGCCAACGTCATCAATGAGATCATGAGCACGGAGAGACACTACATCAAGCACCTCAAGGACATCTGCGAGGTATGAAACATGTGCATACATCCACCAACACGCACGTGCACACAAGCTGCTGCTGCTGCAGTGCTTCCAGCCAGAGCTGCACAGGTGAGGATTAACTGCACCGAAAGAGGAAGCTGCGTTTTTTTTATTTATTTTTTTATGCTACACAAGGATTTAGCATAAATTCATAACACTCCCACAGTCACACTTTTATTCCAGGCATATTTTTTTCTTCTTTCGATTGCAAAACAGTCTAAATATATTTCTTTCTTCTTTTTTTTTATGTGGAATCACAATATGTCAGCTGTACACAGTCATTCTGGCAGTCCAGATTAAATTTGTCTTTATACTATGAATCATGCTGAAGTGAGAAGCTCAAATTCACACCTAATAACATGAAATGAAGGCTTTTCGTTTTATTTTCACCATTGCAAACCTTTAGTGACGCCTCAAATAGAAACCCAAATTGAAATCTTAATCTAAACTCTAATCAGCAAATCAGTAAAATACATTGATTGCATTCGAACTATTCCTTGAGTTGATGTCATCTGGCATCTGGCACAGCATAGATAACAATACAAATTTCACAAACTCAGTGGATTCCTCTCAAACTGTAACAGCTCATCTTTAGATTGAAAATAACCAGAGTTTAAACACAGCTGGGAGACACCACATTGATTTATGTGCTTCAATATAGCAGAAGTATAGTATTATTTTCAATTCCAAGAGTTCTTTACCTACACTTCTCCCGTAGTAGGAGCTTTATGAATCAGTCACAATAACATTCATGAATCCTTCTAGTCATAAAATATTAACATCACAAGTTACACATTTAACTCATTAAGTACTTTTTAATAATTGCTTTGAAACCATGGTGTCTCGTATATTTCTGTCTCATTAGCACACTGGGTCTGTTATAGCTTTGTATTGATAAAAATGTGTGCACATGTGAAGGTTGACCTACGAATGGAATGCCCTGAGAATTAAGTCAAATATCATGCACTGTCGATTTTGCCTTCATGAATATGGATCATCGAGGACATGTACAAGTTCATGTAAAATACTTGGAGGAGGTGATGCTAGTGGGTTAATGTACACCACAGAAAGTGATTTAGAACCCAAATCCTTGGGTTGTTTATCATTGTGTCTGTTTTTATTGTGTTGGTGTTGTGACGAGAGACATTTCCTCCGCTGGCTCCCCATGACGTTTGTCACAGATTTTATTATAAGTCTTTTCATATTTGACCTTAAATTTTGTCTTTGTGAGCAATCATCTCCCATAATCCTGTTTTTCCTTGTTATATTTTTCTAAATTCAGATTTATTTGTTGAAATGCTTCCGCCACCAACACATCCAACTCCAGCAAGTCACATTATTGTTTTGGTTGTGAGAGTTTCATTTGGTCACTCCATGGCAAACATGTTTGCTTTCTCCCAAGCAAACATGGAAGAAATAGTTTCCAGCTGATCGATCTCATTTAAACTGTGTCTAAACCCCTTATTTGAATATTCATATTTGCACGTGATACCAGTCATGGTGTTATTCTTAGTAATTCACCTGCACAACCTCTGCATTTGCATACTTGCAATTTAGTATGCTTTATAGAGGATCTTGGTGAGTTAGACCCTTCCTGTGTTTACAGTGATTGTGTTTAGCTCTGTGTCTTTGGATTCTATACATCCATGATATTTATATGTTTATGGATGTAGACAATTGCTGTGGTTTGACTGACTGGCATCTAAAATCAAATTATCCTGTTGGTCTAAATATGAACATAAGATGACCCTTTCTGTTTTTTGTTTTTCTTTATGAATACATGGTTGTTGTTTTATGAAATTAAGATAAACAGCTCTTGTTGATATATTTAAACACTGGTAATGGGAAACAGATGCATACATAGACACACTTCACAACTTAGCTGAACTTTCCTCCTTAGCTTTCCTCCAAGCTTTGATTCACTTAGTGCTCCTTTTACGGCCCACCGAAAGATTCTAGAAACTACATTTTAAAGCATTTAAACAACTTGTTACTAACAATTTAGCACAACGACAAACACTAAATAAGATGGTCTTGGTAAATTGTGTGCACATGACATTAGATTGACTTGAATCCAGCTTGCTATATATATATGTATATGTGTGTCTTACATTCATACCAACACAGTGGTATTATTTGGTTTTGGTTATAATCTTGGTCATGTCATATTTTAAAATTGATTTGAGATGTTAAAAGAATCAGTAATGCGGTCTAATATAAGTGCATCTTTGTTTGATAGACTTGCAAATGGCTTCTCTTTTTAAACTATTGGAACTAACATTAGGTTGACACATGAGACCAGTAACATGAGGTGTATAAAAATCACTTAATATGCTGCATGTAGATCATTTGCATACATTATGTAAAAATAAAGTGGAAGCAGCTCCACATACTCATCACTTCTATAGAAACAAATGGCTATGGGAATAGAAGAAAGCAAGCGTACTGTTATGTACAGGAATCCACACCCAGCTGCTGGTTTCCTGTAAAGCAATTTGAGACAAATTCACAGAAACACCAGCTTGATTCTGTTTGGGACGGAGAGGTTGTCTCACACTAAAACAGCAAACCTTTGCAGTACTCTTGCTTTGGGTGCTTTGGTATGGCAATTTTAAATGTCTGTATATTTTGCTCATGTAATCATCTTTCCCTAATCCTCTGTACACCCTTCATTTGTTCTGCAAGCGAAATGTGGTGTTTAAAAATAGTTGCAATAAAGTGTAAATTTCACCTTTTCACCTCCTCCTGGGATTGCTAACATGCAGTACGCTTCACATTAGCATAAACATGCAGAGACGTGTTATCTATGCTTGGACGAAGACGTGAATAAGAGAGGTTGCTGTGGACTGGCTAGAAATATAGAACCTAGATGGGAAAGTTTCCCTAATGTCAAAATGTTTTCATAGTGTCAACAGTGCACAGTTTTTTTTCTTGTAGAATTATCATTATTTATACTTTAATTTATTACCTACTGTTAACTTGATGGAAAAGATGGGAAATCAGAGTCTTATTTCTCATTATTAACAGCATAAAGGATTACATTTGTTAGTGTGAATAATGTTTGATTTGTTCCCGGCCTCACGTAGCTTTTAATTCATGTTTTTTACAGGGCTACTTGCGCCAGTGCAGGAAGCGTGTGGACATGTTTAATGACGACCAGCTCAAGGTCATCTTTGGGAACATTGAGGACATATATCGTTTCCAAATGGGTTTCGTGAGAGATTTGGAGAAGCAGTACAACACGGAGGAGCCGCATCTCTCTGAAATCGGGCCATGCTTTTTAGAACACGTAAGTATGAGATTGGAAGAAATACCTTTGCACTGTCCAGCCAGGAGCAGCCATGATCATTAATAATTTTATTCAGCCTGTTATCACCCGATCTTAAACTAATGATCTTGTTATCGTGAGATAACATTGAAATTGTGGAGGTAATTAAGTCCCCCCCCCCCCGCAAATCATTTATCCTAAGATAAGGAGATAATTAAGTCATGATCCTGAGAAAAGAGCTGTAAAGAATGTAGGATCTGTAGGCAGCCTTTGTTCCTCATTACCCTCCCTCTTTCTCCACATCACAGCAAGATGGCTTCTGGATCTACTCAGAGTACTGTAACAACCACTTGGACGCCTGTATGGAGCTAAGCAAGCTGATGAGGGATGGCAGGTACCAGCACTTCTTCGAGGCCTGTCGTCTCCTCCAGCAAATGATTGACATCGCCATCGACGGCTTCCTGCTCACCCCTGTCCAGAAGATCTGCAAATATCCGCTGCAGTTGGCTGAGCTTCTTAAATACACTGCACAGGAGCACAGGTACTGAACGCAGTGGCCGAGATCACATTTCATCTATCCAATGTGCTTTCGTGGTGATTTTGTTGCTTCTGAAAAAACAAGCCGTTACCGATGCATCCAGATGCGTTGTGAGTGTATGTCAGTGCAGCTGTTGCAGGTGATTCGTGGTTCGTTCTACTGAAATGGAAATGACTCGTGCACGAGCTGAAACAAAGGTCGTGCAAAAGCAAATCGGTTTCATGTCGGTACTTTAAACATGATTTTGGTGCTTTCTGCAATCAGCATGTTCCACACGTCACACATGCAGCAGCACAGAATCCGACGACTAGGAATAGGAACATTTGCGGATGAGCTCCCATGCATATACGTGAGCTTCCAGCACGTGCAAAACCCACAGAAACATGGTGTAAGTGATTCAGCGTGTCGCAGCCGGCTCCAGGTCATTCACAAACCATGCGTTCTTAGCCAGGGAGGGACAGGTGCCAGCTCTGCCAGCGAAGCCTGCCAGTTCACAGTGTTTGACTGTGAGGAGCTGCGGAGGATCTGCCAGATAGAGGCCCATCGCTGTCACACAGCCGCGCACAACGCTGTCGACACATGCGAAGACGTGCACGCAGCCACTTTCAAAATAAGGATCGCTTCCACAGCACATCGCAGCCTGAGGGCCCAATCCAGCTCAGTTAGCACAGACGCAGTTAGACTAAACTGTGAATGGGGAAAGCGGCTGATTGGAATTAAACAGCAGTGTGTTGTTTTGAACGCGGTCCAACAGACTTATTGCTGTGACTTGAGTTTATAACCCTTGTCTTTAATAGGCCAGTCTGTATCATTTACTACTGCAACATTACATGTCTTCTAGTGGCCAACCTCCAAGAGCTATAACTTTACCCTTTAACACTCCGGAGTAATTGTGTGCGTGCTGTGTCTGTACTAGTGACTATCGATACGTGGCAGCGGCCCTGGCGGTAATGCGGAACGTCACTCAGCAAATCAACGAGAGGAAGAGGAGGCTGGAGAACATCGACAAGATCGCCCAATGGCAGGCATCCGTCCTGGACTGGGAGGTATGTGCACCGGCTTGTATGTACTTCATACTTTAATAATCACCTAAACTACTTATTTGAAGAACAAACAACAGTCATGGTTTCCCTCTGAGCCCCGATTGCTGCAGTGCATCGAAGCACCGATCTATCCACTGCTCACCCCCCCCCCCCCCCCCCCGTCTCATAACACCACTTTGTATGTAAGAGCCTGTTCTCAGTCCGACAGGACAGAAAGAAGCAGCACGTACTTACCCCCGGTTACTATTAATGACCCCTGTTAGATGAAACTGTAAACTACAATGCTGGCGCTTTTAGCAAAGCGACAATTATCACCACCCCCATCTGCTATCAGCCTCAAAGCACATTTGGCTGTTACAAGTACAAACAAAGCAAGACTTCTCCTTGGTGTTGCTTCCCACTGCCACGGACAGCTGTTGGCAAGTGAAGGACTGAAGTTTGACGATGAACCTGCAACGTTTCTTCCAGATTAGTACGTGAACAGCTATCGAAGCCCTGTCACTGTCTATAGATTAGCTAAAAACTGAGGGTTGTCGGTGCGTGTTGGAATCGTTGCCATGTTTCTTCACTCCTGCTCTTTTCTGCCACGTAACAAAGCCATTAGTGCCCCAAGTCCACTGGATATTGATGCACAGTTCAGAGCAGTGCCTTGGTTAGCTCCACACTTCTCTATCCACACAACAGAGATAATGACAAGAAGGAATCAACGCGGGCAAACAGACCTTTTTGAATCTTTTATTCAAATCTTTAGTGAAGCTAATTGTGTTGATTTTGCTGCAGCTGTTTTCTCGTTGCTTTGTCTCTAGAAATAGAGCTGAACAAGCTATAACTTAAAGGGGAACGATGTGAAATATAAGTTGTGCTTCTGTTAAATATTGGGTAATGATGCTACGTCATGTTAGTCTGTCCTCCGCCATGATTTGACACCTTTTTGGTCATATTTTTGTTTGATAATAGCATTTCTAGCTATGGGGCAACTTGAAAACTTGTGATGAAACTCTGAGATTAGACCCAGACTTATTTTGTGTCATTTTGCTTATTATTGGAAGTAATATTAGTTCACGTTAAAATATAATGTTGAATGTTTTACCTTTAAGCTATAGTTTGAGGGTGTTTTTTTTATTCTTTCCAACACCTCAGTCATTCCTCATATATTCAAAATGAGAAATTTCCAAGTCATTGCATTATTGTGAGTTGGTTTATTTAACAAGCACTGTTATATTAAACTTTCAACAAACTGATAAAAGTAATCTACTGTCGCACTTTAAGAGTGAGATGTGATTTTCAACAATAACGCAGCTATTCCAACATTATTTAAAGAAGTAAATACTGTTGCTATTTGACAAATTAGGACAGCTATATTCATGTTCCAATTAAATAAATTAAACATTTTCTCCACTGAGGTACCACATGTGACAAGTTTTTACTTTATCCATTTTTCATGGGCCTTCTGATCAGACCTGGAGAGCCTGAGATATATAACTGCTTATAACTGCTAACCATGATGAGTAAACTTGTGACTCTACCATGAAGGCTTTTTTGTTTGTTTGTTTTCATTTGTTAAATGTTTATCTACGTTTAGGGGGATGATATCTTGGACAGGAGCTCGGAGCTCATCTACACCGGGGAGTTGTCATGGATCTATCAGCCGTATGGACGCAGCCAGCAGAGAGTCTTCTTCCTTTTTGATCACCAGCTGGTCCTCTGTAAGAAGGTAGGCTCGCTCTTTTCCCTCCCTCACTCCTTTCTCCTTATAGTTCCGCTCCTTCCGTTCATTTGAAGACACGGTTGGGTGAAAGCAAGCTGATGAGCTGAAATGCATCCTCAAATCTGTGTTCTTGAAAGTCGCTGTATATCACATGGCTGCCGCCGACAGGGACGCTTGAAGACAATGTGACTTCTTACAGCGTCCGCCGAGAACGGCAAACACATTACATAATGCTGCATGAGACGCACCAGCCCTTAGTGGAGACGCGTTCAAATCCTCAGCGCCTCTCACAAAATGGAGCTATGGTAGTTTGGGCTCTAATGCACCGAGGCTGCGCTCTCCTGTCAGACAAATGTTCACGCTTGACTAGATTGGATACATGCACAGAGATACAGACGCAAATGCAGACAGACAGACACAGACATACACAGAGGCCGGGTAACCGCATCATCATCATCATCATCATCATCATCATCATCATCATCATCTCTCACACACACACACACACACACACACACACACACAGACAAACACACACACACCGAGGAGCAATCATTTCATCACTACACGGGGGGGGGGGGGACTAAAAAGGCATAAAAATACCCAGTTTTTATGTCTTTCTGCCCTTCCCTCCTCCCTAAACCTCCCCCTCTCCCTCTGTATCACTCTTCAACATCTCTAGCACCGCAAATGAAATCCAGCGTGTCTGCGGATCACCGTGTGTCGTCGCTGTTCTCATCCACTGCTTAAAGTCAGCCACAACATGCACTAAATTATAAATTCAAGTCTTTGTTTTAACTCATCCACATGTATAGGGGCTCCGAACATCCCTCAGGGGGTGTTCTGGAAATGTTGCATGTATCTTCTCCTCTCATCTCGTGGAGAGACAAATGTGCATCCATGTGCTGATTAATAGATGGCAGATCTTTCTCTCTATTTTTCTTCTCCTTCCTACCTTCCTTGCCCTCGCAGTACAAATTGATGTTCGTTGAATCCAAAGGTCATGATGAGCATTGTCTCACGTGCGCATCTTGTCCTTTTAGATGCTGGAAATGACGTTGGTTAAGGTTATTTTAGTTTGGTTTAAACTAGTGGAGCTAAAATATGAAGCGATTTGTCCTATGAGGAAAATCATCAAGCGATCACATTAGATAACCACGATATTTATGTTATTCCTGCTCTGTCGCACAAAGACAAGCCATAACATTGTGACCACCAAACGATGACGTGAACAACAGTGAAAATATTTTTTATCGTGGTACCTATTAGTGGCATATAGTAGGCAGCAAGTGAACATTAAGTCTGCAAAGTTGTTATAAGTTGCATTACCTGCATTATCTGCAGGGGTCAGTATCTATCGAAAGTGATCAGTGCAGCAGATAAGATGCTGGAAATAGGATGGAAACCTCCGCACACAACTAATTGATTTTTATGAATAAACTAATTCATTGACACTGTACTTATTGAGGTACAGTATAAATTACTGAAGTATACACAAATGTATGAGAAACAGCCACAGATTTAATAGAAATGTAATCATTAGTGATGTATTTGTTGACGTGTTTCTTAGTTTCAGATGATGGGCTCATGGTTAAGTGGCTTTGTTTTTTTCTTTATTTTGTTCACAAAAAATGATTCAGTGAACCAGTAAAATGGTCATGGCCATCCAATAGGGTTGCACAAGATATTGGGAATTAATCAGAACAATGTCAACTCGTGAAAAGGTAGGCGGTCATAATGCTGTGGCTGATTTCTGTTCATGTTTTTGCTGTGGTGTGTGTGTGTGTGTGTGTGTGTGTGTGTGTGTGTGTGTGTGTGTGTGTGTGTGTGTGTGTGTGTGTGTGTGTGTGTGTGTGTGTGTGTGTGTGTGTGTGTGTGTGTGTGTGTGTGTGTGTGTGTGTGTGTGTGTGTGTGTGTGTGTACTGTACAACTGCGAGATGTAGTTATAGTTCACGGTTTCCCTCTTGCTCACACTGACACCGACTTACGCCAGCGCGCTAATTAGATGCATGCGTTGGGCGACACTAACGTTTTCCAGCAGTCCGTCATTAACTTACAACCGCCGATTGCAGCCTGGCACTTGAGTGTGGAACGAAGTGCTGTTGCCCTGCCATGGGTAGTCTGTGTCACTCTTCTCCAGATGAGCAAAATAAATTGCATCGAGATCTTTGCAAAGCAATGAGCTGTGAAGCTATTTAAAAGAGTCTGACAGCTTCAGATGAAAGATGCCTCCACTTGCAGCTGCCAAATGAACAAACAGTTGGGATCAGCAGGTGGCAAAACATGCGGGATTAGCTCGGATCTTGAGGAGTTGTTGCATTTATTTACTGTCAAGCAGCGTCAACTGTACACACGTCACACTGCTGTGAGCTATTTGCCAATATACCATTCTGGTCACATGTCTGGCAGTCAGCATTGTACGTGGTTTTTGAGCGGTGAATTCTCTTGGACGAGCATTTTCAACGTAGCATGTTCATCCATAACATCATTGTTCCAGTCCAGTCACCCTTAATTGAATCTCAATTTGTATTCTTGAAGAAGTCGGTTTGATTCGTCTCATTCTGCTTCAGCTGTGTTTGTTGTCTTCCGGCTTTACATCCTTTGTACAATAATACAAGACCAGTGCAATAGTGCCACAATAGCATTAAAATTTAAAACTGTTAAGTTTTTCTTGGTTGCGGCGTACAAAATACGTGATGAAAATATCTATATTTTCGCAAAAACCATCACTACGGAAAATGACTACAATCTGAACTTAAAGCTAATTTCAATGATACATTCTTGTGCAAAATACTGTGAAATGTAAAAAAAAAAAGAATTCTCCTATAGCTGTTGCATTATGAATATTTTTACAAACTCATCCTCGCAGTGTGACTTTGAGACAAATCAGCAATGAGCTTTCATGGATTTCTGATATCTCAGCTCAAGTCTCTGTTGTTTTGTGTCCACTACTTTCTCAATTTTTTTTTTTTTTTTAAATCAATGTTGTCTTCAAAATTTTTACTATTTGCTTGGTTGTTTGGCAGATGGATTGGAGCTTTTTGGCAACTGCTTTTGGCCGACGACTCTTACGTTTGACATTCAGCCACAGCATCTCAAACAAGTTATAATTGTACTTTTGTGAATGACAATTCACAATCTGGCAGTTGGTGTGGCCACAGATGTTCAGCAGTGGCTCTCAGGAAGTGTCTTGATCAGATTATCAAAAATGATTATAAAGTACATCACAGGAACTCATGCTGAGCATGTGTGGTTATTTTATACATTTTGACAATTCATTGGTTGGATTAGGGGTGTCAAAAAATTTCACCCTGCAATTTCAACATGGCATCTTTAATAATGTTTTCCTGGTGTAAAAATCTTATGAAAAAACAATTCCTCTATTTATGTTTGGACTGTTACGTCCAAAATAGCAATAGTTGACTGAATTGTATGTTTTTTTTATTTGGGAACTCTACCATAACATTTGAAATCTTGCCTACATCCAATGATCCTAATGCTACTTTTTTCCTTCAGTGCATCACATAAATAA
Organism: Blennius ocellaris; assembly: GCF_963422515.1. Lineage (NCBI taxonomy): Eukaryota > Metazoa > Chordata > Actinopteri > Blenniiformes > Blenniidae > Blennius > Blennius ocellaris. The sequence goes on along the minus strand of NC_137658.1, from coordinate 15,154,604 downwards.
ACCGAGCATTAAAAAGCTTTGGCAGATCTGCTAAACAGTGAGTAAACATGCTGTTATTTGCGGCGCACTTTCTACCTGTGTTTGTATGAGGCCAGCAGCAGATTTACTAAGAAATATGGCTTTCTGTGGCGTGCGTGGAAGGTGTTTGTGTGTTTGGGCAGCAGATGGAAAGGGTTGCATAAGACAGACTGTCAGGATACCAAGGGAGAGATGCTTGTTGACACCTCTAAGGTTCAGCGCGCACACACACACACACACACACACACACACACACACACACACACACACACACACACTCTCTCTCTGTCTCTCTCACACAGGCAAACACACACATTAACAGACGTCTTCCTCTCCTCTTCCTCCAGGATCTGATACGCCGGGACATCCTGTACTATAAGGGCCGCATCGACATGGATCGCTACGAAGTGCGGGACGCTATAGATGGCCGCGACGACGATTTCAACGTCAGCGTGAAAAATGCTTTCAAATTGTGCAACAAAGACAGCGAGGAGATCCACATCTTCCTGGCCAAGAAACCCGAGGAGAAGATCCGCTGGCTCAGGGCCTTCCACGAGGAGAGGAAGATGGTGCAGGAGGATGAGAAAATCGGTTAGTCACACAACTCTCTTGCACCTCCCCGTTTGGAAGCCATTAGTTTTAGTCACAATGGCAACATGAGTTTCAGTCACATGTGCAGGATAGATGGAGGATTTTGTAGCACAAAGAGAAAGGTGACACGTGTGCGATATACGCATGGGTTTTACTAAAAACATGCCGGCGTTTGTGACATACTATGACGCTTGTCATGTAAATTTTTGTATCAACCAAATGAAAATACATGAAATTTGAAACATTTGTACTTTACTTGCTGTTTAGGTTTCGAGATCTCTGAGTACCAGAAGCGTCAGGCAGCCATGACAGTGAGAAAGGTGACCAAACAGAAAGGTGAGGCAACAAGAAGATATCAGGTGATTTTCCTTTTTTTTTTTTCCCCCTCACTGATTTGCTCTGTCTTCTCATCGCTGTTTACTCTTTTCTTAACCTGCTTTCTTTTTTTTTTTTTTTTCATTTTTTTCTTTTTACTTCCCGCACCTTTTTCGAGCGCACACCGTGTTTCTGAATGGACCTAGAATAGCCTCGTGCGAAGTAAGCTAGAGAAGTCAAGAGGATTGATGTCGTCACGCTTTATCACTTCCAATATTTTCTCTCTTTTGAGTTAATTGTCTGTCAGCCCATAAAGGCGAGGATGACTTGATCTGAGTCATAAAGCAGCTGTTAAGCATCAATGAAAAGACAGAGGGCTGTTTGCATGAAGTATTGAGTTTAAAGGACGATACCGGTGCTCGTGGCATGTGGGTCTTGTGTCACGCTTGTCTTGAAACTATTTACTTCTTCAGACAATGCTTTGAATTTCTCTTTTACTGAGTTAGGGTGGTTTTTGGAACTTTTGCTTCCATTTCCATTCAAGGTCATGGAAACTACCCCCCCCCCCATAAGCAGACTCTAAATTTCCTAATTATTTGAGTAGTTCTTAACATTTTTTTTTTGCATGTAACAGAAGATGGTAGTGAATCCTGGGCTGTGTTTCAAAATACTTACTTACATTTAGATTTATATTTTTTATAAAGTAGTAGAAAGTAGCGATACAAAATTTGCAGTGTGCCAAAAAAACATACAAAGAACTGATTCTGTAAAAAATCAATTTTGCATCAAGCAAGCATGCACAGAAAATGATGTGTGAGATTTTTGAATTTTGATTACAAATGTGTGTTAAAAGATCAATAATGACACTGCATACTATTCCTGCTATAGGCCAGACATATTGTGCACTATTAAGCAGGGGCATCTTATTATCCTTGTCAACTGATCTATAGCTGTGTGTATACAGTATATATATATATATATATATGTATGTATACTGTATATATATGTTTCATTTGGAATATATATTTCAAACATGAATAGAGCAAAACATACATTATCAATAATAATAATCACAACAATCAAGCAGCAACTTGGAAAAATCAAGAACATAAAACTCTTTATTCATACTCAGAAATGTCTAAGCATATTAAATGCATTAGTTTATTGCCACTTCCCTAAAAGTTGTGATCTTCATGTGCTCTTTACGAAGAAAACCTCCACCTTGACCAACACAGTTTGTGAGATATATAAGAATAAGAAAAACTGACCTGTAATAATTGATTTTTAGGTTCTTTTCTATTCTCTCAGCTGAGAAGTAAAAAAGCTATCATTCATGACTTTTTTTCAATATAGTCACATTGACAAATATTTATTGCATGATGCATGAGCAGCACCAGTGAGTATGAAATGTGAATCAACCAACAAAACTATTGAAGTATCTGTAAAATCAAATACCCATTCCAATTCCATACAGCTTTATGTAACTCGGTGTTGTCCATCACAAGACAAACACAGAGACACATTCACTCCTATTATTTTACTTCGAGGCACAAATGAAACTGAAATGCTTTTTGCGGGGAGACTGTGAGAGAAAACCAGAAGAATACAAACTCCCAAGCCTGAACATGAACTGCAAATATTCTCACTGTGAGAGGAGACGGCGAACCGCGACACCACAGTGCAACCGCAGTGAAATCCATTCAGTGTTGTTGTCTGTATCAACATGGATTAGTCAGAATAACAAACACTGATGCTCTGATAAAGGCTTTTGTCCACGTCCAGCTATCTCAGTTCAGATTTTGCATATTGTAAATGCAATCACAGATGTCAGATGTATTCCGCTTTAGCACATAGCAGGTGGTTTCTAACAAAGCCCTGATTTGCGTACTTTATGAAGCACGCCCCTTTAATTTGAGGAAAATCAGGCCATGCTCTGATTTACATTGTCCCACACCTTCCACGGCCGACACAGTAGTAAGCCCTGCCAATGCCTCCGGCTATCTCAGTAACAGAAGAACATGTCAGACAAGTTCTTCAAGGCTCCACCTCCTGACAAAGCATCACAGAGGACCCGCATTTCCACACTGCTGCTATCATCCTTTAAGAATTAGCCGTTTTAGCGCTAGGCTAGATGTTTGTCCATTGACCATCACTGATCTGTTCTCGCAATGAGCATGACCATCCATCAAGATACAATTGAACTAATGACCACTGCTGGAATGTTCTCTCTGACATTAGGATCCCTCTAGATGTCTGTCAGAAGTAAATGTTGTGTGTTTCTAAGTGCTGTATGTGTACATGGCTGGCACAAGGTGAAGTACTCTCTTGACTTTCAGATTCATTTATAGATTTCATCTTGAGAAAGAGGGCCATGTTGTATGGACATGGTTTGAAAATGATAAAGGTATATGCATTAGAGTTCTCCTTAGCGCTAGCACAACAAGATGCCATGGCAACTGCTAAAACAGCATTGGGAGGCGTTGTGTTTAACGTTGGCCGTCCAATCTGTTTACAAGCATTATCTTGACCATCTCAAGATAAACAGGTCCCACTAACACAAACAGACGCTAACCCTTCTAACTGCTATAACAAAAAAACAGTGTCTGGGTCAAAACACCTGTAACAAAAAGACACTGTTTCTCATTTTCCTCATTTTTCTTTCCAAGATGCCATGGCAACTTTTGAATATTTCATCTCCGAATATCGACTGTATCTATTTATTAATGACACGAGCATAGTTGTGATGCTTGTAGACTGTAGCTAAATGAAAATGTAGACTGTAGTTAAGTGCATATTAACAGTTTTTTTTCTGTTGGCTCTATTTTCACCACTCTTGTGTTCTCAAGTGTCGAGGGTGCTATTCAAACAAATGTGCTGTTAGCAAACATGAAAGAACAGTGTCCACCCCAACCCCCCCCCCCCCCCCCCACCCCCCCCACCCCACCCCTCCCGCGCTCCACGTCCAAATGCCCAGTTTTGTCCTCAGTGTATCAGATGTAATCTCTTGGTTCTATTGTTTGCCTGCTACAGACTTTGATTGAATAGCATCTTCAGTCTCCCTTGTGTCATTGCTAGAGCTGAATACCACATGTCGTCCAAATTCAGCTGCCATCGTTACTCTTGTCATATCTCAGGATTAATATGCGGGAATGTTAACGCCAATGGCTCATTCTGTACGTCTCTGTGCCTGTTTTCTGTGGAAGCATGACTTGATGTTGTGTTGTTGTGCCCGTTTTGGATGCAATACTGATAACGTTTCCCTTTTTGCTGCCCACCTCTCTTCCTTTCTCCTTTGCTTCGTGTCCTGCTCTTTCTGCTCTTCCTGCTCTTCATCCCCGTCTTCTTCTACCTCACCCCCCCCCCCCTCTCTCTCTTTTTCTTCTTTTTTTTTTTGCACCTGCCTTCTTAGGTGTAAACAGGTGCACGCCCCCCTCATACCCGCCCCCCCAGGACCCCCTCAGTGTGGGGCAGTATGAGGTTACGGAGGACATGGCACAAGGAGAGGTTTTTGAATTCAGTCAATCCAAAAGAGGCCAGGCTCCTTTCTGGCAGAATTTTAGTAGATTAGCTCCATTTAAGAAATAGAGATACACAGACTCTTCCGAAGGACCAGCTATTTTTCTTAGAAGCACTAAACACTGGATGATTATGTCCCATGATGAAGAAAAATATGAAAAACATACGCACACACACACACACACACACAAGAGACTTGGAAGTCAAGGACCAATGTTAATATAGAGAGCGACTGGAAGCAGCAAGAGGACTGAAGACTTGGATTTAAAAAAAAGGAGGAAAAAAAATACAACTTTATAATTCATATATGTTAGTAACGTTATTAGTTATCATGCCTCTCCAGCTGAGTCATCCATCAAGAACTCGTCCCCTCTGATTCTGCATATTCGCTCCATCTGAATGTCCTGGAGGTATTTGGATTCTCATAAGATTTGGTTTTAATCGACCATCTGGATTCGGGAGGTCACACGTCAGGTCATTCCCAGTTCGTGTGATGGAGGTCAAGAGCTGAGGTCTTAACCCGCTGCTGCTGCTCTGTGAGTTTGTTTTTTTGGGGGGTTTTTTTTGGGTTTTTTTGCTGCATTCTTCTGAATGTGAGATAGATTAACGACGACCTCAGCTGCCGGGCTGTGGAGGACCTTCCCAAGCTTGACTGTGGACGTCACCTCTGAGTTCAGCCCACCCCATCACGGACTGATCGGGCCACTAACATCTGGATTCTGCTCCTCTTCGCTCCGATGCTCCCTTCCTCTCCTCTGCTCCAACCGCCTGCATACAAAAGCGTCACGGTGTTGCCATCCCTCTCCACATCCCTCCCGTCCCCTCTATCACTCCATCCACCTGCTCAGCCTCCGTGAGTCAGTGGCTCTCGGAGGGAGGCTCTCATTCACTCGGAAAGCTGCCGTTGGCCATGATACGATGGGTCAGGGAACAAATCAATAGTGGGAAGCATCAATAGAATATTTACATCCTTTCCACCAAGCGCTTGTGACAGGGTATTCATATCCGATGACACCGGGGATCTGTGCGGAGAGCTCGCCCGCTCAGACGAAACAGCTGGGAGCAGGAGATAGGCGGGCTGCGGTCCACCTGCCTGGTGTTTCCCCCCCCCCCCCCCCCCCAACCCCCACCCACTCCTCCCCCCAGAGACCACCCCTGTAGCACTGTGCTGGCAGCTCACTGGGTGTTTCTATGGAAAGAGCACAGCCTACCTCCAGATACCAGAAAGTGAAGTTGATGCATCGTCCAAGGTCTAAAATATTATCTCGCGTTTCAAGTCGGCCGTTAAATACAACAATCAGTTGATTTAATCATTTTCTTTTGCTTACACTGTTTAAAAAAAATAAATAAATTTTTAAAAGCACAGCATATGAGAAATTAGTGCGCGGCCTATTTAGCACTAGATGAGGGCGAAATGATAAAAAAAAGTGGGTAGGAAGACGTGTGGACAAGAATGTGTGTCTGCTGCAGTAGAGGGGGCCAATACCGTGAGGAGAAAGAAAGGTGAATTCAATCTGTAGCACGCAGGTGTCCTCTGACAGATTCATGCATCTCTAAAGACTGCAGCTTCAACTCTTGGCTCTCCGCCCCGTCACGTTGTTCCCCAAGATCTGATCCGTGTTCTCTGGCAGTTCGCTGCGGCACCCGCTAAGTGATTTATAAGAAGGACTGTTGCCCGATCAGATTGACTTGTTTAACCAACAAAATCCCTGAAGCCGCCGCCTCCGAGAGAGGGATCTGGCTATCAAGTCCCCCGAACGAAGATCCGACGGGAAACAGTGGATTTTTAACGCTCATCATAAAAGATATATTCTTTTCTACACTGGGAATGTAAGTGAAACATCTGTCCACAGTTTGTGATTATACTTTGACCTCAAATACCGGAGTACATTTTGTGTTGAATTCTCTCACCAGATGGACAGTACATATACAGTATGACAACTTGTGCAATGTGATATATCATTATATATCTTCACTATTCACTACAACGTGATATCAAAGAGTTATATATTGTTCTATGTCATTCGTTTGCCTTCTTATAGGCCTTATAAACTAACGGAGAAAGGAGAAAAAAAGACCTTAGAATTGCTTTTGTATGTTGTGTAATTTATGTTTTTGTTTCAGTAAAAAGAAAGTTGAGAAACGGGTGAGTTGGCTGCTGGTGTCTGTAGAGATGGCTCCCGGTGAGATCGTTCTGGAAGATTATTCTCCTGTCTGGCACAGCAAAAAGATATGGTTCCCAGGCCATGATAACCTCAGGTCCCGTGCTATGCCCCCCCCCCCCCCCCCCCCCCACCGCCCACCCCACCTACCCAACCCCCCATCCCTCCCTGCCCTGCCCCATCTCCCACCACCCTACTCCACACTACCACCAGTATCAACATGCAGACAAACACACACAAACACACACACACACACTCTCGTAGACACACGTAATCACGCGCACTCGCTGGCCCGTTCTGCTGCGGAGAAGAGAGATGCTATCTAACAGTGCCTTCCAGCATTCCACTAGTGATTATCTATTCAGTTTCACAAGCAGATTTGAATTAGTCATGTATTTTCCCTTCAGTGCATCTCTCACTCGCTCTCTCTCTCTCTCTCTCTCTCTCTCTCTCTCTCTCTCTCTCTCTCTCTCTCTCTCTCTCTCTCTCTCTCTCTCTCTCTCTCTCTCTCTCTCTCTCTCTCTCTCTCGTACGCTGTGGGAATTCCTCGTTCCCTGGTGCACGAGATCCGCTCGGACAGAAACTTAGAGGTCAGGCCCTCTTTTCTCCCCCCTTTCTTTTCCATATGAGTTAGATACTGTGCTGTCTGACAGAAACACTTAATAGAGTTTTTTTTTTTTTTTAACCACCTTATTATACTCTATCGCACTCTACATAGCAGCAGTTTTATTGCACAAAAAGAATCTAATTTCAGAAGTTTAGAAACTACATAGAGTTCATTTATCTATTTAACATGCTGAGAGATGGTTTAATTTGAATATACAGCAGGAAGCAGGTTTTCATTCGTCGACCTGGGTTTCACATTTGAAAGTATATTATTAGCACTGAGTTCTGAATCAAAAGAAGAATCATCTATTTTACCTTTATCAGCTACACATTGTAAATACTGTAAAAAGAACAGATCATATATTTGGATATTGGTATTTTGCGTTGGAGACGAATGTTGTTCCAGTTCTAGCGTGCGGTAGACCTCAGTACCAGGTAAAATGCATGTTTGTGGCATCCAATATTTTGCATGAGACTTAAGGCAACTCTTAACAGATTGTTTGGTTTCATTTTGACTTCCGAATTGACTCTTTTCTTTTGAAACTCATTGAATCCCACGACGACGCGGAACCGCTCACGTTGTGAACCCATGCCATCTCACTAGAGGGAGTTCTTTTCTCTGTCCACCTGTCTCCTGCTCACTTCACATCACATGTCGTAGCTTCTGGTTCGTTTGTTGTTGTTGAGTTGTTTTGTTTTTTTATTTTATTTATTGTCGAGTCCAGGGGGAATTTAATCTTATTTTCATTCATGCTGAATCACAGACTGAACTGTTGATTGCTGATCTGACAGGCACTGGCGTTCTCTTTGCCCACATAAATGGGTACCATAGACTAAACTTATTTTTGAAGCCTTTTCTTTACTTTAACCTTTAATCATTACTGTCACGCTCCAGACTGCTGGTTGATTTTTTTTTTTTTTTTTTTTATGATCTTTTTTCTCCAAATGCCATTTTCTGCGGAGGTAAAAAAAAAAAAAAAAAAAAAAAAAAAAAACGGGTATAATTTTTCTATAACAACAGTGAACCAAATAGGAGTTAGCACTGATCATGGGTGTTTGTGTATAGATTTGTAGTCAAGCAGAAGAGCTGAATAAATTAGAAGCCTCTTGCGATGAGCTAAAAATAAACATAATCCTGAATACACAGACACACACAGACACACACACGCACACACTCCGTGTACTTCACTCCAATTCATATCATGCTCTTGTTTCTACTTAAGAACTGATTATTTGAAGTACAATGACTTGACTTTACCAGTGAACATATCACTTGTATTTATTGACAGCAGTATTAAATAGTACCAATTCTGGCCACGTTGTTTCAAGGATGTATATATTGGTTACATTTATTTCTTTTATTAATTATTAATCTGACCTGAGAGGACAGTTTTGAACACAGTTGAAGTTTTCATTTAGTTTGTTTCTTTTTTTACTCTCTCTCTCTCTCACTCTCTTTCTGGTCATGTAACCACAACAGGATGCTTCAGAGGTTGTTCACATTTACCTTTTTCCTTTTCTTTTCTTTTTTAAATTCCCGGGTGCACATGAGCCAGTAACTCGTTCACGTTTAACATGTGTTGTTTCAGACCGGTCAGGGTACAAGTCGTCAACAGCCATATCTTGATGTGGTTTTCATAGACAGCAACGACTTGCAGAAGACTGACACCCCACACTCGGAAAACACACTCCATTGTATATTACCATCTAGATTGAAGGTCTGGATTCTTTCCTTTCACAGATAAACTTACTCACAATATCCGCATCCTTTTGTCGCCATATGCAAAACATTTGTCATTTTCTTTCTCGCCGGCCTTTTTTCAGTTGGATTATTTGTTGTAGAGATGAAAAACCTGAAAAATAATTGCCTATTCAATCCAGAAACTGTGAATGGGAGAGTGGAGATGTCAACTGTATGTACATTATATGTTTTGATGTAATCAAGAAGCACTGGGAATATGTTGTACTTCGCTGTAAAAAAAAAAAAATGAATCCATATCTGATATAGCTGTACTTTTGTTGAAAATAAAACCTCTACAGAAGTGGGTGTCGAGGCGTCAGATGTGCGAGTGAGAGCATTGTGCCGGCTTTCCTGTGATATCATCTCCCTGGTAAAGTGGGGCCTGTTCCCAACAGCTGACGCATTCACTTGCTGGATGTATTACAGAGGAAAGATTTATCACCACAGAATGAAAATCCTCATCAGAAGCAGGTCACAAAATTTAAGTAAAGAGCTTTCAAAAATTACAAACTTCTAGCCTCCAAATAACAACCTTAATCAATAAGTAATGAGAGATATGCAAATCTTCTCTCCCTGCTGCTCATTCCAAACATGCAAGACTGAGCTCTTTTCTTTTTTGTTTGTGTTTTTTTTTTTTTTCCAACAGAGATCTAAGACATCCTGGTGTGATGCTTTCGTGTGTGTGCGTGCGTGCGCGCGTGCGCAAAATTGATCAAAACTGCCAATGCAGAGCCCAAAGTTTGAGCAAAGCCCAATGTGCAGTGTTACTGTGGTCTCTGGTGGCCAACCTTTGTACTACACTTCCAACATGAACGTCTTTACGATCTCTGTTAGTAAAAATAATTTCCGTGAGAAAACACAAAACATCAAATCAGGGGTGTCAAAGTACTTAAAATAAGAATAGAATAGTAGAAAAAAACAAACAAACAATCTTCACAAGGCTTCACATGACTTCAGAGGGGTCGTGCTTTAAGTAGTTCCTCAGTATCACAGGGATGTCCAGTCCGTTTACTGCAGGCTCCTTATCAGCAAAAGGGAGGAATCCTCGGATTGCCAGCCGAGTCTGTGACATCAGCGTCTTGGGACAAACTAACCAGGAAACAGAAGCAGCAAACCAAAGTGAGACAACAAATCCAAGTTGGGACGCAGTCTAAAATGTCATTCAGAAATCAATCAAAGTGTTTGAGCCATATATTGAACTGAATGAGCTGATCCAGACTGAAAATGGACAGGCACACACACTTGTAGGATCGCAAATTAGCTTTAAATGTATGGTTTTGGACTATAGGAGGAAACCAGGAATACCTGAAGAAAGCACACTCATGCACACAGAAAACATACAAACTCTGCCCTATGGGGCCACAAATAAAACTGAACCAAAGAACTTTAATCAGAAAGGCCTAAAATCAAGAACTTGTTCTCCATGATTTAGTCAGATCTGCTCTACATCTCATTTAGTGGATTTGATGGTTGTATATTTTCATCAGAAGGTGACAGATTTGTTCTGCTACCAGGGCAGAAAAAGTTCCTTTTTGAAGAATGAGCTTTCAGTTTTCTTCCTTTTAGAGTTGAGTTTTAGTGGATGTAGTAATAACCTGTTCCCAGATGAGGCTTTTTCAAAGTGTCGATGCAGGAATTTCCACCTCATGATCATATTTGACCATGTGATGGATTGAAAATTACATTCTCAGCCTTGTCACATGCATACAGGAGTATCTAACTTCTGTTAACAATGTGTACAGTGGGTGAAAAATCTCTCAGGTTATTTGCCGTTTTACTTTACTTTAGTCAATCATTATTTGTTTTTCTATTTGTGTGTGTGATTCTATGTGGATCTGACATGTAAACCTTTCAAAACTTTAGTAGAACCTGCCCCTATTTACACTTTTAAACAAGTATATATTCATTAACAACAAAGGCATTTCTTGGTTTCACCAGTGGTTGTGCCAATTAAATATATAAATAAATAATTCAATCAACTCAACGCATATATCACTCTCCTCTCACCTCTTTCTTTGAGCAGCAGCAGCAGAGCTTCGTTCTGCTTTGTAGTTTTATCAATGATGAGTGTGGGCAGGTACACGTCTGCGCCAAAATCTATGAGGAGCTGAATGTACTCCACCCCGCAGCCGTAACGCAAGCACACCTCCAGGACAGTCTTTGGCTGCTTTATCCTGGCCAGCATCTTCTCGTCCGTGCAGTTGTAGTTGGGGTTGGCCCCGTGCAGGAGCAGCAGTTTGAAGCAGTCCAGGTGTCCGTACACGGCCGAGATGTAGAGGGGCCCTCTGCAGGCCGTGGCGTTGGAGGCCCACTCGGGAACTTTGGGTCTGACGTCCACCTCGGCCCCGAAGCGCAGCAGCTCCCGGAGCACGTCCATGTCGCCCTCCCGGGCGGCCGTCAGCACCGGGGAGCAGTTGTTGTACTGGCTGCCGTTGGGGTCGGCCCCCGCCTTCAGCAGAGCCACCACACAGTCCAGATGTTTCCCGCTGACAGCTGTGAACAGGGGCGTCTGGGCCTTCACGTCCAAACTGTCAATCTGGATTAAAAACAAAGCACCGCAGACAACTGTGACAGGGATTGAACGCATACATTATGATGGGGTTTTGTTTTGTATTGTATTGATGAAACTGACTCACGATGTCACAACATCATCTAAAATTAATGCACCGCAAACATTTGGAATCACTGCCAACAGAGTTATTCCTTTATGAGACGATATAATACATTATTTTAAGATACAATATCAAATGTCACAATAAGATGCAATACAATTGACAGAATATTATACCAGCGATGATATGTTATACTGTAGTATAAGCTTTATGATGCTATTCATTAAAAGCATATAAATTCACTATGGGAGATCAAATTTGATATGAAGCTGTATGTCAAAATAGCATACAAAGAGATTATATAAGAGGATATACTATTTGTAAGATACTATACATTATCATGCAATACAAGTAATACTTACAACACCAATAAAGCAACAAAACAATAGAAATGTACACTTATTTACATCATAATATGTTTTGGTAGATTGCATTTATCCAATAAGAGTTCCTTGTGGTCATTAGGGCTGGCATAGAAATCATTTAAACCACAGTGGCTGCAATAAATGCATTTTTGTGTAATGGTGCGTCAGTAAATGAACACATTAGCGGTGCATAAAAATCACAATTCTTGTTCATGGTGATGAGCTTCCCATCTGGCTACAGGTAAGCACTCTCACTGAGGAAAACAGTGAGCTCTCATCACTGAGGTCACATCCTGGAGGTGGACACAATCCTTCGGCAGTGTGTCAATGAATCTGTGGTGAGCTCACGCTGGAAGCCAAAGCTTCAGTGTGAGCAGACGGACATCGTTTCCTCGTGGCTCGAGTCGGAGGAGGCGAAAGGCATTCATAGAATTCTCATGAATAGATGTGTTTGTGCAAAAAGATTCTGTTACGCTTGAAAAATAAAAGGTATCCCATTGAAGGCCATTTCGGTATTTGTGCCACTTGAATCTGTTCTGTTATCAGTGTTATCTGGTTCCCTTCAGCTGTGTGGCTACTGTCACAGACACCACATTCAGCAGCAGTGTTTTCCCAATGATTTCGTCTCCTTCTGGTGTCTGTTCACTCCGGTTACACCATCATCGATGGGGTTTTTATTTCTGTGTGCAACACTAATGAATTCATGTGGACTTGTGCTAAAAATCTATGTTTGAAAGCTTAATTTATAATGTCCAGAGTAAATGTAAAATGTTCAAATATGAATACTGAACGTGCCTGAACCTAAAGACTCTGCTGCAACGTGCAATTGTGGACTGATGTTTTCACTGCTGACCACTTGTGATTGAATCACTGGAGATGTATGGACGCTCCAGGTCAAAGGTCGCCTACATATGTTGTGCCAGAGAACAAGATTATCATTCACACATTGAGCACGTTTATCACGGCGAACGCTTCATGGATAGAAAGACGGAGGAAGAGGAGAAAAGATATAAATGGCTTCGCAGATCTGACGCAAATGTGAATTTTCGCAGCTTTAATGTCCATCGAGTAAAATGTCTTAGAAATACTTTGCAAATCAAAGAAACCTGACGGAATCAAGTATTATGGGATGGCTGACTTTTCTGTGTGATATTGCTCAGTAAGCAGGATATCTGTGTGCATAACACCCATCAGCAGTCTCACGGCTGTATACTTCTCCAAGAAATACAACAGCCCTCGCCACGTCTCACCTCTGCGCCATGCTCCAACAACAACTCCAGGCACCTCAGGTGTCCCAGAGCAGCAGCGGTGCGCAGGGGGGTTACCGGGACCCCCCACCCGCTCCGGGCGTTGATGGACTTTCTGTAGGCCTCCTGGGACAGCAGCTCGGAAAGCACAGCCACGTCATCGCTGCTCACGGCGTTTTTCAAGGCCTGGCACTGCTCGCCGTCCTCGTCCTCCTCCTTGGGTTGCAGCAGGGAGAAGATCTTGGAAATGTCCATCAAACTCATGTTGACAGCTTGGCCCAGAACCATAATGCAACTCCAGGCTACGGTGCCAAGTCAGAAGCTTTCCATCTGCAGCGGCATAGAGAGAAACGACAACAACACGCGCACACACACGCACACACACACACACACACACACACAGATGACATCCTTTTGTCATTTTGGTGTCTAGTACTCCAACATGTAATACACAAAGCTCATCCCCATCGAACAAACAACAGTCAGACCCAGATTTAAGCAGGAACACACCTACCTCACTTTGATGCTTGTTGACGGTGTTTCCAAAAGTTCAACTGTGCAGATTCTCCATTGTGAGTCACGTGAGGGAACGCTAAGAAAGTGGATGATGCTTCCAGAGCTGCTACCACTTGTGAAAAGTGTCGTATGCCATAAGTGTGGATGTGTGTGTTTTGTGTATGTGCATGTGTGTGTGTGTGTGTGTGTGTTAACTGACAGAGGGGGCCAGGACTCCTTCCTGGGGCTGGGGGGTTGGGGGGTTGAGGGGGTGGTGGGAAGGGGACTAATTTTAGGCCACACATGGGCCTGGCTAAACTTCCATTCTTGGAGAGTGGAGGCGAAGGTTTATAATTAGAAAGGTGGCAGAGTTGTGACACAAGCTCAGTGATTGGTGAGTGTGACTTTGTCTGTGGTGGTATGCAAAATAGACGAGACAAAAAAAATAAATAAAAAGAAATGTGTCAGGCCCTATCAGGGCCCACAGGCTGAAAGAAATAGCAAATTATTTATCTGGAAGGTAGCCGGTGTGTCGCCCGTGTCCTGTTATCACCCTGCTTCCCTGACTCACACTGAAGCAGCCATTTTTAGCGTCAGCTGCGTGACTGTCAGAAGCTTTAGAGGAGAAGCCAGTCAGCTGTCCCTCTGCCAAACCCACCCTTGCTTTCAATGCCGTTCCACGATCAGAGCGGGAGAGAGGGGCTGAGACGCATCACGTTCTCGCAGCAGATGGCACAAGAGTCAGGATTCCTGGCATCGCACAAACGCACTGTGACGTTTTATTTATTTATCCGGGCAGAAGCAAACGGGACAAAATTCAAAGGGGGCTTTAAATGCAAACACCCAGAGTCACCTTCAAAGAGCGCTGACAAAATGAAAGCGATCAGCTCCTCCAATGAAATACAAAGAGCTTTATAACTGGAGATACTTTGAGTACAGTTGTTACTGATAACATCAATGACTCTTGTCCTGTGAGGGTGCACCACTGGGAACGAGCCCTGAAAACTGCAGCAACAGGGACTTTAGCTGTTTATGTTATGACATGTACAAATATCTGAGGTAAGCATTATAATTAACATTTCTAAAAGCTTCTCACATTAAAAACACTGCCCCTTTTGATCAAGCTCATAGTTAGAGATGGCCCTGGTGACTGTGATCCCTCCCACTATGGAGAGATTTACATAAGCAACTCAATTAGACTGAAATTATATGTTACAGCATGTCATTCATTTCTGTTTTGTCTTCTCCTCACTTTAATATGCCTTTTTCTGCTCTTGTTTCACTCACAGTGGTGGCGTTCTGCTTTTCTTTATTTCTACTTAACATCCCAGCAGCCTGCTTGATGCGCACTTGTTACTTCATTAGGTCAATTCATTATTGAAAGGTTTACTTTTGTTGCATAGCAAATACTTTATACATGAATAGTTCTTTTCTTCACTTCGGGATATTTCCAAATATCTTAGGTTGAAATCAGTATTTGGGTTAAAAACAAATACAAAATACTAATTAGTTCAAATGAGGAGTCGTTACAAATTACCAGACATTTATTTCAAAATGTAAGAAATATAAATCTACTTATAAAAGTATGATTCGAAAGGTATTTTATAAATCCCGTATAGGAATGTGTGTGGTTAGAGCATCAAAACAATACAAAGATTACATACAAGAATACATACAATGTACTGAAATTAAACAAAATTTAATGAATAAATGTATTTGCAATTAAGTGCAAATACACCAACATACTAAACAAACAGGAGCATTATACAGTCAAAATGCAGCAGGCTGGAGAGACGTTCTGCTATACTCAGTTCTGCACCTCTGAACCATGATTCTTCGGATAGAAAGTGGGAAAAAAGCTGTGCTGGATTTCCCTCGGTGTAAGGAAATTGTGTGAGCGGGAAGGATAGGTTCTTAATTATGGATTTAGTCTGAAAAGTGTTCAGCAACCTGCTTCAATGTGTCCTTCTCTTCAAATATCCCGGAGACTAGGACTCATTAGTTGTGTTTGTGTGCCGAAAACAAGAAGTTGCTGCACAGAATAAGTTTGCAATGAACTATTTCACCATAAACGTAAACATTGTAACAACGCATTGGCAATGTTATACTTGTCTGTCCATACAAACCATTCTATAAATTCAATGCCACAGTATCAACATGGAATGTAATTAAATAAGCCAATTGAATACGTTTGTTTTTCCCCCTTTTCACGTGACAGTCATGGTTAATGTGATCAGAGAATGAAATTGAATTTGTAGTTACAAAGTTTGCCCAGCAGGTGGCGGTGATGACTCGCTGATAGCAGGAAGTGTTAACGAAAGATGAAGAAGGAAGAGAATCTGTTTAAATTCTACGCAGTTGTTAGTTTTTCTCTCGTAAAATTTGTACAAAACGCGGACAAAAATGTCTGGTTGGGAAATGCTATTTTTACTTGTTTTTAATGGTGTTGTTTTGTAATGGACGTGGTGAGTCATCACCCGCGGTGAACATGATGGTGTTTTTAGCAGGTCGCGTTAAAACAGTTTAAAACTGTTTATTATCCGGAAGAAAATGGACGAGGAGGAAGAGGAGAGGAGGAGGAGACAAGAGGCATGGAGGTTTCCAGAGGGAGTGACGGGACCGGGGCCGAGTTTCGAGGTCACTGAGGTTGCAACCGTCCCGAGCAGCGGGGACACGGAGCCCCCCCCCCCCTCCACACCCGGCGGGGGGAGAGAGAGAGCCTCCACCCCCCCGGGAGTCACGGAGGCCCGCCCCGCCTCCACTGATCACCACAGAGGGTCAGAACGTTAAAGGGCCACCTGACGGAGGTCTATGTAATCCTGACCGCCTGACTCAGTTTTGTTGCTTTAACGAGACTTGAATGTGTAATATCTTGCCGAGGCCGAGCCGGACCGCCGGGGCCTGGCCGGGCTCCTGCGGTGTGTGTGTGCGCGCGGGCAGACACCGGCTCCTCCTCCGGCCTTGGAGACTTTTATCAGGAGGAAGAAGACACAACTGCAAGTCCCAAAGACTAAACACAGGCCGGAGTGAGTGACTTTAACAAGCCCGATCGCTTTTAGAGGCTCATCTGTCAAGATCACGTTTACGAGAGTCCGACTGGTTCGCAACAAGAGTGATTAACTTTATTTATGAAACTCTTCTCTGAAGTTATTAGTGCTTTACAGACTGTCCAAATAAATATAAAACAATGCGATAGATGAGATACAATTGTATCATAACACAATTATCCTTTCACAAAACATAAGTGTCTGGAGCTGCAAAACAAGTAAATATATGTTCATATAAATAAAACACACATTTACATCATTGCACGGTCACAAGAAGAAGCCAGAATTATTAAATTCTTCTTCTATAACTCACTATTTAATATCTTCCTTCAGCTTTTCAGTTCCCTAAAAAAACTAAAACATTCAGTCAAGTTATTTATTATATCTAAGTCTAATTTCTGTTGTATTTCACAGCTTCAAAAGCTGGTATAGTATAACGGTTTGCTGTATTTGTCAGAACTGTAATTAATGTTGCATTTCTGAAATTTAAAAACTACAATTAAGACACACTTAATTGAACTATTTAACAATTTTGTTTCAGGCTGTGATGCAAATGGTGGTTAGTCTACTGAGCCATCTGTGCGTCAGACACGAAATGGAAGTAACCGTAAAAATCTGATACACCATTTTGTGTGATGGAGTAAATGGGCTACTTTTGGCTCCAGATCCCTGGTCTAGTAGAGACTTCCGACTTCCGTTTATGTCACAGACGCTTTTAAAGACAGTCTTTAGAAGCTGACTGACAGCTCGCCAGGTTGTGGTGTTAGAGGAGTTATTCCAAAGCGTTGTAGATGGAGAGAAACAACAAAACCCCCAAAAAAACCACCACTTTGGACTGTGGCACAGTTTTGGTAAAGGAGACAAGTCGTGTTATCTCCCTTTAAAATCAACTCTTAAATGAACGGTGCCAATGACTGAGTGATTTATGTTTTGGGGAGTTTTATTGAGGACTAATCTGAGCACTTTCTTGCAGAGTTTAGTGCTTTTGTGGGAGCACAAATCTCCCACAGCCCTCTAATGCCCCTCGCCGGATTTGGGAGGAACTACTTGGCGAAGATACGCGGGTCACAGCAACCTGGGGTTGCCTTAGCAACCACTAAGGAACGTGGAGTTGCCCTAGCAACAGATGAAATGAGGGGTTACCCTGACAAAAACGCTACAGGAACTCATTTAGCGAGACCTGGCTGTCCTTTTTCAGACAGATAGCTGCAGACATGTTGGGCGCAGTATTAATACAGCCAAAGACACAATGATGGCGTGGAGTCAAGCATATTTCCGCCGCTTTATTTCCAAACACTGACTAAAACCACCCATTGTTTACATCCATAGCACTATGAACTGAATGAATTAGAGGCACTATGATATTTTGTAAGAGAGAGAAAAAGAAAAGATTGACCCGTCTTATCAAACACCCAGGAAGGCTGGCATGTGTAAGCAAAACTAATGGAGCTTTAAAAGCAGGAGCACAGGAGGAGTGCGAGACCAACATAATCCAATGCTTGGTACAGGAGTTCTTCCTTGTAATTTTGCTTCTCGACAATAGAGCTTACACCTTTCTGAAGAATTTTCTAAGGAACCCGCATTTGTGGGATGAGTAGAGTGGAGTAAGTGGTTTGCACCCATTGGAACACTCATGAAAGTCTAACAGCTTCACTCTGCTGAAGCCATTAACTTGTGTCCATTACTCAATGTAAGACAGACTTGAATTTAAGCATTTTTCCAGAGTATTTTTCATTTTATTCCAGTTATACGTTCAACCTGGGCGACAGACAAAATGGCCCTATGAAACACCTGCTCTCCCCGAGGGTGTGACGGGTGTTGGATCTACTTCGGATGAAAGAATTGTTGACCTGACAAGGATCAAAGGTTGGCGATTACAACGTCTGTGGCTTAAATACAAATGTGCAGTCAATTCAAAGAGCCTGCAATCATGTCCACATTCGAAAACACCACAACTGGATGTCTGGGATTCGTTTTAAGTGTAAAAATAAACAGACAGACTGGGTTAGTACAAAACCGCTTCTTTATTTTCTTAACACTGTATTAAAGTTGAATACAGAAGACTATTCCAAGCAAATGAGTCTGGCCTTTTTTTTCCTTTCCCTCCAGTTTTGCTGTAAACATTGAACCAACACTGTGTTGTATTTAGCTTCGTAAATTCAACCTATTAGATTACATATTGGCACAAAAATACACAACAGACAGCCATGGCTAGGAGCATGCAATGCAAGAAAACAAATAAAAATAAAATAAAAATACAGTAAAACATCTAAGGCAATGAACAATAGCAACAGCATTGGGGCAAATTTTTTTTTTTTTTGCATGATTGCATTTACATTGTTTAGCTCTAGTAAACACAGTTACATATTATAAACACATCCAAAGCACTGATAAACACAAACACCTCTGGACACATGGTGAGCGAATTACTAAGACGGCTTGTTAAAGCAGGGGGGCCGTTTGGAAGTGGTCCTGTTACTTCAGTCATGTAATCACATGTACAGGACACAGCTGGTAAGAGGTCGGGGAGTTGGACCGGTTGCTCGCTGGAGCTGCAGGTGCGAGTAGCGTGTGGGATCTACTCATCTGGCTTCCTCTTGGGCTTCTTTGGGTTGCGGGAGCGGCTCTTGGCCTTACATAACGGACAGATGGGAGCATTACGGTGGATCTGCTGGTGGCAGGACAGGCAGGCCTGCAATGGAAAGTGGAGACAAATCAGCAATTTTGAAAACAGCCAGTCAAGAGGAGTCCGACTCGTCTTCATTTAAACTGATCAGCGCCTGATGCCAATATTTTTACTCGTCGGGCAAATACAAAAAACGACTTCATGAAGATCCAACATGGCAGCGTCTCCATTTGTTGCAGCTTCTTCTGGTCCATGTATTTGTAAATATTTCCAATCATTTCATACGTTTGCGTGTGCAAGCTGGTGGTAAAGGATGATTGGAAGACTGCCCAGCCACGAGAATCTCTATAGAGGTTACAGTTATTAATGCTGCAGTTTGTCTTCCTTCCGATGGCGACGTGGAGAAACACCGCTAATGGCATGATTGAGGCAGAGAGAGAAACTCTGCGCTGAAAAGCTTGAATCTGGACTCCGGCGCTCGTCCTACTGGCAGATGCATATTCTAAGTGGAGGCGGTTCAACTTGTTTTTAAACTTTTTTTTTTTAAGGTGCTTTCACACCTGTGGTGCGGCAGGATAGATGTCAACCACCAAAACAACAGCGTGAAGTCTCTGAGAAGAGCTTCTCCAGAGTACAACACGATGTGCAGAGCGTTTTATACGGCGGGAACAGATAATGCAGAGAAGGAAACCAGGGAATCAATGAGTTCCACAAACCTTGGGGGAAGCATCATTTGTAGCCTCATAAACATGTCAACGAGTTTAGTAGTCATGGGAACATGATGTTGGGACAGTCGGTTGCACCAGAGCAACAGAGGCAGTCGTGAACACAAACTAACTAAAATCCTTTCTTTACCTCCTAATCCATTTCAGGGTCACGCCTTGGTCTGCACACTAGCAGGTGTGGAAGCACCCTTGAGGAGCGTCGCTGTTATGAACATTACGACTGATATGGCTCCCGGGAGACAAATGGTTTTGTCTCGACTGCTCGTGAGACTGATTCCCATAATCGCTCCCGATGAAGTGAGTCGGTACCTTCATGGGTGGCGGCTGTTGTCTGAAGGTGGCCGTCTGGCGGGCGTCCTGCTTCCTGGACACCTGAAGCTGCTGCGCGGCGGCGGCGGCGGCAGCGAGCGACTCTGGGATGGCGGGCTCGTGGGGCTCTTTTTGCCACTCCGCTTTTTGCTTCTCGAAGTAACTGTTGGGAAGCAGAACGAGAGAAAGCCGGTGTAGCTGCGAGTCTTTATTTGGGGCTCATGAATCACATCACAGTTGAGATTAGCCCCGTCCAGCGCCGTCTGTGTGTCGGGAGATGAGGAGAGGCAAAGCCAAATAAAAGCGAGACTTAAATTGAAGAACGTTATAGTGGAGCGAACACATTTTTTTTTTCTTTTTTCATGTGTAACTCTGCGCAAAAGCACAGTCATTGTGAGATTGTTTGTCTCTCTGCATGCATGCATGTGTGTGTGTGTGTGTGTGTGTGTGTGTGTGTGTGTGTGTGTGTGTGTGTGTGTGTGTGTGTGTGTGTGTGTGTGTGTGTGTGTGTGTGTGTGTGTGTGTGGATGGTGGGGGAGTTGGGGAGGGGGGGGGGAGTGGAGGGGAGGACTGGGGAAGAAATGTGGCCTTGGACTTTATGCCTGACTGGCCCATTTTCAAAAAAAAAAAAAAGTGATATCCCATTTCATTACACTCTGGTTCTTCTCAAAATAAGTCTGTGATTGAGCAGAAGTTTGGAACATTCGCAGACCAAATTTAACGTGTTACTTTTTTTTTTTCTCCCCCCCAAAAGCCACAAACAGCAGAGCGTATTTACAAGAGCTCTCAACAAATAAATACACAGTCATTACATTAATATTATAGATTTGGGGCTGCTGTTGTTTCGACGTGCTGTTGTTGGGGTTTGTTTTTTTTTATTCCTGTTGTGAGGTGTTCGGCTCTACGTTTTGTACTAATTTATCACCTCACAAAAGGATCTTAAAATCAAGCCCACACCCCCGCGGGCTTCCAAGGTGTGATTTATCCCCCCCCCCCCTCCGAAACTGCAGTCACACCTTCGAATATGATCACTGTGCAGTACAATTAGGTACAATTACTAATGGTACAAAGTGCAAATAATGCTTCCCGCATTTCCCCTGACGCCATCGTAAAATTTCTCTGGGGCCCAGTTTTTGTCTGCGGAGAAGCAAAACATAAAAAAAGAAGGAAAAAAAAACCCAGAAAGAAAGAAAGAGGAACTCAGAAGAGCAACAAGTGATGAACCTTAACTTTTTAAGTGAGGCATACACTGGGGAAACATCAAGGAACGTGCCACTGAAAGGAAAGCAGAGATGACGACCACCTGGCAAGGAGTGAACTCATCCCCCCCGAGCCTCCACACAATTCACAGCCAAAGTAAGAGGAGCAGCCTGCCAAGTCAGCCCTGGTTCAGCTTTAAATCAGCTCAGCAAAGAGGTTTTTCTCAATGACAAAAAAAAAACTAAAAAACTATGACTATTCATATTTTATTTTAATTCCCTGTGTGCTCTCAAGTTTTGGAAGTTTTTTTCCCCCACCTCAAAAAAGTGAGCGCCGACTTCACCTCCTGACAGCCGCACTCGCAGGTGAGAGAGATCAGCGACAGATTTTTGGCAGAATCAATTCTGGCAAACAGGTTGTGCATGGAAAGAAGCTTCTCTGATGACAAGTCCTTTCCTGCAACGTGCCCTCGTGAAACAAGAGCAACATCAATCAAACTAATTATAAATGATCCAATCACGTGTTGCAAAGACAGAAGCCGCGGCCGTTGGCTCCTCCCACCTCGGCGACGGCTCACGACACTTGAAAAGCCGGCGCTTTTACTTCCCCGGATACCGGAGAGTCTTTGTTCAAAGCTCGGATAACCTTCACCTTCTTCAACTGTGAGTCACACAGTAAAGCTGCACAGCGCTGGGGAGTTGGTGCTGCTGGGAGTCTGGACTCCCCTTCCTATCCTCCTGAACACCATCCCCCCCCCAACCCCCCACCCCCGGTCCCACGCCTCCCCACCCCACGCCCGCACCCATGTACCTCCAACAATGTGGTTAACAGGGACTTTGTGAAGCCTGAAATGGGTTTCCTTTCTCACCAGCAGCTTCACTGGTTCCTGAAGCAAGTGATCCTCGCCCCATGGAGAGGAACATTTATTGGACTTCATTTCTTAACAGGACCTGTTCCAGAGGCAAATACCTTTCTGTTTAAAAGCTAAACCCTTCAAGGGTCCTTCATAATAGCACTGGGATCAGCAAAACAGCCACGGAGGATTTAAAATATACTACTAGTGTGCGTTTCGAGACCACTTTTTAAGATTCATTAGTGCTGCGGCACTTAAAAGCAGCACCAGTTCACTTCAATCTATTCACTCCCCCCATCTTCTATACCAACTTTATTTAACTTTGGGTCACGGGGCGCTGGAGCCGGTCCCAGCGAACTGGGCAAAAAGGAAATGTGCACCCTGGACAGGTGGACAGTTCATCAGAGAAAATGAATCACCCGAGCACACACACACACACACACACACACACACACACACAACAAGCAATTTATAGTCGCCACTTAACTTAACATGTATGTCCTTGTTGGAAGACGCCAGAGTTTAGACACTAGCGACTAGTGATCCCAATGTATGTCAGCGATTAAGGGTATGAATAAAGATGGCTTCTTCATCCTTTCTTTTCTTTTTTTTTATTCTCTTGGTGGTCGTATCAGAGGTTTTTGGCAAAAGTGCAGGTAAGAGAAAGAATGAGGGAGTATGTCTGTGCAGGTTCTCATATTTTCAGGTAAGAGGCATATTAAATTAACTGAATGAGGTCAACTGGACATGGTTATGTATCGGAAAATGTTTTGATGAAGTGGCTTCATCAGCTCATTGAAAGAAAAAGAAAAAAAACAGCAACCCCCCCCCCCCCCCCCGAAAAAAAAACTTTAGGCCCTCAATAATAAAATCTATGTGCGGTATTCTCTCATTAGGGAGATACTTGAGCTTTTCCACTCTGTGGCCTTTTGCAGTGGAACACAGGCGTAGGTTATTTGGTATAAGTCTGTTTTTTCTTCATCTTCATCATGAATCCAAAGCAGTCCTGGAAATCTAGAACTTTTCAAGCTGTCTTTTCAAATTCCAACAAAATTCTGAGGGCGTTTTTTTTTTTTTCCTCCCCCAAAACTGCTCGAAATATGTCTGCGCATGTTCTCATTTGTCCAGGCAAGAGGCATCTGAAATGAATGGAATTAGGTCAACTGGACTTCTTTATGTGTCCTGGAAGATGATTTGTACCTTACGAGGGAGAGGGACTGCATGTGTGTGTGTGTGTGTGTGTGTGTGTGTGTGTGTGTGTGTGTGTGTGTGTGTGTGTGTGTGTGTGTGTGTGTGTGTGTGTGTGTGTGTGTGTGTGTGTGTGTGTGTGTGTGTGTGTGTGTGTGTGTGTGTGTGTGTGTGTGTGTGCTTACGCTGGCGGAGCTCACCGCCGCCGCTTTAATTAATTAGCAAGACGAAGCATGAATTCAAACACATCTGACCTTCGTGCAGTTCGGAGAGCAACTTGTGGCACAACACAATGTCTGCAGCCTGTTTTCTGTGAAAATAAACTTATAACCTCAAAATGTGAAATAATAATGACTATTAAGACTGTGAGCGACACTGTCTACATAACAGGTCAAATCTTCAAGAAGACTGGATTCAGATTTTGTTTTTGTTTTAATTCAACTGCCTTCTGGATAACATTATGCCAGAAATGGTGGAATATAAAGTGATTTACCTCCTAAGAGCTGGCAGTCATGAAATGCATCTGTGAGAGAAGAAAGACCCCAAAATCTCCCAAAGATTCTAAATCTTTATAGATTAAACATATAGTTTTAACATGTGACCACTGACTGCACCGAACAACAGCAAAATATGGGTGAATACCATGACTTTAAATGCAACAAATTATATTTCACGAATTTCGTTGGAATGAACTACAGTGGATTTTTCCTCGAGTGTAATGTAATGTAATAATGTGTAAACTATTATGGTGGACAGCTTAACAACCTATACAGGATGGTGGAAAAAACACATGTAGATTAAATAATACTGTTGCGATTGCAGGTGTCCCCTACGGTTAAAAACTTCCAAGTGCGTTGCTCTTGAAGTGTTCAGTTGCAGTTAGAATTGTAAATAGACAGCTGCAGTGCCCAACCAATGCAGTTTAAAAACTTCAAATATCAATTGTTAAGTTGGATTTTTTATTTTATTTTAATAATGGATTATATTTAACTCCTGAAATTCATTTTCAATGGTTAGAATTTACAGTTGCTACTCTGTGAAAAGTCGGTGGCATTTTCTTGGCAGCAGATGACTCGGAATCAGCATGAGAAGAGAGCAGAATCAGTCCTGAAGCCTTAAAGTTTCAGCAGGTGAGACTTGAACATTGACACTTTTATGAACCTGTGGCATTAATGGGTTGCGCTGACGTACTGCCTGCTCTCCCTGCAGCTTTCTCTTCGTAACTACGTCGACGCTCCAATTTGACTACCGGACCAACTGGCGCAGTGCCACGTTTCCAGCGCCACTGAGCGTGGAGACATGGGGAGCGCCACGTCGATGACGCTCCCGGGCGAATTCCACACAATTTTCAGGCCTTTCACGCCGCACCATTTTACACAAGCAGCTGAAACGTACCTCCATAAAATATCCACTAAACAGGATACGCAGTGCATTGCTGAAGTCCTTGAAACTTTGGCTTGGCTCCAGTTATTGCTCGTATCATTTACCAACTTTAATCAAATACGTGTATGTCTTCGGAGCAATCCCGTCAAACGAGGGGAGGTATTTTAGCTCCAACTTTGAGAGTTCCTGAGGCGGTTGGGACACACCTTGGTGCAACCCATGTCCAATTATGTTGACGTCATGCCAAAGTGCGACGGCGGCACGACACTCGGTCCCCAAAAAAACCAACAACTGCGTCAACCTAAACACGCGAGGTGTGAAACCAACCAACCTCCAGCACATACTCCAGCACTTACCTCCGAGAGTAAATAAACGAAACACAACTGAATATTTGTGCGAGTCTCCACAGATAACGATAAAAAAAAAAAAAAAAACGGCGTGCCCACATTTTAGTGTATGACTAAAGTTTGCGTGCCAAGACAGGCGAGATGGCTTTTATTGGCAAACGGATGTAGAGAGGTGTGGCATGACACCGATACAGTAATTACAGTCAGTCAGTTAGCAAAATGAAAAAAAAATGAAAAAAAGAGGAAACCCATGCCTGTGGCCAAGCACCTCTTCACAGATCTACACTTTTAACAGTTGCAATCCTATTTGTTGTCCGGTTTGGATGAGACTCCAGCCTCCTGGGCAAAGTGTATAGACAAGAGGGATGCTTTGAGCAGTGCCGGCCAAACAAACACTGGACTATTTTGATTTACATCCGGGGATTAGCAGGTTAGCAACGGACACTCAGATGATTTAGCCTCGTCTCTGAGCGTGTTGGTTTGTGATAACAACGTACATCTGCAGTGGTGCTTGTCGTGGTATGATTGCTACATATGCGCACGTCGACGCAGCGCTGAAATAACGCATCATGCAACCGTGTCTGAATCCAAAGCTCTCGCTGTCACTACTTTGTGCCACGACCATAAATACTCATATAACATCCCATCAGGATCAGCCATTGAGCCTTCTCAGACTTCTTTTGGCAATGCATCCTACTGAAGCACCACTCACATCACCATTGTAGGCTATTCAACATTTCACAGTTGAACTCGATCCAAATGCCTTTCAGATTTTTATTTATTTTTTTTTTTTTTACAAATCTTGCATCACATTTAAATTTTAGCACCAGCTTGTCTTCTGCAAAGAATTACTTCCATCATGTTGACACAATTCAAATCAAAGGGTAGGACACATCCATTTGCCTTTGACATTTGAGAGCTATGATGTCAATGTGTGCTTTGACACGTCTTGCCAAAGTGCCCGACTGTTATAACCTAGCTTGGTCTATCATGTCAACAGCTTTCTTAGGAGAACTTGGCTACCCTACAAAACCAGCCAATAAATCTTGTCCGTGTCATAAACTGCTGTACCCCTATTTATCAGAAGGACAGGCAATAAGACTATTCCATGGATATTTATAACTATACGCATGATTGCATGCGTAATAAATTTTGTGTTAGTACATTGGTCACAATGCAATTTCAATTCAAGGAAATCATAAACAGTTATAATAAAAAAAAAAGTCTACTGTGTACTGACTGCACCGTCTACCATTTCTATTGTCTTTTTGGCTTGCTTACAAACATGTTGAACTTTGGCAATACAATTGCCACTCCAATGGACTTTGTACCTTATTTCAGATTCACAACCATTAGTGTCAGTTACATAAATACAGTATTGGCACACTTTGGACATTTGGAAGGGATTTTCAAATCTGTGAATTAAAAGAAAAAGACAACAGGACATTTGATTTGGGTTAAATGCCCTACTTGCTTTAGAAATACTCCCCTAATGACTTGCACTGTCCCCATCTCTCTCTGTGAGCTAATTAATCTCTGTTTTCTTAGAATCTGTCAACAACACATCAACTGAATTCCTCTTAGACTTCTTCAAATTATGAAGCTCCCAGACTGCTGTCTGTCCTCTCCCTGTGTCTGAATATTTGGAGGCAGTTTGTGAGAAACACAAGCCAAAGCCATTGGCTTTCATACTACATGCCCCCTTTTGAAACCATTTTCAATTACTTTCATCTTGAACGATAACCTATTGTTGACAAATTACAAAGTTGGATTTGTTTGTTGCTCCATCACAGTGAGCTAGAGAGAAGTAGTAAACTCAATAATTAAAGTTTGTCAAAGCGTGTTCATAAAAGAAAATTACTAAAGCAGTGGGTCAGTTCCAAAATTGAAAGTTATTCTTTCTACACTTCATTTAAGCTAGTTAGTTTGAGTTTTTTCCCCACTTCAGAATAAAATATCTATTTCAGAAATGTATGTTAAATAGTTCACAGTGTTCCACTGTTTTTTTTCATTACAAGATGGATCTTATAGAAGATATGATTGATCACTGTACAAAATGTCATATTAATTAATCTTCTATACACTGGCTCTCCAGCACACAAACCGTCAGAAACAGTCATATGATTGAAGCTACAAGGAATATGGATTCAGATCTATAACTCCAACTATGAATCTAAGCCCAAAATTGAATGAGGAGTGGATAAGGCGTACCACAAGGCTTGATTCTTGGGTGTCTTTTTTTCTTCTCCAAAATCTACATGGGATCTAATTAAACTTACCAATCATGGATGGCTCAGCAAGTCTGATTAACTGCTGCATCTGCTTCAGTCTGAACTTGTGGCCGCTTTGCTATGACTGAATATTGTACTTGATATTGTGATGCAACATTATGTGAAGGAATACCGAAACATCAACTGTCATCAGTCTTGCATCCTAAAATAATTCCAAACATAAACCTTGGTAATGATGAAAGGATTAGGGTACATTCCGCAAGATGCTATAATTATTTACTACTAGAAGAAAATATCTGTTGTATGTGACCTTGAAGAGTGGGAGTGTGCGGTAATGTTATAATATTTTACAGCGATGTCATATTGACAACAAAGGTGAGAGAAAACAGCTTATCATGGCGCTTGAGAGTGTAATAGAAAGGCCAAATGTCTATGCATTTTCAAAAACACATTATATCTGTATTATGCATCAATGATTGGCTTGCTGTTAGCCAGAAAAACTGTGTGTGTGTGTGTGTGTGTGTGTGTGTGTGTGTGTGTGTGTGTGTGTGTGTGTGTGTGTGTGTGTGTGTACTGACTCCAGGGAGAGCTTCTCCTCCTCTTCGTTCAAGTTCGGGAGTCTGTGTAGACCTAAAGTCATCCTGAGGGCATCGACATGCTCCTTCAGGGGTTTGTACTCGTCGTGTAGGCGGCGAGTCGTTTCAAGCAGCTTATTCAGGTCATTCTCCGACTGCTTGATAGTGCTCTCCATCTGAAAGGGCAAAGTTTGATGTTTGAGGCGTTCATCGTGTATTATCTTTGGTATAAACGTTCCAGATCAGCACCTTACATAATAAATGACTTCTGAAGTGAAACTGACCTCATGAACAAGAGATTCGTGATGTAAATTCACATTTTAACATCAGCATTATCAATGTTATTTTGAAAGCCCATGTGTAATGTGGTGTCTGTATTGACTGTTAATCTGTCAGAGCAGCAACCGCTCACCACATTGATATCTGCATGGATAAGGCGCAGTTCCTCCACATGTGCCATTTTTTCTTGTAGAAGGAGATCCATCTCTTGTTTATACTCTTTCAGATGTTTCTCCTCAGACTCCAGAGCGTCAAACTCAATCTTTAGACGGGACTTGATCTTCTGCATCTGGATGGTCTTATTCCTGCATAGGAAAAAATACAAACAAACAGCTGTTATTTTCTGCAATCTTATCTTATGCTAAATTGTTCAAGTAAAAATATTTCTTCGTCTATAAATCTTCTATATTGAGTTTGAGTTCATTTATTTAAAACTGGGACAACACATATTTATGTAAATATGTAAGATTATATCCAATGGTTGATTTCCATCTTTTGTCCCTTCGGCAGGTTGATGTCAACGACACAAGATAATAAAATCAATAAAACAACAGTTACAATAAGTGGAACAGTTTGCATTCATGCCTGATCCAAATTCTGAAAATAATCAGAGCAAGATTCACCATGACCACCGGACAGAGAGACAGACAGCCACACATATATTCACATGACCAAACTAATCCTTTTTTATCAATCAGTGTGGGAGAAATCCCCCTTTCTGCATTTAGCTGTCCTATTTTTAGGAAAGCAACAGAGAAGTCACATTAAGGCACTTCATGGAGATGATGATGGTCAAGGATCTTGCTCAGATGACCTGTCCGCTGTGGGAATTGAACCCGTGAACCCCACATCCTATGGGCACTTCTCTAACCTTTGGAGGCCATCACTACCACAAACACGGATTTTTGGACTGCTGGGGAAACCAGATTACCAGAAGACCACATAGGGAGAACATACAGCCTTCTCTCAACACAACAAAACATTTAGAAATGGAAAAACTCCAACTCTGTTTATTTCTCCATAAGTGCATTGCTCAGCTTATTTTGTAATATTAGTTAGTACACATAGCCTCGTGTAAATTTGGTCACTGTAATAACCTGGGCATACATAGCTTCTACAATGTAAACAAACTGAATTCTCCCTCCCTGCGCACTAAATGAATGACAGACAGCTAGGCTAGGTAGCTGCCTCGCAGACAGACAGCGAACATCTGGCGCTAACATCTGGAATATTGATGCATTGGACCCAAAACTTTCGCTTGAGTGTCATAATCCCACATTGGATCCGTTTGCAGCCGTGTCAAGGAAACAAAAAAAGCAGACTAAAGACTGGAGCCACAGGATGCTGTAGGAGGAAGTATTCGTAGGCAGTAGAGCTAATATTAGCTAGCTCTGTAACAAAAGCCAAGGAGTCCCAGACGGCTAAAGCTAAGCTAAAATAACGTTTCTCCGGACGAGACGAGCCGCACATCTGGCAGATGTTCGTGTCGTTCGACAGCCGGAGCCTCACCGTATTTCCAAGATGTTCTCCAGTTTGCACATTATTTCTTGTTCGTCCGCCATGGTTTTTGGTAGCCCCCTGTCGCCCCGGTGGTCTCCCCCCGTGGATAAAAACACAATAGAGCCACGGGAGCGCGCACGCCAGCACGCGCCCGCCGTGCGAAGCCGAGGCTACGTAATGACAGGAGCGCGAGCCGACATGGGGAGCGAAGTGTCCTCTCGCTGCAGACACCGGAGGAAGCGGCAAATAAACACTCAAAACACATTAAGATTGGTATCTGCGCGTTATTTTTATAACTGCGGCCATCAGGTCTGCGGCCAACGGGGTGAAATAAACACCGCAGTCGCATGGAGTGCGAAAAAGCAACACAATTTACATCAGTCACTCAGAATTAATGCTACATGCACACAAGAAGCTGTCAGGAGTAACAGTGTATGCTCAAACTATCAACTGCAAGAGTATCACATGTGCGTTTGACTCTTTGTAATCATCATGCTGGATTACTTTCACTGTCGTACTACTCAACTTTGAGCTATTTTACAGTGTCCATACAGAGCAAGTAAAAGACAGCAAATTGATTTCTATTGCACCACTCAGACACAAGCTAATGCAATTCACGGTGCTCTACAAAGCAGCAGGAAATGCATTAAAACAAGGCAATTAAAAGCTTAATCTTAAACGATTAAAATTATGAAATAAATAAAAACAAAGCAGTTTAGAATGGCATAAAATGAGAATAAATAAAGTATAAGTTTTATAAGGATAATGCAATTAGTAAAGTTTGTTGTTTAATGGAAAGCCTGAGCAAATAGTGTTTTAATGCCTGAATTAAAAGAAATGAGTTTGTCAGCATGAAGTTTTTTGTTTTTTTTAAACGGATGAGGAGCGTCTCACCTTGTTTGCTTCTAACTCTGGGAGCATCTAGTAAATATCTTCCAGAGGACCTCAGAGGTCTGCATGTTTCATATTCTACAAATTAATCTGAGATGTAGCAAGGCTCAGCCAGGGGTTTGAGAATTAGATTGCATCTATAATCAAATATTAATATCTGAAAAATAATATAAAGGATTCTGGACATTTTATTTGAAAAAGGATCATCATGGTACAAAGTTCTAAATGACACATATCTGAAGCTATAGCACAACTTGGGTCCAGCTTTAAGAGGCCTCTTAAGACATGGCGTGTTTTAAAATGTCAGCAGCAAACCTTTCTATTTAATGCAGAGTACAATTAAAAAAATATTCTCAGATTTTTAGAGATGACATTTTCACTTAGCTTTTATTTCAGGAGTCCCCATGAAGTTATTGTAACTTGCACCTTAGACCTCACAGCAATAACCATGTAAAAACTGTAGCCTAGTATTAAAAATATGAATAAAAAACCCTATTTTTCTTAATACTATTCTATGATTATGATCCCAATACTTTTGGTTTTGGCTCATTTGTACTGTTTGATTTATTTTATTGTACTTATCAATATAAACTGGTGTTATTATGAAAGAGCTGCACAGTTGTGTAGGTAACAATCTCGCCTCATAGGTTCCGTACATGCTTGTGTTTTCTCGGGGTACTCCATTTTTTTTTCATTCAAATCATTCATGCCTATTAAATAGAAGTTTGATTCTATCCCTGCACAGGATAGAGCAATTCATTGGAAAGTTTATCAAAGTGCTTTTTGATAAACAAAGTATTTGCTTACACAATCATCCACGCACACCATGTACAGTGTTTGCACACTTGAATCAATGTGGGGTTCAATGTATTGCAGTGTACTCACAAGGACAGAGTGAACTGGGAATCAAATTCACTTTGTGAACACATAGAACAAATACTGACAAAAAAAACACAAAATCACTCTGCACATTGATGAACCTGAATGCACACGCCATGACTAAATAAACAACAAAAAGCTGCAACTTAGGTGCTAAAAATATAACTTAAATGCGTTTATGTTTTTATTTATTTATGTATTCAAGCTTTCTGACCTGCGGGTGTCCAGAAGACTTTACCAGCAATCAACCAGCAAGGCATCGTTCAGCTGGAGAATGAAGACCAGTTGTGAGTTCTCTCTCACTTGAACGAGCATCTGATCAGCACATTAAAACCAGCACCAGCCAAACCTTGGCTTCAGTGGACTGTCAGTGGATATAAATCAAGAAAAAATTGCCCTCTTTGTACAAAAGGTCAGAGCCATAAACTTAAATGTCTTGCTGTGGATAGAGTGGAATTTCAAACATTTCATCTCATTTCAGAAGTCAGAATTTTGTCGTTTTTTTCTATTAATATTATCACATTTTTCAACTTTTTACTTTGAATACAATAAAAGAGTGAAGGAGATTTTTGAGTGAGCTATCAACTGTAAAAAAAAACAACAAACCAATTTAAAAGTACAGTGCTCGAATAAATGGATTCCTTTATGTATTTGCTTGTCCTTTACACTTTGGAAGATATGGAAGTTGTGAAAAAATGCAATATCGGAACTAGATTCCCCACAACAAGCAGCAATGCTCATTCCAAAACGATTGGGTGCAAAATGTAAATGCAGGAGGCGATGATTTACAAATTGCACAAAATCATATTTTATTCACATTTAGAAAAATATACTTTCAGATACTGATGATTCCAGTTTCAGATGTGTCCATTTCAGAAGAATTGATGCACCCAGAGATCATTCAGGTTGTTTGCTCTTAAACCGATTACAGGCTTGGTCCTTCTTCCCTCTGCTTTTCATGACAAACCCCGAGTGGTTTCCAAAAAAAGGTTTCAAATGTTTATTCATCTGCAGATTTTGCCTCAGTCCATTTCAAACGAGCTCAAAGGAACAGAATCCTTCACAGTGGCTTGTTCTCAGCACATAAAGCTGGGTTTGGAATTGTTTTAACAGACGGTGACTTCAGGAGGTATTCCTGAACCAATGCAATGGTTTCCAGCACACAGTCGCGCCTGTGAAACTCTAAAATCACTGCAGTCAAATCGTAACTCCTTTATGATGTTGTTTTACAAGTTTGACTTACATTTTTTTGGGATGAGTCACTTCTGGTGGTGCAGTGATCAACACACATGCGTCAAAGCAAGAAGATCCTTGATTCGTATCCAGGTTATATGCACCCTACCTTCAGCTCCAGACTGTGTGACCCTGAATTTAAATATTACAGCAATATAGAAAATGGTGAGATGCCTCTGTAAAATGCTGTTTTTCTACCGGTGATACAAACCTGCTATCCCTTTACCTACAAGATGCATCTGCAGGTGTTATTTACACTTTTTTTCCACAGCCATTTGTCCTTGTCTAACGTTTTGGGAAATGTGTTTCTGCCATTAAAAATAAATAAATGAATAAATCTTACTTTTAACACCTATCTTTGATTCATTGAGTAGGAAATTTTGATTTATGAACACAGCAAATCATTTTAACTTGTTTTTATCTACAGTGCCCCAAACGTATTGGAATTGTTTCATAATAAAAAAAAACAAATCACTGTATGACACAGCAACATTAATACAAACTGAAAGGATTATTAGATTAGCAGGGAGCACTGGAGACGTTGCCACGACTGGAACATTAGGTACCACCCATACTGTTGATTTGTTTTCCTCTTGAAACAGATCGGAAACAAAGATCACACATACGTTCTAAACAGGTCCTCAACCATTAAAACACTGTAGAGTTCAGAGGAAAAGTGTTTGCAGCGGGGCGAAGGCTGCCTCTTTAAAACATGTGGGCCGGGACTGCCATTGGATTAACGGAACAACTTGGGAAAAATACAATGGTCCATTCTCACTCGGCCATAATCCTTGTAGGTATTGCAAGCAGTTTCATATGACTCTGCAAAGATAAGGCTACTACAGGCTCCTCTCTGGAAAAAGAAGAACACGGAAAAGAAGTATTTCGGCTGCAGATTAAAAAATACAAATGTCAACTGTAAGTATGCATATTTTCTTATATGTCCTTATTTCTCCTAGAATTGCAACACCTCCTTCTTTCAAATGTGTAAACCCACTTTGTAAAAGCTACAAAATCATATTGAAGTGCACTTCTTAAACCTGATAAGTGCCTATCAGCTTGTCATGTCTAGTAGCCAGTTGTTTCCAACTTGGTGGCTTGGTGTTCTTGAGCTTATTGCCGTGCTGTTGCGGTATAAACAAAACAGTTGCAAAGTTAAGCTTTCTGTCCTTATTTGCATGAATATTCATTGAAACAGTGTGTTCGGCAAGGTTACATTATTTCTATTATTATTAAAATTGGCACTAATGGCAGTCTGCTTTGCTTAGCCCATCCTGGAAAGATGTGTGTGGATTGGAGCAAACACTCCACTGGTGTTGCATTTTTCAACAATTGCAGATATAACACTGTCACTGCTTCGTTAATACTTATGCATCATGGATGGAACCATGTTCTCGGATAAGTCTAAAATACTGTGGGCTTCATCTTTTGATTGTAGTCCCCACCAACCTCTTGCGATTGGATGCTCCTGGTTGAACAGAAGAATGTAAGAAACACTCTTTTTGGTCATTTTGCTGTCAAAGAACCAACACTCTCGCATTGTTTCAAAGAACAAACAACGCTCTTACTAAATTGGTTGTACTCTTCATCTTTTCTGCTCACCCAGCCATTGCTCTGCATGCTCCTCGTTTCTTCTCCGGAGACACAGATGAATGAATTGCACTGATCTTTTTCCCCTTGTAACTCATCATGAGTCTTTTCTCCGGTAGATCAATGTCCGAGTTACGACCATGGATGCGGAGCTGGAGTTTGCCATCCTGCCCAGCACTACTGGCAAACAGCTTTTTGATCAGGTACATCTTACATTATGATCGCACAGGTGCTACGACGGATGAAAGTGTAAATGTGGTGCATTTATTCATGTATTTAGATAGTGAAGACCATCGGACTGAGGGAAACCTGGTTCTTTGGCCTCCAGTATCATGACAGCAAAGGCTTCTCCACCTGGCTCAAGCTGAACAAAAGGGTGAGGTGGTCATTTGCTGGCCTTCCCTTGATTTTATTAAGTTGTAGTAGTAAACAGGGCTCAGTGTCACTCCATCAAGGCTAATCAGTACGTATGCATTCATCCTAACATCCTTCTGTTGTATTGGGGTCAATTTCAGGTGACCGCCCAAGATGTAAAGAAGGATAACCCTTTGTTGATTAAGTTCAGGGCCAAGTTTTACCCCGAGGATGTCGCAGACGAACTGATCCAGGAGGCGACGCAACGCCTCTTCTTCCTCCAGGTCAGAGATGAGTGCATTTACCAGCTTTTTAAAAAGAGATTCCTATTTTAAATTGGCACCGCTGAGACACACTGAATTGTAATGATCACCATTAGTCGCTGTAATTCATTTTCTGAATTAGGTGGCATCGCATATTTTTATGCAGTGAAAGGGATTTGCACCCTTTTAATTTCTGACTAATGTCATAATTACCCAGACAGAGGCATTATTTGCATAAAAATACCAACAGCAATAACACAGAATTCCTATAAAAAAAACATTCAAATGTGGACACAGTGGATGCGTCGATTGAAGTTGGGCCATCTTGTGCAGGAGTGGTGCCCTGCAGACGCAATAATGAATGGAGATTAGCAATCAAAATACAATGCTGAACTCGGGCTAACAACTGGTGGGGGTGCTGTGGTGACTCGTGAAAGTATTGTTAATCCTTGTGAGATTTGTCATGAAGTAAATTGAGCACAAAAATATATCCAGGTACTAAATATCAATTTATTACCCAGTTTACAATGATAGTAAACCATCAGAAAGCTTTGTTGCTGAAATCATACACTATATTAAATAAAATAGATTTATGTGTGGAAAACATGGTTTCCATGTGTTTGTTTTGTGGTTTAGGTTAAAGAAAGCATCTTAAATGACGACATTTATTGTCCACCTGAGACTGCAGTGCTCTTGGCCTCGTACGCTGTCCAGGTCAAACATGGGGACTACCGGAAAGATTACCACGTTCCAGGATACCTCTCAAGAGAGAAGCTACTGCCGCAGAGGTAGACCGCTCTGTGCATTTTAATATTACCACAGTTCAACTTAATCCCAGCGTAGGTTATCTGAATTTTAACCTGCGGATCCGCTTTACTGCTAAAACCAGGGTTTTGGAGCAACACAAGCTGAATAAGAATCAGTGGGAGGAAAGAATCCAGGTGTGGCACCAGGAGCACAAGGGAGTGCTGAGGTACAGAAAGTCTACAGAAAGAAGTATCAATGCACTTTTTGACATTCAGAGAGTGATGAAACTCTGCCACACCACCACAGGGAGGATGCAATGGTGGAGTATCTGAAGATAGCCCAGGATCTGGAGATGTATGGGGTCAACTACTTCAGCATCAAGAACAAGAAGGGGTCGGAGCTGTGGTTAGGAGTGGACGCACTGGGACTCAACATCTACGACAAAAAGGACAGGTAGGTCACAACTCAAGAAACTCAATTTTGACTGGATTGTTTCCTGAAAGTGTTTGATTATTTGGCTGGTTAACAAAAACTCCATTTTGTCTTTTGTCTAAATAGTAAATTGCAACTATTTAAAATACCTGGATAAAAAAACATGGGCTTAAACTGCTTTATAGTCAATCTTAATATAGCTGTAGAAATGTTTAAATTCCTCTATACACTGCAAACCAATTGTATACTTAAACCATTACATTACAGAATGACCCCAAAGATTGGTTTCCCCTGGAGTGAGATCAGAAACATTTCCTTCAATGACAAGAAATTCGTCATCAAGCCGATTGATAGGAAAGCTCCTGTAAGTGAAATGTAAACATTTGTAGTATGAAGACCGCTGGAGTGTGGCTACTCTGCATGCTTGTCTCCATTGTGGGGGTGAGTGTGGATTTGTGTGTGAATGAGATTTTTACTGACAGACTTTTACTTGGCTGAAAGTTGTTAAATCATGCTATATATGTGGGCTCCATCCTTTATTTGGTGTTCATACATCCCATAAGCATTTAAACACATGACATTTGAAGTAGATTTTGTTGCAAAATCACCTTTCTTATTCTGAGTCCTCTAACAGTAGCGCCATGTTTTAAAATTCATCTAAAAACAGCATCCAAAGAAATGCTTAGCCCATATCAATTTGTTATAATAACTAGTAAAAGGACAACATATGAAATGTGGATTTTTTTTTTCCTTTAACAAAAGTGAAGAAAAGACTAGAAATGTTGTGTAATGGCTTAAAAAAACACAATAAAGCTAAAAGGCAACTGTTCAGAATCATAATTGAGGATAAAAAAGGGCATCTCAAAGTGCCACAGTCTTTTAGAAGTAAAGATGAGGAGGTCACTATTCTGCGACAGACTGCACAGCGTGAACAAAGGTTTCATCATCTCCTCTACATATTATTGTTGAAAGATTCAGTGAATCCAGAGAATTCTCTGGAAAGATTTAAGAAATAAAAAAAACAGTGCTCAACTGGACTGAATCATCAGGATTTTGCCTGACACATTTAAAACAGATATGATTGGGAAATCACTGCAAGGAACTCCAGTGCACTTCAGGAAACTATTCTCTGTGATCACACTTTGACACTGTATTCACAAATGTAAAAAAAAAAAAAAAAAAAACAGCTATGTAAAAAATGTAATTATTATCAAGATGCAAATAAACTATTGTTTTTCTTAACTTCAAATCAGTTGGGAGAAAAATGCCTCATGGCCTCGAAAAAAAAAAATCTAAATTAAGATGATTGATTAAGAGGCAAGAGAGAATTCAGTTCAAGCTTATAATGGTGCATAATGGTTCTTCATATATTTCATCATGTATTCACATTTAATCATATAAATGATTCCTACTCCCACTGGAATTAATAACGTATTCTATTCTATTCTATTCTATTCTATTCTATTCTATTCTATTCTATTCTATACTGTTCCGTTCTATTCTATACTATATTATTCTATAGGTGTACTGGGTATAAGCAAGCTGAAAATGTGCCCAAGTGTTATTTTTGCTGAGCAGAGCAGGGATGGAGACATCAAACAAAGGCAGAGGCATAGAAGGAGAAGCAAAATCTGTAGTCCACAAAACAATAACAAAACACCACAGTCTAAACAAATGAATCTGAAGAGAAATTAAATTGTGTGGAGAGGAAAAAAAAACAAACATAGAAAGGCAACTAAACTAAACTGAGAGGCCAACAAGGACACAAAGACAGACTGAGACACACACACACGCAGGTGGAAACAATCAAACAGACCAGCCAGGTAAACCACATAAAGGGTGACTGGAAATGAAACAGCCAGACATAATACTTAAAAGGGGAAATTGTAAATATGAAATCAAAACATGAACAGACCAAAGACTTGTGTAAAACAAGACCGTGCTTGACGAGACCGGACAAACCAGAGGTGTCAAATATAAGGCCCGCAGGCCAAAAACGGCCCACCAGATGATTCATCCAGTCCCGTGGGAAAGTCTAAATATTACAAAGAAAACTGAGCTGGAATTTTTTCATAATACTAACTGCTCTTTTGAATTTGTTTACAGTGGGCGGCTGTGTACATTATATTGAATGACATAAGACCTATTTCTCATGACTTCTCATTTGCATACTGTGAGTTTGAATTTGGTTAACTATGACATGCTGAAGGCTCGATAAATCCCGTGGTTTAGGACGTGTCTGGCTTTTACCAGTGTTAACATGAAGAGAAATACTGTTGCAAAGGATTTGCAGTACAATAATAAAAAGAAAATACATTCTGCAAACAGAGGACATTGTATTTTACACCATTAGACATTAAAAGTTCCTTGTATATTTAAACTTTTTTAGGTTTTGCAAAAAGAATTACAATTTGATGTTCTCTTATCTCTTTGCAGTAATACAAACTTGCCTCATGGCGAGAATATCCCTGGTTCAAATTTGTTTGGCAATTATCTGTATGAAATTGGCATGGTCTCTCTGTGCGTGCATGGATTTTCTCCCACAGTCCAGAAACATGCATGTGCGCCTGTATGTCATTCTGAAGTGACCATTGGTGTGAGTAGTCTGTCTCTATTTGTGTCTGGAGGGATGCACTTATGTATATTTTAGAGGGTCTCAACTTTCATTTGTAAAATCAGAGAAACCAAATACCTATTTTTCCAACTTTATGGTATGCTGAATTAAAAGCTTAACTAAGCTTTACTCATTTATAGATGCTTGTGGAGAAGATTAAGTAGACATTCCATTTTTCCAATACCTCGAGTGCTCATTATCGAAGCATTACACGTTTGTATGCAAACCTTTGAAGAACTACATATATGATATATGTGGCTCCACATATATTGTGTGAGAATTATACATAATGTTGTTACTGATATGACTGAAGTAACTGGCATAAATTACAGTAGGTGTTAAAATGAGACCAGCTGCTGCTTGATCTCATTTATGAACATGAGTTTAGCCCCTGAGTCCGACTTGCCTTCTGAGTGCATGCAAAGGGTTGAGGATAGCATCCAAGGGTTTGAAATAAATAAATAAATAATCTCACTAAATCCTCCGAATCAAAACATTGCTCTTAAGTCATTTAAACTTGAAACAGAGCTGATGGGAATATGAAGTCTGTTAAATCAGTGATGGATGTTTTGGTTTTGTTTTTCTTGGTTTGTTCAAGGATTTTGTTTTTTATGTACCTCGCCTTCGCATCAACAAACGCATCCTGGCGCTGTGCATGGGGAACCACGACTTATACATGCGCAGACGCAAACCTGACACTATCGAGGTGCAGCAGATGAAGGCCCAAGCCAGGGAGGAGAAGAGCAAGAGGCAGATGGAGAGGTAAAGAAGGAGAAAAGCTTTTCTGTCTCATTTATTTATTTATTTTACAGTTTACAGTGTGTTCTCTCTACTTGGAGGGAGAGAAAAAAAAAAGCTGTCAGGAGATAAAGATTTTTTTTTCTTCTTCCTTTTCCTCCACATGTGTATTTATGCACAATTCTCCTGTCAGGGCTCTGCTCGAGAGTGAGAAAAAAAAGCGAGAAAACGCTGAGAAGGAAACTGAGAAGATTGCTCGCGAGACCATGGAACTGATGGAAAGATTGAGACAGATTGAAGAACAGACAAAGAGAGCTCAAGATGGTCTGACAACTTCAAGCTTCCCTATTAAATAACATTAAAAGCTCAATATGTTACAAGATTATTTTTTTTATACATTTTAATTTGAGGACAGCTGTAAAGCTTACAGGGTGTTGGTACATTTGGGTGTGTTTGAAAGCGCATGTGCACTTGTGTGCTTGTTTCAGAGCTGGAGGAACAGACTCGTAGGTCGCTGGAGTTAGAAAAGGAGAGAACAATTGCTCAGGAGGAGGCTGAGCGCCTGGAGAAGGACCGTAAAGCTGCAGTCGAGGCTAAAGCAGCCCTGCTACACCACTCTGAAAGCCAGATTAAGAGCCAGGAAAACCTGGTACTCATGCGCAACACACCAACACACTGATCCACTTACATTTCCCCTGTGATCA
The DNA here is from genome assembly GCF_963422515.1 of Blennius ocellaris. Lineage (NCBI taxonomy): Eukaryota > Metazoa > Chordata > Actinopteri > Blenniiformes > Blenniidae > Blennius > Blennius ocellaris. The sequence goes on along the minus strand of NC_137658.1, from coordinate 15,114,228 downwards.
GAGACTCATACATCAAGCCTGACGTTTGAAACAATTCAAGTCAGTTATGTTGTCGGATTTTTTCTCAGTCTTGACCAAAAAAAAAAATAAAAAAAAAAATCACAATTTTCTGGGAAAGAGCCATGACGCTGCTCATAAACGTGTATTGTGAGTGCACACGCTGGCACACACTCACACATCCTCTCTGGCACACTTACAGAGCACAATGACCTTTGATCAGGTGCACTCTTAACTTCACTCTCTGTCCATTTGTGTCCACGCTTGTATAGGCCACTGAGCTGGCAGATCTCACCTCAAAGATCTCCCAGCTGGAAGACGCGAAGAAGAGAAAGGACGAGGAGGCAAAGAGATGGCAGCAAAGGGTGAGAGTCAAGAAAAGGCCCCATGAGGGAGATAGAGAATGAATCAAACATGAGCTCAGAGGGAGCAAATCTCAGTCCTGCAAAGCGAATAGTTGACGTGCAAAGTGCATGTGAAGCAAATCAGCGTACAAATGTACCGATGAAGTCCTCACATGATTCGATGATTCTCCGGTGATGAGTTTCCATTCATGTGGTGCCTATACAATGTTTGATAAGAAGGTTTCACATTCTAAAGGAGGATTTATCACTTTATGTGTGCTTCAATATGCAACCTCAGTGCATCACCGCCTGTTTCATGTCTTCCCAGGCGATGATGGTGGAATCCGATCTGGAGCGAACCAAAGATGAGCTGAAGACAAAACTCATGGGGGTCAACATCCAGGATCCTGTCCACTCTCATATGCACGAGCATGATGAGACGGACGAAAGCAGCGCGGAGGCGAGCGCTGAGCTGACTTCCCCGGGCATGGTACGAGATCGAAGCGAGGAGGAAAGAGTAACAGAGGCCCAGAAGAACCAGAGGCTGCAGAAGAACCTCAAGGTACGATTAGATGAGTGTAGCCAGTTTCTCTATTTGACTGATTTGCTTTTGTCTTAATCACCTTCTTGTCAGAGGTCATGTACAGCTACAGGCGGGTAAATCCCAAAGCTGCCTGGGAGCTTTAAAGAGATGAATGAATTACTAAATACCAACACTAAACCAAAGTTAGAGGAAGAAAGCCCTTGACACTGATTCCAAAAACAATGTTATTCAAACTGGTGTGGTCTGATAATTGTCACAGTACTTTTTAAATATATGCATTTCCAAACTAAAATGGAATTCATATTTAGTTGCAATGGTTTAAGAAAACATATTGAATTGAATTGAATTGAATTGAATTGACATTAGTTAGTGGTCACTCATCTCTGCTTTTGGTTTTAAAATGAAAATATCTCAGACACTGTCGGATGGTTTGCTATTAGGAATAAATATCAGGTACAAAGTATTAAGTTGTAGCAGTTTTGTCATTGTGTATGTTGACTTATTGCTTCAAGCGCATAGGGTTCAAAATGTATAACATGTATATATAGCATAGCAGGTAGTCATTTCATAGTCATTTCACTGTAAATAAAACTAACCAGCCAGGGATATTATAACCACCTGCCTACTACTGTGTATGCTCATTTTGATCTTGTAATACAACACAATATGATGCACTGTGCAATCTGACACCAATCTGTCAGAACCAGCATTGACCTCTGAAGCATTTCCTGCTACACTAGCTTGTGTGGTTAGACTGGATCACAGTCTTAACTCCGCATGTGCAACAATTGTTTACCCGACCCTATTACTGGTTTACCACTTTGGCTTCCTTGAACCACATTTCATGGACGCTGGCCACTGCAGTGTTCTAGCTACAGTCTGACCTATGCCAGACTCACTCAAATCGTCATACTCACCCATTTTTCTGCTTCGAACATGTCAATTTCCAATGGAAATAATTCACTTGCTGCCTAATGTTTTCCACCCATTAATAGGCGTCATGATGAATTGATCATCAGCTTCTTTCAGTTTTACTGTTTCTGGCCTTAATATTATGGCTGATCACTGTAAACAGCAAACAGTGGTGTAGGGTTGTGACTCAGCTTACCATGCCCACATATGTTGCTTGCTACTTCCTTTCCCCTGTGTCATACAGATTCGCTCTGTATGTGTGGTTAAAAATGTCAGTGTTGTCATGCAGCCTTCCCTCGTGCTGTTTATGGACACGGCCCTATAGAGATGTGCAGTCTTCTGTAAGGAAGGTGGCCTAATTACCTCCCCACCAAAAAATGGTGTTTCACCAGAACTAAGCGCACTTTACATGATTAAACATTGTTGCATTTGTGCATTATCATTCTTTTGATGTCATTCATGCTGCAAATCTCATCCACGATATCTATCTCTCAGCCAAAATGAGATATGACGCTGTAAAGATGACTCAACACAAAAATGGCCTTAATAATGATGGACAAAAGAGTGTTTGCAGATGGGATTGATGGGAGTATAGGGGGAGAGGGGTAAGGTTTCTGAATAGTCTCCCAGTCTCTGGCAGGAGGATTTTGTTCACTGTATTTGTGCTCTTTTTTTTTTTTTTCCTTTTCATTTTTTTCAGTTCCTGAGCTTTGAGCTGGCAGAGGCTGTGGATGAGAGCAAAAAGACCCCCAATGACCTGATCCATGCTGAAAATGTGAGGGCAGGCCGCGATAAATACAAGACCCTGCGTCAGATTCGTCAGGGCAACACTAAGCAGCGCATTGATGAGTTTGAATCCATGTGAGAAGGTGTGCTGTTGGCCCACTTCGGCTGAGAACAAGATGCTGAGAAATTCTTAGAGGTGTAGGAGATGATCACATCAGTAGCTTTGTAAATTATAAAGAAATGAGTGTTTCAATGTGATAACAAATTATATATCTCCTTTTATTATTTTGTGATTTTTAATTCCATTACGATTGTAAACAAACAACTGAGGAATTATAACTGTCTGTCAAAAACAATTTAAAATTTCTCCACAAACACAAACATTCCCAGCAGTGTTATACATATAGGACTAGCAGGTTATCATTGTTGTCAGTTATATTGAAAAATAAAATAAGTTGAAGAGTGCCCTTATCAATCTGATTGCACAACAACTGCCATTTATTTTTTGTTTTCCACTGTTGATTAATTGAAGCTCTGACATTTAAGGCAATTAAAAGAAGTGAATAGGAAATCCAGCAGTGTGTATCTCTAAAATAAAGAAAAGCCCAGTGTTGTGCGAGGTTTCTGCCAGTCATCGATGCATTCCTGTCTGCCCGTCCAAAACAAGTAAATAATGACAAAATAAATAAATAAACAAACAAGTGTACTCTGTATAGCAGTCCCTCAGTTCATCTCTCATCACTACACGTGTTCCTCTTTCTTCCTTTTTTTTCTCTCCCCCTTTTTATTCATGCTTGGAATATGGTTATAGAAATATTATTTATATGTGTCTTAGTAGTGTGCAGACTTATCTGCGCCCTTCTCTCGTTGCTGATAAATCACATGCTGTCCAAAAATAAACGGATGAAAGTACAGCATGACCACCGGAGACTCCGCTATACTCGCTGCCGTGGTCAAGAGTGCGTTTTCACGTGAAATCATGCCACATGAACACATGTGAACGAGCCTGTGTCATTCTCACACGGTTTGGGTTGAATGTGCTACTTTTTTTTATTTTCGACTGAGACTGTCACTGGGGAAACATGGCAGCAGCTGCCCGGTATAGTAACTTGTCGTTATCATGCTGTATATTCAAGGTTCCCTCTCGCGAGACTCGGCTTAAGTTACCAATTCGGTAAAATAAGTGACATTGGGTGTTACTGTTTTGGCACGTCAAAGTTCAAAGTCCTCCTCCGCTCGTGCGACTGACGCGCATTTTGGCCTGTGCGTAAAACGAAAGCGACGGCACGTAATAAGAAGATACTTTGTCAAAAGAAGAGGAAGGGCGGAAAAAAAGTTCATTTGTGTGAACCAAAGCAATGGTCGGGTCGTGCGGGACGTCCCTTCCCTCGCCACAGCCTACGTCGACGACTAATCTGAATTCCCCATCCGCTGACACACATGAGTGGAGCCTCATTGGGTAGGCGTTTTCTCGCCAGGAAAGTGTTGTTGTGTTGGCTCTCCGTGCACCCAGCGCCCCGCTTTGACTCCCGAGGACGAAGCCGAACATGGCCTTTCGGTCGAGCTTGTCCGATTTAGAGGAAACCCCGCACTCTTTATTAATGAATGAGCGCGATCGCCTGGATACCGCCGAGCCGTACGCGTGCCCGACCACTGAGCTCAGCAAGGCAGTGTCAGTGTCTCTGGGTTTGGACTCGGTGGCGTCTCCGCTCAACAGCGCGAACCAGTGCTCGAGCAGCGCCTTTGCAGACTGCGACCCCGCCGCGGGGAGCCGTTCCCAGGCTGGGAATATGAACCCGGGCGGCAACAGGTTCGTCCTGGGCGACCCCAGCCTCAGGGAGGACGACTTTGGAGAAGTGTGCCACGGCATACAACAGGTGAGCTGCATGGATCTGTTCAGGTCGGACGAAATGGACAGCGCGCAGGCGGTGACGCGCGGCTCGGTGATCTCCAGATATATCTGCAAGGACTCGAACGTGTTCGCCAGCCCGGTGGAGGAGATGCCCGCGCCCTCTCGTGTTTCCGTGCCTCTGAAGCCTTATTCTGCCTACTCCGCCGCTTCCACCCTGTACAGAGATGCCCCGGGAGTGTGGTGCGCAAATGAGCGCGCGTACAGCGAGCGAGCCGAGTCACAGCGAGGCGCATCCGCTGGACATAATTTCCAGTGTAAATATTGTAATTGTGGTCAAACGTCTCTCGGAGCCAAGCAGGAATGCCGCTGTGTCTGGTACAGTAGAGGCGAACAGCAGGGTGTTAAAGGTGGCATGCGAGCAGCCATGGCACAAGGGTACGGCCAAGTGGAAAGTTTCCCGAGCGCAATTCCTCAAGGGCAACCCACTTTTTCCAACATCAAGACGGAGCCTCCAATTTGGCTGAATTGCACAGACCGCAGTTTCAGGTAAGTAACAGCTTTTTTTTTTTATTTCTTCCCCTCTCCTCTGTTTTTCTTTTAATTTGCGCCTCGGCAATAACCCCGGCACATATTTCTGTTTTACTACTCATCTTCTCCCATGTGTTCCATCTTTTTCTAATTATGAACTCAGCTTGCGAGTGTCTGCTGACCACATCGCAGTCAACAAAGCTCCAGATTTTTCTTTGAAGTGTTGAGATTTTTTTTTTTTAATTCAGTCGTGTTTTTCCGTTTTAAAAATGGCAAAAAAAACCCAAAAAAAACCAAGGTCTATGGCATAATTACAACAAACATTATGACTTTAATGACCATGGTTTGGATTGTTACCCTGTAGTTTAATACTGCATTAGCCAGAGCTGAGTTTTAGCATTAAAATCAGTGTGTACTCCACTAACCCTGTGTACTCTTCTGGCCTTCACACCGAAGTGTGTTTCAACATGGAGATAGGCTGAATTATCCTTCCAGTTCATCCTTCCAGAAAAAAATTCCTAATTGTGGGTGGGAAGCTCTCCTGGAAAGTTATCAAGTGTCACTGTGAAACTTTCCAGAAAAGTTCCATTATATGGGTGTAAAACTGCCCTGAAAAATCCTGTTTATTTTGTGGCTGTGAAACTGTCCATACATCCATATTTGTCATTGGACTGATTGAACACATGGCCCAGAAATACAAACACATGTATCAGTGTCACTGTAAGAGCAGCATCACATTGAGGATAATGTTTCCAGATACTGATTCATGAAGAGATTAAACCTGCCATTCTTCAATCACAGGTTGCCACACACTTGCATGCCGCTAACTTCTCTTGTCGTACAGTTAACAGATGAGAAATACAAGAGTTGAAATTGGGATGTGATTTAGGCAGCGAAGACCCCACAGCCTGTTTTACAGGTGTCGACTTTGTGTGCTTTACGAGAGAAAACTGAATAATCTTGTAAGAACCTCTTTGGTTTGAAATACTTTTGAAATGCAAATGACAATATGTTTGTATGTGCAGGCATGAGGACTTTTTCCCAGGTGTGTACCTATCAGACAGGAGAGTGTGCCAGGTGTGTGGCGACGATGCCTCTGGTTGTCACTACGGAGCCGTCACCTGCGGCAGCTGCAAGGTCTTCTTCAAGAGGGCCGCTGCAGGTGGGTGAAAGACGCTCTCCATTCCACTGGCGGACACGCGTGGAGCGATCGCTCCCGTGATTTAATTTTGCACATCCACTTGCTCTCTGATGCAGACAGGGCACAGTGACCTTACATCATGAGGGCGAGTTATTTGTTATCAGTAAACACCCACATATCGTTGCTATGAGCGGAGGCGCTGGCCATTGTTGAACTTGCTCCCCTCATTTTTTTTTTTATTTTTATTTTTTTTTTTGTGTGTGCCTCCAGGCAAGCAGAACCACTTGTGCGCCAGCCGGAACGACTGCACCATCGACAAGCTGAGGCGGAAAAACTGCGCCTCGTGTCGCCTAAAGAGGTGCTTCATGTCAGGAATGAGCCTGAAAGGTGAGGCACGGGAGGAGGAGAGCCAAATCAAAGACAGAGAGAGAGAGAGAGAGAGAGAGAGAGAGAGAGAGAGAGAGAGAGACAAGATGGAAAACAGTTGTGATTTGTTTTTTGGAAAATGGATTCAAACTAGTTGGATACCTTAGATTTTACTGTTCCAACTTGAGTACAGTGTAACAAATGTAGTTCAGCAGAGGTAAGAAAAAAAAAGAAAAAAAAACATTCTTTTGGCTGATTGGCCAACGGACAAAAACTTCCTCACATGGTTATGATAAGGGAAAGCTCCATGAGTTCCATGATAAGTGGAGTCCCAATTATAGTAGCTGCATTTTCCCAGCTATCTATTGTGCAGAAATTAGACTAAACAGATTGTAAGCGTCTTTGCTCTTCTCTCTCCCTTTGTCTTCTGCTTTCGCCTGTGTTGTCTGTGGTCAATTCAAGGTCGCAGGCTGAAGGGTGCCGGCCAGACGAGAAACGGGGAGGAGGAGCCACAGCCCGGTGCTTGGGGGCATGGAGAGAGAGAGGAGAGGGCCATGAGGAAAGACGCAGCCCTGGAACATGGAAATCCAGGTGCCAGGGCTCAAGGTGACGACTCAATTTGAGGCAGATTCTTTAGCTTTAAAAGATGTGTTCAAGTTTAGTCTTTGTGCTGTCCGTCCACTTCATGTATACTTGTCCTGAGCAGCGTCCCAGGCCCTGGTTCTTGGCATCCCCCCAACTCTGCGCTCCTGCCTGTCCTTGCTCAGCATCCTGCAGGCCATCGAGCCGACCGTGGTGAACGCCGGGCACGACCCCGCCGAGCCAGACAGCCCCACGTCCTTGCTCACCAGCCTCAACGAGCTGGGGGAAAGACAGCTGGTAACTGTGGTGCGCTGGGCCAAGGCAATGCCAGGTAAACTCTTCCATGGCCAAGGCAACACCCTGCAGATGCCATGTGCGCGAACAGGCCGCTGCAGCACTCGATTCACCTTCACTCTATCGCCAGACATACCATTTTTACTTAAAGCCAAACAAAACAACAACAAAAAAAGAAAGCTGCAAGGCCAAAGTTTTCAGCAAGGGGGGGGGGGGGGCGTGTTGGAGCCTGGATACCACTGAGCAAGCAGAAGGGAGCACCTTCTCAGTAAATGACATTTCCCAGTAAATTGAGATGGGCTACAAAGTTATCTGGAGAAGTATCTGAAATCTGTTAGCACTGGGCAAAGCCTCAAGATCTTCGAGAGAAGATGTTGCCAGGATTCTGTGCCAGTTCAAGCTCCATGTCAGTGCTGTGCAACGTGAACAAGGCTGTTTTAATATTTGCCACTGGAGGGAGCTATTAATCTATCTAAGGTGAAAAAGGAGGGGTGAAACTTGACGGCACTTCTTCAATGTTGTGTAATCTTTTTATATTTTCTTGCCATTGTTTTAGAAATGAATTAGAAACTGCTATTTCATCCTGTCTGATTGCATGGAGTGGAGCAGTCTGGTAATTAATGAGTGTTGTCGACAGGTTTCCGTGACCTGCACGTGGACGATCAGATGTCACTGATTCAGCTGTCGTGGATGGGGGTGATGGTGTTCGCTTTGGGGTGGAGGTCGTACACGCTTACCAACAGCTCCATGCTCTACTTCGCCCCCGACCTGGTCTTTAACGAGTAAGTCAGAACGGCACGTTCACTTTGCCTGGATTGTTTTTAAGTGAAACAAAGTTCATGAAATGTGTCTCAATCAAACGGGACGTTTCTGAGAGCCAACTGATGTCGCGAGGTTTCCTTGTTGTATCACCTGTGCTCACGAGTGGTGAGGAAGGCTTGCAGGCGTACGTGCCGAAGAGAGACTCTGAATAATCACAGGATGCATCCGCTCTTTCAAGATGAGCCTGTAAACATGCATGCTCTGTTCACGACGGCCTCTCAGAGGAATCACCTTGAAAGCGCCATTCCCCTTCATCTGCGCACAAACCAGCCGGCGGTCTGATGAACCGTTTCCGCTCTTCGACTATTTACTTGGACAAGTTTTGATTTGTGCCGCAACCTTCAGGCCTGCACTCAAAACGCTTCTGACACTTGTTTCGCCTCTCCTCTTTGCACTTTAGAAAAAAAAAACTTGTGTGCCACAAATCAACGTACGCCGTGTACATAAATAACAGTCCTGCCATTTCTTATCAGTAAATTGTTGGAAGAGGGCTATGCTGTGAATGCTCAAGCTGGCCGCGGGCCCTCCGAGCAGCTTCCAATTGGATGGTGATTTGTGCAACATTAGCAAAACTCTCATTCTGCCTGCATTAGACCTCTGTCGCCGCATCGCGCTGCCCCTGACCTGCATGGTAATGGATACGCCTGCCCTCCACGCTGACCCTCATTTTTCTCTGCCTCTCTGTCGATCTCTTTTTCCATTATCCATCTTCCTCATTTTTTCTCACCTCTGCCGCCTTTTCATCATCCCCCCCCCCCACTCCACTCTTGTCTCTGCAACTGTTAATTGTCTTCCTCCTTTCTGTATTCCTCCCGGCCTGACCCCTTCCCGTGGCCTCGCACTTCTTCCTCTTCTTTTGTTGCACCTCAAGCTCCTTTTTCCTCCACCGACACGCTGTTTTCTTATTTCCTCACAGCCAGCGGATGCAAGTGTCCAGTATGTACGAGCACTGCGTGAGGATGAAGCTGCTCTCCCAGAGGTTCTGCATTCTGAAGGTTACCCAGGAGGAGTTCCTCTGCATGAAGGCCCTGGTCCTCTTCAGCATCAGTGAGTCAGCCGGGACTATGTCTCAATAATAACCTAAATGTCAACTCAGCAAGTGAAATACGACTACGGCGGAGTGCAGTCGTACTTCAGAGAATTGATGGGGTAAAGTCTGCGAGAGTTATTGTTGTGTTCTGGCTTTGTGGTCACAGTGCCAGTGGAGGGCCTGAAGAACCAGCGTTGTTTTGATGAACTGCGGACCTCCTACATCAAGGAGTTGGATCGCTTGGCCAGTCGCCGCGGAGAGACCACCCGTACGCAGAGGCTGTTCCAGCTCACGCAGCTGCTGGACTACCTCCAGTCGGTAATACACATGAATCCCATTCACGCAACTCTCAACCTCTCCATAGAGACACACGCACAGCAGGACAGTGTTGCCTTGATATTAACTGTCCATTTGTCATTATATTGATAAATTCATGGCTGAATTTATTGTACATTGCATTTAGAATGGAAGGTTATTCTTATTTTAGCTGAGCTGAAACTTTAATATCTTTGCTGGCATCAGTGATCAATGTCTTTTTTTCCCTTATGTGACAATGGATTTGTGGATTTGACTCCTTTTTCAACTCTTTATACTACCTCCCCCTGCAGGCAGAGGAGTGTTACATCAGATTTGTTTTTTATCTGAGTGTGTTTTTTAGGTTCAGCATTTTTTTCTTTTTTCTTTTTTTTACATTTAACCTCATAGAATGCATCTGGATTCAACCCGATAAATTGACACTTAATTAAATCAACACATCGCTTCTTTCGATCTAACCTTAGTAATACTTACTCATTAGAAGACACAACTACACAAACTCTTCACTTAATCCACAAAGACCTGTGGCAACTTTTACATTTAAAAAATAAATAAATTATATATATATATATTGTTACCAATTCTCAGCACACCATGATAGATTTCCTTTAGTCAAAAGTTTTTAAAGTAAGTAAAATTTATTTATAAAGTGCTTTTCACAGATAAAAATTGGGACGTGCTGTACATGAAAAGAGAGCAATAAAAAGAAAACATAAGAATTTCATAAAATGAATAGTAAAAGTGGAACATTTATTCAAGCAAAAGCTTTCTTAAAGAAAAATCAGTTTTAAAACGGGCCTTTGGGACTTCAGGAGACTCTGGCCATGGAGATCGGAGGATGCGCCCTGAGGTGTAGGGGCACAGCATGTCAGCAATGAAAGTGAGGATTAAAATGTTATAGTCAATTTGAAGTTTGACTGCAAGCGAATAAAGGGTTGACAAAATAGGGGCGACGTCACCGAGCCTGTCAAAGGTTTTGCAGCTGAATTTTGTGCAACCTGACGTCTGCTGAGGATTGTCTCACTGAAGCAAATGGAAGTAGAATTGCAGTAGTCCATACTAGACGAAATGAAAGCATGGATGATCATTTCAAGTTCCGATTTCAACAACATCCTCCTCACTTTAGAAATATTTCTCAGGCGGTAAAAGCATGACCCTCGAAAGACACGGCCTGATAAAACCTATCCCCGAGGTTTCTAAGGCAGGTTTTAACAGACGAGCTCAGAGTACTAAGGTGGTATTTTTTAACAAAGGAATCTTTTTTTCAGGAGCAAAAAGCCTCATATGCCTATCACCTATGCCGTGTACAAGCTGAATGAGCCACAGTAATAAATTAAAGTTCAGGCTATAAAACATTTATCAAGTCAATGCGACACAGAGACTTTTTAACTCAAGTCAAAGTTAAAAAATACCAGTCTTATAATGGACAAAGTAGATATTTGTAAAAGAACATTTCGGCAGGCTATTGAACATTAAACATCTGTCCTAAATAAAACAGTGGCGAGGGCATGTGTTGCTGCTTTAAATCTGTTCGTGTGGACACTACATCTCCCTGTCATACACGTCATGTTCAACAGTTGTGTTTTCTCTGAGGTGAAGACTCCCTTCTTGTCTGTTTCATTCAGCTTCAGTGTTTGCTTCCTTTCTACGTCGCTTTATCTCTGTAATGCATGAAATGGACTGATGGGTGTAGGAAGAATCAGCTTTTTTAAAGTGACCATTTCATATTTAATATGAGCAAAAATACCCCCAAGAACTCTTATGCCCTAAGAACCTTAAAGTAAAATAAAGTGTGCTATTTTCCATTGAGGAAGTTAAAAGATGAATGTTATATCTTTTAATTTTTTAAACTTTGCTATAAATGATTGAATAAATAATACATATAAAGTCTGAGAACATATTTTTAAAAACGGGGTTGTGAAATAAATTCATGATTTTGTCATCCAGTGGTTATTTATTTATGTATTTATTTATTTGAATAACTTGAAAAAAAGAAGCAAAAATAGCTGCAGAATTTCATCATAATCATATTGTGAAAAAAGTACGAGAGTATGATTTTATTTTTAAGTTTAGATAACTGTTTTTACTGTGATTTTTTTCTTTGCTATATGATATATTCCCTTGTTTTATACTTCAGACTGTGCTTACATGGCTTGAGGGATAAAACGTTTTAGATATTTTGGAGCTGTGTGTCACCACTAGGGGGAGTAGATGTACAACTTTTTTACTTTTCCACCAGCAGAACTTTTAATACTATGAGGTGAACAATTAGTTTTCAGAGGGGGGGAAAAAGCCCCAGACAGCATTGATACGGCCATGACCAGAATCAGAAACAGATTTTCAGAATCACAATGAGATGAGTAACATGCTCTCAAGTACCTCCTACAGAGAGCCGGGCTGCAGAGGCTTCAGTCTCCTGTCTTTCACTGCAGATTTACCCTTTAACGCTCAGCTTTGTGTCTCTCCAGCTGGAGGGCAGCCAGAGAGTGTCTGCAGGGCCCTTTAGGCAGGAGACCGGAGCTGATCAAAACTCTGCGGTTCAACCCCTCTCGGCTTTCCTCCCTCCGCTGAGCTTAAGAGTGTCACAATAAGTGTTATCTTTTTAAACCGGCTCCTGCAGCGCGCGTCAAAAGACAGCCTTCAGTGTCATGTTATCTTCTGACTTTGTTCGTTTATTCCCGTCCGCCGTGCGCAGTCAAAATCGTCTTTGTTGCCTCATAACCTCACTGTGTTATTTCTCTCTCTCTCTCTCTCTCTCTCTCTCTCTCTCTCTCTCTCTCTCTCTCTCTCTCTCTCCCCCCTTAAGATTGTGAGGAAGTTACACCAGTTCACCTACGACCTGTTCATCCAGGCTCAGTCCCTGCAGACCCGCGTCAACTTCCCTGAGATGATCTCGGAGATCGTAAGCGTTCATGTGCCCAAGATCCTTTCGGGCATGGTCAAGCCCATCCTATTCCACAACACGGCCTAGAGTAGGAGCTGGTCTTATGTTTCACCAGCTCCAGTCCACCAACCTTTTTGTTTTTCCTGCTTTTTTTTTTCTGTGAAGCTCAAATGGCCACTATAGGTAAGGTAAAAAGGAAGTCAGAGATCATCTTGAGTGCAAGGGTGTACAAGGGTGGTTTAGATACTCTGAAAAAGAGAAGAAGGCAGCACATTCTTCCAGTCTCATGTAATCTAAATATAACTGCTCTTGTCCGTCCTACTGCCTGTTTCACTGTATCACGCACATCAAGTGTTTCTGGGGCTGATTAAAGCACTTGCATGCATTCCTCCACACGAGCTGATGAATGGTCAACCTGCTGGCGTGTAGCCTCCCTTGTCCCTCTCCTGTTGATTATTGACAACAGGCAATATTTAATTTCACAAGGCGAGGCAGCAGTGAGAAAAACCTGTTTGAAGAGTTCCCATCCCTGTAGCTTGTCTGTGTTGCTGTACTATGACATTTGCACTTGCTTTTTCACACAATGAGCGTTACTGTGTGCGCCAGAGACGAGAAGAAAAAAAAACACCCCCACCTTGACTGACAGTTAATAAATGGTTGTGACATGCATGCTAAGAAGCGAAGCTATCTCGCCTGAAGGCATATGAAAACATTTCTGAGGGCTGTTGTCATCCATTAGAAATTATATTTAACTAATGGCTCCATGTGTTGTCTAAATAAACTCTCCGAAAGTGCCAATGATTGCATTACTGCCAATTTAAAAATGTATATTTATGAAATTTTGATGTCAAAAGGTCACACAGAAACAATGACAAAACTAATTACAGAAAATATTCCATTAGTCAACAAACATGGGTGCCTTTTGTTTGGGGTTTTTCTTTCTTTTCTTTTTTTTTTTTTTTTTGCTTTTTTGAGTGCCAAGTGTTATTAAAGTAAAAAAATTTCCAGAGTGGACATTTCATACTGTTGTAACTTTTCTACAGTTTCTTAAAAGTGTTTTTGCAGATGCTTTGTTGTGTATCATAATGCATTCATTGTAGCTTGATGACAGTTTTGCTCAACGTAAAATGTCCAGCCAAGAATCTGCTCAGTTGTTGCAATATTTCCAGCTTAAGGTGTAATAAAATGAAGTCAAAATGACGCACAACTGTGTAACTCTTTGTCTACAGTGGAGATGGAGCGACTGTTGCCGTTTGGTACAAGACTTGTTAAACTTTGGTCTCTTTGGTATGAATTATTACAGTCCCGTGTTTCATCCTTCTCTCTTCTGCATTTATCCAAATTAGGGTCAGTGGAGCCAATTCAAGCTAATCCAGAACACAGAGACTCGTACAGTCATACATTCACATCTATGAGTCATTCAGAGTCAACAATTAACCTCAAACTCAAGTTTTGCAACTGATTGAAGGAATCAGAGTACTTTGAGGAAATCCAAGTCTCGTGTTTCTGAAAGATTAATTTCCCTTCAGCAATGCACTCAAGTCTCTTCCTTCACCGCTGCATCAGCCACATGCAGGTTGTTACTCTCCCAGAACTGTACTGGATCACAGCAGGGAAGCAGAACACGTCACAGAGCTGGTCAGAGGAGACTCTGGTGATACATCCATCAATTTATCTCTGAAAGGAATACCCACAATCCTCAATCTGATCTGCCTGAGTGCCTCCATATCTGGAGTTTGCATGTTGCAGGTTCATTTGGGACCCTACATTTCTCTTATGTTTGAATGTGAGCATGTGACTGTCTGTGTTTGTCCTGACCTGTGCCTTCACCTGGGATTGACTCCAGCCTCCCAGACAAACTGAATTGAATGAATTAAGTATAGAAAATGGATTTAAATCTCCACTCCTGCATGTCATCCGCCGCTGCCTGTGTTTGAATACCATCTAGTGGCGGCTGTACTATCTGCATTAGTTAAATGAACCAAGGCGAAGAGTGTGTAGTGGAACAACATCTGCTGGACCCATTGACATTTGCTTAGTATTGTAATTGGACACGGATTCACTAAGTGTTTGAGTGGGGTTACCGTTAAATAGCTTGAGTCACAAGAGTAAACCTCATCGCACTGAACCGTAACATTAAATAAACCATGCACAAACAATTGGATAGACAATAATTTGTAATCCTAAGTTGGTTTAGAATGTGTTTGTATCATGGATCTCTAGAATTTTTTCATCAAAAACCTATGAAAAATATACAAAAGTTTTTGGTTGTTTTTTTCTTTATTTTACATGATTCTAAAGGTCTGGTTTGAATATCATTTTACTTCCAAAGTCATCTTTTTTTAGTTACGTGGTGCATTTGAAAACCCCAATCTATAAAAGAGAAAGAAATAATAAAAAATAAAAAAAGCCCCACTCTTTCTGGGTAACCTCTCCCGCCATTTTAAGTCCCATTTCCTGAGCAACCTCTTTCAACAAGTATTTGTCCTTCTCATAAATGAATCGGAGCTGAACGGACTCCGGATTGAAAGACATGCTGAAATATCACTTATTTCTAAATATATAACCCTCACATCACATGCCCCTGCGGCTTCCTTTAAAAGGCATGGCGTCTCGTAGGTTTGCAATGATCAAAAATGTATGTGTTGATGTCGACATTTGAACTTAGTTTAGATTCCATTTGATTTCTCTGTTTCTCCAAGTCTGCTCTGCATCAATATTACATGTCTACTCTTGCAGAAGAGAGATCTTTTTCTCTTTTTTCTTTCCTCTTTCCTGTTGGGTAATGGTGACCACAGAGAGCGCGCAGTCGCTCTGGCCGCAAACAACAAAAGTTGAAACTATTTCCTTATGTGTGAGATGAAGGGAGAAGGAGGGTAAAACAAGGAATGAGTTACAGTGTGAAAAGATGAAATAAAGAGTGCACAATTAAAAGAGATGTGGAGACGGTGAAAACGTGACCCCGGAGTAACCGAACACCCATTATACCAAAATGAAAAGGAAAAATGTTTGGTACAACTTGCTGGACCTTACATAAAACGCAAGCAATAATGTCTTTAGCACCAGATCACTGCAACACACGGGCTACAATGACCGGAAACCAATTAGATTGGAGAGGTGGTAAGAAGACACCCCTGAATGGGGTGTTTCGTTTGGCCTATCTAATGGAGGGTGATTCCTGCCCAAGCACCAGTCCATTAACAACCAATTAACTTCCTATTAATATTTTACCAGACAGGGCCTCTCATCCTGACATGTTTTAAGGAGCTTTTCCCAGGAGTGTTTGAACATGAGCAGCTTTTAGCGCAGCATAAAGAGGCCTGTGTAATGGGCTGAAGGAGGAGGAGTGGCAACCTGATAGCACTGAGAGCAAGAGCAAAGGGGGGAAAGAGAGGCGAGCAGAGGAGGAGGAGGAGAGAGGAGACGGACCTCTGCAGCTGGTCCGGCCCGAGCCCAGCCAAGCCGAGCACGACCCCGACCAAACGCGCATGTTCTCCGCAGAAAATCCTCCACTTTTAAGTGCAAGAATGAGTAATGACCCCGTGCCATGTGTTGAGCTTAAGTGTGTTTGTACGGTTAAAGATGATGAGAGTTTTCTGTTTGCTTTGAGTGAAAAAAACACCAGTCTCGCCCCCGGGGCCTCAAGTGCTTCCCACCATCCCAGAGTTTGTCGTAAAATAAAGAGCTTGTATCCCTGCTACTGCTCTGCCCTCGGTTCGCTTTATGCTGCGTAAGGCTGGTTTGTGTGGACATTTAAAACTAGTTCAGGGAAACTCCCTGCCTTGAGAGGAAAAGAAAAAGCAGGGAGGAGGGAGAGAGCGAGAGAGAGAACGAGAGGCCATTATGACTATAGCTTGGGGCTACTCCCAACGGATAAGGCATTTGTCTACACTTGAAAGTATGATTTATTTTTCCACCAGTCAGAAGGGTTATGTTTGTCACCGCACACCAAAAAGGACTTGTGGAAATAACAGCAGAAGCAGAAATGGGAACAAAAAGAATGTCCCCCGATGTTCTAATGCAGTTGGCCTGTTTTCTCCAATACTTCCCTTCTATGGTTACCTTGTTTGGGATCACGTTCAGTCTTCATTAACTTTAGATAATCATACTGAACCTGGCATCTAATTAATCAGCAGACGCACGTACGGGTTTGTATATGCGTGTGTGTGTGTGTGTGTGTGTGTGTGTGTGTGTGTGTGTGTGTGTGTGTGTGTGTGTGTGTGTGTGTGTGTGTGTGTGTGTGTGTGTGTGTGTGTGTGCGTGCGTGTGTGTGTGTGTGTGTGCGCGCGCGCGTGTGTGTGTGTCAATGATTAAGAGAAAAAAGGGGGAATGTGGGTAGGGGGAGACGGTGTGGTTGTATCAGGTTCCCTCCACTGGGTGTAGATGTGGTCTTAGATTTCTCTCTGGGCTGCTGATTAACGTGTCTGTGTGTGTGTGTGTGTGTGTGTGTGTGTGTGTGTGTGTGTGTGTGTGCGTGTGTGTGCAGGGAGTACACCAAGGAGAGGAACTTCAGCTTTAATTTCCCCCAGCTCCAGATATTACACCCCCGCGCACTCTGTTTTTATTGGAACAGAGACCAAAAAACACCAAGTGTTTATGATGCATTAAAAAGGCGGTGGGGAACTTGAGTGCGCAATTGTAAATCTATACATTTGGCTCTGTCTCGGCAAAGCAGAATTAATTCTTTTATAGGGGGGGATTTTGTGTGTTTTACAAAGACTGATGATTGTAACGTGCCGTGAAATTATGTTTATCATACTGATGCTGGAGTAAAAGATTTCTTGATAGAAGGATAGTAAGAGGAAAAAAGGAGGCAGAACTTCTGGAGGGAGTAGTGTGTATGGGGGGGGGGGGGGGGGGAGGCAGAGGGCCACATGGGAGGTGGGAGGCGTCATTGAGTTTTTGGTTGGAGCACAGAAGGAAGGAATTATTCTGCATTACCCTAATGACCATATGAACAAACGGATGGGTGAGGAGACCACATTACATTCTATTAACTCAGCTTTTGTTGTCAGTGAACTGTTAATGATGTACAAAGGGAGCTCTGCAGCGCTCCTCTGGACAATACCAGCTCTGTGCTTCTAATTATTCTCAGGGAAGCACCAACAGCTTTTATACCTGGAGACACATTAGCTGGCTCTAATTAGAGTAAATATTCTTCGGGTACAACAGGTATTGCCTCACCAATCCAACGGTGATTAGCTCTTTCTGCAGGGCAGGTTGTGCTTTCCTAGCTCTTCTCTCACTATCTCTCACTCTCCAGTTGTTTCTTTTTAACATTCTGCCTTGATCATTGCCTTCGCCTCTTCCTCACTCTTTTCTTTTCTGCACTCAATTGGCTTCCTCTCCTCTTCTCCTTCCCTCCCAGCAGCAGCCCTGGCTGTGACAGAATGGCGGCGTCTGCCCATGCTCCAGCCACTTCCCAAGTTCATTATATCCGTACACAGAGTCCATCCCTCTGTAGCCCCTCGTAGCTCCCATGTCCCAGCCAAATGCAATGTGACAGCGCCGCCACAGCCCTCATTTACAGCCATCACAGGACAGATTTCCCCCTTCCAAGGCTCCCCCGTCTGCAGCCTGATAGATGGCACCCTTGCTTTTCTTCCCGCGCGTGCATGTGCCGTTGCTTGGTGCGGTTGCGCGTGCGTTGGAGTCGCCTCCATTTGTCTACGTCTGCATGCATACGAGCCTCTGAGTCGGAGCGGGGCCCGAGCTGGAACAGCATCGTTTCGTCTGTCAGTAGTGATCGCTGAGACGATGCATTATGATATTACCGAACCTTGTTTCCACTCGCTCTCACACTGTGTTTTTAGATTTAATGCACTCTGCATACATTGTTCTTATTTTTCTGCATGACTTTCGGTGCAGTTTTTAAGTGCAGAGTTTGTGTGAGGCCTTCCATTTGCTGTGGCGGTGCTTATTGGAGCACCCTTGGGGCGAGCACATCTTTGGGCTGCTGCAGCACTCTTCAGCTTTGGTGCACACTTTCTGATATCTTGTCTCTTCTCCTTTCCTCTCCTCGCCTCTAAATATTATACTTGTAGTTGCAGCCTCAGGCATCCGTTCTGTGTCATACTGGGGAAGGTCAAAGCAGACACACATACGCAAAGCGCACACACACCCATAGATTTCAAATATCTCCATCAGCACTCGGAGGATCAGATTGTTTTACGGGAAATCATGTCACGGGTCAAATGATTGAATTATTAATGGAAGTGCAGTGCAATAACAATCAGGTCTTGTCTATTGTGATTCCAACGTGATATTCACAGCCCCCCCACCCCAGCTCAACTTGATACTACCATGTTACAATCCAAATCCAATAATGCCAACTCCGCAGAAGAATGTTTCCCCCTCTCCTTCGCTTCTATTGTTTCATTAGTCGAAGAGCGTCTTCAGTCTGTTTGCCGAGCAGTCAAAGACGACTTCCAACTCTGAAGCCGTATCGACTGCTGTGCCACATTTCCAAGGACTAGGCAATACATTCTCATCAAAACTGTCACGGTAAAGTAATCCAGAATCATAAGACTCTTTCAGGAACACACCGGTCTATGGAGAATGCGTGTTTTTTGAACGTCTAATACAGTATGTGTCTGAGTAATCTGGCACTTCTCAAAAAGAAAGGGAAGAAAAAAAAAAAACAAGTAATCTTGGCGCCTTTTTTACAGTGCCAGATATGGATTTTGTTTCTGAGCATAGCTGGAAATCAACCAAGCAAATCTAAAGGGGTATTCATGATTCACATTATGGAAATGAAAGCAGACAATTCAGTATTTCTGCATTTGCATATGTAAAGAACGACACTAAGAGAGGTACAAGTATTTTAACCTAATTTGAAGCACAAGAGATTCAATTGGAAGCAATATGTGGCGTTATGATGTTTTCAGAGCACTTTGCTACTCTGCTTTTCCCTCAGGCTTGTTTCTCACAGGGCTGGTTTGGAAAAAGAAAAAGAAAAAAAAAAAGAATTGGTGATGGATTCTTGACCTCGGCTCAAGAGGATTTCTCAGTCTGTTTTGAGAATGACCGTTGAGCAACACGGGGGAAAAGAGACGTCAGGTCAAGCTTTTAGCATTTATTATCCGCCGGTGCCAGAACACACAACTCTTTTAGGCATCCTAAACATAGCACGCTGGACACATGGGCTGACAACTTCACTTAGGACAAGGAAATCAAACAGGCTTGTTAATGCAGCTGCTGAAAACAGTCCCATTAGGAGCAGTCAGTCTTTTTCTTTGTTTTCCTCTCATTTGTACTTGCCTTTTCATCGTCACTCCCTGTTGGGCAAGGCTGCGAAAAAAAAATGGGGAAAAATAAAAAACGGAAATGAAACGTGTTTCCTTCAACATTTAATGGTGACATTTGTCTTCCACTTAAAACTCAAAATAGATATCACAGGGAATAAAACAAGAGAAGAAAATAATGGCGGTAATGGGTTTGTTGGTTTCATATTTCTGAATAAAGGCGCTGCCGTGTCTAGTTCTATCAAGCTTCTTTTGCGCCATTATGCATTCTCATTACAGCTTAGCAGAAGTTTCCCATCTGGAGAAGCGATGTCCCTGTTTACAGTCCTCTCTTCCTCTCTTCTCCTCCCATTTCAAACCCTGTAGACGTTCTCTGAGGCCTAAATGAGCTTGAAGACAAAAAGAGCACTGTGTAGTATTACACGGCGCTCTGTAGAAATTAGCCTCTTTTTTTTTTCCTCATTATGTTCTTCACTTTATGGGAAATAGAAAACAAAAGACGACATATGTAATTACCAGGCGAGTAAAGCGTAAACATGCCTCATAGGATGGAGCTATGCTCTTGGCGATGGGCTAATTGTAACTTTCCCCCTTCTCCCTCTGCGCCTGGGTTACATGATCGCTCAACGTGAGACTGAGGAGCGTGCATATGTGCTCACATGCACACAGATGCACCCATGCTGTGCATGCATCACGGAATGAAGCTTCATATTCAGTGTGGTCATAAAAGAATAGAAAAAAAATACTTAAAGTGCTTTATGTCTTTAGATGAAGCAGTAAACTTTATTATGAGCCACAGGTCAAGCTAACGTTGACCTTCTCTCCTCTGGCGGGACATTCGTGCTGTGTAATGCTGGAAACACTTTCAAGGCATATATACAGAGACTTGATGGCTTTTTTCTGCAATAATTTTCACATAATTCATTTTCAACATGTATTATTGAATTTGAACAGAGGTAAGATATATGTAGCAGCAGTTTGTTGACACCCAAAAACGGACTTTTACTAAAAAAAAAAAAAAAAGTTAACTAGACACACAAAAAAAACAAATACAAAGATCAATGGAGAAGTGGACCAAGCTGAGAACAAGTAGAGGCTTTTTCACTTGTATGAAAGAAAGAGTCCACAGCTGAGGAAGTAAATCAAATGGAAGACAAAGTAGCATGAAGGAGGAGGGATAAAGATGGCAGGAGTGTCCTGAAAGAAATCCTACCTTGATAAATCGAGTTCCTGCACTCAGTGCTCTGCTGCGGACTGAAAGGAGGAACCTGATGATGCCAAGTGATCCTCCACTCATCATCATCGAGAGAGAGAGAGAGAGATCAAGATATGGAGCGACGGAAGTCCTTTTACTGGATGGCTCCGAAGGACATCCCAAATTTCATTTGATACATTTCAGTTATAATTTTTTTATATATACATTCACTAGGCTTACATATTGTATATGAACTGAAATCAGTTTATTTAAGTAGTGTTATTATTACAATAGTGTAACTTCTATGATTTGAAAGAATATGTTTTAGTAAAATTGCCAGTGACAATTCAATTAAATGTGGTTAAAGTATCTCAAATGAGTAACATTTGAGGAAAGCCACTTTAATTGAGTATTTTAGCAACAGTACTTACTTGTAATTGGGTACAAATAAAACTATGAAACAGGAGTGTGATTTTACTACAGTTTTTCAACACTCTTTGCACCCTCTCAGTGAAATCTGCCACCCACATGTTGACCAGCACTCTTAATTCTCTGTTTAAGGTGCTTTAAAATAATAGCTAACAGATTTATGAGCCTCTGGTTCTAATGAAAGCTTTTAAAGTTTTCTTTTTTACTCTTCCTTGATCTGGAAAGTCTAATCAATGTTAGTTGACCTTTAGATTCACTGCATGAATGCTAAACCAGGATATTAAGCAGGTTGATAAAAAAAAAAAAAAAACCTGTGGTGTCCTTTATTGAATGGAGGAGATATTGTTGCTATTTGCATAAACTAATGACATCATAAGCTCCACACTGTTCTTAAACGTGAGGAGAAAAGACAACTCTGCTCTTTCTTTTGAATACAATCACCACTTGAGATTGATTGTCCTGAAACTACCGTGGAGAACTTGCCAGTCACAGTCTTAAAGGCTCCTTCGACAGTTAAAAGCACTACACTACAACCATGAATGGCATCTCGGCCTTGGTCTACACACACACACACATCATTCCACACATTACTTCCCTCAGCTCCCCTTTTGATGTGTCAGAGAAAGAGCGAGCCACTGTTCCTCTGGTTTTTATTGCTCACACAGCACTGTGTGCATACGTATACATGTGTGTATGTGTGAGTGTGCGCAAAAGAGTGTTTGCTCTTCAAAGGCTGCAATGGGGGTGTGCTACTTAAGACCTATTAAACCTGCAGCTCTGTTCATTGTAGCTGAAGAGAGAGCGCTGCGTGCTGAGGCAGACAAAACGGCACAGGCATACCTTTGAACTGGAATCATGTGGGAGCTCACATTTTCACAAGTGCTGCAGAACTGAAAACAATGTTTTGGCGAGTCCCCTGATATGTGCTTTTTTTTTCTGCTAACGGCCAGCTAACAGAGAATCTGTTAGGGCTTTGCCCTGACGGTGTGATATTACAAGCCCACAGTACATAATCCAACATACTGCGAGTTATTAAAATATGACCATAGCTGCTCCCCGAGGCTATATAACTCACACATAAACTGTCTCTCTTGCTCGCTCTCTCTCTCTCTTTCTTTCTCTCTCTCTCAGACAGACAGACACACACACACACACACACACACACACAGTCTGGCATACATTCCTGTGGCACTGCATTCGAGCATGCTGTTCATACCTCTCTCACTCTCTTGTGCAGACACGAACATACCCCTTTATTTAAAGCCGCTCGCCAGTTGGAATGGGTAAACTTTACCCACAAATCAATACTTTAATGGAAGTCCATTCTTTCATTACACGCCTCTCTCTGCAGTTAGTTGCCCTGCAAGGTGAAGAAAGGCATGTCTCAGGAAAAGACTACCCGTGTACATGTTACTCTATACCACTGGAATACATAGATAAGCACATCAGACACAGGAAGCAGGCAGCTAGCGAATGAGACACACTAAATTTGATCAGTGCTGCAGACTGCATCTTATGTATAAGAGAAACAGAAAACAGAGAGAAATTACCATAACCTGCGGGGTGGCGTGTGCGAAGGCAAAGTTTTGGCCCGATTGATTTCCAAAACTCATTCCAAATAAAAGGAGGCATGTTGAGTGGGAGCTCTGCGGTAATGATAGATATACCCGTATTGGATTCATTTATAGAGTAGGGCTGGAACACTATTGTTAGATCATAATTCAGACAACCTCCTTCTTTCAGCTACAGTAGATGAGCTTCCCAGGAGGCTGCCGCGGTAGTCATCTGCATCGTGCTTGTGTGAGTGTGTGTGTGCAGGCGTGCACATTCTGTAGCCTCTCGCAGACACACAGTTTTGGTGTTCATGCGGTCCCCGGGGTGCAGAGCAGGACAGGAGATTTATGTTCTCTGTCGTCCAGACACGGTTCTCCCGGCTAGCTTCCGCGCTCATTAGGGCTCCTACATGGTCATACGTGTTACTCTAACAAGCTGGAGAGAGCCTCCCCCGAAAGCCTGATGGATTCTGAGAGGGCTGGACTGAGTTCCCTCTGAGCGAGGAGTCAGAGGAGACGTCACCACGTGTGAAGCACCGCAGAGACGACTCATCTCCATCCAGACAGGAGGACCGTGAGGCCGCTCAGCCATCCATCATGGTTAGCAGCTTTTATTAGCACCGGCCTAATGATCCTTTCGCTGAAGTGAAGATGTACTTATGCTGAAATGTTTGGTATTTGTCCACGTGTGTGTGAGTGTGTGTGTAGAAATGAGGCCAAGGAGCCTTGTTATTGCTGCAGCAATGGTACCTGAAGCAGGACCGCGTGCTTGCTAATCTCTACAGTTACACGAAATGACTGTTTTCTCATTCTCGGATGGTTACAGGAGACTGGAGTAAATATGAAGGCCAAATGAATAAACAGATGACTTGTTTGTGAACTGCTCCGCATACAAGCTTTATCAGTTTTGTTTCTAATCCGCCTGATAATGAATCCTGGGTCTATTATGCAACTCATGCTCGAGTGATCGAGGTGTGCGCCCGCTGTTTATAGCAGACGCTGTCTTCCTGAGAGATCCGTGCTTGTCATAGGAATTGAGTTTGATACAAAGAGGAGCTTTGCTTTGTTAAAGTATAATTTCTTGTGAAAGCTCAGGCAATAAATGGTAATATCACTGCCGATGAAGCTCATTTCATCTAAGTCTCCACCTTGGGATTTAATCAAAAATCCTTTAGCTCTTCGCTCACAACTGCTGTGATCGTGCTCTCCACTGCCGGGGAATACATTATAATGATTTCTGTAATGAAGACATATTGCACGTTGTCTAACTTTACGTTGAGGCTTAGGAAAAAAAAAAGCGGCTGACCTAATGACGGCTAATAATTTCCCACAGGGCTAGTTTATTTCTTCCTCGGGTGAAGGCAACAAAAGTGACACACAGGTGAAGGTTGCAATGAAGCAAGCAAATCGCTGGCAAAGAGATATGGGAGACAGGCGTTATTTACAGCCTGGTGTGTGTGTTGGATGCGTCGCCCCCGACATGCCCATATTTCAAGCGCAGCCATCAAGAAGTGGCAAATAAAATGTCTGCAGTCACATTTTACAGACCAGTAAAGTGTAACTTAATAAAGACGGTGAAATGCACGCCGTATTGACTGCTTGTGCAACAACACAGTGATTCCAGAATGATGGAGAACACCATTAACAGCAACATTAATGAGCCAAGTCAGAGCCTTTGTAATCAAATGAATCCGCTCAACAGTCAAACTTATTCAAACAAACAGTGCGAAGTGAAAACAGTGGTGATAGCGCAGGCACAGCCGGCAGTGAGTTCCTCCGGAGCCTTTGCTGATTAATCACACTGCAATTTTTGCACGCTAGGTCATTCACCTCAGCAGCGCTGGCAACAGCGAGGAGCTTGATGGTTCTTGGAAACTGCTGTTTATCATCGCACCAAGTACATGCTTTTTAAATGTAGTGACGGGCCCATTCATTCGATAGAAAACTGTTTGAGTTGGCACGCCGCGTGGGTTTTTAAAAAGATATTTAGCGACCTGTGGAGGGTTTCACTTTTCTAACACAACATCCAAAGTAAACCTTTTCATTTCCAATGATACAGGAGATCGGAGAGGCAGAGACGGAGAGCTGTGCCATTGTAAATTAATCAGCCGCGTGGAGGAGAAACAGCGAACAGGCATTCCTCAAATTAACAAAAAAAAAAAAAACAACAGCCACAGCTTGATGCAGGCAAAGCCTGGCTGTGATATGGCTGCCTTCCACGCTTCATGGAGAGCCAAAGCGAAATTAGAGCTAATAAAGTTGCCCGGGCCTGTTACAGTGAAACCTCCATGTTATCAGTACTCTGGCCAATTATTTTTACAGATGTCTCTGCTTGTGCCTGTCAATCGCTGCAATGCACATATGAGAGCAAACAAGTGCTTTTTTTTTTGTTCCGATAAATAACAAAGTCAAGTTGTGTCGCGTGTGTGTGCGTGTGTGCGTGTCCACTCAATCCAAGCCGCTCTGTCTGGGTGACACCGAGCCAGCCTCACTGCCCGGCCCCTTCATGGAGACAGTGCTGGGTTTAATTATCCCCAGCTGTGCCTCATCTCCCTCCCCAGCTGGGCTCTGTGTCCCAGTGTCCTCTGCAAGTATGCCACGGTATTCTCCGCGAAGTCAAGGTGAGATGCAAAGATGAGGGTATACACACACACACACACACACACACACACACACACACACACACACACACACACACACACACACACACACACACACACACACACACACACACACACACACACACACACACACACACACACACACACACACACACACACACTCATAGGAAACGCAACACCTGTGCAGCAGAGCGCTTTGACTGAATCACCTTGAAAAACAATATTTTCTCACTTTTAGGATTTCATTGTGACTGTCACCAAGTGTTTGATTCAAACCTACAGTGGAGTACTCCGACAGCTGCACATTTTCCTGCTCCTCAGGCTAATTCACTTTTAATGGTACCACATAAAAGTGCCCTAATTTGAGCAGATTTATGTCAATACAGAGAGAAGTGGGGGTGATAAAGTCCTTTTTAACATAAAACGCCTCGGGTTTAGTGGTTCAAAAGCAATTGGGCAAATATACAGGTATCCAGAGTAAGTGAATATTAATATTTTGGGTGAAACACACTCAACCAATGTCATCTCCAGACACCGTGTAACCAAATCGATGATGCTCGCCGCAGATGTCTCCAGCTATTGCTGTTATAGAGGAATCCCCGCCTTTATCCTGCCCTTAAAGGAAGTGGAAAGCAGCTCGGCTGGATTGAAAATCAGGAGACCGACTCGGGCAGTCGAGGATATTCAGCATCTTTCCTCTCTGAAAAGGCCATTTAGGGATCTTCATCCTGCTGAATGATGAAATGCTGTCCGGTGAATTTTGATGCCATTGGCTGAATGATCCTCTCTACCTCCACATTCATCCTCATGCAGTAAAATAGTCAATAATTACCAGCGTGCCAACTCTATTGGCAGCCGTACGTGCCTGAGCCTCAACAGAAGCATCGCCACGTTTGACAGATGAGGTGGTGAGTTTGGATCACGAGCAGAATTTTTTTTTTTTCCCCTCCACACTTTCCTCTTTCCATCATTTTCATAGAGGTGGTTTAGGGTTTGATCAGTCCATCGCAGTTTCCTCCATAACATCATATGTTTCTGGCAAACTCCTGCTGCTGGTTTTTTGAGCTTTCGCAGGGTCTTTGCATCTCGAGGTGAATCCTTCGAGGTTGTGGTCATGAAGTCTTGTCTTCATCACTGACGAGCAAACATGTCCGCCTACATCCTGGAGAACATTCTTTACTTGCTGTGAAACCATAGCATGTTTTTTGGGTTTTTTTTTTATTACAGTGCAGATGATTTTCTACTCATCCACAATATGTGTGTTCCTCTTTCTGCAAGGTCACTGGTCATCATTGTCTATCTGTGATGGGCACACCTGCTTTAAGACAGGATTTTGGCAAACAATGTGACAACCACTGCAAAACGTATTTTCTTTCTCAATTGTCATTGTCTAACCGAATTGACAATGAACAGATTGAATCGTGATGTTTTCCCTGATAGATTGTTGTCTTGTAGTATCATCTTACTCTCCTGACTGACCACCCCCCCCCCCCTTTTTTTCTGTCTTTCTGCTCATGCTGACAGAAAACTCCACCTCAGTGTATTTATGCAGAGCGCTGAGGCATATCTGAGATCTGTTGTATGTGAACTAACATGCAAACTGACACACAGCTGGCAATATTTTGTGCATGTCAAAAAATAAAACACTGGGGGGAAATAGAAATATTCAAAACTGCTTTTTCAATCACGCCCTTAAGAAACACCAGCTACAGGAAGAAATACATGGAGAGAACCCATTGAAACAAGTAATTGATTCCTTCTCAAGTTCCCATAGTAGAGTGACTTTTCCATGCATTTATAACTGTATAATACTTGTAAATATATCTGTAATCTCACAATATTATTGGGATGTGAATATGTGTAATTGGTGGTAATTGGTAAAGGTATCTTTTTTTTTTTTTACCATGCTGTTCCGACATAAATTCCTTTGTGAATCTGATTATGATTGAAGGTGCAGCTAATATTGGCATTATGTTAATTTGCTTCATTCAATATGGATTATTGTCTCCATACTGTAGTTTTAACATCTGATTACATAGTAAGTTCAGTCTTTTTCTTGATTATCACTGTCAATAGGAATCTGTTACTTGTAACTGACCTGGTCACATAGGGGTGGAAAAAATACAAAATAGATAACTTAGTTATAACAGTTAATTGAAACTAACAGAAGAGAAACCAATGACAGCAAAAATAATGAATGTAAAATAATGTTTGTTTAAAGCCACAAATACATCAGGTATGGCAGAAACAACAGATGTTCATTTAAATACGTATCACATTGAACAGATTGGCAGTCTCAATATGTTTTACACAATCAATAATAGTCACCCATTCACTCATACATGCAAGATGCTCACTTAGAGCATTCTGGGTCTTGCCAAGGGGCACTTCAACACTCAGACGAGAAACTGGATTGAACCCGTTCAACCCCATCAAGAGAATCCATTTAGGTCAGGATTAAAGTGGTGTTTGTTCTCAAATAAAGAGGAGGTTAGTGAAATAGTGAAAGATCTGCTCTCCAGTGGAGAAAACGTCAGCTAATAATGAAGGTAATAGTTGGCTCAGCAAGAGGGACAAAGACAAAGACTGTCGCAAGATGATTTCCAGTAACTGTAACTGCATTTCACAACAGTAATTAATTACTTAAGTCTTGTTGCAAAACTAAGTGCAGAGTCACAGTAAGTATTAAATGTGGCTCTTCAGACAGAATCGCCAGCATCACTGTCTAATATGCACTGTGTTTATGTGAAAAGCTCTTAATTCGATGGTTTTAACCGTTGCTCCAGTATAATCACCAAGTGTATTTTGTCAAGACCGTTTATCAGCTTATTCTTGTCATCGGTGAACATCCAGGTTAAGCTCCGGCCTGTCAGACGTTATGCAAACTGACATCCATAAAGACCCGACACACTCACATTCACACTGTGGGCAATTCAGAATCACCAACTCATCCCAATGCATGTTTCTGGACTGTGGAAGCAAAAGGGAGAACATGCAAACTCCACACAACACCACTGTACCACTAGATATTGGTCTCTATCGGGTACATTTTGTCCTTCATTGTTGAAATAAAGATCTTAATTTTGTGTTAATCATACATAATTAAATGAAGATTACAAAAAAAGGCTATCACTATGTAATGTAAGTTTGTTTCCCTCAGAAAATACATTTGAATTCCTTTGATTTTCTCTTATAACAGTGTCCACTTGATTTGAATTGTCAACACATGTCCAAATATGTGGCGTACACTGTGAGGATTGTACACTAATATAATAAGTATTGTCTCTTTTATTTTATCCTTCAAGAGTCGTTCTGCTTTTTGTCTCCAGCAAGGACGAATTCTCACCAACTGGGTCGATCAGCCAAAATCAACAGCATCTTTTAAGACTGCCAGAAGGTTATAGTTATTTCTTACCACTTTAATGTGCAGAAATTAGATTATTATTTTTTATATCCCTGATATGAAACACATCAAAGATTTAAGACTCTTTAATGTAAGTTAAATGGATTTTAAAAACATGGTCCCAACTAAATATATTATCTTCTCCCTAAATAATGAAATAATAGTCCTACACCAGGAAAAGGTTTTCATTGAACATTGACGTATTCTAATTGCTTGTAGAATTATGTCGACCCAACACAGTGTTTTCAATTTATTTAATTGGTTTTTTCTACACTTCAAGCCATTTATCTGGGGGGGGGGGGGGGTTCCGTACGGACAGACGACGAAGGCACCGTTTACACGCCAACAAAATTGAGTGTGTCTGCAAAACTTTCTTTACTCTTGGGGGCTCCGTTTGCGCGACTCTAATTTTTATACCGGCTACAAAGGTGGAACATTTCTTTCACGGTCGTGCTACCCCCCAACAGAGACTGCTGGAGGCCACGGAGTGCTGTTTCATGCACCCCCTCCTCCTGACAGACATTATGTTCTCTGCACAAATGTATGTGAGGTTATATTACAAAATAAGCGACAGCACCCTCCCGTGGCCCGGCATACTCACTACATCGCTGTTAGTGTGTCCCTACACACGCCACTTGGTTTTAACGGATTAGGTGTTGTCAAATGAAACGTTGTCGTGTAAAAAGGGCCAAAGTGGGATTACTATAACGGGTGACCTTCAACGATAAAACTATGAAACTACCGAGCTTCAGGAGAATATGGACTGGGAATCATGACACTCTGGATGCCGCCATTATTGTTATTGCCCATGTACTTGTTCAAATGCAGAAGAACTGTTTGCGCAATCTTAGTATCAGTGTTTCAGAAAAGTTGCGTTTTCCACCGTCAACAACGGAAATGGAGTTGGAGCGTATTCAAAAGGTTGCATGTTTAGTGGATCTGAGTACCACTGTCGTGGCAACGGACCCCATTTCACTTGAAAACATTATTGTATAAATGAGGTCATACAGGAAACAATGCAGTTTTTTTTTAACTTAGTGAGAACACGCAAACACCACTCAGAAAAGGTCCTGAAACCCTTCTTGCTACAAGGCGAGGGTGCAAACCATGAAAATGCATTTTTCTAGTACATCCATCTCTGTTGTCACTCAAGTAATTGTTATCTGAAGAACAAATGTGTTGTAATAGAAAACGAAGGTTTACTTACAGAATACAACACACAGGCAGTGGAAAGTGACAATGGAAAGGTTAAATGTACTGTACTCGAGGCCTGTTCCATCTTTCGTCCCCATTCTTCTCCCGCCTTAACACCAGTTAGCATAATATAAAAGGATGCAATGTTTTCTCTTGAAAGAGTATTTCAATGTACACACGCCAGAACCGCAAATAAACGCCAGACTTGCAGAGCTGCTTTAAACTAAACATTAGCTCCTCTCACTCACTGATAGATTTATAGCACCCGCATGTCAGACAAAAGCAGATTTACAATGAGCTGAACGGCACAGAGTGCCGTCCGCTGACGTTGAGCTGGGTTGTAAGATGGGGAATCTGTTGCTAATCACCACGGAAAGCGAAAATAATGTTTTAGACACTCGTCCTGTTTGTGAAAAAACATACAGTCTGCTTAGAGAGCGTGTCCAGGCACGCGGACCGCGTGGGAAGCTCAAGCTGGTGCGGGGAAGCGAAACCGTTCAACAGTGTAATTAAGATACCAGGACGGGTATCTGAATCAAAGATTTCAGTTCCGTTAAAAAGTTCAGCTTAGTCATGGCAATGGGTAAGAACTGAAAATAATTCATTCAGTCACTCCTTCAAATACTTCTTGAACAGGTCACTAGTCCCTCACGCACATAATGCAGAGAGAGGTTTTCTTTCTTTTGCCACCCTGTAACCACCATTTCATTGTGACTAGAGGTCACAGAAGTGAGTTTCTTACTGGATTTTCATTGGTTCAAATCCCACTGCCGATACGATACCACTGCGGGTCCCTGAGCAAGGTCCATTACCCCCTTACTGCTCCCCAGACGCTGTGCTGCCCCCTGAATGTGTGGTCAAGGTTAACTATTAATAGGATGAGTTTAATGCAGGGAAGGCGATTCAAGGGAATTGATGAATTATCTTGCGTGTAAATCTTAAAGTTCCAAGACCCAAACTGCCCCATTATGTGCCCATTCATTTGTTTCAAATTAACAAACCAAAAAAAACATGGCGTCAACTTTTGCTCACACACTTGTTAGTCTATGAGGTCGCTTTATAAAGAACCTCTCTCAGTTCCCCCCCATAGAAATAACTAATAAAACCACTAACCCAACTATCTAACATGACTCTTTTGTAAATGCTGAAGAAATGTATGAACAAAAAGCATGCAGGGGGAGGTGGAACATGCAAACAACAAAGTGATTTAAGTATTGAGCAAAGATTTTTTTTTATTATTATTTCTCAGTATCAATAAGTTTGGCTGCATAATAAGAATACTGTAGTTTTCCATACATCTGTTTTTTCACAATGTGAGCTAAGACAGATTAGAAATAAAACTTTTTGTTACTGTATTCAGTATAATGTAGTTGCAAATTTATAAAGAGTGGAGAGGGGGGAGACTATAGACTTACTGTTTGCAGAATAAACTTACTAACATGCATTAACAGGTAACATATTCTCGGATACAATTCAGTGTGACCTGAATATACAAACATAAAATTAGAAGTAATTTTGTCGTCACAGTTTTATTGGTGTAAGGTCAGAGAAGTCTTTCGTTTATAAAACCACACAGTGTGTTGTAGAGTTGTTCATGTTGTTGTGAACATTGACTGCATTCATGCATTACAGCACATACCACACACACACACACACACACACACACACACACACACACACACACACACACACACACACACACACACACACACACACACACACACACACACACACACACACACACACACACACACACACACACACACACACACACACACACACACACACATACACTCACACACACACACACACATGTGTACACTCACTTAAAACAGATGTGATCGCTGAGATAACAGAGTACCGCTGCCTCACACTGTTCCCAGGATGAGACAAATGTTTATGAAAGCTGTCCCTGCGTGAAGCTTTCGCATGACCACTGGCCTGACAGTTTTGATTGAATCCCAATCTGACTGGGTCTGACTCGGTCCATCTGTGCGACTGTCCTTGGCCGCGGTTTGGGATCTTGGGTGGAGGCGGGGCGGAGGAGGGGGGCACGGAGTTATCACACTGAGAGACTGCTAGGGTCATTACAACCCTGTGCTCCCATATTTCCACTTTTTTGATGGGAGCCAAATGTTGTGCTGGAATCCCTGTGTCTGTCTGTCTTTGTTCCCGTCTCTCACCATCCTGTCCGGGGCTATGCCAGCACAGCTGTGAGCGGCAGCGTGTAATAAAAGTCTAATGCGAGCAGCTGCTGGGGGTTTAAACTGTAATGAGATGGTGTGTGAGATTACCACACTTCGCTAGTCGCTGAGAGAAAGCCTGGCACCCCAACAACACTGCCCACCCCCCCCAATGGTACAATTACACTTTAGATATGGCTAATAGAATATCCACACAACGCCTGTAAGCAAGAGGCATAATGAGCTTTAGCTTTAGCCTCTCCAGTCAACATTCTCGTGTCTCTCCATCGTTCTCTCTCACATGCCTCCAGCTGCACGGAGCGTCCACCCCAAGGAGCTGCTGTAAACTGCGACGGGCTGATGTAGGAAACAGAGACAGTGTTTTTGAAATCAAAGGCACGCCTAGTCAGAAGATTCCCACAGAGAGGGTCTTTTTTTCACTCTCTCTCTCGCTCTCTCTCTCTCTCTCTCTCTCTCTCTCTCTCTCTCTCTCTCTCTCTCCCTCCCTCTATCTTTTCAGAGCTCGATCGCTGGAAACGCAGTTTGCCTGCTTACATCAACCCAACAAATAATTCAGGCCTCAAGTCATGAATAGTTGAAAGCCCTGTGTCAACTTCATTAGTCATCACGGGAGAGTTTTTGGTAGAGGATGTATGCATACCCACATGGTGCCCATACATTCAATGGAGGGGTTACAATGGGAAGGAGGTGTGCAAAGAAGTTGCTCGAGGTCTGCTGTGGAGCTTTTGTTAGGCGTTACTTTATCATGCAAAATCTTCTCTCCCGGTTCCCCCACACCTCTCTTCTCTTCTCTTCTCTTCTCTTCTCTTCTCTTCTCTTCTCTTCTCTTCTCTTCTCTCTACTCTTCCCTTCCCTTCTCTTCTCTTCTCTTCTCTTCTCTTCTTCTCTTCTCTTCTCTTCTCTTCTCTTCTCTTCTCTTCTCTTCTCTTCTCAATCCTTGTCATGATAGGATGCGTGCAGGAACATAAAACTCCTTGTTATGGTTTCTCCACCTCCTCTGAGGCACTCTGTAATGAAAGTGTGTGTGTGTGTGTGTGTGTGTGTGTGTGTGTGTGTGTGTGTGTGTGTGTGTGTGTGTGTGTGTGTGTGTGTGTGTGTGTGTGTGTGTGTGTGTGTGTGTGTGTGTGTGTGTGTGTGTGTGTGTGTGTGTGTGTGTGTGTGTGTGTGTATACCTGTCACAGCATTGCCGGGATAATAGGCCCAAAGGTGCCACTGCCTCATCACAGCAGAGGAGAAACTCCTCTGAATGCATACTGCTCTTCATTACCTCATGCGCCAGGCTAAACTCCAGATTCACAGCTCTTGCAGGGCTGTATATTGTAAACGTGACCCCAGGGAGCGCGGCAGTGGAATTTCAATATGCCACTCGGTCAGTATTATTCCACACCTGAATGCAGAGCCTTCCGGACAATTAGCGGAGAATTATAGAAGGGGGAGGCACTGAGTAATTTACAGGGTCTGTCTCACCCTGGCCCTAGCCTTGGCCCCGCCAGCCAACAGGGGGATATTTCACATTTGCACAGTCGGGGGGGTTGTGATGCCTCGGGCAGTGGAGAAGGAAAATGGATGCTCTTAGAAACCTTAAATGGGGGCAAACTCAATTTCTGCAGGTATTTAGGAGATGTCGAGTGAGGCAGCTCCGGTCCATTCAATATCTAAACGTTATTGTTAAGCGAGTGTGGGTGGGGGTGGATGCCTTGCTTCTGTAGAACTGGCTGCCCGTCTGCGTTTAAATGTAGGTACAGCTGTAAGATTTTATGTTTGGCAAATGGCCTGTCACTGTGGCACACTGTGGTCGTTTCTTCACAGCGAGCACACGACGAGGCCTGTCCCATTACGAATGCAAAGGACGACCAAGTCATTAAAGGAGTATTTGAGTCTGGACTGCAGCCTTATCAGCGCACTCCGCCATCCCTTTCATTATCCCACCTCATCTTGTTATTATCATCCACAGCCGATATTGTCTGCTGCAGATAACAGTTGTCATTTAACTACACCGCCGCTCTTGATTAAAGTGCTCTATTAAGTGACAGCCTGTTGTTATTTCACCATGAATCCATCTCTTCATCTGTGCAGAAATCTGAGCAATTATGAGACGATCGCGGCGGGAAAGCTGAGCTGAAATTTCCGACCATCAACAGTTGATAACATTAGAAAACACCCAAACAAATGATTGCGTTAATGCATCAGCCAGTTCACTTCTGTTCTCGTTGTCATTCGCTTGTCATGCGATGCCACAGCGCCGCAGCTCACCGCTCACTGAGGAATGCTTATTGCCACATGAGATCTTCATAGTATCCCGGCCGTCTCCCTCTGAAACGTGTGTTCCAGCTGTTACCACTCTGCGGAGTTGTGAGGTTATAATGAGCATGGAAGCAGCTGCTTCCTCCTACAGTAGAGGCCCCAGCCTCTCTAATCCTGATCATTAAGAGAGGAAAGGGTGTGGGGAGCCAGAGCATGCAGACCGGTGGGCCTCAGCAACGCAGGACAGGACTGCAGAGAATTGAGTTTCTCCACCATTTTACTGGTGGGACCAGCAGGTATAGGACCCTATTGATCTGCCTGAAGTGGTAAAATGAATTAAACTCTGCAAGACAGCTGGAGCAAAGACGACAAAAGAAGTGTGACCATGCTGTTTTCCACCCATCGTTGCCCTGACAAGTTTGGACATTCAGCGAAGATGTGCTGCCGCCTCAGTGTGAACGTCCTTACCCAGGATGAAGACACAGAAGCCTGATATTTCTGTATTCTCACGGCTTTAACGTCACCATGCATAAACTCAATCTTTACACAGGAAAATATCAGATTATGAAATATTTATGTTCTGACCTTTTCCAGTAATGATTTTATGATTTAATTTTCTCTGGCTTTACCTCATAGTGCTGAAAGAATACAAAACAGATCGAGCCACAAGCCCACCAAGGGGAGGGAAAGAAAAGAAAAAGACGATCTCTCGAGACAATGACATTTGCTTTCAGCTTGTAAATATCAACAACACTCAAGCAGATTATTCCTGGGTCTGGACTCGCCTGTTCCTCTACTGTCTCTCAATAAGTCGTCAGATATCGGAAAAGACATCTCCGTCTGTCTTTCAATTTCCCTCTTTTAATACTTTGAGCTGAAACAGTTGAGTGAGCAAAGTTTGAAACGGCCTGATATCCAATACGAGAGTCGTAAATCACAGACCATGAACGCCAGCGCCATTCAGACAAAATATATGCAAGCATATACCATGGAATGTACCGGTGTAAAGTTAATAGTGTTACATTTAGAATAACAAGCCCACTCAACCTTGTCATGCCTCAGTCAACGTGAAACTGCACCCAAGAGCTGTGACTCTTAACAAGACCGCGTCTTTGGAGCAATTTTATGTAGATTAGTAATATGCAAATTGTGAAGCATGACCTCGCTGTTTGCCAGATAAAATCAGTCGCTTTTTTGATCTGCATATTAATGCTCAAAGAAGAGATGGAAGTTGAGACATGAAAAGGTTTAATAAAATCAGCAGGTAATATGCTGCCTCATAATTAATCCAGCGAAGAGGAAGACTTCCGCAGACAATGGTCGCACCTCAGATTCATAATTGGGAGCTTTATTGATATTCCACAGGCTCCACGACATGCCACGACGTGATTAATGTTTCACAGTACGAAATGCAAAAAAAAAAAAAAATCTAAGGTGCTGAGGTGAGACGTGCTTAACGTTTTCCTGGTGCGACTGGTTTAGGCAAGTAGAATCCAGAATTATCCCACACAGAATCATCTCCACCTCAACCCTAGTGATAAATACACAAACCAGCCAAATTGCTAGCCAAACTCATTTTCCAAGCAGAAACACAAATGTCGGCGCAGTGCGTGGGACAGGCCGAGTCTTTATGCGTGATGGCCTGTCATTGCGTTTGCTCTACCTAACCTCTCCTGACACCTGGAGTCAGGGACCCCCCCTCCAAAATGTGTAATATTCAATCTTCCTGACAGCTCTGCTAATGACCAGAAGGAACCAAAACAGAGGTAATAGGTGAGCCTCAAAATTGCGTTCAAATTATCCCTGATAATGATTCCCGTCCAAGTAATAAACCCTGCGGTGTGTGAGAGAGCATGTGTGTGGCTGCGTGCATGCGTGAGTGAGTGGCAGTGTGTTTATGTCGGGATATGTAGAATGGCAGGGCTAATTATCAGCACTATTAAAGCTAAGTACATCCAGCTGCATCCAGGACTAGTCCTAATGAAGGACAGCAGACAGGCTGGACTCTTTCATCTGTTTTTTCTGATGTTGGTCAGTATCCACACCTCTGAACCGCGGCCCCAACTCCTGATTCCGCTTCAGATTGAAGGTGAAAGTCAAACATTTCATTGTGAGGAAAGGTGATGGTGTTCCTCTGCGGTTTGTCTCAGCGAGAAGACAGCCAACAAAATGTTGTTTTCCCCTCGATTTTTGCGTACAAACTCAGCTCAGGAGGATATTAGCATAAATGACAAACACATTTCATTCTTTGCCTCTTCTCTGCCTGTCTTATTTTGTCTGTCTTGACTATGTTTTCCTCGCGTTCCTGGACTGAGAAGAAACAGGCCTGAAAAGTCTTATGCGTTGTCCTCGGTCTCACATCGCAGACATCTGTTACTGTTGAAAAACTGGATAACTTTCCTAATTAAACTGTCCTCAACCTCAGACTGGTTTCCAGATACAGACTCAATATTTCTTAAACCGGGACATCCACATGTGAAAATATGCATATTAGTGCCTTCATGCAGCTGTGAACACGGAAAAATACCAGTTGGGGAACTCCCACATCAAAGATGGTAGCTTCTATTAAGGATAAAAGAACCAGCCAATAAGTTCAACCCTTAAAAATCTCCAGATAAAACAAACACAGATGCTTGTTGAGTCAATATTATGTACAGACATACAAACTTTGTGTTGTAGATTAACGAAGTTTGACTATTTTCACTGAGTCAGTGATGGTGGTTTATTGCAGAGTTCACTATTGAACAACATGTTTAGTCACAACTAATGTGCTTCTCCAGAAGGTACCAATTTCACATTGGGAAGTTCTTACGAATAGTGTTTAGATATATTTTCCCAACTCGAAATGTGGAAAACCTCAACTTTCATGTTAACGTGTATGATTAAATCTTTCAAGAAATTCTTAACATTGTGAAATTTAGTGGCTGGAACAACTGTAACAAAAGAAATTTGAGGTAATGTTGCAGGAGGTCAGAACTAGAGGAGTTGGATGAGTTTGGGGTGGATGGAGGGGTTATACATTGGACCCACTCTAAGGAACTCATGTTCAAATCTTGTGAAGTAATAGTACTGTAGTTGACATTTGTTTGAAAGTTTTTTTTAATGCAAATAAACTATAATTTTTCATGCTAAAATCTACAGAAGAGTGACCGCTTGAAAAAAACAAAACAAATATTTGACGGTTTAACAAGTGATCTCTACAACCTCGAACGATATGAACAGTACAAAACTGTGTTTTTATCACCATTGTTTTGTAGAAGTAAGACACTTTTAATCCCACAAGGTTGATATGATAAATGTGTGCTGATGAGTCAAAAA
Source organism: Blennius ocellaris (assembly GCF_963422515.1). Classification (NCBI taxonomy): domain Eukaryota; kingdom Metazoa; phylum Chordata; class Actinopteri; order Blenniiformes; family Blenniidae; genus Blennius; species Blennius ocellaris. The sequence goes on along the minus strand of NC_137658.1, from coordinate 15,076,486 downwards.
ACAATGTGCTGATGCAATAATGTGGCAATGAGCTGTTTTATGGCAAACGACACCATCAGTGTGAAGAAAGTTTTTAACACCTATATATAGGACTACATGTTACATAAAAGTTACATAAAGTAGCTACCTTTTTTGAGGAGTAACTAGTAATCAATGATCACATTACATTTTCCAGATAACTGTGGCCACGCTGTACAGGCCACACCTGGTATATGGGAATACATTACTATGACAACATAAGCTGAAGTTGCTGGATGGATGGATGGATGGATGGATGGATGGATGGATGGTAGGGTGGATGGGTGGATGGATGGATAGCTGTTTGCATGTTGGTATTTTATGTTGCCGCTTCGTGTTGTCGTCATTCATTCACAGATTAATTTCTTTTGTGAAGCAATGTTCTGCCAAGTTCCGCTTGATGTGCAAAAAAGTGCATCGCCTCCTCCTCAATAATGACTTAATGACTTCAACAGATCAAAATAGCATGTGCGTCACCATCTGACTTACAACTTCTCACTTCAGCTCAATGAGTGAATCAGTCATCAGACTGACCCACACAGACCTGACAGCTCAGCTGCTGATTCAGGGAAACACTAAAATAATACAACAATGTGTACATCAGACATCCTGAGAGAGAGTTACAGTTAAAGGTAACACACAAGCTTCTTTTTCTAGCAATTTGTTACTTTTTGGTATTTCCAGTACCAAGGATAGTACCCAAACTTTTTTTAAACTAATTCTCAGTGATTCTCACAATAGTGAACAAACTCACTTTAATAAGAATGTGATCAATTAGGATAAGATGAGAGGTGACATCTGCAATGAATAAAAACCCACTGAAAATGTAGTAAAAACTATCTATCTATAATAATAATAATAATAATAATAATAATAATAATAATAATAATAATAATAGTGTTTTATTATGATTTCTTTGTTTTAAAACAAGGGTTTGTATCAGTACATCCAAGTACATTAAGTGTGCACAGTGTAAGTGTATTTTTCATTGTTATACTAAGGTGTTTGTAAATCAGACTTTGTTAAACTTAGACATGAGGCATATTATTGCTGTGGAATTAATTTATTTTATTAAAGGTTCTAGAAGCTTTATCAATCTCTATAAATAAGTTCACTCCATCTACTGTCCAAATAATGTTTTCGATAAAAGCTAAATATTCAAAATAACACTAAATACACACATATCACGCTAAAGGAGGAACTCTATGTCAAATAAGTAAAAAAGTAAATGTTTTGTAAGAACAAAAAGGATTTCAGATGGTACAAATCAGTGTGTGAGACTATTGGTAGGAAACAGAAAGGAGCAATTTTCTAGGCAAAGTCAAAATTTACACTTTTGTCACCTTTGCTTCTGAAAGACAGTAAACATTATTTACATAAAAGACAATGCCTGCAGCTAAAATGCTAACATTGGTTTTGCAAAACCTAACATTTTCAGACTTTTCTTTACAACTAAAAAAATGTCCAACAAAGACCTGCCTTATGGAGTGACCCACAATGCCCCTGTGCCTGCCGCGCTTCAAAGCCAGTGAACAACAAGTCATAAACTGTTAGTGTTGGACCGGCCTTTAGTGTTGGACCGGCCTTTTTTCATGTGCTAGTGGCAACGTGGCATTCTGGGTTTTTCTTTTTGGAATATTTCAAGTGGTTCCCATTAGGGTCATTTCTGTGTGCCCTGCTTGGAAATAGTTCAATGCAAGCAAATTTCTGCAGATTATTCAGTCTGTGTAAGGGGATTAAAAAAAAAAAGATTTGCAATATATATGATAAAAAGACCTATAGCTCCTGCTTTAATTACTGTAACACAAGTGTAAAGGAAGTTGTGGTGTAACACATACTGTTCCACTGCATAAAGAGTGCAGATACTCTCCTGCAGCTTCTTGTGGAGCTTGTTTAATGCCAAAAAACTGTAGAAATTGGCTCATTTTTTACACCACTCGTGGACCACAGTTCACTGTATTTCAACACTTCAGCACAGCACGTTGTATGCCAACGTGTAATATATCAGTCTCTATTTCTCCTCTAATGCATGTTACATAGCAGTTTGTACATTTGTAATCAGTGCCGCAAAAATACATCACTGTCAACATGCAGCACTCTGCCGACTCCTTTCTCCTCTCAAATTACTACCATTGTAAGTGCTCTTAATTTTCCAGAGCTGGTGAATTATGAATGATATAAAATATTTAAAAAGCAAGCATAGAGCAACGGCGGAGAGAGAGTTTTAATAATCAAGCTAAGTATGCAGTGGTCTGTACTTAACTAAATGAGTCCATAGATGTGCGCAGCATAACTGTTTGACCTCTACGCTGCACATTCATTTTCTGAACATATGTTGGCCATTTCGGCAGCTCTGGACTGTGAAACTGAGACAGGAGGAGAGGGGTCTGCCGTGCATGTGAGCATGATCTAACTGGCTGTGAATATAGGGAACGGACCGGCGGTTAGTGGTCGGGAGGGGAAAAGTTAGCAAACTGAATGACATGTTTGTGTGATCTGATGCAGATTTTTTTTTCCTTTTTTTTCCGAGGCCCTCTGTAGGAATTGGGGTAACCCGTAGGCCTTCAGGCGGCTCATTTCAAATCATTTCCAAGCATGCACGAGCATGCTCGCACACAGCCGCACGTAATTATACTGCCGATCCCCACCAGCGCAAACACTCTTAAGGTACAGCTGCTCCACTCGGTCCCATATTAAACGACAAGGTGACTCTATGTCCTGTAGGCCACCTGAGAGGTAGGACTCTACAAGGGGGCACAGCAATCTCTTCCCCAGTGCGAAGAGGAACTTACTCGAGCAGAGCAGCAGTTATTTCCCCCACTCTGCCCTGCTCTGCTCTGCTCCCAATTCCTCCCTGTTTGCCTTCAAGTCAGCACCAGTTAGTAGTTCCACTTTCGTGTACGTGAGACTGTACGCCAGCTTAATTTCCACCACGATGCACTGCAGTGTGCTACGAGCATTCTCCAGGATATTGATGTGCTGCATATTAGTCGGCAGAGTGAATCAGCGCCGCGTGCTGTAAATATTCCATTGTCACTTTAATGCCTCTGTCAATGGCTTTGTCCAGGGTAATTCAGTCCACTGGTGTCTCTGTCCCCCGTAGCTTTCACCAGCCAAGCGTCAAGCACACATCTGCACACACTTCATGCACACACGCGCAGGCACAGGGAGACTGAAACAGAGAAAATGAGAGGAGAGAAGAGAGATAGTGAGAGGGGGCACACACACACACACACACACACACACACACACACACACACACACACACACACACACACACACACACACACACACGCTCTTTTCGCCTCAGGTTTTTTTTTTTTTTTTTTTTGCCGTCACAGATGATCAGGCGCAGTTTTGGCTTTAGCTCAGCTCTGGCCAGCCCCTGGTCCTGGAGCCAAACTGTTAAAAGACATTAAGTCAGCACAGAGACGCGCCACTGCTTCCTCTCTCTGCTAACCACAGGACACTGGACGTGAATGCCTGTGCACGCCAGTGCATGCATGAGATGGAAATGGTGACTGTTGGCCAGGATCTGCATGCGCACATGTGTACCCTAATGAGTCTTTGCATGTACGGGTGCATGTGTGCCATTCTCTTTGGTGAGGTCAGAGAGGATAGAGCTGAATATTTGGAGCAGCCTTCCGGTCTCTCCGGGCGCACCACATGCCTGTCGCAGCTCAGTGAGCAGACTGTGAAAAGCTTATGTAAATGACGAGCCGCTCAGATGTGAAATCAGCTCTGTATTAAATTGTTTTGTTCCACTTGTCAGAGCTGATTAGTCCGAAAGCTCTCCGAAAGCTTCACAGGTATTGTGTTGGTTGCATTCATATTGGGAGTGGGCTCGAAAAGAAATCCATAGATCTGTGTAGGTAGTGGGGTGCAATTGCTCTCTGAAGTGTGATCGCCAGTCAGTTATCCCATGACAGATTATTCTAGTGGATTTTGAAGAGGCCCGATGGCTCCCTCCACAGATGCAGACTGATTGAGCTCCAGAAAAACTCTTCAAAAGAGGCAATTCTCGCCCTATCACAAAGGCCAGATCACAGGTCCCATTAGTCTAACCTTGGTCCACTTCTGACTGAACATCACAGCTACATCCCCTCCTCCTCCTCCTCCTCCTTCTCCCCCTCCTCCTCTTCATCTCTCTTTCTCTCACTCACCTCTGGGATGCAGCACAGGTGGCTTTGTTTCTTCAGTTCTGAGCTGGGATAGTGGGGGGAAATTTTATTGGAGGGTAAAGCTATGTAAGAGACAGAGGGTCGGGGAGAGGAGGAGGAAGAGGAGGGGGTGAGGGTGATTTAAAAAAAAAAAAAAAAAGCAGAGGTCCGGTACGATGTGTGGGCAGAGAGAAAGAGATAGAAAGAAGGAGAGAGGGGCAGTGAGGAGATTGCAGTGCTACGTCTGGAGGGCTCCCAGCATAAAGCAGGTCTTTGAAAAGGGCAGACAAAGAGAAAAGGTCTCGGCCAAATACCTGAAAGAATGTTGAGAGGAAAGAGGAGCGCGGCCAGAGGGAGATAAGGCAGTTAGCCGCACACTGAGGCAGCTCCTGTGTCATTGGATCAGGTTACTTCTGCACTCATGTGTGTGTGTGTGTGTGTGTGTGTGTGTGTGTGTGTGTGTGTGTGTGTGTGTGTGTGTGTGTGTGTGTGTGTGTGTGTGTGTGTGTGTGTGTGTGTGTGTGTGTGTGTGTGTGTGTGTGTGCGCGCGTGCGCACGCGCGTGTGGGTGCAACTTTGCATGTGCTCATCTGTGCACTCGTCCATTTGAGCACTGGGTCGATGCCGGCTCTGCCCGACATTCCGGAGCGGTCTGCCTCTGTTCACGGTCCAGTGAGGCCGCTGACAAAAGCCGTGATGGGTGGAGGCTGCGTGTGTGGCGCCTCCAGGGCGAGCCTGAGGTTGGTGCGACGCAGGGCCCGGGCCACAGCAGTCGGGGCCAGACTATGGGGTAAAAGAGGGATAACGAAGTCTCAATATTTCTGTTAGGCCGATGAGAATTTCAGTTCCCATGCGTCGCTTTTTCAAGCCCCTCTCCTGGGCTTCAAAGCATCTCAAGATGAGAGCCCGCTTTGAAAGTGATTTTCAAGTCTGGGCTTTATCTGCGTGAGAGAAATCACCCTGGAGCTATTTTGTAAGCTTAGGTACCTTTGAATAGACTAACAGAGCCTTAGGATAAAGGGATCTACCGGGCTACCGTAGCAACAAACTGAAATGAGGTGCAAACCACCTTCTTCCCTGTGCTGGCGTGGAAACGACAACAAATCTGTCAGGATATTAGAAGTGGATAATATGAGTATCGAAACAAATCTAAGCAGTTATTAGTTGTGATTGAGGGTCTGATAGCAATTAGTCTCACTCGGGCACACAGACTGACTCCTATCTAATGATGTCATTGACCTTGTCACCTCGCAGAGGTCAGAGTGTCCATGTTAAACCATGTGTAATGGTTCCGTGTTTAGACTACAAGGGCCTGTCCGGCTAAATGGTGATGGATCGCTTCTTTTTGCTGCCGGTGGTGTGTGTTGCATCAGATGATACGGGTCCCAACATGATACACAGTTGATTAAATCAATACTCAGAGGAAATGTGTGCCGGGGCTCAATTTCAGTCCAATAACACCAGAGGTTTTGGGTGCGCGTGCGGGGCGACGTGCTCGCGCATGTACGAGTGCGACTGTTCGTACCCTTGAAGAGCGTTTTCACGGTACACAAAATAAAGAGCAAGGACAATATGTTTGTTTGTAATATGCCTTTGAAATGAGGTCATAAAGAGACAATGTGCAGCCTTTAAAGAGGTTCTCATGATCATCTCAAACACGTGAACGCACAGATCTCTTCGATATCAACAACGACACACTAGATGATAGCGGTCATTTGCCGCCTCGGGTTTCTAAATCACAAAAGAGAGATGGGAAATGACAGGCAGCCCAGTAGGCTTAAGCAGAAAAAAGGGGGAATATTTTTTTCTATTTTCCTTCGCTTGTTGATTAAATTTGGTCATCAAAGAGGGGCCGGCTGCTGCTGAGGCAGAAAAGTGAATGAGGATGGTGGAAACATAAAGGATGGCGGGTCTAGATGTAGATATGAGAGTATTTCCACCCATATGGCTGCTGCTGCAGTTTTCCACGTTATGTCGGGGATTGTTAGCAGGACAGGTGCTGGCCTGAGGCTGTGCACATTAACAAATGCACGCACGCTGTTCGCCACACCGCTCGCACACAAACACAAACACAGGAAAATGACGCAGAGCTCAAAATGTGGAGAAGAATTTAAGCTATTTTACTGCCTACCTGGTTCCTCTCCTTGTTTTTTTTTTTACTGCTTCCTTTCTTTTCTGTCTCACCCCAGCAGTGACCCATAGCAACCCCCAGTCTAATGACCACTGCAGTTTGACACTCATTAAAGGTGGTCAATTAACCAAAGGGCCCGGAGTCACTTTCACTAGACGACTTGTAAAGGTCTATTTCAGTCTGGCTTTTAAACACAAACATGAGAGGAAGGCAGGCGGGACGGGGCTGCCAGGTACTCAGACCCAGGCTGCATATAGTTTCACTGGCAGGAGACGGAGGGAGGTTTACAACCTGCAAAAATGAAGAAAAAGAACCTCTGGAGAGTAATTTGTTTTGTTTGTTATTTGTTTTGTTGAACTCGATTCTGTCGGTGTTTTATGGAAACAAACTGAAACGGTAAAAAAAACAAAAAAAAAAAACCCAGTGAAATTGCTGAAGAGAGCACAGAAAATGAGATCTCATGAGAGCGAAGATGAAAAACAGAGCCATCTGCGCCGAGGGTTGGCTCTCTAAAGACGATCTGGTCTCATTTCAATCCTTTGTATCACTCCTTTACAGTAAATCAAGGGAGAGACTTTTATTCCTCCACCGGTTTGAGCGTTTCTATGCCGACACACTTATAGCTCGCATGTGCATGTGTGCAAACATGGATAGAAGGGCAGCGACTGGGGAAATGATTTTCCCATTCCTGTAACAAATCTAAGTGCATGTGTGTGTGTGTGTGAATCTGGATTTAAGCAGAAAGCGTCTCCTGGTCCCAGGCCTCTGGAGTCATCAGCCTGTGAAGGTCAAGTCTGATTCAGAAAGAGACAAGGCAGATTGGCATGGAAATGGAATCTGCTGTCTCTGTGCCAAACGTCCAGACTGACTGACTGCCCTCAGCCTCTCATCACATCCAAGTCTATCCTCTCATCACACCGTACACTCCTCCTCCTCCTCCTCCTGTGGTTGTCCCTGCATACCAATAACAGAATAACACAACAGAGGAGCCACTCTGGAATGGGGCCTGTTTAATAATCAGATTGTCAAACAACTGTCTGCATAAAAAGGAAACATGCATCCAGCTGTTAGCATGTGGCTAGGAACCATCTGCTTTAAGTGGAGCTGTCTCTTCTCATTGCTTCGGGTTTTTTTTTTTTTTTTTTTTTTTTTGCATGTGGCAGATTTAGCCTTGAGCCATTTTTAAGCAGTTATTTTATAATGAAACACGAAATGCACTTATTGAGCTAATGGATTCGTAAGCAGCTGCTGCAAAGAGATATTGTTCAAATGTTTATTATATCTTCATGAGAGAAGTCAAGTTGGATGAGTTGCATGATTGCTAATGGCTGGTTTGTGTGCGTGCGTGTGTTCCGCTGTTGTATGTAATGAGCATGCGCTTTTGATATGAATGAGTGCAGCGAGGCGTGAGATGAGTATGTGCCTGCTGGTATGGAACAAGTCCTTGCACTTTGTGTGCGTGTGTGTGTGTGTGTGTGTGTGTGTGTGTGTGTGTGTGTGTGTGTGTGTGTGTGTGTGTGTGTGTGTGTGTGTGTGTGTGTGTGTGTGTGTGTGTGTGTGTGTGTGTGTGTGTGTGTGTGTGTGTGTGTATGATTTTGTGACTGGACTGCGTGAGTGTGTGTCAGAGAGAGAGAGAGAGAGGCAGAGAGAGGGAGGGAATGTTCATTGGCCTGAAATGGGTCCCTGCCCTTCATGAATATTCAGTTACCCCCCACCTTCCACTGATGTCTCACTGATGTCAGCTTGCGTGTGGGAAAACGAGTTTCCCCTCTCAGAATATCAATATTCCCCCATCGCTGCTCCCGCTGCTGCTGCTGCAAGGAGAAAAGAGAATAAAAAAGTACTTAATTAGCTCCCCCCCAAAAAAATGTTCAGGGTTTGCCCCGTCTGTCCGCAGCCAGCGACGGCACACAGGGGAGTTTTTGATCTCGCGTGGCACTCTTAAAACTAGGGCAGCACTTAGGTCACATGTTTAGGTCAGTCACCCTTCACTGGGGGATTCTCTAATGCATCCTGTCAACCACTGTGTAGCTTCCGCATCACAGGGAACACAAAAAACCCGTCTGCGCCTTCCGCCCGCGATGCCTCCCGACTGCTCTTCTCAGTTTTAATTTCTCAGCTGGGTGTTTGCTGTGAGTTCGTCTGTTGAGTTGAAAAGTGTCAATATAAAAGGTCCACTTCGCTCTCGAGTGAGGGTGACATTGAGAGATCCTTCACTGCGACACTGACTGAGAGATGTTATTATTCTGACACTGCCATTGTCGGGCAGATTTGCAGTCAAACGCTTCAGCGTACGCACGCGCACACACACACACACACACATGCGCAAACTATCCGTCAGCATCCAACCATCTCTGCCCCCGCAGATGTTGCCTAGTATTTAGGTCACTTAATTTGCAGATGGGTGGTCAGCAACGCTTGTATTAGCTTGAGTTTCCAGGAGCTGATACAATAGGCCAGTCAGCTCTTGGTGGCCACCCCGAGAGAAACCGGAAGTGCAGCTCTTGATAATCGTAACAGACAGTGCTCGCTTACGGATAACAAAGAGCATTAAGGTCTGGTTAATGAGAGTCCTTGCCAGATTTAGACTGCAGTGAAAATCCAGTGTACAGATGAATGCTTGCACTGTAGCTGCGGACATTAAGAGCGTTCATATGACTGTGTGCTACTTGCAGCATGTCACCAGTTCCTGCTCTCGGACTTAAACTGTGGCATCAACGTGAAATATAGGCTAAAACCGTATTATGGTGCATGACACAAACACAATACAGCAACAACAGCTTGGGAAAGTGTGCAATGTCGACATATATTTTATTCATTTATTCTTTATCAACCTTTATGTACCCATTTATCTATTGTTACAAATATTTTACTGTACAAACTCTTCATTTTGTGTCATCTGGTTTTCTGGTCAAAAGCAAAGACATTTTGTGTTTACGGGGTAATGCCTTTGTTCTAACAAGCTTCTCTGCTGTAAAACTCATGCCATTTTACAGTCTGCCAACTCTTTTTTTAAAAAGTGACATTTGAATGTATGATGCATTTCTGGGATATGTAGCGGAACTGAGTGTGTCTGCTGTGTCAATAAATATTGTCAAAACTTATTTGCTAACACCAAACAGCTCATTCATCATTGCAGTCAAAAGAAATAACATCAATTGCAAGTTTAACAGTTAGTTAACATTTAACAAACAAGTGCATGGAGATAGTGAGAAATTATTGATCAATGGAAACATTATATCAAAATTCAAGCAGTGTAACTGTTTAGCATTTATAGTATTTTCTGTCTTTATGTTTTGCTGTGTTGAATTCCAATTTGAATAATATTTATCACAACAAAATATACAGATAATTCAGGAACTTGACTGATTATCAAGACTAGGTAACACACAACTTTTCAGTATCAGATTCATATTCACACTGAGATGAATCTATGTGTCACACGGTAATCCCAAGTCATTAATTCCTCACTTCTGCTATGCAGCCATGCAAGTCTGGCCACATGTCATATTAGGGCCACAACCCACATACTCAGCTCCTTTACTCATCCCACAGGTGCTTGTTTCTTAGATGCCTTTATCTGCTCAGTTCATTTGAAATAGGCGAGTACAAGTTTTAGGTGTTCTTCAGTCAGTAAAACTAAATATAGTTCTTATCCAGCAAAATCATTTGACTTCAAATGATGTTTTCATCTATCTATCTATCTATCTATCTACATTATTTATTAGAACATATAATAATTTGACTCATAGAGTACATATTACTCCTATTTACAGTAATGGTTTAATAATAAACTACCACAATGGCTGATAGAGCAAACATTTTCAGATCAAATGAGATCAATGATTAAACCAGGGCCTCTAAAACTCTGCTGTTGGCGCTGACATAAACTCGTTATGGATTTCCTCTAGTGTTTATCTTGTCTGTCGACACCAGCAACAACACATCAGGTCAGTGACGCAGGGATGACGTACAACCTCCATTTAGTTGGTGACAACATTTTAATAGGTGCTGCTCTCCCAGAGACACACATTGTGAAATTTTTATACACAGCTTATTAAAAGACTAAATCTAGCATTATGTTACACGGTAGCCAAGTAATGAGTGTGTTATTATCCTGGACGTCCTTCTGTAAATTATGCTGCTATGGGTGTTCGTGTTGTTCCCTCTCTGTGCATTTTGGACTCGGGCAGAAACGAATAGGTTGGAGTTGCTGCCATCTTGGGTAATAAAAGCAGTGTTATGTTTATTAATGTGTTTACATTTACTGTTTTCAAGAGGATGAGGTGAGGAGCACAGTGTGACTGGTTGTGCTTCTAGAAATTGTTGAGACGAGCCAATCAGATTGAAGTTGGGGGTGTCGGGTAGGGGTGGGGGGGGGGGGGTGGGGGGGGGGGGTGGGGGGGGGGGGGGGTGGGGGGGCTGTCCATTAATGGCAAACATGAGATAAGTGGATTATTTTCATACTGTTTGTTAGTGTTATTCTGTTAGAATGTTAAAACAAGTAAAAAGAATAGTTTCCCTCTCATGTATTCTATGTTCCTCAGAAAATGACTGAACATTTGTTCAAATACTTACTGTATTTGTTGAAGAGTCTCAGGCTTGGATTCAATTTCCCAATGTACTCTCCAATCCTAGTTCAATATTTACAGGTGTGTTTGTTTTTGTTGGTTTTTTTTTTTGTATTCTCAGGTACACAGTCTTTTAGAAGAATCTGTGATCTCTGAGGTTTTAGTTGATGTCTGATTTTCAGATTTAAATTCACAGCCTGGGGTTTGCTGGATCAGTATAGACCGAACTTCTCAGTCAGCCATAGCCGGCATAGACATACTTCACATAGCTTAAAAATACATGGAAAAATAAAAGTTTCACAACAACCAGCAATACAAAAAGACGAGAAAGGCCATTACTTAAAAGTGGAAATGCTTGTCTGTGTTTGCAGGGGTGACTCTTTTGTAGTGTTACACATCAAGAGCGGTTTGACTGAAAGGGGGGAAATGAGAGAGACAGAAGGAAGTAAAGCTTCAAGGCATAATACTGTAATTGGAAAATTGTGCAAATGCATTTTGGAGTCATGTTATATAAATGGCCAGCAGAGATAATGCCTAAAGATTCGAGGCATGGCCTAATTGAGAGTTGGAGACGGAGGAGGAGAGGGGTGGTGGTGCTGAGGGGGCAAATGGAGTGTGGGCTTAAATTGGGTGAAGGAAATGTGGATGGAAATGGGATGTTTTTAAAGACGTGGGAGGGTGGGAGAGAGAGAGTGAGAGAGAGAGGAAGGAGAAAAAAGAAAAGGAATAATTTCCACTTTCTTTCTTGGTCTCCACACCTGTGACCCAGCAGCCAGCCTCCATGGCAATTTCTCCCATATGCATTTTTCCTTTTTTCTTTTGTGTGTGTGTGTGTGTGTGTGTGTGTGTGTGTGTGTGTGTGTGTGTGTGTGTGTGTGTGTGTGTGTGTGTGTGTGTGTGTGTGTGTGTGTGTGTGTGTGTGTGTGTGTGTGTGTGTGTGTGTGTGTGTGTGTGAGTCTCTTTGGCTCTCCCACTCTCTGTATGATTGATGAGTCTCGGTCAGACCTGGATCCCTGCCACAGCCAAGGCCTGATCAGGCATGTTCTGGTCATAACAATGCCATCAATATGTGGCTGACGGCTGTGTGTGTGTGTTAGTGTGTTAGTGTGTGTGTGTGTTAGTGTGTGTTAGTGTGTGTGTGTGTGTGTGTGTGTGTGTGTGTGTGTGTGTGTGTGTGTGTGTGTGTGTGTGTGTGTGTGTGTGTGTGTGTGTGTGTGTGTGTGTGTGTGTGTGTGTGTGTAAAATTGAACCATACCATAACCCAAGAGAACAAAGATGCTTAAGTGGAATTTCTTGCCCCTCCGGGGGATTAAAGGGGAGTCATGTTTAGATATCCCTCCCCCCTAAATGATTGAAACTTGAATCACATTAATTAGCCCTTTCATGAGTGAACTATTTGTTACAGTTTGACTAATGAACTCCCCTTCCGTGGTTTTTCCTCTCTCCGTTTTCCATTTCTCGGTGCCGTCTCAGGTTTCCTCTGAAGCTCAGTGATTGACCAAAAATCTGCTTGATATTTGATGAGCAGCATTTGATGAAAGGCATTAGGCCGCCTGCATTATTTATGAATGGTGAGTGATGCATTAACTCATTAAAAATGCATATGTACATTACATGAGAAAGAACATGTCCCATAGCATGTCATATTGATTCTGGTGTGAATTACTCCTGTGAAGAAAAACTTAAAAATATAATTAAAAAAACAGGAAAAACATTAGGAAATTGCACTCTGACAGCTTATACTGACAGACTTTCTCCCTGGATGTCTGGTCACAGCCGAGAAGGTGCGGAGTTTGAACTCGAATGCTTCAAGAGATCAAGGGTAGCGTGTGCACATGCAGCAGATTTTGTGTGGGAGCGTTGCGTGTGAGGTAACGAGAGGGGAAACTAAGACGCAGTGCCAGCTTACACCGTTAAAAAAGGACTCTTACCAGTGTTGTTGAATTCTTTCCCTCATCTGGTTAGCTATCACTTTACTTCTCCGACTTTATTTTCCATCTGTGGCTCCACGAGCTCTGCAGGTCTTCGCGGTCCTTGTCAGAGCTGCGAACGATTCAGAAGCAGACTAAATGATACGTAAACTGTGCCAGTTGCTGCTGATCCTCTGAAATGAATCTGGAGAATAAATCGTGTCAACACACTGAGGAAGAAAAACAATCTCACTAATTCATGCCTCTTCACCTTCAAATAAACTGCTTCCGCTTAATGTACAATAGTTTGCAGGAAAAGTTCGAGTTAAACATTTAAACTGAGTGAAAATTGCAAAGACAAGTGGACAATAAAATGTCAGTAACAGGATTAATTCTTTTAGCACTCAAACACCTAGAATTAAAGTGTTACTACCCCCCGAAAATGTCTTTGCATCTGCCTGTACTCTTTTGCTGTGTAATTGTGCTGTTTAATAGATAAAGAAAAATAAATAATATTCATTCACAATCTGCACACTATCTAATTCAGGCCATGTATTCAGAAATGAGTCATCCTAATGACTAAACAAGTCTTTCTTTTTTTAATTTTATAATACGGGTGGCAACATGTATTCTTTCAAAACCTGTTTGGCATTAATGGAGCATGTGATCCAGTCATCTATGCAGTGTGCACTAATCCACCCTCATACCATCACATAAGCTGACAGCTCGACTGTGACCTGAGGAAAAAAAAAAAAGAAAAAAAACCTCCACTTCTCTTTAACCCTGAGGTCGCAGCATCCATAAATTCAATGGATTTCGAGTTTTGACTCATGGGATGCTTTTCTACCTCACGTCCTTAATGAGCTAAGAGAAGGAAGCTGCATGTCTCTGTCTTCTGATGCTGAATGAAGCAATGAGCTGGATCCAGAGACAATAGTTTACACAAGTGTTACTGAACCCTTGCAGTGGTTTCCATGACATAATCCTGTGTGGTTTCACTTTGACGCTGCCTTAGGGCCTTCAGTGTTGGTTTGTGGCCTTCTCCTATGTGTACAGATGTCACATGATTCCTGTAAATTTTTTATTGATCGCACGCACCATAGAAGATGAGATCCTTAAGTCATTCCCCATGTGATACTGAGTCATGCCACTTTATAGCAGTTTTGTACTTTGGAATAGATGCTCTGGCGTGCTTTTTCTTTTATATGATATGATATGCTGCAGCATACCATACGCACTGTGTTAGTATACAAAAAGATACGCCGCAATGTGTAAGACAATACAAAAAGAGGAGAGATGTCGCAATATGATATGATTTGTCATTGAAATGTGTTGCGACGGAAAGAAGTTAAGAGACACTCTGATATGATCTAAAAAGATATCCTCTGTTACAGTGCAATACAAAGAGTTGTGAAGGGATAAGATGGTGCAACACAAAGAGCTAAAGTAAAATAAGATGTGTTGCCATACAATATGATACAATACAATAAAAAACCAACCTAGAATACAATGTAAAACAATACAGAACGATAAGTTACGAAATGATATGATACCGCTGCATTGAAAGAATGTGGGAAACTTGATACACGACATATATAATAATCAATGAACAACTAACTGAGAGGCACAATAAAACACAAGTTATTAAATGTTCCATCATTACACAATTGTATCTATTATTTGCAAGCTTCACTTCAGTTTTGTTTTTTTCAAAACATGCGTTTAGTGTTAAAGCCAAACACATCATTTGTGATGGACTTATGGCTTGTTCAGGGTCTACCCTGCTTCACAGCAGTTTGCAGTTTTATTTTATATTTAAAAAAAAAAAATGTTTTCTGCAGTTGCCACATAATTTGTCACATTAAGAAGAAAACGACTTCACCCCAAAAAAAAGGTAGAATTTTGCATTAAAGTTTTAATGCCTCAAAATGACAGTTAATGTTATTTACGTTACAAAAAGCATTGGGAAAACCGAGGAATGTGAAGAGAAACAACTTGAAGAAGAGAAATTGTTTATTTATTTAATTTTTTTCAATTAGTATTCATGGTCATGGCTGAAAATGAGTGTAAATTAAATTGTTCCCAAGCCACCTCAAACTGCTGGCAGCTGTTGCTCTCCCAGGTGACTTGTTTCATCTATAAAGACATGTGACTCACCATGTTATGCGATTAAAAAGAAAAGAAAGGGACAAAATATCACACACATTGTGAGGAATTACTCATGCTTACATCAGGTGTGAACTGATGAGGGTGTTTAAGCTGCTGACACATACACAGGCCACATTTAAAGTAATAACAAGCAACAAGCCCTGGTAATGATTGGAAGCTACTGGAGTGTCTCATGAAGATGCAGCAATGTGCTGTGTATGGGTATAAGGCAAATATTTGATTTAATAAGGTTCCGGAGGATGCATTTTCAAAGAAACCAAGGAGCAAAATTGCTGCAGTGTGTGCTGCAAGAATATCGCTTCCTTATTTCTGGGACTCTTTTTGGAGAGCAACTGAAGAACCCTGTGGCAAGAGGCACAGACCGAAAAAAAAAAATACACAGACACACACACACACACGCGCACGCACGCACACACACACAAACATGGGAGTCACACACAGTAGCTCGGTGGGGGGAAGGTTTTAATAAACCCACAGTAACGTTGGATCTATGGGGGCGTCTCGGGACCGAGCCAGGAAACCAGATGAACGTACCTGCCCCGAGGTGCAATGGAGAGCGCGGTGGGGGGGGGGGGGGGTGGGGGGTACGAAAGAGGAGGGGGGGTGGCAGTGAAGCTACAGGCATATTATGTCTCTGACTGCCCCGACTATTCCTCTCTGCTGCCATCAGTCTCTTCAGTCGCCCACTCTGTCTCTGCTCACATCATCAGCCACACGAGAGCCGTGCCCACAAACACTGATGTGTTTGTCGGGAGAACAAAAAGAAAAAAGAAAGAAAAAAGGCCAATCACTTTAATAACATTTCATGCCATCTCCACTTTCACCAAGGACTTGGGGAGTTTTCGCTCCTCAGTCGGATATGCGAAGACTGTAATTTCAGACAAACGCAATGGAAATGCCGAGTGCAGCCAATCAGATTTAATCATGTATGGAGAAATGTAATTTTGGAGGACACCGGGGCAAAGCGGGTTGATACGGGTATTAGTTACTATGCAAAAAGGCGTGTCCATCCTCCCCGAATATGAATTTATGAAGCCTGCTTGTGATTTCAATCTGACTAATGTATCAGAACAAACCCATCTGTGCAGCACTGACCCCTGAGGTGAGGGTTTGGGGGAGTTTGGGGGGTGGGGGTGGGGGGGGGGGGGGTGAAGTGCTGTGTGCGTGGGCGGCTGGTTAATGTTCCCACCATGCATGGAGGTGGTCAGTGAGAAGGAAATGGTAATGCTTTACCAACACAGATTGAGCTTAAAGTAAAAAAAAAAAGAAAGAAAGTGACTTCAGACAAAGTTCCATGGGAAAAATTTTATTTATCAATATGCGGTAGTTTCCAAACTGGTGGAACGTTATTTCCATTGTAGCTGGTGCCAACAGGTTACGCTGAGAAGCGGCAAAAAAAAAAAAAAAAAAGAGTGAATGGCAAAGAAATGAAATAAAATAACTGAAATTGACAACTCTGATTCAAACAAAAGGGAAACAAATTCAACAGGTTTCGTTTACACATGCACATTGAAAAATAATACTGTGGCTTCGAACAATAGCAGTAAATGAGCCTGCAGAGGGGCTCGTACAAAGAGCCATCAACATCCTTGTGCTAAATTGGGAAGGGAGGGATGACAAAGGAGAGGGGCGGAAGGAGAGAAAGAGAAGGAGAGAGCATCTTTAAAACAAAGGACCGCCTGCGAGATAATGAGTGGTGTAAACCAGATGATTTATTGGTGAGCGTGGAGCGGTCAGACTCTCTCTTTTCTTCTCCTCTCTCCATCCCTCTCTCTGTCTCTGGCCCGATAGACTTATTAAAATTGATAAAAGATTCATCTTTGTGGACCAGGAAACGTTTTCTTTTGTTACATCTCAGAAAGAAGTGGAAGGTGTCGGTAACTCAAAGGCAGTGGAGTAACACAGTCTTCATCTGCAGAGTTAAGTGCTGTCTCCAACAGGGAGCGGGACCCTTATCGCTCATAGTTTGGGCGACCTATCCATTTCAAAGCCACTCGCTGACAAAAGCTTCAGTCCTGAACAGTTTCTGAGCGACTTACAAATTCCTGTTGAACAGCAACGTGGGAACTAAAACTCTGAACTCCAGTATTTTTTTTCTCTCTTCTTATATGAAACACGTGTGGTAACAAAGACTGTTTTTGACAATACTGGATGCTGCAAAAAAAAAAAGACAATTCATGTGACTGTTGCAATATTCAGTTCAACTCTAAGGAAAAGAAAATAAAAACATATTGCAAAGACAAAAAAAAAATAAAATGCAAGGATTCATACAAAACACACTTTAAAAAGACAGCTATTTACAAACATCCTCCATTACAAAAATCTAATCTTAAATTTTTTTTTTTATGAGCAGTGTTCAGGTGAAATTACATCTTAAATTGGGCTCTATCCATATATTTACATTTCTGTTATTTCCTTTTATTGTTTTTAAACCAACCCCCCCCCATCCCCAAAATTCGAATAACATTAAGTGGTCTCGAGAATGAATGAAAATGAGATATGGTTTGTGGTAATTTGATAATGACTCCCTCGGCTGGTGTAGGTGAATGGATGCGCGACGATCCGAAACAAAAATATATGCTCTGAGATATGTTCTGCAGAAGGCCCGCTGAGGGCTGCATGCTGAGTTAAAACACAGGACCACAAAAGCGCGAGCAGCTGTTTAGGTTGTTAACTCCGAGGTTGACGACACACACAAAGAGTCGTCCCGGAGTCGTCGAGCCGGCTTTTAACTCAGCAGTGTGTGTTTGTCTGTGCGTGGACAGGAGTGTGTGGCGGCAGATGGATGAGAAGTGTCTTTGCCGGCGAATAAACATTGACCGCGAGTCTGACTGTTTGACTGGAGATAAAACCTGGACCCATCAGTGTGTGTGTGTGTGTTTGTGTGTGCGTGCACATGTGCGTCCAACGTCAGTTCATGTCTGCGTGCTGAGGAATGGCTGTCCTTATCTGCTCCTCTCTCCTCTCACACATCATTAGCCAGGACTGCGGAGCGCTCTGTACTGTGGCATCCACACTGTATGAGGCACCGCACACACACACACACACGTACACACACACACACACACACACTGTTCAGTTGCTCGACCACAGGAACGCGCACACACAATCACATGGAGGAAGAAGAAAAAAAAAATGCAAATATAAGCACAAATCAGCACTCACACACACCTAAACGCCGCCGTGTCCATCCCCGCCCTCACCTAGATGCGAGCGTCGGCGTGCACGCCACGTGCGCACCGCCAGCTGCAGTAAATCCTGTATCGGAGGAGCGGCTGCCCTGGGCTGTGTGATAGCCGGAGGTGCGGCGTCCTCACTGACTTGAACACCTTGACTGTAGAATATTGTGCACAGCATTTTTTATTCACAGCACAACTGGTGAGAGAAGATGGAAAAATGAAAAAAAAAAAGAAAAAAAGAATGCTAAACTACCTCCACCCTCCTCCCTCCCTCTTCCTCCCAGGTTAAAGCCAAGTCACAGGAACATTTTCTCCTTTATCTGCCACTCTCTCTCTCTCTCTCTCTCACTCACTCTTTTCCCCAAGCTGGTGAGTGTGGGCACGGAGATGGCACATAGATTAGTCACACACTAGCGACGCCACTGACTCATCTACAGATGGCAGCCAATTGGCATGTGACAATACTGTATCCCAATGTTCAACCGTAGCTCTCTGTCCAACTTATATATAGGGCATCCTTACCTATGTAGGCCAGCCAATCGGTGCCAGGCTTCCAACCTCCGCCCACCCTGCCCAGGCAGCAGGCACCAATCTAAGCGTTTGATGCTTACACATAGCACCAGGAGCTAGAACAAACACATAGCAAAAACCGGCTGTCTTAAAACCCGTCACCCAGAAAGCTCATCAGACACAGTACAACTTTCAGTGGGTGCCAACTGGAGCATTGAGAGAGTTTAGTAAGATCTTGGGCATGTTTGTCTGCAGGCGCATCAGTCTGTCTGCCTTTCTTTTTTTCTTTTTTTTTTTCCTGTGTTGCAATCTGGCGATACAGTAATGTAGTGTTCTAACCCATAAGCCAATAAGTCTTTGCAGATACAGAGCTGGTCTGGACATGCCCAACCACACTCGCAGAGAACACACCCTGAATTACACACACAAGTAGATCATAAATACCAGAGTAATGCTAATGCTCATATTAGACCAGTGAAGAAGGGAGTATTCCTGGAAACACAGACACACACATACAAACATACATGTACACATACACACTTAACAGTCCAGGTTGAGGAAAAACAATGAGGGCAATGGGTGAAATGGGTGGTGAAATGATGGAGTAATAATGGTGATCTATTTCAGTCTATACATTGTGCACTTGTAGGAAAAGTCTAACAAAATACAACTGCTTTGTGAACTGAATCAGGGTTCAAGGAAATCCTCCATCAAAAATAGTAAGTAAGGCAAACATCAGAGGTGCAAAGGGAGAGGAACACATTATTTCACACACTGCGTCTGATACCTGAGCTATCTGGAGAGTTTCCTGGCCCAGCATGGAGCCCCAACTTAATACACACTCAGCCACGTGCACATGCACAGGAGACGCACACACACACACACACACACACACACACACACACACACACACACACACACACACACACACACACACACACACACACACACACACACACACACACACACACACACACACACACACACACACACACACACACACACACACACACACACACACACACACACACACACACACACACACACACACACACGTTTTATGCTGAATCTGCAGGCCCGAGTGTCATTCGGGCCCGTGTCGGCCTGTTCATGGCTACTGTGCTCGGGATGGTGTGTTTAATTGGGTGTAGCACAGAGCGTACATCAGGGGAACAGAGATAAGTTATATCCTGTCCGTTAAAAGGGACAGCCAACCACGAAAGCTGGAGTTCCATCTGTTGGTTCGCTCCAGCCCTCTCCCGCACACACCCCACCCGACTGTCAGACCACAGCAGGGAAACGCAGGAGGTGGGGAGGCGGCGGGAGGGGAAGTGAGGGGCGGGGCGCGGGGGGGGGGGGGGGGGGGGGGGGGGGGGGGGGGGGGTGGTAGTGGAGGAGGGAGGGTGGGGATTGTCAGACAAAACCCAAACAAACAGGATAAACCTCTCTTTCTCGTCAGTCAGCTCGTAACCCTGCTGGTTACTGGTCAGTGCGTGTTTCTCCAGATTTGTGCAGCAGGTGGTAGAAATAACAGGGGCTTCAAGAGGCATCAAGTCCCCACCCCCCTTAAAATGCAAAGGAAAGTGTTCTTCCCAAGAACGTAAATCAAGCGCTCCTCTTCTTTTCTCTCTCTCTCTCTCCTGACTGTGTCACCGGCAGCGTTTCAGCGCGTCAGACTTTGTAGTAAATGTTGGCGGGGCTCTGCGGCGGCATCTCCTGGACGATGTAGACTGGGTGGCCGTAGTCGCCGCTCACCTTCTCATAGTGAGGGCAGTAGTTGTTCTCTGTCCGCAGAGGAATGATGATATCGCTGGGCTCCGTGCCAGCCGTGCCGCCCGGCAGCTTGGGGTTGGACAGGGTGCTCAGCGACAGCGCGGAGGGGCGGGGCTGCGAGTGGGTGTTTTTCCTCGCGCGCTTGCGCATCTTGATGAGGAGGATGACGAGGAGGAGGATGAGCAGGAGGAAGATGATGCAGCCGGCTGCGATAGCGGAGAACACGGCTATTTTGGAGTTGAGGATGCTGTCCGAGTTGGCCGAGGAGCCAGACTGGTCCTGATTGATGGAATCTGCGATGAGAAATAAAAACAGAGGAGAGCTTAGGGACTGTGGAAAAATGATTGCAGGGCAGATTCAAGGTCAAGAAAAAGAAGTGGTAGTA
This sequence comes from Blennius ocellaris, assembly GCF_963422515.1. Classification (NCBI taxonomy): domain Eukaryota; kingdom Metazoa; phylum Chordata; class Actinopteri; order Blenniiformes; family Blenniidae; genus Blennius; species Blennius ocellaris. Next base: position 15,055,681 of record NC_137658.1, on the reverse strand, counting down.
ATTTGTACTTTCACTGAAGTCTATCCATTTTGAAGAATAGCGAAGGAACTTCTTTTTTTTCCAGCCCTGTATGTCAGTGTTACGACATATTTCACATTTCGGAGATTTATTAGTTGAAGAAGATCAAATAGGAACATCAAAAACCAGTTTCTTTATGGACTCCATGAGGCTACAGTTTGCCATGTGTACAGGATGTGGAGTGAAGTGAAAATCATGCACAGCACAGTGCTGCCACCTGTTCTTCTTTCACTCGTTTTTTTCTCTGATAATATCACCTTTTTTGGGGTAATTACTCTCACAGCAGGTTTGAAATGGACTTTTTATTTGCTACAATCTCAAACAAGAGTCACTTGCCACAGCAGGGACAAGCTGTTTGACATCGGCAGGAATGATTTGGCAAAAGTTGGCAAACCAACAAACTAAAAGACGCATTTCCAGATTTTAGTTACCTGTTTTACCCAACAGAGTGTAACTGAATATAATCAAATATGAATGAATACGTCATGAAAAAAAAAACATTCCATAAAATAATCAAGCATGATTGTTTAAGGAAATAAGCTGTTTGTCTTTGGCTTCACTCATCTTCCATCTGCTATCTTTCTTACCTGCCGGAGGAATCTGCAAGAACAGTGATTTTATGGCTTCCAGTTTGAGGTTATTACTCCCAAGCATCAAACTATTTGCTCTCTAATTGGCATCTGAAGTGTGTTCACTGCAAGCCAAACAGAACACTGCCATCTTTGTCTCTTCGTAAACTTCCTGATTCAGTGTTTCCCACAGATTGAGAATTGACTTGCGGTGGTAGGGGAGAGTCGCCTGTGGCTGATATGCATGCAGAGACTCGTGCAGTACGGAGGGGAAGAGTGTCACTTGTTTTCCTTTCTGTGGCTATAATTTCTAAACTATCCGCAACCACAAATTACAAGCATTACCGAAATGCCCCCCACGGATTGATGACACTTCCTTTTCTAGATGTTTGCAAAATGCCTCTCATACATGGGTCAGTCTTAATATTTACTCATGGTTTTTGTGTCTGAATTGCTTCAGTGTACATTATAATTTACTGGTGTTTCCGCACACTGCAAGCCTTAATCACTGCTACTTTAGATGTCACCGTTTATAGATGCTCCACACTGCAAATACCGAGACAGATGCCAGGTACGCAGTAGCTTACAAAGAGGTAGAGATGTTATTACAGCCCACCACATAGAGGAAACATAAAAAAAATAATTTGAAAAATGTAAAATAAGACTATCACATTTACCTCATTTCAAATGGGCTGGTTTTATGTAGGTGGGTGTGTTCTGTCCTGCCACTCTGGGAGCTGAGTGCTAATTTCCAGGCAAGATTCTCACCATGTAAGTGTTAGATTGAGATATTGGGGGGTGGTGGTGTATTATTTTTGTCTGACAGAAGGAGGAGGTTGCAGAGACAACATTATTAACACTGATGAGATCCTTTTGGATGAAATGAGACTGTTTACCACTCCCTGCCGCAGTCATTTTCACATAGTCCCTTGGAGGCTGCAGAACATTCACAGTAAGTCGGTCCTGTCAAACGCAAGCCTTCCTGATCTGTGCCTAAATCAACCATGAGCACATCCCAGTTTGTTGTTTACTCAACAGCCTCATCGAGGTAATCAAAGGGAATCAGCCCAATCAGAATGGCTTCCTTATGAAATCTGCAGTCATTACTGCACATAACAAAGACCCCCACTCAGATAACGACTCAAGTCTGGGCGTGACACGACAAGCTGCACTACATGCCGAGGCCATGTTTGTGTGGCAAAGGCCAAGTGAGATATGGGTGAAAAAAATAGGGGGGGGGGGGGGGGGGGGCATATCCGAACATCTGATTTTATTTTATCCCCTTTGTTTGAGGGGTTCAGGATAGGAATGGGGGGGGGGGGGGGGGGGGGTTGTTACTGGATGGGAAAGAGAATGGCTGGCTCCTCCAGTGACTGAAATCCGAGAAGAACCAAATCTGTTTTCCATGTATGCATGCAGCTGCTGCCAAAGCGCAGCACTCACCCCTCTCCCAGCACACTACCACCACCTCTTTACTGTCCATGACCCACCACACACACACACACACACACACACACACACACACACACACACACACACACACACACACACACACACACACACACACACACACACACACACACACACACACACACACACACACACACACACACACACACACACACACACACACACACACACACACACACACACACAAAACATACTAAAACACACAAAACATACTAAAACACACAAAAGCCTCATACCTCCGGAGATTGCCATCCACTCTAATGACTGTCTCCACACTATGCTGGCCACTTTTGCACTTAACCATTTATTGAGGAGGGCATAACTGCGCCTCATGGCTTATCGCAACCAAATGACATCACTGAAAGCAACCAATCCAGACCTTATCGGTGAAATCAGAGGCTGCAGGTATTTCATACATTCCCGGAGAGAGGCTGTCAGAAATTTCATTCCTGAAATATCAGCAGCTCAAACTGCAGTGACTCGTCCTTCATTCCACCCTTCACTTCTTCACTTGACATAATCACTGATCTAACAATGGTAGACAGGTAAAAGCCCAGGTATGGGGGGGAAAGTGACATTAGGAAATCTTTTTATAGAGCAACTAATGTCAAATAAGCAATTATTAAATGAGGATGGCTTATCACATTGGGACAGGCTGAACAGTCTGCACTTGGAGGAAGTTTGTGCCGCGCAAAGTTGTGGAGTAAGTCAAAAAGTTAAGTATAGGGAGTGACTTGAAAAGAAGCAGAAGAGTCGTCTCTTCTGTGGTTGTGAAAGGTGCTGGTAAAAACAGGAAACACTGAGGGCCCTGCGCATCTGAGGAGGCTCAAGTGACTTCTTCAATTATCTTTGCTTTTAATCTTCATTTATTTGCAATTCTAATGAGGCTTTAAAAGACATATAATAAAGAGCGTGTCTTTGGGTCCCCTTGGGTGCCGCACACCCTTTGTATGCCGTATGAATAAGTGAAGTGAGGGTGAGCCGTATTTGTTTGAGGTGTGGTTTCATAATGTCTTCTTGCAACTTGTGTTTTATTCTGCAAAACGCCCGTTTTAGACGTGCTGACCCCTTCAGAAATCAAAGGAGCGCCTGCGGCATGAAAAAGCCATGCGAGAGGATTCAACTAAGATTTCTGTTGTAACTTATCAGGCTAAATGTGATTAATTATTAGATGAACCCTGGCGGCTGTGTATATTCCTTTTTTTTACACTGAGAAAACTCCTATATTACTAAAATATTTGTACTCCGGAAACAAACGGGTATCCTTTAATGGAGTGGCTCTGAACTGCTCCATTTCTGTTCTGCATGGGTCAAAGAATAGTAAATATTATTTAAAATCGGACTTTTATTGTCTTTTATATTTGAGGAAAAGGCATTTTCTGGAACAGACGAGCGTGGTAGTCATGATAAATTCATTCACTGATGTTGGAAGACATTCAGAGGCAAAATGACGGAATACTAATATGTCACCGAGTATTCAAAATGTGGATTTGAATACATTTAGGATGACAAGAAACAGAAACCTCAGTGTTTGCCATGTAATGAAGTGCTGGCATAGAAGAAAACCATCCAAACTAAGCACCATTTGAAAACTAAACGAACTCTGACTGAAGAAAGGAGCTGGATGAGTTCCCATTATTGTGCTCTGAACGTGGGGACGTACACAGAATATTACTTATCATGCACCAACACAACTTTCGTACGAGTACTTACATTCTGGTACATACAAAGTGCAACATTCCATAGAAATATTTTGACAAAACTTACATTAGAAACTATTCATTTAGCGACCACGATTAAAAAAAAAATTCTGACACAAACATCGTCTATGTTTTTCTCAAACGTCAAAATCCCACACACTGAAACACAAACAAACTGTCCAACGGTGCTTTACTATCTGCCAATGTGAGATTTTAATTTGGGGAAATTAGCAGAATTACTAATCTAATTTACATGGGTACTTCCTGTCTGGCCCGATGGCAGCTGTGTATGTGCCTCATCAGAAAAAATGGATTAATTGTACTTTTGCCGTAATTTTCTTTTATGCTAAAAGTGCAACTGAGCACCCTCTTCCCTTAGCATTGAACAACTAATTTTCAATATTAAAATAAATCTCCACACTTTCAGTTGATCTCAAGCTACAGGATCAAACCAAATACCTTTGAGCATCAACTCAAAGTGTGGCCGTAATTCTTCGGTGTGGTTTTGATATTTATTGAAACGTTAATAGATCCTTTTTAGGAGATGTTGTTTCCTGGTTTGAACTCTTTAGAAGTGGGTCATGATTTAATGATCAGGAAGAAATGTGGATCGCAGGGTGACATCAATTGAGTACCGTGGATGAAGTCTAGTGAAGTTGATGATGATGATGATGATGAGTGTCGTTTTAGCGTCTCGGTGTGCCTACCTGGGTTTCCTGGCACTTCGGGTCCAATCCGCCCCTGGTCAGGCGGACTGGGGCTGGACTCGGGTATGGCGTTGTCCTCTGAAGCATCGGGCACGGCAGGGTTCGCCGCATTGGGGACTGTGGGAAACAACACAAACAGACAAAGTCAGCCTTGGCGAGCTGCGTGTGCCGAATCACAATGACACACACTCTCTCTCTCTCTCTCTCTCTCTCTCTCTGAGATGGTGAGGATTATTTTTTATTATCTTTCGATATATCTTTTATGCAGAGAGAAGGTTATCTTTGCGTGTTGAAAATGTCTCAGGAGGGAAGATGAAAGCACAAAAAAAAAAAAAGGAAGGACAAGTTAGTGAACGTCTGTGAAACACGCCAATATCCCTGTCCTGCCGTAAAAAGCTCACATCTACATCAGCAGCTCCTTCAGCAAACACTCAGACAGGCATTTCCAACACTGACACATTCATGAGAGCCTGGGACACGAACACACACACACACACACACATCCATGCACACACACGCACACACTCTCATATGTACACACCTACAATATACTTACAATACACTTAGGCATGGCAGAATGAGGGTAAAGTAGTTATATATTAACTTTTTATTGTTTTACATTATTCATCACGTTAAAAGGCCATAATATGCCTTATTTATTGCCCTGCCTGCCTGAAAGGCTCACACTTCTGAAGAGGACAGGATGGGAGGATGGGGAAGAAAATGGGAGTGAGGACAGGAGAGCAGCAGGAGGAGGAGGAGGAGGAGGAGGAGGAAGGAGAGGAAGGGGGAGGAAGAGGTAGGGGGTTTCATAAGCTCTGAGGGGAATGCAAAGGAAACACACAGTTTATCTGTCTGTCTGTTGCGATTGCAGCTCACACACTTTGAAGTCTTTGTGCAGTAAAGACTGGTGGGTCCGGAGCGTGTTTTTTTTTTTTCTTTTTCCTTTTACAAGGGCAGGACTAGCAGACAGTTATAAACTATTACCCAAGCCGGTCAGATGGATTCCACAGCCCTCTATCAGATGCCTCTTCTTTCTATGAGGCCTTATCTGCATCTGCCCTAAGGCCTGCTCAAGGGGTGTGTGTGCGAAATAGAGAGGAGGTGGTGTGGGGAGGCAATTTACATTCAAGTCCCTCATGGCAAATGTGTGTGTGTATATGTGTGTGTGTGTGTGTGTGTGTGTGTGTGTGTGTGTGTGTGTGTGTGTGTGTGTGTGTGTGTGTGTGTGTGTGTGTGTGTGTGTGTGTGTGTGTGTGTGTGTGTGTGTGTGTGTGTGTGGTCGTGGATGGGCGTGTGACTGGAGAAGAGGGCCTGTCAGTCTCAGAACATGTTTTCTATTTCCACCCCAGTTTGGCCAAATCCAAAGCAGAAACGAGGAACGGCGCGGGCGCCAGACGTCCAGAGGAACAAAAGAAGGGGTGAAAAAAAAACCTCAACGTCCACTTCTGTCTCTTGTCCATCTTTTTTCTTTCGGTCATGTGTTGAACATGAAATACACTATTCGCAGGCCCAGGCCAGTGTATCGCCTCATACTGATTGCAGCAGTGGTGAACCCAGACATGAGCTGTTGTGTGCTGTCAATAATTGATGAGAAAAGACAGGAGTGAGAAGTGGGAACATTCACGCATGACAGGGAATATGAGAGGACACAGTGATCTGATTCACTACGTGCATATAGCCCCAACACTGTGTCAACCACTGAGCATGTGCGGGGAGCGTTGTAATGTTCTGACCCATTTTTCGGTGCGTACTGCTGACATTTCCCTTAGCTATGCAGACAGCAACTACCTCAGAAACTGCCAAACCCGCCAGAAGGAGGGAGAAGGTGGGGAAGAGGAGGAGGAGGAGGAGGAGGAGTGAAAGCGAAGGGAGACAATGATCGAGCGATAGAAGAGAGAAAGGCAGAGAAAGAAAACATGAAGGAGGGGAGATGCCGTGCAAGGCGTTGAGTCAACATATTTCCAGTGAATGCGGTGACACGTTGTGGTGGAGGGGGAAGTGAGCGCCGAACAGCAACGTATTCATAAAATATGGGCTTTCTGTATATCCCAGTTTGCGTCGTACTTCTTTAAGTAAGACAAAAACACAGAATTGGAGGCATTTAAAGCACGATTGGACGTGTCGGAGTGCAAAGAACTTGCCAGGAACACACGATTCAAACGCGATTACGCCCAGAGGTGTCATCACAGTTTAAAATATGCAATGCAAATGCAGCGTAAAAAGAATGCACAAAAAATATTTCACACCGGAGTGAGTCACCGAAATACGATCCACGGGCGCAGAGCGCAGTGAAACGCGAGTGGACGTATGAGAAGATCATTGGGATCTGGTGAGGAGAAGAGTTGGAAGTCGGCTGGAGAGAGACGGCGCAAATGTGAATCAACAACAATAGCATCTGAGGTCAGAACCAAGCGGAGCCCACATTGTTTTGGAGAGTGCTCGGCTGGAACAAATCATGTGCGGTTGGAAACGGGAGTCGAGGCCGCACATCGAAAAATGGCAGTGAATGCGAGTTCCTTTGTGTTTTGAGGACGTCTCAATTCAATTAAATGTGAGAACACGTTTGCGAGTTTCCATTTGTGGTTAAAGCGACAGATATTTTTAAAGTTTAACAGGCTGCCCCATGCTACGAAGTAGTGATGTGTTTGCTAAAAACACGGCTTTGAAGTGCAATATGTGCTCCTCTTTGTTTAAAGCAAACAGCAGAATGTGAAAAGTACACAGTCTTAGCATGTCGAGCTGAGGTCTGCACTTTGCATTATAGAGATATCTGACACGGCTTATTTTGACAAGAAATTATGGATAAATGGACTTTAAAACGGATGCGTATTCCTCAAACCTTGTGTTTTTAGAATTATGTTTCATTCCAATGTAATGAAAATAAATTAGATATATGAAAAAGATGGGGGGAAAAAAGCCGTAATGGGTGTAACAGGCCTACACTGTATATATGGAAGTCTCGAACACTTAAGATAAAGCTTTTTGTTGCTTTGGGATCCACACAGTGAAATGTACCGGGATGTCTGACATCTCCAAAAATGTGTTGCTTAGTGTGAGACCAACTAGATTTTAAACTCTTCCAAATATACATAATTCATCTCAAAGTGGGTAGATCGCCCCATTTAACTCGGTTAAAATCAACATATTTGAAAAAAAAAAGAAGAAAAAAAAAAAAGGTCCAACTGGTGCAATATCTCGAGAAAACTTCACGAGAAAATAAAAAGCAAATCTCCTGGGGGGGAATCAAGGAAGAAAAAAAAAAGTGAAAATTAAGTGACACGCCTTTTCTAAACAATCACACCCACTTCATGTTCCAATCGCACTGATATTCATCAGAAACCACCAGAGAAAACAGTCGCAAAAAAAAAAAAGGATGCCGTCGTGATTATCTCGGAGATGGAACTAAGTGAGATAGAACTAATTTCTCCGTCTGGCAGAATACGAACAAACCTTTAAGTCTAAGAAGAGAAGAAGCAGGTGAACGGAGCTGCAAAGACAATACAGAAACTTTTGATGAAACAAACTCCGAGACACATTACAGTGACTCATCATCATTACCGAACACAGATAAGTGACATTATCTGTCGGAGGAGATGGTTTCATCCTGTTAAAAGGGACTTTCCTGCCAATCAAGCTTGCTCATATGGGAATAGTTGGTTTTTTTTCCCCAGCATCTTATGCTTTTGGCATTTCATTTTTAAATGTCATGAGTGTATTTTTCTAAAGTTGGAGTTACATAAATAAATGGATTTGAATGCTAAAAGAAAAAGGAAAAAAAAAGGACTTTCGAACGCGCATCAGTAGGCTGAACTACTTTTGCATTAATATGGTAAATTGTAAAATGACTTTAACGTAGGAAGCGTATTTCACTGCTTGAGCAGTCCCAGTGTGCCGTCTTCACATGACTGGACACGAAATCAGTCGCACATTCACGGCTGACATGGAAGGTGCTCACACATTGAGGGAACTTTCGGTTCAGTGTCTTGCCCGCGGATACTTTGTCACATCTCGACAGGGTGAGATGAGGGGTTTCTAACCACCAACCACTGACACAGCTGCCCAAATGATGAATAGAAAAAAGTAGCGACTTCAATAACAAATCATCTCGCGTTTTTTTCTTCTTCTTTTTTTGTAAGAAAATCCACAATTTCATTTTTTTTATATTCCTCTGAATTTGTCATGGAGAAGATGTTTAAAAACACATTAAAATGAAAACCATTCGTACTGCAATGATAAAACTATGTTTCACCACGACTGAACTGAGCAGTTTTAAAAGAAAGAATATGTTCTAGGTTCGCGCGTGTTAAAATATTTAAAAAAAAAAAACAAATACGACCAATAAATCTGATGAGACTTTATAACTATTCTTTGCAAATAATGTTTTTTTTTTTTTTTTTTAACTGTCAAGCCCTTCTCCAAGTATACACAGTATTGTATTGTATGTATTCAGTGTTAACACACTGATATGTACTCATTTGATATTTTTATCTTCTATTAATATTCAACTCTGTATTAAGCAACTCGGAAAGGAATGCCCTCATGAGATCAATAAAGTATTTTCTATCATATCCTAATCTATTCTTTGCTGACAAAATATATCTAGGAGCTCCAAGGGTCACTTCATTCTCTTTTCAGGAAAAGAAAAGAAAAAAAAAAAAGCTGCTACAATCTATTTAACAGCCAAGTCGAAGCTTCTGTCATCGCTCTAATTCCTCACAGCCCTTCTTCAAATAGTTACTGGGTTGGACGGGTACATTAGGCATCAAATATTCCACCCACAGAAATAGATTTAAAAGTAGTAGCAGCAGGGCCAACAGCATCTTTTCTAACAGGGTTTTTAGGGCACGCTGATTGTGAGTGACAGCTCGCTCTGGACCGTTTTGGGAAATGAGTGCAGGGCTCTGGCGAAGTTGAGGAACAGCCGGGAGCTACAGAAGCCGACTCCAGCTGAGACGAACTTTCCGAGAACTTTCCTGGAATGACAGACTTCCCTTTTAACCGACACTTAATGAGGGGACGTTTGTTTGTTTTCGTGAGCCACGGTTAAGACTTGCAGTTCTGGCTGCACGGGTGCGGCGGCTGCATTGTCATTCTGCCGCTGCCGCGCTGCACCTCCAGCTGTGGGGATGCTCAAATTGACCTACATGTAGAGATAATGCAATGCCTGTCTGTTCAGTTTCGGTGTGTTTCTCACTGCATCTGCCGAATTTGTTCAGACTCAGACCTTGCTAGCATCAGCAGCTTGTTAGCTTTAATTCTCCCGCCTACTGCCAGGATACACTTCTGTCATCCCACCAGCCAACATTCCAATATCTGCACAAAAATTCACACACACACACACACACACACACACACACACACACACACACACACACACACACACACACACACACACACACACACACACACACACACACACACACACACACACACACACACACACACACACACACACACACACACACACACACACACACACACACACACACACAGACGCAGCAGATTTCTCCGCAAGTCTCAGTTTATTTTTCTAGCATGTTGCGATCCAGCTTTTAAGCTGGAATCAGATCATGGTGGCGGGCAGATGTTCCTCTCAGATGGTGGTTAGTGTCTGTTTCGGTCAAAACAACCACACCGAGGATGGGGGGAAATGTTTACAGAGCAACACATCTGTGTACTGTACCCTGTCAGATTCAGGATATGGATGTCCACTTATTGGACAAAAGTGCGTATAAAAGTGAAATGTATGATGCAAACCAAATGTTGTGTCCAAGGATATCTAAACAAAGCCGGCTTGTTTACTCCCGAGCATTTCTCGATGATTTACCCCGACCCCGCACTTAGATACTGGTTTCAAACACATTTTCACTCAGCGATGATTGCAGAAGAATCCCAGCTGAGGACCGTTAGAAGTGGAAGTCATTCTTCAGAGTCGTTTCTCATTTAGTTGTTGTATCTTTGGCTGCACTGTTTGGAGAAACTGTTTATGGATGTAAAAGATTCAATCAAAAGAAGTGTACAAGACTAATTGAGGTGGGCAATATGGATCAAATCAACTTTGGTGGTGGAGTTTTGTTTTTTTGTTTTCCTAGTAAATTTGCAGGAAGTCTGGATTGGAAAAGGGACATACACGAATCCAAACTGGAAATCAGTGACTGACAAATTAGGTGACTTCATCACAGTGATGCACAAATCCCGAAAATCCAATAGTGCAGTCCATGAAGTCGTCCTGCTTATTGATTCGTCTGCCATGGCTTAATACAGCCACTGACATTAAAGGGATAGTTACCACAGGGTATCCATATTTCTGACGGTGTAGAAAAACTAAACACTGAGTGATTTCAACATCACCTGCTATACATTCTGACAGGCCTCCTATTTAAATGGACTGGCTGCAGAGTAGACTTCATTTATTAACACTTTACATGAGGCAGCAAACTTTAACTGAGCGATGACAAACTTTAGGCAGAATTACACATATTAAACAAATAGTGCTTCACATTATATACTATATAACTATTAATATTTTTAAAAATGGTTAGGCATTATTGTACTTGTGTAGAATTTGTAAAGACAAAATATATTTATTATATTTAATTATGAGTGAAGTTATTTTGATTGAATACAATTTATTGCATTAAGGAATTTTTATCTTTTTCAGATGTTTTCTTTCCCTCTTAATTTAAAGAAATAGTACTTAAATAATAGAATTTCTATGTTCATAATATATTTAAATTGTATTGTCACTTTTTTCATTCTCTTTGAAAATATGCGGTATTATTGTTATTATTATCATCATCATCATCATTAGACTGACTAGATTTATGATCAGATTTTAAGAATTCTAGCCAAATTCTAGCAAATTTCACTTGGAAACAAAAACTAAATTAAACATCTCAAGATTTTGCTTAATTCCAGTAGATTTATTTACTGTGTATTTTCTTCTTCGAAGTTACTGTAATCTATTAAATGAATGAAAGCGTAAAGAAATCTAATAATTCAAATTCAATTATCTTAACCAATTTTAAACAAATAATGCAAAATTGCATTTAACCGTTTATAGCATGCTAGTCATTAATTTAAAAAAAACTTGGAAATAATAGCTTTTACTCAGGATATTTAAACTGTTTCACGATTTTTTTTTTTTTTTTTAAACTTTTGACGGTTGTGACCTTTAAAGTAAATAGCCCCAAAAAACCAGTTAAACCACTTCAACGGGTTCAATGTTACAGAAGTGACCAAATATTGTCAGATTGCCAGATAAAGAATTAAATAAATAAGTTTCACAGTTTGGTGTAACAATGAAACGTCACTGACAGATGAATTCCACCCAACAGCACAGTGTGTTCATACTGCTGACTTGTTTTGCCGAATTGGATTTTACCATGTGCTTGGCTCTAAAATGCAAAACAATATTTGTTACAATTTATGGCTGCATTCAGCAATTCTGCCCTTATGATTGTGCCTCACACAGCCAACTCTATCCTATACCTGCATTTTTTTTACTTCTTTTGTCTGGAAATTTCATTTTTGATGTCGCAGCCTTGTAAAAATCCAACCCCACATTGAAACGCCTCCAAAAGTAATTCAATAATTATCTTGACTTATTGCCAAGGCAATAGATGGGGTGATTAAAAAAGTCCTATCAGAATTTGGAGGAATATGAAGACCGGTGTCAAATGTATTTCATAAAACAACTTTACAGTTCCTCTAAGCTGGTGGCGGGCAAAGTCACGGTGGGCACACATAGCGATAAATGAAAATGTCACACCAAAGTGAAACATGGCTCGGAGGCAGCAGCGCCGCATTGTGTTCTACATGTGAGGTGAGCGCACGTTTACCTTGCCCGACTTTCATGATGACTTTCATGGCTCGGTTCTTGCACACGCCCCCCTCCCGGTTCTCCAGGCCCTCGACCGTGCCGTTGGAGGTCGCTGTGTGGAGGAGAGGAGGAAGAGGAGGGAGGGAGAAGGAGAAAGGAAAAGCAGGGAAGATGACACATCGGTTAATGAGCACGTCCATAACGCACAGAACTAATCAATATTTACGACAAGCACTGATTAGCTGTTCCAGTGATTAGCCGTCCTCGGCCTCAATCAAGCGGCCGCCCCTCTCCACGGCGTCTCTCATTAACACAATGAGAGTGAAGTCAAACGAACGGAACAACACTGCAGTCTGCTGAGAGCTGGTGGGCGCTGAGGTGGAGAGAAGGAGCACGGTCAGACCTGGGAGTGTGAGTATGTGTGTGTCTGTGTGTGTGTTTTCTGCCTGTGCATAGTTTAGCAGTGAGACATGCCAGCAAGACTTCCAGCTGCTTGCCAAGTCCTGGAGCAGCTCACTCCCTCCGAGCCACATGTGTCACTACTTGCTGGTAGTGCACAGAGCTAAATGCCTCCCTTAATGTTTGTGGGTGCAAGTGTGTGCGTGTTAGTCCAGTTGATATGCCAGTATGTGTGTGCCAACCCCCATTTGTTTTAAAGTGTGCGTCTGCGCCGACTTGAGCTCAGGGTTGAGGGTTGTTTATTCAATGTCACATTCACTTCAGACGCTGCGACACAATTGGCTGTCTATTTTGGGGCACATGATAATGACCTAGGGAGACAGAGTGTGACTCTGACCTTAACACTGAGCCGCTGAGCACAAGGCCGAATGTGTGTGTGTGTGTGTGTGTTTGCATGGGTGTGTGTGTGTGTGTGTGTGTGTGTGTGTGGCCGCATGCGATGGCAGCTCTAATTTTGGAATTCCCCAAATGATCTCCGCTTAGTCTGCTGTTTCAACTCACTCCCATCCGAAGTAAATGCTTTTGTTTCACTTCCTTGCATTCTCCGTCTTGGCCTCTCTCTCGCTCCCTCACTCCCTTTCCTTCTTCCCCTCCACATCCTTCTGTTTCTTCGCTCACTTCATTTAGTCCTTTATCTGCACTATCTGGCCATACGCCTCCCCCTTTCCTCCCTCTTAACTCAATGACCATCTCCCTGGGTGATTGCTTCAGATGGCACCCTCATTATGATGAGATAGTCTTGGAGAGGGTGCTTATCTAATGATGACACAAAAAGAGACAGACTTGGCTGCGGGCACGGGGGGATGTGGGTGGGTCCAAACAATGCTCTACAAATAGTGAAATACTTAATCTCACTGGCATGATGCTTCTGTGTTTGTACATGCATTTCCCCATTTTTAGAAAGCACCGTCCTACCGGACCGCGTTGAAATCTGGCCTCTGCCGCTCTGGAAAGACTCATCTAGTTGATTCATGCCCTGTCATTCCTAAGCATTATTAATGTTGACATTCGGTTGCCCCGTGGGATTTCGGCTTTGTACTTGAGCGAAATTGAAGAAAACTAAATAATGATTTGCACTAATATTATGATACATTATCAGATCATACTCCGGCTCTAAATTACGAGGAGAACCATAACATTTTGCAGCGCGGCTCGAGTGCCGCGATAATTTGTGAGAATGATTGTGATAACATCTTGTCAGGGGCTCTTTGGCAACCCCTCTCCCCCACCCCCAACCACAACCATCCCCACCCCAGTGCTGTAGACTCAACAATGCGACTGAGTGAACTGGACAGTGAAATATATATAGGAGGGGCTGAGCTGCCTCAGCAAGGAACAACAACAAAAAAAAAAGATTGAAAATTTACGCGGGGCATTAATGTGAATGAACACTCAAGGCTAAGTGAGTCTTATGTTTTATGTAAAGCCTATTGCAGGGAGCATGTCTCTTCTGAAGGGAACATCCAAAGACAGTGAGGTGAGCAGGCCTGTTTTCAGTCATGATGGAGCGCACCCCCACACACACCCCCCCCCCACGACAGCCCAGATGCTTCCACAAGTGCTCACCTCATCCCGCCATTTTCCACCCAATTTCTTCTTTTCTCTCAATTTTTTTTTTAAATTTCCAGGGCAAGTTTATACAAAAATGAGCTCTTTGAAGATCAAGCTCAAAGGCGCTTGAATAATCTGACTAAGAGTGAGCGTCATGCTAGGAATTTTATATCCACTCAGGGAGAGCAAATCTTCTCAGTGTTAACTTACTTCTGTCATCTAAATTAACTATTCCTTCAGGCTGGCTGAACAGGCTCCTGCATTACTGATGTGGCACAATGATAAGTTGGCCCTCCGAGGCTTCTGTTTAGCTGAACAACTGCAAGAGAGCCGGATTTATAAGGAGATGATTGCTTCATATGTTGTTTGTACTCTGGCCATTCAAAACGTCAAATGATTCAAGCCGTCGCCGCAGCAGTGGAAAATCATAATCCGATTAACTGTGTCCGATTTTAACTACATTTCCTCATGTGGGTCCATCTTTTAAGCGTCATTCAAGATGGAAATCGGCTGCAGAGACAACTGTTGAATGCATTTAGACGCGAGCGGTGGATCTCAGAACGATAAAACTTGCAGACCGTTAAGCATCGCACATTCCTGCGTCTGTCATTTCACGCTTCCCCGTTATCGGCGTCTATCATGTCCGAGATTGCGCGAAGAAGAGTGTGTGGGGGGGGGGGGAACTGCCAGCGACGTTTCTCAAAGTCCCTTACCCTACTCCATAACAAGGACACACTGCCATTTTTTTTTCTTAAATCTGAAAGCCTCTTTCTCACTCCATCTCCACTCCCCTCTCACTCCATTCTCCCTCCCTCTCTCTGTTTCCCTCTCTCTTCATCCCCGCATACTGACGTTAATCCAAATCTGGATTTCCAGATATTAAAAGGCCGACGGTCATGTCGTGTTTTGGAAAGAGGAAACTGGGGAATTGGGTCCTCCTGTGTGTCTCAGCAGAGATAAAAACACGGGGGGGGGGATAAAGCAACGACAGGGCGAGGAACAAAGAAACTCGCAGTCTGCTGCTAATGATTTAGTGGAACAAACTGGTTCAGTTCTAGCGGTCCACAATACCGAATGAACTGGTCATTGCATGAAGGAATGTTGCTTTTTTTTTTTTTTTTAATAAAGCGGTTGGCTCCATAGAGGCATTTTTTTTTTTCCTCCTTTGGTCTGATTTAAGGCCCTTTCTTTGTGGGTGTGGATCATTGGCCACAGAGTGACTAGAGGGAGAACAAAAGATCTACAGCTGCTGAAGTCATAAGAGGAACCAGGTGCCAAATGTTGATGTTGGGAAATATCTACAGAACAAATGTATCAGCCAAGAGGAAGCCTTACAGGGTAAAGAGCTGGCCTGCACCAATGGCTCCCGTTCCAACACTACACACTTACCACATTACCTAAAGCACAACACGTTAACATGCATATGTGAACGTACACTCATGTGAGCGCACGGGCTTTCACAAGGACGTTCGGTGTCGAGTGGAAGGACTGCTCCCCGAGGCACCGCCGACGAGAAGAGTGGGAGATGTGTGAGGGATTCAGTGCTGACTGGCCAAGACAACACAAGCTGAGGCTAGAGTGTGATGCGGTGGTCTATATTTATTCTCAGGTCTGCTAAATGAGGTCACTCAGGTGGTCCTGCTGAATACATTCCCCATCACCATCATGAATCATTTGCTGCTTATTATTCCTGTCCAGTCCAGAGGGGGGGGGGGGGGGGGGGGGGCTCACTTTCATACAGTGCACCAGGCCTGTCTGTGTGTATGTGCTTGTGTCTACGCGTGTGCAACATCTGCCCAAAGCGCAGAACGAGGGGACGGATACAGCCCATGTGACAGTCAGAGAGCAGGTTGTTTAATGAGAAAGTGGATGAGAGGTGACATTCATTGGCTACCTTTCACCACCACCACCACCACTACCACCACCCCCCCCTCACACACACACGCACACCCCCCCAACTCCATTCTCCACAGCATTCAGACTTCCACTTAGACGAGCTCAGCAGGCAGCAGGCAGTCACAGTAACCACCGGTAATAATGCCAACATTCACCACCTCCCTTCCAAAACGAAACGCTAAATACATAAACAGGCACGACCGCGGTTTGATCACTCACACTTAGCATCGAGGAACAAAATACGCCAGCAGCGCCGAGCGGTTTTCATCCACCCGAGGCAAGGCGGGGAGCTTTAACACAGTCTAGTCAGGTGTGTATCAGACAGAGCGTCACATCAGAAATGGCTATTTCTCATACCCTCGATTTTCCTATCTAGGTTTTTGTTTACATTCGCGGACCGGAATCGAAGTGCTGAGAAGAAATACAGAGCCTATTTGCACAAAATATTTCACTCCTGAATGAGCACAGAGAGGGTTAGATTAGGTTTATGTGCCTGATTCCAGAGATAACCCTCCCCAGCAGATCTGGCACGCATGCAAGAATGCACGTGCACAAACGCGCACACACTCACACACACATGCAAACACATACAGAGTGAGGTTGGCAGACTGGAATAATACTAGGGGGATCTAGATGTTTGCACTTTGAACCTTTTCTAATCCAGAGTATTAGGGCATGGCTAAAGCCTGATTATGGCAGAATGAAATGGATCTAAATAGATGTCCCAGCCCATCAGCCTTCATTTCTTTGTCCTAGAAATAGAAATGGAAATCAGTAATCAACCTCCAACCTCTCACTCGCCGTCTCTCCCACATAGCCTCCTCCACAGGTTTGGCACCAGCAAAGAAAATTCATTCAGACTTTTCATATCATCTCGGATGAATTAGGTGTTCTCGGCTTGGCTGGTGTTTTTTTCTTCTCTCTCTCCCTTTTTTCCCCCCTCGTGCTTCTTTTCAATAATAAAACCTGGCAGACGCTATAAAATTGTCATATCTTCAACAGTAGACACACACATTTTTCATGCCTTTTTTTGGGAACCGAATATTGAATTTAAGTTAAAATGGATGTGATCCAGAGTAACGAGGGTGGACACAGCTGATTTTCTCATTTTTTGTGTTTAACAGCACTTTCTTTTTTCTCTCTCCCTTTTTCTCCCCACATTTCACTGTTGAAAAGCATCATTATGTAGCCGCGCCGAGATTACGGCGTGCTGCCTGCTCCCAGGAGCCACTTTTCTGTGGGTTCGGTAAGCAGGTAGCAGCATTAGTGTCAGGGTTTAAGGTGGTTAGCAGCTCGGTGCACACAACTGTTGCTCAGCTCACTGCTTCAGCTCACAGCCAGAGGGGGAGCTCCTCTCCTGCGCCATGATTAAGCTGCTCCTTCTGTCATGATTGCACACGCACACACACACACACACATATGCAACCACATTTGAAATGGCTGCAGAAAAATATACAGATATGTAGGCCCTTGCAGAGATGAAGCACACACACACACACACACACACACACACACACACACACACACACACACACACACACACACACACACACACACACACACACACACACACACACACACACACACACACACACACACACACACACACACACACACACACACACACACAGTGTAGCCAGAAGATCAGGCAGGACTTAAGAGCTCCTCCGGCACAAAAATTACAGGGTACCTCTAAATCCTCCCAGCAGAGAGCACTATGGGATAGCATGGGGTGGTGGAGGGGGGGGTAAGGAGGGTTGGTGAAGGTGAGGTGTTTTGGGGGGGGGGATGGAAAAGGGAGTGTGGGGTGAGGGGGGCAGGAGTAGAAGCGTGAGGTTCCCTCTTTTTTTTGAAGATGAGAGTGCACGAGGTGGAGAAGAGTGAGACTTGATCTGTCTGAACTGTAGCTCGCATGCAAGTGCTTGTGTGTGTGCTTGTGTGTGTGTGTGTGTGTGTGTGTGTGTGTGTGTGTGCGCACAGGGGTGTGGGATTTGGCCTGCATATGTTGGTGAGGGGATATGGAAGGAGGTGATGAAGTGAGGAGTTGAGAGGAGGAGGAGGAGAGCTCAGTTTGGAAAGTAGAAGAAGAAGTGGGAGGTGATCTCTCTCTGTAAAGCAGAGGAAGCATATGTGTGCTGGATCGTGTGTGTGTGTGTGTGTGTGTGTGTGTGTGTACACATGTCTGCCAGCTCACTTCTCTCACACACACTCACCATTTCTCTTACACTCTCCTCTAAGCCTGCCATGGTGTGTGTTTTGGCCTCCGTGCAACTGAGCGCAGTTGAGCAGCTCCGCGGCTGCACATCTTTGTGTATTTGAGTGTGTGCAGGAGTTTGAGTTTGTACATCAGCCTGTGTACAAATGTTTGGGAATACGTCCATTTTCCAATTATTTTATGGTGTGTGTTTGCGCGTGTGTGGTCCCTCCACATCAGACCCGGATGACAGAGCCAAAGTTTGGACAATATGGACTTCCACTGCTGGGCACTGCTGGGCTAGTCCTTCAAGACTACTTATGACAGCTTTTAACCTCTGCAGAGGACCTGTCAGCGGCTCCCAAAGTGTCTGTCCACAAAAGTGTCTGTGTGCGTCTGTGTGTGTCTGTACAAGACTCACAGCCTGCAGCCAGAAAGAGCTTCTGCATCATTTAGCTGCGGATGTCTGTGTGTCACCTCTGCGGTGGATCTAGTGGGGCAGAGCTTTTACACCACTGCACTTTCCACTCTTCATTTCCCAACTCAGCATGCTGCAAAGCTCCATACATAACTCAAAAAAAAAAAAAGAAAAAAGAAAAAAAAGAAAAACTTGCCCCCACACTTCTACACACACAACTGAGTGGCATTGTGCTGAACGTGGAGAAGATAGAAAAGACACAACCTGCACATGAAGAAATATGACACACTCATGTCTTTGCACAAATAAACACACACACACACACACACACACACACACACACACACACACACACACACACACACACACACACACACACACACACACACACACACACACACACACACACACACACACACACACACACACACACACACACACACACACACAGCGGGCCGTCTGTCAGATCAGTAGGAGATAAGGGATGCAGAATAACAGGAGGACCTTGGGGAGCAGAGCAAGTCATCTGTCTCAAACACGAACAGACTGAGCACACTCCAGCATGACATGATGTAGACGGACTCATCTTGAAGCGCATCGCATCCCGAACCTTTCTCCCTCCACTATCCACCACACACACACGCCCACGCACACGCACACACACACACAGCAAATGAATGAGGCCTGCTTCGAATACACAAGCATGCCTCCAAACCCAAACCCCCGCCTAATCTGACAGGTGTACACTGCTAGAGTGCAGATTTTCCAATGCAGTCGATTGGCACAATGAGACGGCGTAACCTGAGGGCGCTGGGACTTACAGCTTATAATACTATAAGCTGTTGCATATAGTATTAAAGTTATGAGGAGCAACGACAGCAGCCAAAAGCAGCCAATATTAATTTAATAACCACGCTGGCTGTAAAATTCAAGCCTGTGACTCTGCTGCTCTCCGTATGGAACATTTTTCAGTTATTAGCTAGTCCAACTTCACCAGCTATTTGGGCTCTAATGCATTCTGTTGCCAGTAGCCCACACAGCCGTCCCTAATGACAGAGTAGCTAATTGGCAGCAATGGCTCTTTTCACCGATAGCATCGAGGTGCAGCCGCAGAAAACCTCAGCAGTTTAAGTCGAATCATTTGCAGAGCGAAAAACAGCCCAAAGATGTGGCCTGCTCTCGCTCCGTTCGCCTCACATGACCAGCAGCCACCATTTAAAAACACACCAGCTCAGTAAAAAGAAAGAAATGATTGCAACAGTTGTGACTGTTCATTTTCTTTTGTGCGCCACAACCGCCTCTCACCGCCAATTAGATGATTATTTTTGAAAAGTGGCACAGCCCTCATGGGCCCACACGCATTAGCACCTTTAAATACACAGAGCGAACAGGTGAACAAACACGCTGTGAGTGACACACACACACACACACTGCATGACACACACACTCACACTTGCCTCTGAACTTCCCTCTCAGACGGCGCATCATTTGACTAATGGCGGCTGAAATGTTGCGTGTTCAGAGAAATAAGTAGAGGGAAAAGTGGGTCAGCGAGGGGGAAAAAAAAAAAAAAAAAACACATTTCACCTTCCTATTGGTCAGAGCTAAAGGTTAGGAGAGATGCAACACATGCTGAGACACACACTCACACTCACAAGCTCAAAAGCTAAAGGTTAATACTGCCCGTGTGGGAGTTGCAGAGTTAGTGTTCATCTCGCCCTTAACCATTCTGTATGTGTGCACAAGACCTGATTGTGCGCTCATGTGTGTAGCTAGCAGCGAGCACACAGCTTCACCCTTGTTAAAGCAGATGGGAGCGCTATATTAGTGTTTCATTAATCCCATCATGGGTCCGGTTTTCCCCCTCATCACAGAAACAGTGGGCGAGATGCCCACTCTGTTCCACCAATTGCCCATTAATCCACATTAACAATCAGTCGACATGATTCCTCCTCCTGCCATTCAGCTCTCTTTCATCTTAAGTGATCAGAGCTGCTGATCTGCCGTCAATCTAACGGGGAACTTTTGTTCAGAGAGCTGCTTTCAACATTTTCCCCGTATCCTTTGGTCATGCTCATTCCGGGAAGTTATACGCTGAGGAGTGGAGCATAATATTCAAGTTTCTTTTCACTATTAACCATTCCTTTGTACTGAGGAGAACTGGAGAGACGCCAAAAGAAATTGTGAACAAAAGAGAAAAGAATCTGTCGAGATTATTAAGAGTAACAGCCCTGAAATTACCGAGTGATATGTGGCTGGAAGAAGAAAATGTGTCCACATGTTTCCAAACAGAGATAGATGGCGACGTGGAATAACTATATGGGGGAAGTAAAATTAAATAAAAAGTGGATCTTAATGTGAAAGAAAGCCTTAAATAATCAAAATCTTTTTTATCACTAAAATAAATCACCTTTCATCTAAAACTAACTCCAAGAGCCTTCAGGGAGTGCTTAAATACATTCATTGTTCTGGGATGAAAAGAAATTACGATCGTCACTTTGACTTTGAAACCGTTCATTTACAGAGTCTTGTTGACGTTAATATAACCAAAGACGAAAATTAGATTCCACTACAAAGACCAAAGTAGCTTCATTACATTGTGGAACAACTTCCATCTGCTTTGGAAACACAAGACCGAACTTCTGCTTTTCATGGTGATGTGGTTTTGTGCGACGTGGCTGAACGCACTTGTTAATGAGAAAATCTCGTGATCTAAAATTTTTGCTTGAAACTTCACAAATCGATTGTTTCATCCGACTCCGGGACTCGGCACTTTAGTCAATCTCAGCTGAGTGTAGGTGAAGGCAGGGTACACCCTGTACACATCACCAGTCCATCACAGGACAAACGCAGAGAGACAGACAGTCACACACACTCACATTCACTCTATCGGGCAACTTTTAGACAAAAATCCACCTCAACCTAACACTACACCACTCTGTGACTATTTATTTGAAAATTATCTTTTGCTGTTTTGTCTCAGAGATAAAGGAAGAACCATGTTCCCCTAAAACTAAGCAGTTTTTAACACAGATTGGGGATTCAACAATCTTTACCAATGTTTACCAGCAACATAGTAAGCGTCTCTGTTTAGTAAACATGTGACAAAGCATGTCTTATGAAATAATGATCATAAGGAATATGGTATGTTTAACACTATTCTAAAGCTACACGAAACAACCCAAATCTTAGGTGAAAAATGTGTTTTGAACAAATTTGCCCAACACTTTGATTCATGTTGACAAATATTAAGCTAATGTAGCCCACTCAAAACATCATGTTGGGTGAACGTATTTGGTGTTTTTCACTCTCACAAATGATTTGTATCAGCGGCTGCCAGCCTCTTTGGCTCGTGATGCAGTTAAATAAATTCCCAAAACAGAGTCAAATATTTCTGAGACGGCAAACAAACAAAAACATGGAAATATTCCTGGAAAAGAAGTGTAATTCATACATAACAAAATTTAATAGTGTTTCTTTCCATTTTTTTATTTTTTTTTGCCCTGCACTTATTAACTACATGACCCCTGAGGTCACTCTGGGTTATCACTCCTGCTCCGTAAATCACCTGCTCTTAAAACATCCTGAACTTTTTGTTGCTGCTGCCTGATTAGGGAGCTGATTATTTAACAGGCAGCAGAAGCCGAACTCTAATTAGAGTTTTATATGCCATAAAAGCAAGAGACACTTTTTACTATACTATTCCCCTCAGATGGAAAACAACTCCTTTCACATTAGTTTCTGATTTGTCTGTGCAGATATTAAACAAACTGGGACTGGATTCTATGAAAATTAACTAAAATCTATTTTCCCCCAAAGCAAACACAATAACAATGTGTTCACCAACATTTGACAAATTAACTTTTATTGCAAAGCAAATAGCAGTGTTCTGAGCCCTCTCTTTTTGTAATAAAACTACGAAAATAACAGGCTGCCAAGAGGGGGAAAGCAAAGTAGGGCTCTGATTATCCTATTATTTTGCCCATGAAAATGCCTTTGTATTAGGCTTAGCTTATAAGAAATCCCAGTACTTATTTCCTCAAAAACATCCAGTAACCTTCATGGTGGTGGGTGGTATTGTAACTGTGGGGTTACACATGTGTAATCAGCTGACAGATGTACACAGGTCGGTTGGGAAGCTTGTTCCTCGGCAGGAGGCTCATTGAAGTTTTTGTCCTGCTTCATTTGCACTGATAATCACATGAGGTGAACCACGGTTCGCCCGCTAAATCCAAACAGACGATAAAAACGACCCCCCCAACCCCCACCCCCCCCCACCCCATCACCCCTGTGCCTTTTCTCCGGCCCTTTGTGGGTCGTCTACAAAAGTGCTGTGGGACTCTGGACTCTGGAAAAAGGAGTCGTCCTCCTTGATCCACCTCTAATGGTCCACGAGCCACAAATCAGCCTGATAAAAGAAGCGCTGGAATGGATCGGAATGCGGCGGGAGATAGTGACGGCGTGTCAAAGGCCACGACGCTCCAGAAACCTGCACTGATTGAGGAGGTAATCTGTGAGTAAACTCCCCTGTAAGAGGAACCGGGACTGCGAGCGATGGAAACCGTCAACAAACACCAACGATGCCGGACAGCATGATATGCTGCTGCACGCGGAAAAAAAAGAAGAAAAAAAGACAAATAGTCTCACCAGGCCTGCATGTCTCCAAGTGCGTTGACGCAAAATGTGTTTAGTGTGTGCATAAGGCTGCCCGGTGTGTGGAGCTGCGACACTGTATCTATTCATCCTCCACGGAGAGGGGAGCTTCATTTTCACTGACCTTTTCAATCTGGCCTCCAGTAGAGAGTTATGACAACTGAGCCAGCCTTGTGTTGCTCGGCATAATAACACACATCAAAGATGGGAAACAAACAAACAAACAATAACTCCTGCCACCAGCTCGGGTCTTCCAACCTCAAATAGGCAATGCAAAACAAACCCGATGAGGAATTCAGAACAAGAGGAGAGGGCACGGCGATGCAGTGTGTGTGTGTGTGTGTGTGTGTGTGTGTGGGAAGGGGGGGTGGGGTGGGGCTCAGGTGAGAAAATTGCCGTCGGGTTAATGATGCCTCCTGTGTGTTGATCAGGTCAGAGCAGCGTGCAAGCACAGAAGAAGTAGATTATTTTCTTGGAATAACAACCCACTGAAACATAATGCATATTGACCCCCCCCCCCCACCCCCCAAAAAAGGGGGCAAAATGCAAATACACACTGAATTAGAAAAACTTGAAATTCACAACGTTTCCCATTTATGCTTCATATAGGATTACAGTTGCTCCACTGTTCAGGGTCTCCTCTGTTAAGTGTCTCGTTTCATGTTGTGTCAAATGTTTACAGTGAGGTGACAGGTCTGAACTGCCGGCGGAGTAGTTTAGCCTCCGGAGTCTTTTATTACACAACCAAGCTGTTAGAATATGTGTACATAATGCGGTTTGGAATCGTCTTCCCGAAACAAGCAACATATTTGTGGGGAGAATGGAGGTTTGGAACGACAGCATGTCTTGCTCAAAAATGTGTAATATTGTACAATAATAACTGAGCCTTCTCAAGTGCACCAGTCACACTTGCAATGCGCACCGACGCACCTCCTATAGCACCACAGGAGCTGGCGCACTCCTCTTCACAGTCGTCACAGACTTTTCTGCATCTTAATCTATCTAATAACATTTGTGACACAGAGAACAAGGGCAACGTCTTTGCATCCTGTTCCGTATAATTGTTGAGCATGGTTTGGTTTCACCCTGCATGTGTAGATGTCGCAGCGAACTGTGTTCACAGACAATGGTTTGCAGAAGTATCAATGTGTTTGTTTTCTTCATTTGTTTCGGTTCTCTCCCTGTCAGACACATATTTGCGCATCCTGTTCTAACATCTATTGCCCTAAAAATCCACAATTCATTTTTTTGTAATGAGATAATCATGAATTATTGCACTATTTGCATACAAATTTGGACCCATCTATGTCAGATGGAATCAGCAGTTTAAAGCAGGATTGGATCTGGATGTACATCAACAGCAGAGAAAGATAAATATAAATCAAATTTGTCAAATTTCATATTTGTACATGGACGTCAGGCTGAAATGATGACAGGTCATTGCATGGCTTTTGCATATTGTGCTAATGTTTTGTAGAATCAAGGTCACAGTTTTTTTTTTTTTGGGGGGGGAGGGATTGAGAGAGAAAAAAATTGCCACGAGATGCCAGAAAACTGTTCCCACCGATAAGTCAAACATATTACTCACACAAAAACAGAGAGCCGTTTGATGAATACCTCAAGCAAATAATTGACAAATTGTTTCAGCACTAGAGAGATTACAGTGCAGACGGACAGTAGAACCAGTGAGATGAGAGAGAGAGAGAGAGAGAGAGAGAGAGAGAGAGAGAGAGAGAGAGAGAGAGATGTCAGCGAGAGACAGAGAGTGTACTTGTTAAAGAGGAGAGAGAGAGTCCATGTCGGCCCATCTGTTGTCCACAAAAACAAAATCTGCAAAAGCGAGGAACAAAGATGGCGACAGAGAGCGGCCGGTGGACAGGTGTGTGGGCGTGCACGTGTCCCTGTGACTGCGTGTGTGTGAATCTTTGCACGTGAACGTGTGAGCCCGAGCGCCTAGAAGCCCTTGGGGGGGCGAGGGGGGGGGGGGGGGGGGGGGGGGGGGGGTTCTGTACCTGCTAACATGAAGGCGACTGAACAGATCTGACTGCAGCCAACAAGGAATCCAAGTCCAAGTAGCTCTGATGCTCACCGACACAGACACCAAGAAAACACATGGTGACATGGAGACACATATATCACAGATAGAGCGTCTGATGTAGCCAGCGTGCAAAGTGCCAGAGCTCCGAGCCTTCGCTCCAAAAACCACAGCGGGAGGCTCCTCCAGCTCTGAGGCCGCGCTGCAACACAAGAAGCAGGAAAAGAAACACACTTTTCCTGCCTTTCCCCCTCCTGTTATTCACCAAAACCCCAATCAGAGAGCACAGCAGACCACAGGGAAAAATGCTGCTGATTGCATCCTAATACACACAAAGCCAGCGTTTGGACGCACATATACAAAACGCACACGGACGCACACGCACGCACTGATTACATCCTCTCCTGGTGCTCTCTTCTCTCCTCATCCCCCGGTGTTGGTTACACGGCAAAGCCACGCTGATCGAGGATCAGCGTATTTTGGCACGGGGCGGTGAAGGAGTTCAGGGGCTTAACCTCTAGTCCGAGAGCGGAGACAGAGACCCCCGTGCCCCCGCCCTACCCTCTCCCCAATGCACAAATAAACAGCTACAACACAAAAATGTCTGGCAGACTAGAAACAATTTCCTGAAGGATCTGTCACTGTGCAGCAGAGATGGGAAGAAGAAGGAGGAGGAGGAGGAGGAGGAGGATGGGGAGAGCAGGGGTAAGATCGAAGAAAGAAAATAGGTGGATGGAGAGAAAGATTAAGTTGCACAGGGGAAAAAAGACGGAGAAAGCGGAACCGAAAAGAGAAAACGAAATTGGACCCGTGGGTTTGGAACGAGGGTGAACGGGTGGGGGGGGGGGGGGGGGGGGGGGAGGGGGAGTCTTCAAGTCACTGTGAGAGTGCGGCGTGGCTCCGAACCCAAATGCAACGCATATTTATTTGAAGACGTGTTTTCTTTCCCGAATCTATTCATCCATCATGGCACGCATGCACAAACTCTTGACAAGCGCACACGTTTACACCCGTGGGATCCGCCGCCTGAAAATATCTCCGACTCAGCCGAGCCACCGCTCTCTTGACTGTGCATTAACAGACGCACAATGCATGAGGCGGCTTCTATTAGGCCTGCAAACCTGCGAGAGACGCAGCGCAGATGTGTGTGTGTGTGTGCACATTGTGTATTTGTGTGAGCATCTATTTGCATGCTAGTGCAAGCTTATGAGTATATATATTTGAATTTGCTTATGTGGCTTTGTGCTTATTTATGCCTCTGTGTGCGCGCGCACACACACACTCATCTTGTGTGTTTGTCTGCTCCTGTTACTGTGTTTGTGTGCCTGTGGTCGAGCTGGAATGGAACATGGACATTTTGCCACTGAGCTGAATTCACAGAAACGGGTTTGGTCCTGGCCTGTGGAGCAGTATTTAGACTCTGTATTTATGCATTGGACAACCACAGCAATCTCTATCACCGCCTTGTGATTCATGTTTGTTTGCCTTGCTCAGTTCTGATTCGACTCCATCAAAAAAAAGAGAAAAAAAAGCCCCCTTTTCTCTCCCTTCTTACTCCCCCTTGAACGCTTCTCCGCAGAAACGTTCACGCCATACCCGGTCAGAGTTTCATCAGCCGCCCCTCATCGTAGCTGACCAAGCATGCAGTGGTTTCCATTGCGAGGATGCGACATTAAAACTAACAACGTCTATAATTATACATCCATATTTCTCCGATGAGTTTGTGTAAACACGCCCGGCTCCAGCTCCGGGAGGCGGACTTCTTGGCAGGCCCCGGCTGAGGGTGCCACTGAATGGCTGTCGGAAAACAAAGCCATTTCAGAGTGTGCCTTGGAAAAGACAAACCGCTGTTCTCAGGATGGTGGAGAGGGAGAGCAGGCTTCATCTGACAGGCAAGAGAGCTGTGATTTGAGCTTAGCTATTGGCCGGAGAAGAAAGACACTGAGAATATGTGTTGTTGGCAAAGTAAAGGGCAAACAACCTCAGACATCTCAGATGGAAACGGGAAATATGCATTTGCTGAGTGTTTTAGATTATGGGCTTTCATTGTTTTATCCTGTGCTTGTGTTATTTTATTTTTTCTTTACATAAAGCGATCCGCCATTGTCCACACTGTTTGCCTCATGGACAATGAAGCTCATCTGCTCATGTCCTACATTTACTTTTGCTAATCACCACGGACTCCAAACATGCATCTGTCTTTTAAGACGTCTCTTCTCCTTTTTCCCTTGAAGCTATTTTAAGGGCTGCAAATACCACAGAGATGGAATTAAAGATAAACAGGGAGCTACTTTGAACAACTGAAAATCTCTTTGCGAGAGAGAGAACGAGAGAGCGGTTGGACAAATGAGTTTGTGTTTGACGAGTGGAGGGAAAACAAAAATCAAGGGCGCTGTTGTTGCAGAGTTCACCCTGTGGTCTCTCGCGGTCTGCGTGCTGAGACGAGATCTGAGTTATCAGTAAACTTTGGGGGGAAAAAAACAATGCCTTGCACTTTTCAACTGCTGCACCTACACATACACATGCTCTCTCGCACACACACCCACAACTTTGATACATGAGAGCAGAATTACTGAGTGAGAATTGGATGGTTAAAGGAGGAGGAACAAGGAATGACACGCTAGGAAATAAGAGACAGGGAGGCCTTGCATGCAGGATGAAATATTCTAATAATATAAGCATGGAGCGCAGCCGGGTAGGGATGAGTGTCTGCGTTTGGAGATGCGCGCGGCGGACTAATTGAGATGAATACATGAATATATCAGCTTCATCTGGCAGCGGCGGGTTCAGCCGTAACCAATGGTTACCATTCACTTGTACAGCCACGTGAGCAGCCCTCCCTCCAAAAGAAAAAGTCCTCATTCTCCTCCAGCGCCGCCACTCACCCCAAGCCCACCCCACTCCACCACCACCACCACCCTCCACACTCTAAACAAACTCCTCTGTAATAAACGAAAGGCAATAACCAGCGACAATAACGCTGTGCCTGCTAACCCTCTCCGAATGAAATATCCAAAGGACAAGTAGCAGAGGCAGCCTGGATAGATTTGCAAAGCAAGCAGAAAGTCATATATTACACTGGCACCCTAATAAACACCAGGCTATATTCCCCTCACAAGGGGGTGGGAGGATAAGAGAGGTGTGGATGGGGTTAAATCTCCTTATCCCAGGCCATGCTGCTCCATCGGTGCAAACCTGACCTGTTAGCAGGGTTTACTTTGAAAACGAAATCCGTTAAGGCTTACCGATTAGCTGCTTTAAACTTAAATCAGTAACATCGATGACATAGTGCACCGATCCACAAGTCTTTTTAAGTTCCGTCTTCGAATCCCCCTCACGGTAGAAGAAATGTTGTAATTTAATGTATGACAATCGAATAAAATCATGCAATTTCAGCAGATTTTATGAAACTTTATCCCGAGAAGCAAAACCTGACATTTTAATAAGAAGCGACACAAATGTTTGCCGATAATACAATTCATTACTTCAAACTTCATCAGCAATTTTCTCGATCCACGATCTGATAAATATGCGTGGAAATAATACACCCGCTGTTCCGTGCTAATAAAGACTATGTGGGAGAATTCACGATTTATGCAAAGGGAACTTCTGCACTGTCTCTCAGTTGTAATTAAAATAATTGAGTGTGATTCTTCAGAGGAGGGGTTACCAGATGTTAACAGTTACCATTTCTTGGAAGGGAAAAAAAAAAAAATGCATTTAATTGCGAGGCAAAAATGTGCCAGCTATTTGCATCTCTATAATCTGACAATCACAATGGTTTTGTCTTTTGTTAAAATGCTTCAATGACAACTGCAGCTGCACCCCCCCACCCCCCACAATTTCCTCAAAGTGGCTTTCATTTGATTATGGTAATTATGTTGCAACTCTAAAAGATGACATTTAACACTTTTTTTTTTTTTAACTAATCAGATTACTGTTATTGCTGGTGTTTATATTTATTTGCCAGCATGCAAAATGTGTATGTGCATTTATGAATTCATGTCCGCTCGCAATACCTGCGTGGGAGCACGCGTGTGTGCACATATGCTACAGTGTTTATGTCCCGGCGTATGTAGGGCAGGGCAGGATCTCTTGCAGTGGGGTTGGGGGGGGGCAGGGGATTTCAACCTTGACCTTCAATTCCCCCAAGGGCAAAGCAGAGGAGACGAAACACACTTGTAAGGCAGGAGAAGAATTGCTGGATGCATATTGCCCAGTGGAAAAGGATTTCCTTTGGGGGGTGGGATTAGATGGAGGGGTGTATAATGTGTAGGCTGTCGAGCAAAAAAAATAACAATGGTAGAGAAGCGAACCCACGCAAAAGAGCATGAATGTTGTTGATATGCAACATGCTTCCTAACCTTAATCCTGTAAGGTGTGAGCGCGGCAGAGAGATCATCCCGTGGTGTCATATGCAGACTGTCTGATTCATTTAGGCATTTTGGGTGAAACAGTTCAGCTTGAACCCGTTTTTGTAAGTAAAATCTGAAAAAGGCACATTTTGAAAACTTCCAGAATAAAAATACCTGCAAGTTGAAGACTAAAATGCTGTTTTATTATTTAAAAATATGACCACTAATGAAGTTATATTAGCTGAAAATTAAAAAAAAAAGAAAGTTTAAAATATCCAAGGAAAACATTTTTACGAGGAGGAAATAAAAGGAAATAAAAATCAGGGATTATTTTTGTTTTGTAGAATGTGTTTTTATAAGAAAACAAGACTTATTTAAAAAGACAAATATATGAAGTAGCAGCATATTGATATAGGTAGTACAATAAATTATATTATGGAGCATAAAAATATATGACAATGGTAGGACTATAAATAAAGACACCACACTTCCAATTTCAAACAAATGCGCTTCTGAAAATACTGCTATTGGATCCCAACAGCTGTTACCAAAGAATATAATCTTTTGCTATAGAATTCATAAGGCGGTCTGACATCAACTAAATTGTAAATTTTTACACAAAATTAGTTAGTGTGAGTTCATATGTGCTGCAAGAGTTAATTGGCAATTCTGCTTTCCTCGGATTTTAATTTGATGTGTTTTGTGTCGTCTGCCGGCGGAGTAGCTTTCATCACTTCTCAACAAGATACATTTCATTCCCCTTGCAATGAAAATAACCCTGCAGAAGAGGCGCTGCGTGGGGGTTGGACGGGTGAATCGATGTTCGGGTGGATGGAATGACTTTCTTAAACCAAGGTTTTCCTGTTCGGGTCAAAACTGTTACGCCTCTCGTTAGCACACATGTTTAAATCAATCCGGCAATGGAAAGCAGCTTTTTCATCACCGGCTCAAACACCAGAGGACATATCAGTCGCTCGGTGACTCCTGAAAAACAAAGAAAGGAAGTTCCTCTGGATTTACGAGAAAAGTCAGAGAAGCTAAGCATCAGGAATGCAGTGATTGCTCGCGGTTTTCCGGAGGTGAGACGACGTGTGCTGCGCCGCGGCAGTATTCTGGTGGTGGAGTCGGTGAGTGTCAAGAGTCCACGATGGTACACGGCGATGGAGAGTGACAGCTGTCGGGACGGATCAGGCTTACCCCTGCCCGCTGCGCAGGAAATCAAAGAGAGGAGAGGAGCGCACGACGACAGGCCGCCTCTGTTTACTGCCTCATGGCCTCACCCTTATATAGAACAGAGAGAGACTCACCAGCACAGCGTCAACCACAGAAAACATATCACCCAAGTAGTCAGGGCGCATTATATCAGCAAGAAGTGGAAAAAAAGAGAAACAGAGGGACATTTCTTTTGGCTCTGCTCGGTGACACCTTAAAAGTATGTCTGTGTATATGTTCGTACACTCATGTCTGCTCCTGTCTTTCTTTCTTGCACCGCTGCTCATTTATCCACTTATAATATTTCTTTTTCCTTAAAAGCCTCCTGTCTAAAATCACTTCTATCCTGAGTCTGCACCCTAAACACGGCACGGCAATTTTCCTCGCAAACAGCTCATTCGATATCCTGTGTTTAGACAACGCAATGAAATATAACCAGTTTGTTCACTCTTACACTTGTGGGGACGGGAGTGTGGGAATGTGTATGTATATACGTGCGTGTGTGTGTGTGTGTGTGTGTGTGTGTGTGTGTGTGTGTGTGTGTGTGGGGGGGGGGGGGGGGGGGGGGGGGGGGGGGGGGGGGGAGCTGATGGACAGCACAGGCTGGTCCTGGTCTGGGGTTTAGATCAGTGCGGGGTTATCATTACTGGTCCCCCGCCGTGTTTCCGTGACCTCCTGGCCGCCAGTTTTGACCCCCACAACTCCTGTCAGAACTGGGTCGTGAAGGGGTCCGAGGAGATGGGATCCCCTGTGGTGACAGCAAGGCATGGGATACACACATAAAAACAAATACAGACACACAAGCCATTTGCTGCTTACTTTACCCCACACCTTTTGTGGCGCAGCCTGCCCGGTGGAAGGAGCAGAAGTGAGGTCGGGAGTGGGTGGCGGTGGGGGTGTGAAAGATAAAGAAAACAACTCAGAGAGGCCGGGGGTGGACAAGAGAGAGACCGCTGGAGGATTCAGTGGAATGTCCACTCCCTATGCATCTTCCTCTCAGCTCAAATGCTGTCTGCCACGTTTGACCGTTAATCAGACCAGATAAGCCGGGTCTTTATAGGCCGAGCAGATTTACACCGCTCTGCTGGCCGGCTGGACCGCATTCCCCACAGACACGGTGGGATAATGCACTCACATCTTCCAGGCGAGGATAAGCTGGCCTAAAGGGGCCTCAGCACAGACGCCCTGGAGTCCACTATGCAGGTAACGCAGGAAGAGTACGGTGAGCGCAGGTGCTCACAGTCCTCCTCTGGTTCTCTCAAGAATAAACACCCATAACCCACAAGTACAGGCAGCGGCACACGGCCATTATCTAAATGATAGATGAAGTGTGTCACAGTGTATGCACATGCTGCAGAGGAATAAATAAAACAAGCTCTTCCCCTTGCAAAAGGACAACAACATTAACATAAAACCAAGACAAATACTACATCCGATTACTGCTGACGCGCGAATGTTACAGTATATGAGCCTAATAATGATCTGATATGACGCCCGATCCCGCTCCGCCAGTCTTGCCTGTGAGGGATTTATAGCCGGCTGTTGTTATGACTTCACAGTCTGAAATACGATGGAAGGAAGCAATAAGCAATGCTAAAGCTCACATGAAGCTCACATCAGCAGCAGCAACGCAGAGGAGGCACGGAAGAGTATAAAAGCAAACCTAAGTAACCCTAAGTAAGCTTGATGTCCGTGCTTTGATGCCGGATAAAGTTGGAGTCAAGATGCACATGTCACTAATAAAAGCAAGTTAAAATATTTATGATGTAATCAGGAGACAATATGTGCAGCAGCGCCGCAAAACAGTGGGAGAGGAAAACTTTAGGAAGACGCCAGAAATGCCCAAGGTGTTTTCTGAAGACATGTGGGTGTAATAAAGCTCAAAGGAGTTATTTCTCAAAGTCCACATGATATGTGACCACGGGAGCTGCCCCCTAAAAACTGTCGCTTGATAACATCACAAACTCCATGTTTCCCTGCGCGCTGTTTTTGAGTTCGCTGGGATAGAGTGGACTGCGGCAGAAGGACAAAAAGAAGGGGGGAAAAAAACATATGTGGGATTTAACTTTATGTGGATTTTGTAGAGAAAAAAAAGCTGCTTTATGTGATAAAAACTACAGGAGCTTTATGTCTACTTAGGCATGAAAGTTAAATGATATAAAGATTAAGCTATATGCGGAAGAATTATATTCATATTTGGGGGAAATTTAAAGTGCAGGAAAAAATATTTGAAGGGTTGTGTAGCTATTCAGAGGTAATAACATGTAACCAGGGATTTGATATCTGTAAACCAGACAGATTTATTTATTACAAGCACAGAGATGATTTTTTTTTTTTTTTTTATAGTTATTGGGGCGGACAGTGCTGAGTTCTTGGAATTAGGGGTGGAGATAGGAAAGAATGTATTGACCAAACATGGTGGGATACTATCAATACTGTCTGCTTTTTGTTGTTTTTGATTGTTTGCCTCAGTTGTTTGTTGGATTGTTTTTGTTGTTATTGATAATGAAAGATTCAGTCCTATCATTACTATGCAGGGTAAGTATTGGTATGATTATAAAGAAATAACTGTTTGTGCAAAAAAAAGGCTACTGTATGTCATATCACACACACACACACGCACACGCAAGCACACACGCACGTCTGTTTCCTCATTTTCTGAGGGAAATGACCAATTTCTCTAATGGCCTCTATTGATTCCACACTTTGCCAGCCACTTTCTGGCAAAGGGCCGTTTGTTACACATTAGTTTAGACGCTCGGCATTATCTGATGTCCAAATCACTAAAATAAAAAGGTGCTGAGTGATAGATGTAGCAAATATCAACATCAGCAAGCAAACATACTTTGATTTCCAAAAACCTTTCAAGGTTATACAGATGTGGAAATAAAACATTTAAAAAGGCCTAAATGCTGTCTGCACTGTCGTTTTCTTCAGCGAGGGAGCTGCTGACTTTTCAGAAATCCATTAAAAAGACCAAAGTCAACAAGTCATTAGTCTGCCTCAGTACTTCTTCGTCATGTATGTGGCTCTTCAAAGCTTCTTTGCTGCTTTTTGAAACTCTAAATCTTTAAAAGCAGGACACAGACATTTAGGGTTTCGAATTTTATATGTGTTGGTTTAACTTTTATCTTTTCAGACTTTACATTGAATCTATTGATATGCTGCTGATAATATACCAAAGTTAATTTCCATTAAAAAAAAAAACACCTGATGATCTCATTAATTCAATGTGTGTAATGACGCATCAGTCATCAGTTGCAGTAGGCAAATTATTCATACCTAAGTGTGATACATTACATACAAATATCTAATGAGCAGCGATAAACGTAGCTCTTGTCCAAAACATATTTTGAAAATAATGTATGGGTTTACAGCATTGAAGAGTTGAGTTAGAGCGTGTGGAGTTTTGGGACCGAATGATCAGAACACTTAAAAATACTCACTTGGCCGTGCACTTCAGCTGGAGGAGAAATGTTTGATGGATGAGCCAGAGTATTGAGATGTACAGAAACAATAAACAGATGTCAGTGGAGTTCCTTGAAGAAAGCAGACGGATCTAATAGGGCAGCACAATATCAAGTGAATTTGCAATATATAATATTGTCTTTTATGATCTACTTAAGTAGATCATGTTTAACGTCTCTGTGCTTTTGGATTTCTTCTCATTAACAGTACTCTTTCTCTCAGCACTAAGCTAAACTAGCCCTGTTGTGT
Source organism: Blennius ocellaris (assembly GCF_963422515.1). NCBI lineage: Eukaryota > Metazoa > Chordata > Actinopteri > Blenniiformes > Blenniidae > Blennius > Blennius ocellaris. The sequence goes on along the minus strand of NC_137658.1, from coordinate 15,020,902 downwards.
GATTTTGTTGTTTTTTGTAAATTTTTTGTGCTTCGGATTTCTAGCCTGTACCCATCAAGTATTAAGTTCAATTGAATATGATTGAATATTGAGTTCTTCTGTATTGTTAGAAATGCTCACGTAAGGAGATTTCATCAATAAAAGCCTGCGTAATTCGTCCACAAAGCTTCTTCTTTCTGATCCTAATCTTACCGTCATTATTCCTCCCCGTGATTATTTCCCAGATGAAATAAGTTACCCTCAGGCAGCCATCTTAAAAATGATAAAATATAAAAATGATCTCTTTGAAAATAGTGGATGCTGGAGATCCCGACTCCCTTCAAAGGGAAGAAAATCTCATCTCTCGTTAAGGCTCGGGCCATCTTTCAAAATCTCAACTAACATAAAATGTCCTGTAAACTCTGATCAACTCTGACTTGTCGGGCTGTAACATGACTTGTATGCTTTATGTTTTTAAATAGCACTGCTAAGTGGACTGTAGGGTAGGACACTGATTTGTACGCTGAGAGAACTGCAAGTTACTGAAAGACATACATGAGTCAATGATAAAAGTAGCAAAGACCTTATTGTTTTCTTCCCGATATGAAGTCGTTCATAATCTTTCAGCTGGAGGTTTTCAAGTAACGCGGTGTCTTGGTAAGATGGGAAACCTGAGACCAGTTAGAATAATTTACTCTCAATTGTCCCTTTATGCTGATTTTACCCTCTTAAGTATGTGCAAAGTTCACTCCATTTCTAAATGTGTTGTTCCAGGATGTGGGAAGTAAATGTCAGCAACAAAATGCACAGATGGTCTGAATTTTCAGTGAGTCGCCTTTGACTCAAATTATTCAATGACGATGCTGTGCATTTTGTGTTCTTTCTTATGTTTTTAAAAATCTATTTTCAGGATTAATCCAACAGAAGTCCTAAAACCACCTGCATGGCACAAAACTTTGAAGAAGAAAACTTTGAGAGAAAGGCCCGGTCACTGCCAAGAGATTGTCAGACAGATAGCATCAGATAGTTCTTAGAACCCAGCAGGGTTTCTGGGTGCAGCCCCCTTTGCTCACTTTTAAATATTTCTTTCCAGAAGCTTATCAAACTGTCTGTTGGGGTTATAAAGGCCCCTTCTGACAGGTTACTGAATGCTCTCACCACTGTGAAGTCCCTTATCAGGCTCTGCCACCCCATCAGGGATGACACGATCCTGTCTGTCCTAACTGAAATCTAACTGATGGACCAACCTGACGTTTTAGAAAACAAGTAATACTGAGTGAAACTGTAGACGCCAGATTTGTGGAGCGTTTCAGCATTAGAACCACTAATTTCTGGCTAATCTGAGGAGCAACGTGGCGTTTCTGCCTTGGTACCACAGACACCTGCTGAATCTTTATCCTTTTCAGGAATTCAAAAGGTCTGGCCTCAAAGAACCCACCAGAGATCCAGAATCTGATTTGTTTCCAGATTCCAGATCCCGCTGCTGGACCTCCATCACCCTCTGAGATTCACGTCATTGAGGATTTGAACAAAGCGTTCTCACTCAAACAATCAGTCTGCTTCGGTTCCAGTTTTGTTTCGTCCAGCTGAACCCGAGGTCATTACTGCCGATGACTTGACCAGGTTCCAGGAGCAAACGGAGCATCACACAGTCTAAACACCAAAACCAAGGCCCGCTCATTGTCAACGACATCTTAGAAACACAGATGACGAAGCAGAAGAGAACCATTGGCTTCTTTCACTGGGTTTTTACAATCATCAAGTCAATCAAATCCATTACCAGTAAAAAAGGCTATTAATCAAATTGTAGCTTGTCGAATGCAAAATCCATTAATTGCATGCCATTTGTGAATTATTATGCATTTTTTGAACATTTATTTGCAAGTAAATGCAGATGACTTAATGTAAATGGTGAGTTTAAGTAAACATTTTTATTGCAAATAATAATCATAATAATCATAATAATCATAATAAATGCATATGTGCATACATATGGAATCTAAGTTACGTAACAAGTACTCTAATAATAATAAAAATTATATTCTTCTCAATATCTTTCCAGTTCTTGATTTATTCTCCCTCAAAAATGTTCCAAAAGTACAGAAACCATGCAGGAGTCAATTAAGGTTGCAAGTTTCACTCCTGTAATGACATGGAACATTTCCAGCCCAAACAACCTCAAAACCGCTGTGCCTTGAGCACGCCACATAACCTCCAGTTGTTGCTATGGGACCGCTGCAGCAGGTCATTAACATGCAGTTTTACTAGGAAACTCCCAGGTGTGACTGTGTGTAACTGAGTGTGAAGCAGAGATTATGACTCAGATTGTTCAGTCGGGCTTCTCTGGTTAAATGAAGGTTAAACAGCTAAATCTCAACAATAAATCATCCTTGGTGACAAACTTACAGGTGATATAGTAGTTGACGTTCCTCTTAAACTCCAGGCCCATGTAGTTGGGGCTGAACTCCTGGAATTTGATGGTGAACTTGATGTCCTTCTCAGGCTTGTTACAGTTGACCAAGACATTTGGGTCAAGGACTGTACTGCAGCTCTCAGCCTGCTCCCTCTTCACCAGATACAGCTTGTAGTACTCGTAATCTCTTCCTTGGTCCGCTTTGGGACAAATGATGTCCAGCTTGTCCCCAATGTCTGGGTAGATCACCAGGCCTTTCCCAGCAACAAACCTGGAGATGGAGAAAGACAACATTTTTAATTCATAAAAAAGAAGTCTGGAAATGCCGCCAAATTACTCAACAACAGTTTATACAGTCTTAATACTTTGAGCTAGAGGAGTTAAGGGTTTAGATTTGTCTGGAACGGTGTTTAAAGCGGAGTTAATTTGGCCTCGCGAAAACCCTACATGTAGCAGCTTGACATTTTTCAGCGTCAGTCAACAGAGCATATCGCACAAATCCTCTGAAGTTGATTCTGACACTTGGAAATAAATCAAAGCACACGTAAAGTTCATAAGAAGCACAAAATGGACGGCTCAGAAATTGCTACAAATACGATTACATTCAAAGTATGCAACATTTTCCTCTGTCTCATACTTTCGGGACCTCCAGATAAGACCTGTGATTCAACAGTATCTATGCAGCTTTTACTTCAGAGGCATGCGTTTCTGGAGGAAAACATTGTGGCGGGGTCAGTTGGGAGGTCAAGGCATCCTGGTTCATCTTCCCTCTGCCATGATCATCGACTGAGGGATTAGGATAATCCATCTGGCCTTACTGTACCTCTCCACCTCGCTCTCTGCTGCCAACTCAATCAGATCAACGCTTGTTCCCTTTTATTCATTAAAGGTGGGGAACAGGAGGCCCTGTGTGTGTGTGTGTGTGTGTGTGTGTGTGTGTGTGTGTGTGTGTGTGTGTGTGTGTGTGTGTGTGTGTGTGTGTGTGTGTGTGTGTGTGTGTGTGTGTGTGTGTGTGTGTGTGTGTGTGTGTGTGTGTGTGTGTGTGTGTGTGTGTGTGTGTGTGTGTGTGTGTGTCCGTGTTTGCGTGTGTGTCCGTGTTTGCGTGTGTGTCCGTGTTTGCGTGTGTAGGTGCATGTGAAGAGAGGGGGTGGGAGGACTTGCAATGTGTTTGGGCAGTGGTGTGTGTAGGTTCATGTTTGCGTGTGTGTGTGTGTGTGTGCGCTAGTCAGTCAGCAAAATGGGCCGAGGTTGTGGTCTGATGGGGGGGCAGATGGGCTGAATCATTGTTCTGGACTTGTTTGAGGCTTAAAATGTCAACATGGTTCAGCTCTGCTGTCCCAGTTAGCCAAGCATTAACCCAGACAGCCGGACTGACCACGGGTGTGTGTGTGTGTGTGTGTGTGTGTGTGTGTGTGTGTGTGTGTGTGTGTGTGTGTGTGTGTGTGTGTGTGTGTGTGTGTGTGTGTGTGTGTGTGTGTGTGTGTGTGTGTGTGTGTGTGTGTGTGTGTGTGTGTGTGTGTGTGTGTGTGTGTGTGTGTGTGTGTGTGTGTGTGTGTGTGTGTGTGTGTGTGTGTGTGTGTGTGTGTCCGTGTTTGCGTGTGTGTCCGTGTTTGCGTGTGTGTCCGTGTTTGCGTGTGTAGGTGCATGTGAAGAGAGGGGGTGGGAGGACTTGCAATGTGTTTGGGCAGTGGTGTGTGTAGGTTCATGTTTGCGTGTGTGTGTGTGTGTGTGCGCTAGTCAGTCAGCAAAATGGGCCGAGGTTGTGGTCTGATGGGGGGGCAGATGGGCTGAATCATTGTTCTGGACTTGTTTGAGGCTTAAAATGTCAACATGGTTCAGCTCTGCTGTCCCAGTTAGCCAAGCATTAACCCAGACAGCCGGACTGACCACGGGTGTGTGTGTGTGTGTGTGTGTGTGTGTGTGTGTGTGTGTGTGTGTGTGTGTGTGTGTGTGTGTGTGTGTGTGTGTGTGTGTGTGTGTGTGTGTGTGTGTGTGTGTGTGTGTTTCTGTGGTCGCAGACAGCGAGCACAGCAGCGGGGCTATCTGCTAGATCTGCCCATGCCAGCGGATTTAAACAGGATTTAGCAGTGCGCAATGCATTTGTTGTTCTTCCTGATCCCTCACGTTTTAACAAGACATCAGGGGCTGGGCCTCTCTCTGTCTCCCTCTCTGCCTCTCCCTTCTTTTTTTCTCTCAGTGTGTAATCTCGCCTTATCTACAGTCCCTCATTTCATCATCACACACATCATTTCACCACTAAATAACTGACTCCTCAGACAGGCTCGGCGAAAGGAGGACCACGATGCCTCCTGAAAGAGACTGATAGAGGAGAGTGTGAATCTGGGAGGCAGGGGGCGGTTTACAATCATCAGTCTTCCTCCTCTGACGATGATGTTAAACACTGGCAAACAGCCAGCCATTGTTAAGAAGAGATCATTTAAAAAGTCCCATTTTCTAAAGAAATACCCCCATGTAAATGAACATGATTGGATTAACATTCACGGCCATTCTTTTCGGACAGAGGCATTACCAAATAAATGTCTCCATTCACAAAAGAGCAAAATTAAATTTGCAAAATGGTCAAAATCCTATGTGTGGATCCCTCTCCTCTTCCCCTTTTCACTTGCTGAATATGATGCCATGAAAGCATGTGTGGATGGGAGCTCTTGTGCAAAGCTTGGAAGTGGGTGAGACGTTATTTCCCCACTATTGTGCGATGGTCATGAGGGTGAGGTGGGGGCCGGGGGTGAAGGGAGGGATTGTGCTAATTCAAGGGCCGATAACAGCTAGAACGTGGGGTATCCTTTGTCCTACATCTCCAATCAATTTGTTGGTTTTCAGCAGCAACGCACTGCATGTACTAGTGTGTGTGTGTGTGTGTGTGTGTGTGTGTGTGTGTGTGTGTGTGTGTGTGTGTGTGTGTGTGTGTGTGTGTGTGTGTGTGTGTGTGTGTGTGTGTGTGTGTGTGTGTGTGTGTGTGTGTGTGTGCGTGTACTTGTTCACCAATGACCTTAGCACACTGACGGGTCCTTACTTTCTCGCACCTGTTTAAAGGGTTGCTTCAGTTCAATATGAATCAGGTTTATGTCAGTGTAGAAAGACTGAGGTTAGGCACTTAGTGTAACTGTTGAGGTGAGAGTGAGGGGCAATTCATTAGGACAATGAATTTCACCAGAAAATAGCACCCATACAAAAATGTGCACGTGAGTGTGTGTCTATTTGTGTGTACTTGTACAATATTTATGAAGAGATAGATTGAAGTCCAAGGACGGCAGTTTAAAGCGTTGTATGAAGGCTGACAAATACATTATGCTAAAAAATAAATACATTATGTCACTACTGTGTGTGTGTGTGTGTGTGTGTGTGTGTGTGTGTGTGTGTGTGTGTGTGTGTGTGTGTGTGTGTGTGTGTGTGTGTGTGTGTGTGTGTGTGTGTGTGTGTGTGTGTGTGTGTGTGTGTGTGTGTGTGTGTGTGTGTGTGTGTGTGTGTGTGTGTGTAATTCTACACGTACCCACAACGGCTGGGTACACGTGCATGTGTCTATGAGGACACAGACACAATCAGTCTCTAATTGGATCTACAAGATGCATCAGTGAGGCATAAACAAGTTTCCATAGCAACATGAGGCTTTGTTGCTGACCGCCCCCCCTCGTCTGCCCACCTTCCCTCTATTCCTCCATCAAACCCCCTCCTCATCTCTGCCCCCTCCATTCCTGCTCAACAATCTCATTCCCTCTTGCTTTATCCTTCCCTCTCATTCACCTCCTCAACATTTCCCTCATTCTGTTTTTCTCTCGCCCCCTCCTCTCCATCCTCCCCCTCACTCCGCCTCTCTCCCGACACTCACAAAAAACACCTACAGAAAAACAAGCATGAAACCAGGGTGGGGGGGACGGGGGACAAAAACGACCAGGCAAACATCACAATCAAACAACGACTCATTGGCACTCAACAAGTAGGTGTTTCTAAATTTTTCTTTGTCAGTAAATTGCTTTTAACTTTGTTGTTCAAAATGCACTCTTTCAAAACCCCTAAAAAGCCAGGCTCTCAAATTAAACAATGAGCAGCATGCCATGCTGTTCAGTTTTACAACCAATTCATTCCATTATCAAAGCAAGCCGCAACAATTTAGATGAATAATTAAGATTCCCAAAAATCTTAATATCTTAATATCCCTGAAGGATTTAATCGCAAGCCGGCCCCTGTCATTGATTCAATTTTCCGAGCAAGCCTCCTAGTTGGCGGTTAGATAGCTATCCTAAGTGAATTCTCCGCTTCTGTTTCCCAGCCTTTGTTAACTGTCTGCTATAATGAGGCACTGGCTGCTGTGGAGGTCTGGAAGCGCCATCGCAGATGGGAAAGAAGCAACATAAAAGAAATAGGGCAGCAATTAGTGTTTAGCCCAGTTTAAAAGCCCTCCACTTGGCAAGCTGCGGCCCAGCTCCAGTCCAGGATGTGAAACTAAACTGGTGGGCTGGGACTTTGTCTCCTGTTTGTCTCTCTGTTGGCTTAATCAGCACCACTCCGGTGCTACACACAGCCACGCAATGGAGAGGAGGAGACGAGTGACTGAAGATTATTGTACTTATGAGGAGGTCGAAAAGGGAAAAAAGGGGGGAAAAGGGAGGTTGAATTGCATCTTTCATTCATGTTGTCTGGAGACTTTTTAAAACCTGTTGATGAAAGAAGTTCGAGCGCACAGAGGAAGAGCTGTGCGGATACAAATAATGTTTCTGGGAAATGACCCCGAACGTAGGAGAGCCTTTATTCCCCTCATGTCAAACGAGGTGGATCTGCCTGAACCAAACAAAATAAAGGGAATCATTTTCAAAACAACCAAATGAGGTTGGTTTTGTTTCATCTGGACTGCTCTATGGCGTGCTCAATCCTGTAAAGAGCTTATACAAACAGACCTACGCTGTAGCACAGTGGAGAGGGAACAGAAAACAACGAAGCAAAAGAGAGGAGAGAAGCCCCCCTCGCTCTCTTTTTACATTCCACTGGTGAATATGAGCACATGATCTCACATATGCTACACCACCACCCCCCACCTTCACACACACACACACACACACACACACACACACACACACACACACACACACACACACACACACACACACACACACACACACACACACACACACACACACACACACACACACACACACACACACACACACACACACACACACACACACACACACACACACACAAAAGCACCGTGGGGTGCATCCTGGACCTTCCCAGCCCAACTTCCCAGCCACCCCTATTCAAGCACCCTGCCCTCGCCGACTTTCATATAAAACGCCGCCTACACCAAGGCCCACTCAAAGCCCCTTACAGAGCCTCAAACCACCCCCCCCCCCCCCAACCCCCCCACCCCCCCATGTTCTCCACCCCCGTCCAGTCAACTCAAGCCTCTGCCCCAGGCGCAATACTGGCAGGCAGCCTTGGTCGCCCGCTTGAATGAATGGACCCGAGACACAGGGACCGGGAGAGAGAGACAGACAGACAGAGAGAAAGAGAGCGAGAGAGGGAGAGCGAGAGACTCCTCATATCAACAGAATGGTGTCAAATTGATTTGTTCCTCCTGAGCGGCAGTCTGAACATGCCATACATATCAATTAAAAACACTTCCATTCTGCTGTGTATAACGCTGTAATCCACCTCCACCAAGGGAACATGCCAGCAGTCCAGATGCAGGTACTGTCTTTTCTACATGGCAGCTGGACATCTCCATCTCCCTGGGCCTTCCAAATTCATGAGCACCTGAATGTGTTGCGTAAAAACAAGCCTGCATACACAACCCCAATCTCAACAGGTACTCCATTCCCCCTGATATTAACGTGGTAATTATCACACCCCGCAAAGTGTTCCCTCACCAATTATTATTTCTCTCTCGCATTATCTACCAAATCGCAGCAGCTGCCTCCTCTTATTCCGACAGATGACAATTTCCATGGGTCACCGCAATTTTTATCAATATTCCTTTAGCTTCAGGTCTGATATATAATATTGTTCTTCGAAAAACAATACAACAATGCACTCCCATGTCAATGTAAGTCTGCAGATAACACAAAGTCATGTATTGCAGCCAAGCTCTGATGGAATATGCTTCTATATCAAGCAGGGATTAAAAGCTGATTCGTTTGCTGAAGGCAGTCTACCTTTGAGTACAAAATGAATCCTGTCCTCATTCAAGTCAATCAATAATGAATAACTGTCTGCTGGCAAAGACTGAGTGGTAAACCGCATACAGATCCATGTACATCCAGAGTGTTAAACAGTGGTATAAACACAAAAACAGTAGATCGGACCAATACTACTTGCCAATAAATCAGTGGTGCTGTAGTGAAAGATAGTGACCGAACTGCTGGTGAAATGACCTTAACATGCAAAAGCCCTTTGCAGACATTATTCTGGTGAAACGTGGCAGGTCGCATTTAAGGTAGTATTTAAGAGTGCAGAGAAAATTCCAGGTTCTTCATAACAGAGTTGGCGAAAAGGGCATTCAATAAGAGTATTTTCAACATATACCTGTATTCTTTTGCACTAAAATTGAAGAGAAAACTCTAAAATTGTTGGTTTTTATAGGCGATCATGCCATTTTTTTTTTTTTTTTCCTCTGGTCGGGCAAAATTGAACTCAAATTAGGCTGTGTGTGGCCCATGAACTCGATGAGTTTGGCACTCTTGATCTAGATGAAGCCGCATGCTCGTTTGGCCTCGCAACGGAAACACTGAGGGAGCAGCAGCTTCTGAAATGGCTTCGCTCATGATGTGTGGTTAAGATCCACTGAGCGCTGTTGGCACGCTGTGATCGCCTCATACTGGAGGAGAAAGGCGCATATACCATCAGACTGTCTTAGTGTTTGTACGGTTGGGGTACAAAAATTCGCCACACCTGTCATTCTTTGGGGTCATGTGTGCAGTGACCAACTGATCAGAAAGCAGCCAAATCGCGAGACACATCACAAGAAGGTGTGCCGGTCTCAATTTTGCACTCCTCTGTCCCGAGGCTTGACCCGGGCGCTTGTATATATAGCTGGCTTCTGTCAGCCTGTCACGGGGGCAGATGTTCTTAGGGAGGCCTGACTATAAACACATACACATAAACACACGCCCCGCAGTGTACACACACCGATTTCCTCACATGTCAAACACGGTAAACAAGCCGCCTCAATGCTAGCGTGGGCCACACACAAACACGTACACACACACACACAAGCATCCTGAAATTAAGCAAAACAAGGTCCATCTGGCTCCAGAATTGTTTATCAAAGCAGGAAGGACTTGACCCTTATTATAGAAAAGGAGGACAAAACTAGCCAACGGGTAGTTGTATTGGATAAACTATAAACTGAATCCAAAGTTGCATTTAAACTCCAGACTTGGCAGTGGCGACTTGCTGAAAAGCAGAAAGCTCGGTATTCTCCCTCAGGGCTGTCCCCATTAGAGGTACATAAATGACGATGTCAGAGGGGGGGAAAAAAAGACAGACAGACAGAATATCCTGAATTCCACCCCGCAGAGGACTGCTTTTGTACGTGTGAACACAGACACTCGCTCCCTCTCTCTCTCTCTCTCTCACACACACACACACACACACACACACAAAGACTAACACACACTAGCCAGGGCTAGCTCAGTCAGCAGGCTGGCATGCTGTGCAGATCAGACTCAGCGTGACTCATAACAGTTGCACAGAGGCGAGTTATAACACAGACTCAAGCAAACGGCCGACGCACACCTCCCATGTTCACCAAACAGGCTCAGTATGCTTGCCCTCTATCACTGTCACATGAAGAGTTAGCATCGCACCATCGGAGGCCTTAATGAGCTAACAAGATGACGCCCAGATGGCCTCGCGACGAGGAGGACAGAAGTGGACGTTGTTACTAGATGAACAGGCTGAAGAGGGACTGTTGAGCGAAAGGAGTGTCAGAAGTCATTAGGGAGGAGAAAGAGCATAATCTGTTTCTTCTTATGGCCTCTGTGGTTTCTGTCAGTGCAGAGCCCATCCCTCTCTAACAGCAGGGGAGTTAAGCGAGCATGGGTGTATGCGGTTGTGATTGAACGTCATCCACGGTATCACTGACAGCAAGAGAAGGCCCAGACTGTTGCTCTCTGGGTTTCCACTTATTCATCCCAGAACCCAGGGACTGAGCTCTTCCAGCTGGAGGGCGAAAGAGGAGAGGAGAGGAGAGGAGAGGAGAGGAGAGGAGAGGAGAGGAGAGGAGAGGAGAGGAGAGGAGAGGAGAGGAGAGGAGAGGAGAGGAGAGGAGAGGAGAGGAGAGAAGAGAAGAGAAGAGAAGAGAAGAGAAGAGAAGAGAAGAATTCTTGGCTGGACTTGTTGGGTCAGTTTCAGCCCGAGTTTAGCCCTCATTCTGGGGTTGCTCTGTGACCCAAACACACACAAGCTTACCCTAGTTCCTTGCCTGGCCAATGCATGCACACACACACACACACACACACACACACACACGCAGCCAGCTGCCTCCCATCACCGAGGAGCAGCCACAGATGGGCTCTGCATGCTCCGTAAAGATCTCTCCACAGGCCCAGTCTACAGTCGCAGCCAAACCCGCCTGGCCCAAGCCCACCGTATGTGTGAGAGGGTTTGTGCGACCGTGCACGCAGATATACGTGTGTCCGTACACAGGCTTGAGTGGGTGGGTGGGTGGGTGGGTTATTTGTGTTTGCCTGTGTTACTGTGCCAGGCACCACAAACGAGCCAAAGCTGGTGTGCTTGGACGGTCGCAGGGAGAGGAATCCCTCAGGACTAAAGCGCTGTGGAGCAGGGAGTCAAGAGCTGGACGGGGATGCAAGGCCACAATCGGCGCCGAGCAGAGCAGAAGGGGAGAAAGCAGCAGAAATGTCCCAGAAGAACAATAGCGGGCCCTCAGAATCACACCGATTGTGTTTCACTGCCACTTGGGGGGGAAAGGAGGAAGAAACTCGAGAGAAAAAGAATCACGACCATTATCAAACCCACACAGCTTGCCTGGGCTGTTACCAGTGGCCATTTTCTGCTCTGTATCTGCAACCCCATCAGTAATCCCTCAGAAAGCATTTCTAAGGAAAAAAAAAAAAGCTCTTTAATGTTGCCACTCAATCAGATATTCCAATAAAAACAAACATGTGTGCACGCACATAAACACCCTTACCCATACACATTAAACACAAGTTATTTAAATTCTGTTTGGCTTAGATAGAGCCAGTCATGGTTAAATTAATTTTTTTAACAATTGGGCTCCTATCTAAGCATGGTTAAAATTACTTGAGGATCACGGTTTTTAGCCAGAATAATGGAGCAAAGTGAAAAGCTCGTTGAGGGTAGGAGTCCAGATACGGTTCGCAAGCAAACGTTGGATAATTTCTCCAAGCTTGTGCTCAGAATGAGTGTGTTCCTCAGACAGGACCGGAGGAGAAAGAGAGAAGACGGAGGACGTGGTTCAGCTGCCCTGCTCACTAGTTTTTTGGCACGGACACATCTGGGAATCAAATCAGGCAAAGGACAATCTCCCAAACAAACCTGACACCCATTACTAATGAGGCTTTTTTGTGAATGAATAGTTTGACATTTTGGGGGAAATATGTTTATTTGCTTTGCTCCCAAAAAAAGAAAACTGACACCACACTCGTATGCGTGGAGCAAAAAAGAAAACGAAAAGGGCCTCCCAACACCATGCGGTATGACTTTTACACTGTGGATTTTTGTGCCAATTAAATAAATGAGATCGAGCACGTTAATTAGCGAGATTTGCAAGAGCTGGTAAGTGGATTTTGTCACCTTTGCACACAGCCAGGGTGGCCAATTCTTCCAGATCTCCGTCTTTCAGCTCAAGCCAGACATTTCGCTGCAGCTGCAGCTTCATGGAGAGGACAGAGGCATGGGGAGTGATTCTCTTGTGCATGTGCACATATGTTTAGCATGACATTTTAAGTGTTTTCCAGTGTTGTAGCAACTTCACATGATTGCGCAGGCAGGTTTATTGCTGGAGTTTGAAATGATGTACTGGCTGTGTTCTTTTTTATTGTCCTGTTGTGTGGCTTATCTTGATTCTTGGGTCTCATTTCTAGTTCTTTTCCAATTTTTTTTCCATATTTTGGTCTCACGTTTGGTTTATCACGTTTTTCATTGCCTTGTGAGAACTGCATGTGCTCCACTCGTACCTGTGCCACCAGCTCCACTCTCCCCTGTGAGCCAAACCCTGTACGTATAATCACTGCCAGCAAGTCTCCACCGTCGCATTAAGTATGGTATACTAGCACTGAGCAAAAACGGCTCTTTAAGTGTATTCTTGCCTTCCAGACTCGGGCAAAAATAGTTCTATTTTGTCTTTATTCAGAAAACCGAAATTAAGATTTTCACCACGATAGTTCAACCGGGAAGCCCGATTCAATATTTTAGAATCCAATGTTAACAGGTGTTAATGTGACACAGCTACATAAAAATCTGTATTACTGGAGCGACTCCAAAGCCTTTGTGGAAAGAACAAAGAGATGACACGGCACACAGAGAGTAAATCAATCAATCTTCATCAGAACGCGTCTGGCTGTGACAGCACAGATCTGAACCCACAAGAGAAAGATAGCACGCAGCAAAGTTCAAAATACTTCCATTGTTCATCTGTCAAAGCGAGACAGACAATTGCAAGCGAGAGGGCGGGAAAATACTAACACAATATTTATCTTGCGTCCCTTTTCCTCCTGACTCACTCTTTTTTAATGTATTCCTGCTATTGTGAGGAGTACGGCGAGATGGATGGGTAGAGGAGTCCGGTAGGTGATATGTGTCCGCTACAGGCACGGCGCAGTCACTCATACATTTCCCCCCTCGTCTCCAATCTCAAGCTACAGCAATAATTCAGTCCCCAACAAACAGCACTGGGGTTTTTTTTTTCCCCTTCTTTTTTGTGGCATTTCAATTGTCGGTGGTTGGTGGGGTTTTTTTTTTTCTTCTTCTTCTTCTTCTTTGCATTGTTCTAGAAACTGCTTCCCTGGGAAACTGGGAAAGTCAAACAGCTGACGAGATGTCACCTCATGAACTTTCTCCTCAGTTTCACACACTCACAAACAGCCACGTCTGCGAACCAACACACACTCTCCTTGTCACCCATTCTTTTTTCTTTACTCCTTGTACACACACACACACACACACACACACACACACACACACACACACACACACACACACACACACACACACACACACACACACACACACACACACACACACACACACACACACACACACACACACAAAAAATCTAAGGTTCGCTCATCAGCTGCTTGTCAAGCTCCGCAGCGCACAGTGATGCTGTCTAAACAGGCCGCGAGCCGCTGGTGGACGGTTGCCTCTCGGAGCCGACTACCCTTGATCATATCATGTCAGACTTGTGATGTCTTACGGTGGCTGCCGGCCTTCTCCTGGCTCACAAGTCACTATAAAAGCTACTCCATAAATCTCAGGGATTTCCGCCGCGCGCGGACGCATTCCTCATAACGTTCATTTAGCCTACAGCCGGAAGAGCCGGCGAGAACGCGTGTGTGGTGCAATAAAATTTCACTTCAACAGTCATTTTCCCCCGTAGCGATACCTGCACACCGTGCAAGCCTGTACCTGGGCCCCACACATGCCTGTTGCGACTGGTCATGCGGTGCTATATGGGGAGCATGTGTGACCTGAGGAATTATCCGGTGTTCGAACAGGGACGTATGTACACATGAACACACACATACACACACGCAGGCATTCTTACATGTACACACATGTCATCCATGCACGCATTCTTTCGAAGCCAACAGTAGCGAAACAAGAGAAGATAGGTCTCTCTCTCTCTGTCTGTCTCTCTGGGAGCGACTGACTGAGTGAATTACACGCGGAGCTAAAACACCGGCTTCCTGTCTCACACAGCAGCACTAGATGGCTCTCAGATGGATTTCGGTGAATCTTGTACAAACAGTGAGTCAATATCAGAGTAATGGCCAATCGTTGAGGAGGAACGATTCACGAGTGAATTGCGGAGAAAATGTGTGTTTAGGGCACTTTGCACCACAGTGTGTCACCCAGCCGTATCCAGGGCAGGCTGCCAGCGGGCTCCATTTGCAGGGCTTTGACAACACAACTTCGGGCGGATGTTTGAATATTCCCCGGCACTTAATATGTACAGGGCTTCAACATTTCTCATCAGGGACAGACATCGAGGGGGGGGGGGGGGGGGGAAGGAATTCGGCTGATGAAAGGATGATAATTCTGTTTCTAACGATTCAGGAGGCCATGAAATCAATGACAAATTTGCGTTATGAGCAAACGTACAAGACATTTTAATCCTTCAGCACTTTGCCTCCAATATTTATGCATGTCGCCGGCGCTTTCATTATCATAAAGCGTGTTTAATATTTCTCAGCAGTATGAGAGGACTGCCACACTACAGATGATTGAGTGCACTAGATTTAGTGTCTCTCTCCGTGTCTCCTTCACTTTTTTCCAGCTGTGGCCACATACTTCAGGACATATACGGATGATAGAGTCAGCCCGAGAGAGGGCAGGAGAGAGGAGGAGGAGGGGAGAAAAAGAAGGGAGCGGGGGTTTGGAGTGGGGGGGGGGGGGGGGGGGGAGACGTGGTGCCAACCAGAGAGGCCCACCGTGCCTCGGTCCCATCTCTCCAGCTGAGGGCTTTGATTCGCCTGATTGTCTCCAATATTGAGACACACAATAAACACAACACTTGGCGGCCATTTGCAATTCTAATCAGTCCCTCTCAACCGGCCTGGACAACTCAGCTCGAGCCCTCTGGGATATCACTCATCTGACTGCAAAATAATGACACAATCATTGCCATGGCTACGCTCCTACTACATCCCATGAGCGGCAGCACGGTGAGGATATTAATACACGGGACCACTTGGAGAACTAAATGAATTAGCCAGGAGATTAGCTAGATACTAGGTTAATGAAAGTGCCACGCAGGCAACTTCTTTCTTTGAGGGGAGACTTTCACCGCCCACCCACCCCTCCCGTTTAAAATATTATAGCTGTTAGTCAAGCTGGCAGGTCTACACCTGCTTCTGCTGGGCGTGCTGCAACAGGACTTCAATAAACCATCTTCTTTTAACATGAAACTCTGACTATGTAAACTTTCAGCGATTTTTCCTGGATAAGGCAGCAAGTTGCAAACCTGGGCGCTATCTGATTTTGACATGCTGTAAAAGTGCCTGCAAAGCAGCAGGCAGGCAACGATGTGATCCTCATCCAAAAAATAAACGATAAAGTCTGTGTTTATGTTAAACTGGTGACACTATTTGCTCTCCCTCATGTTAGGAATCATGATTTAATGAAATTTAAGAACTTTTCGATAAGCACAGAGATAAAAAGAGGCTTTATCTTTAACAAACTGTCCCAAAAAACATACATCTGTGAATAATAAAAAACCCATCTGTCGGCTTTTCCTACAGTTTTTTTTTTTTTCTTCCCCTTGGACTCGACAAACATGACGGTAATAGATGCTCGCCGATAAATGAGAGCAAAGTGACACGCAATGATCCACATTTTAGCAGCCTTGATGTATTTGCTTTAACAGTCACCCAGAAGATGAGAAATTTATTTCAGAAAATAACAGACACATCTTATGAAACCGTCGTATTTGACTTGCAAATCATCCAGATGATTCATATCAATGACCGTGCTCGTCTGCCCTCGTTTTCAAGCAGGCACGAGAGCAAGCCTGTGTGAGCTCGTCCGAGTGTGTGCATGTGCGTGTGTGTGTGTGTGGATGGATGTTTGCACAGGCACGTGAATGACAGGCTGTCAGTGAAAGAGATGTCATTATCTGGCTGATGTCTGTGCGAGTCGCGACCGGGGACAGGGTCACATCACTAGCGGGAGAGCTGACACCGCGGACAGGAAGCATTACTTTATGATTTCCCCCCAGAAAGGAAACACTCTTGTCACAATCTGCAATGCCACTGTTCGACCTCATTTTAGAGGTTATTGCAATAGACGCAACAGAAAAATGTGTGTGTGTCTGTGTGTCATGACAATAGCATGAAGGATGGCTATTTCAGAGGCTATTTTTACAGGAGGCGCTTCTTTAAAATAACATGGTGGGGATTTTCTTTTTTTTTCTTCTCCGCCTTTGTTTGGAAGGCCTTGAAGAGAAGGGTTCTGGTAAACCTCTCCCCTCCCTGTCCTTACCCTTTGACTTTTCTGTGTTCCAACAATACCGGGGGTTTTAGTTCAGTGTCCTGCAGTCGATCTGTTAGGGCGCTGATAAGAGAAGCTGATGGATAGGTTTAATCAGCCAAGCCCAGGGATCAAGACCACAAGACAGATCAATCAAATGCTGCGTGGTTTATAAAAGAATCGGCTTTTATCAGTGTCACAGGGGTCCTTCTCTGATTCCTTTTCCAGTCGAGGGGGAAAACCAACATTAGCACAGTAAACTAAACATAATTAAAGCAGGGAGAGTATTTTAGGAAGCTGCATTCACAAATGCGACTAAAAATAACAAGCTACAAGTGTAGCAGAAATGAAAAGACACATCTGTAATCACTATACTGAGATTGCTGAACTCCTTGCGGCAACGCTCTAACAAGGCATGAACTTAAACGTCCCTTGTCTCTAATATACTAAACACCTCCTGACATAAACTGAAATAAAAACCCAAACTAAACCCCTTTGGAAAAATAAACACACAACTGAAACAGAACCTGAGCTGAAATCAAAGAGCAACACAATGGAAAGCCAAAAAAAGCAGGAACGTACCCACGCCCCCACAAAGCATCACAACATGAGAGAAAGTGCAGTGGGCTCTCTAATAACGACACTTTCTCTCATTTTTTTCCCCCCCAGTACACAGTCGCCTTATGCGTCTTAAAAGCAGCTTCTTATCAGACAATTTGAGTGGCAAGTCTATTCTCTGCTTACAATCTCGGCTCATGATTGTAAAAGACAGCTACACATGTCCCATCAAATCCAAGACAAATTAGTTGCTCTTTCTTTCCTCTCTTGGATGGGAGATCTTATCCAGGCGGACATGCTTAAGTTGTCAGTGGGCTTCTAAACCCCATGTTGAACGGCATATTGACTGATGCAATCGCAGAGACACACATCATTAGGCTCATTAACAGTGAATGTAAAAAAAAAAAAAGGGGGGGGGGGGGGGGGGCTAACTGGTGTAGCGGGAGTCTGTGTCTCCTCTGATAACGCTCGCCTTTAACAAGCAGAGCGCGAGGCAAGAGGCAGGCTGTCGGTATTAAAATGAAATGTGTGTGTGTGTGTGTGTCTGTGATGTGTGCGCTAATAAATAGCTTGTTTGACATGATGCTATTCTCATTCGCGCAGTTTGCTCTGTGATAACCGGGCGGATTGTGGCCTCGTAAAGGCGCTCCATGTGTTGTTTTAGGAAGCCATTACGGACCGGGCCGTCTCCATTACAAGGGCTATCTGATCATTATTACTGCCATCTGTAACGCACACTCAAACCTTAATCTGCACAAGCCAACCACAGCTGACTCCTGAGCTGGTGCACGCTACACACATCCATACCACCTTCCGCTGTGTGTGTGTGTGTTTGTGTGTGTGCGCATAAATCCAAACGTGACACAGCAGCTGTTGCCTCGTCACATTGCGGCTTTCCGTTCTACACGTTTCCGTCCAGCCCGGTTAAACTGAATCGAGCGGAGCACCACAATCCTGTTGAACCCCGTGCAAAGCGGGGACACACACACACACACACACACACACACACACACACACACACACACACACACACACACACACACACACACACACACACACACACACACACACACACACACACACACACACACACACACACACACACACACCCATGCAATGCAATAGCAATCTCCCAGCCTGGACCGCTCGCACCCTTCAAAGGCTCATCACAGGACGCACATCTAATGCAGAGAGATGGCCGGTTAAAGCCTCGGCTCGGCATGTTGCTTTGAAGCGACTGCTCCAGCCCCTCCAATAGGAGCCAAATCACTTCCTTTCCCTCAACCCCGTCCATTGTGTGAGAGGTGGACCGGGCGCTCTGTTTGGTGGCCGCACATGGGGCGCCTTCAACGATTCATGCCACTTCCACTCCAGAGCAGGGCCACCACAGGAAATGAGCCTCTCACGAATGCACAGGGGGCTTCGACAATAAATATATTCATGCATTCATGTATATTTGAAATCAGGGTTTGACTCGGGGCCCTCATAATACGCATGCAAGGTTTCAACTTTGAGATTCTTGACATGCATGAGGTGTTACAATCAGGAGGGTATAAATAAATCAGAAAATGCAGCAAACAGAGCTACTAAAAGCAAGCAACAGAGGCTCAGGGCCCAGCGTACAAAAAGAAGGACCGAGCAGAGGTTTATCTGCAAAAAAAAAAAAAAAAAAAGCTTTCATTTTCCAAGACAGGAGTGGAGAAGAGAGGAGTGATGTGGTGGAGGTTCACACTGTCATGTTTCACAGTGGGGGGACGTGAGAGACAGATGAGGAGAATAGCTAAAAGTAGTGAAAGTTTTCAGTGCAGGGAGGGCAAAAATGGGTGATGAGACAGTGGAAGCGTGGAGAGAGTTCCACACAAGGAGATTAGCAAAGTTAAAATCACAGTGTGAAATATTATATTACAGAGCCTTAAGAGGTAAAACTCGCACGGTAACTCATTAAATCAAGTCAACGCCGTGCCTTCTGCCTTCTCTGCCAACGCGTAGTTCATAAAGTGAGCCGAGAGGTTTAGGATATTGTGTTTGCTTTAGCGGACCTTCGCTGCTATTTCCAATATTGCCGAGATGAGAGGCTTCCATGGCCGAGCACATCATGGGGGAGAATAAACACACATCTAATGGGAAACATGTGTGTGGGAGATGAAACGACCTCCCTCATATGAATGGGATGAAATATAGACCTATGTCCCGCAGAGCTCCAATCACGGCCGTAAGAACTCGGCGTGGAGGGGAAACGGCAGACCCCCGACAGGCTCCCTCGCTCAAACACACACACACACACACACACACACACACACACACACACACACACACACACACACACACACACACACACACACACACACACACACACACACACACACACACACACACACACACACACACACACACACACACACACACACACACACACACACACAAGTTGCCAATATGGCCATTCTGGAGCGGATTCATGTGGAGGCTGGTGTCTGACAGTGACATCTCCATTCACTCTTCAATTCTTTTTCTCTTCCCAACATACATGGATGGACACACACAGACATGCGCACACACACACACACACACACACACATACATACACACACACAGAGCCAGAGGCCATGGGAGGAGGAGCAGAGCTGGGGCATAAAAAAGCCTTTCTCCCCGCCGCGGGTCTCTGTGGGGTTTAGCATGGCATTATGGGAAGATTAGACTTTTAGAGTGCTTTACTATCTGATGTCATTGTTGGTTTTACGTTGTCTGGATGGCTTGTGGAACTCGGACCTGATGGCAGGCACATTTCTCTCTGAAAGGAAAAAAAATGCCCAGGGTTGCAGTTGTGATTGATTGCAGGTTCCTATTGTATCTGTCTGCCGCAGCTCTATTGGAAGAAGAATTAGTTGGACAAAAACGCATGGAAAACGCTCCACATTTGACTCCATCAATCAAGTCAGCAATCAAAATAATTCAATTAAGAGACTTAAATCCCGCTGGCTTACGAGTCCCTGCTCCAATGGCCCAGAGACAAACTCAATTTACTGACAATCCATACATGATAGCATTAACTCCACTTTAAGGCTCAAATCTTTTTCCATTACTTACATTTCCTAAATATCAGGGGAAATTCATAGGAAATAGCTGAGTTATGCTGTTTACTTAAGGAGAGTGCAACTTGGAAAAAATCAAATAAATGAGGGCAACTTCAAATGCAGAATGAAATTGCAGACGGGCTGTCCAGACAAGTAAACTAATTTGCAACTTGTTTAGAAGGAGGACTTATTTACAAAACACGAGCAAACTTTACAAACGTTTTTTTTTTCTTTTTTTTTTTAAATAGATGTGGTAAATGGCTGTACATCAGAAATGCAGGATTGTGGGCAGACTGGGGGAGAAGTAGGTTGCTGAATATGTGTGTAATTGTCTTTTTCCCCCCGTTTCCGAGGTGTGAAAGGGAATGCGGGGTTGAACTGGGGTGTCCCACGGAGAGGCGATTGAAGCGTCAGTCACAGCTGCCACACAGAGCCCCGGCGCACACCAAATCCCAGGCCCGGCCACTGCGGGCGGAGGAACCAGGGCCCGGGCCTGGGAGCAGCGGGAGTCCCACAGGCCTTTTCTTCCAGCCCCTCTTCAACCAGCACAAGAGGGGACCAGGATCATGCTGGGAGTTTGCTTAGAAAAGGCTGAGCCAAGGCTTGGCAGAATGGGTTAACGGAGGCACACACACACACACACACACACACACACACACACACACACACACACACACACACACACACACACACACACACACACACACACACACACACACACACACACACACACACACACACACACACACACACACACACACACACACACACACACACACACACACACACACACACACACACACACACAAGCTCGAATGCTTTTTGGACTGTGTCTTGCCTGTGGGCATGGTGAGAAAAAAAATGAAGTTAAGGAGGGAAAGGAGGTGGTGAGGGGGGGCTGAAAGATAAATCAAACTTCTGAAAATTTAGGACGCACATTCACAGAGACACGGGGAGGAAGAGAGCGAGAGAGAGAGAGGAGCTGCTCAAACTAGATTACAGCAGAAATGAGTGGTTCCTGCTCCATGCCTGGGGAGCCTAATGATGGCAAAGTCCCCAGGATTATACACTGTGCCATTTTCATGCCCCCCCCTCCCCTACTAATAGTCTCCATGTCCTGTCTCTGTATGCCATAGATGGATTATGATGCTTTATAATTAACGTGCGGGAGGGGGAGGGGTTCGTTTTCAGACCGCCCATCTGCCACGGTGACACACTTACGGGGGGTATCCCATGGGAAAAGAGGACTGCGACCGCACTATTCCATTACTTTATCATCCTATCATTCTATTATCCTACCACTCGATTCAATTACCCCGTCACTCCATTAGTGTACTCATAACACTGAACAAAGAGGTCCGTGATGATCATTAATGATATGTTCAGAGTCACCCGGCACGGTCATGATTCATCCAGTCACTTCTTGTAAAAGTATCGGCTGTGGCAAAAGTCAGCCTCAGTCTGGTTCTATTTCACAACCCACAGGTAATCGGCAAAGTTTATATTATATTATATTATATTATCTTTTCTGATCATTTTTTTTCCACAAATATTTTGCTAAATTACTAACCCTTTTAAAATTGGAAAAAAAGACAATCAAATATACTCCAGACTTATCAAGACAGAAAAACTCTGTAACCAACACAAACTGGCTTATTCATTGTCAGTTTTTAATCTTAAAATTTCTGTTCACAATGCTTCAAATACTGTGAAGTTTTAGCCTGCATGACTTTGTGATAAACAGAATCAGCCTGAAATTATTTAAAAACATATAAATAAAATTTTTGTACTTACAAAGACTTAAAAGTTCCAGAAATTAAAAAAAAAAGTGAAGCTCGTATGTTATGAAGAGAAGATATTAGAGCTTTATCTTGTGAACATGTTTGGAAGTTTCACAAACTCATAAATGGATGTGGAGTTAAGAGTTTATTACAATCTAGAAACTAAATACATCCCAGTTTTTTTCTGTTCAGTAAACTTTCAGAACTTTTTTGAAATTAATGTGGAAAATTTTAAAGAGTAAATTGATCTTGGATTTTTATTTTCCTCTTATCACATACTTTTGTCACTTTTTTTTTTAAGTGGCTCAAACGTCAGGAAAATGCTAATTATGACAGTTTAACTGTATTTGATCAATGTACTTTTACGAGTTGTAACTTTAATTTAACAATATATTTTTAATTTCACTAATTGAGGTTTAAAGTTGAGGTTGGAAAAACTTCTACAAAAAAAAACTCTAGGTTAAGATTTTTCATCTGAATCTTTTTTGTTAAACAGTTTTCAGACAAAAGAAAACTTTACAACAGTTAAAAAAATAAAAAAAAATCCAAAGGAAAGCCTGTATGCTTGGATCACCATTTACATTTCCTCATTCATTTTATTTGTTAATAAACATGAACTTCCCACCCCGTCCCGCATGTTTTTGTCATTTGTTTGAGGGGCTCCTCCACCTCTTTTTCATGACGTCGTGGCCCACTAAAATCACAAAGGGCCTTTGGAGCGCCACAAAGTTTTGAGGGTGAAAACAGATCCCTGGATGCCTGTGACAACTCCTGACGTCTTAAAGAAGTTAAAGGAGCGGCGGTGCAGCTGGCTGTTTAAGGTTTTTTTTTTTTTCCCCCTTGCATGCTGCTTGGGGCTGGCATCTGACGAGGTCTGCCTCCTCAGCACAGAGGGGTTCTGTGAGAAAGAGTTAAGTCTGTGAGGTCAGTCCGGAGGAGGAGGTTACCAGCTCCCTGAGTCGGAGCCGCGGGGGTAATGGTTTTAGAGATGGCTGTCACACAGATCCGTTCCACTGTCCAATACCGCCGCTGATCTCCACCAATCCAAGTCTACTTGCTTTTCAATTGCTCAACTTCTCTCTCCCTGTCCTCCTTTCTTCTTTTTTTTTTTTTTTTTTTCCCCCTCTCCCTCTCACTGACACATGGAAGTAATCTAGGAGCTCCACGCTGGACTGAAAGGATGTGCGGTTGAGCCCAAGGCTGCGTTTCAACGCTCTACATTAGCTTCCTTTCCTCTCCCGTTTAATCCCCTTATTTTCAACTGCTCTTATGTAAAAGAAGTAAGATGGCAAACAAAAGGCAGACTTTGCCCATTCAACTCCTTCCTCCACTTCCTGTAACTCTGCATCCCTTCATTTTTTTTTTTTTTTTTTTATTTCTTGCAACTCGGCTTCGGGCTCAGTTGAGGCGGCGAGCCGAAATCTTTACGGGGAAGCGTTCCAGCGCCGGCCGCTCGCGCCTCTGCTTGGCAAAGCCGGAGCTGGTGGGGACTTCCTGGCTGCTGCCAGCCAGGCCTCCGTCTAATGAAGCCGGGTCGCTAACAGCCTGTAAGGCGGCCACTGTTCAGCCACTCCACACTCATCCACCACTCGGCCCTCGGCACTTTCACAGGGGCACGCTGGCACGCTCCTAACACTTCCTTAATGCTCCACTGTGGCTGGACAAAGAACAATGGCACATCAACATGCGCTCTTAAACACTCATTCACTTCCATAAGCTTATTGCTTGTCCTATTTATATGAGCCTTTGGCGTTATTCGACTCCGGAGTGAAAAAGGAAAAAACAAACAAGAGCTCACATTGATTTCGCTAACTTTATATTTACTGCACCAGGTAGCCCCCCGTTCCTCCAGTAATTAGTGTTTGTTTTGGCCCATTAAGATCACACATTAATGTGGTTTTACTGCCTGAGAATGTTTCTGCTGCGTAATGAACTTTGCACTACTTGTCACACTTTTCTGTGACTCACGACAGACAAGCCCAGCACATGACCCGTCTCGCCCCAAACGTGGGAGTCGAGAAAAGTGGTTTAAAAGTCTGCTTCTCATACTTATAAACAAGTCATGTGCACAATTAGCCACAAAGACGCACTTCTGCATTTTGAAAATACAATTCTTTTAATAGCTCATGAAGCTGTGATTTTGAATTTTAAATTCTAGATCAATTAAAAAAAAATTTGAAATTGGAAATGGAAATGGAGAAAAAGCAAGTATGTGTTAAAATATGTGAAACGCGAGACAAACTTTTGGGATTAGGTGCATGTTATCAGAACCTAGAGAGGAAGTGATGTGGAAATAGTTTTACTTGAACCTCTGACACGTTGCTATTGAACTGTGTGGTGTTATCATGCCACGATCTAAAGAGCTCTCAGAGGCATTCAGGGGAATGTTTATGAATGCCTGTGAGCCTGTCAAGGGATTTAAAAAAGATCAACATTAAGTACAAAATCACCGAAGATCTGCTGTGAGAAAAATCGACAGCAAAAGGAAAAACTGCAGATTTTCTCAGGACTGAGCGTCTGTAGAAAATTCCGGCCAAAGGCGAGAAGCTTGGTGCCAAAATCTTAAAAAGTCTTAAACAAAGGAAAAAAGTAATTCTCAAAAACATCTGCAGGTCACTCTTTTAACAGACGGTGTTAAAGGCATTGCAGAAATTTGACCTGTATGTCGATAAGCAGTCGAAACTCTTCAGAAAAATATAGCGAACAACTGCTTTAGAAACATTAGAAAAAAAAGTGACAAAAATAAAACACTATTAGGCAAAACTGGTGCACGTGACTGTATATGAAATCTATAAATTGTCGTGGAAAAGAAAATTCTTTTTTAATCATGTAAAAAGAAAATAAATCTTTCCACAAATGTTTTTGTTGTTGTTGCTGAATCACAAAGAATTAATCACAGAGAAGTATGTGGTGTGAAGTTTACTTTTTATACAATGGTATGTGTCTGGTCAGGATCACTGTAATCTCGACTAAAAATATCAAAGTATGGATTCGCTTTTCAAAAGTTGCAACTTATTGACAATGTTGTATCAGAAAAGTTATATGTCTTTATAATATCGGGATGCTACATTTACGTGATGGATTTTATGAATATTTTCTAGACTGATTAACAAAGTAGCTGTTGATTATTTTCAGTCATTCTTGGGGAGGTTTTTTTTTTGTGTGTTTGTTCAGCTAATTGACTAATCCTCCTCCTCCTCTATTCTTCCAAATGATTCACTGTGTTCAGCTGTTGTCTCTGTAATACATACTGAAAGAAAAACCAACTGGAACTGTGGTGGAGAGCCGTCACGAGGACGTCAGGCGCAGAACAATACGGGGGGAAAAAAAACAAGAAAAAGAAGTCATAGGAATGAGTTTCAAATGCTACTCTCAAAAACGTCTGGAAATGAAGCTCAGTTTTGGTGGCGGCCACTTCTTGAATGTAAAGAAACGGCTGCATCAAATACACAGAAAAACAGAATGATCAGCTTTCAGCGATGTGGCAGCCAAACCACCGGCGGGTAAAGTGGGTCCATCTGGAGCAAAACCACGGGAAAAAAGTTGCCGTTTTTTTTCTCCCCCCTCCACCCACCCACCCTTCCTATTGAACCAAGCTGAAGCCCTGCACCCGTCCCCGAGCCCAGGTGCTTCGTCCAGATAACCAAACGAAGGATCCGTCGTTACACGCCACTGAAACAACAGTCGCGTCGACACAGGAGTGCACGCACATAAAAGCGAACGCAGCTGTCCCCCCAGCGAGACACAGGGTGCCTTGACAGGACCGAGGGCCAGTTGCTTTCCGCGAGTATTTCCCATTGGCCGGGCCCGCTCTCCTTCTCTCTGAGAGCGAGGGCTCCAGCTCTAAGTCCTCTCTGTGTGTAATGAGATCTCTATCGGAGGGGAAACACGATCAGAGCCTGAAGGGTGGAGAGAGGGGGGACTTCAGGAGGCATAGAGAGAGAAGGTGAGTGCCGTGAAGGGGTAAAAAAAAAAAAAAAAAAAGAGGGGGGGGGGGGACAAAAACAGGCTTGCAACCCTCTCAGCGGTGACCTGCACCGCCAGCCGGCATGCAGAGGACGACCAGGTTCGCAAGGACTCTGAACCAGATCCTGTTTTTCGTCTGAACTTTTCATCCGGCTCTTGTTCAACAGGTTGCGGTGGTTCCTCGCTTTTTTTTTTTCTCACAGTTGCAGTTTGTTTTTTTAACCTCTCACAAGAAATCCTTGTTACACCTCAACGATGGCACAGTAAAGAGGACGGCAAGTCGTAGCAGGGGAGGCAGGCTCTCATAAAAAAAAATGTTTGCTTTGATTACTGCAGCCTCTAACAACAAAGATAAGGAAGAGGTTATGTTATTTTTTTCGCCTCATTGTCTCAAACTAAAAAAAAAGAAAAGGAAAAAAAAGAGTTTTCCAAATTCCCCCAATTAGGAGAAGCTAAACATGAAAGCGAGGCTAACAGCGGCCAAGTAAAATCATGCCGCTTTGGAAATGTAGTAAACAGTGGGCTCGCTGTCTCATCATCTCGAGGAAAAAAATAAAAAACAAATGGCACAAGATTGTGTCTCTGTTTGGGGGGGGGGGGGGAAATAAACATATTTGCTAAATATCACGGCGGTAATCAAGTTCAGCTTAATCTCAAACTCACTGAACTGTTAAACCACCCAAGCACGATACATAAACCAAACCACTCGGCTGTTAAACTTCGAGCCAGACAGCTGAGGTCAACACACGGCCCAGTACATCGAATGAGAGGAGGCCCTTCAAGAACCGAGGCTGGAGTCAACTCCTACACCGAAAACAAAAAGCCTCTCTTTCTTCTGTTATTTGGTGTTCTTCTGCGGGCGTCGAAACCAACAAGGAGGCCCCCGGAAAAATGTCCGCCAACTGTTTCCAAGCCTCATCGAAGGGTTCAAAATCAGTGCAGCAGACTCTGGGCCGGGCCCCGCGGCTGTTTCCTCAATAATGTTTTTAGAGGTGTGCGAGAGAGTGTGTGAGTGTGTGTGTGTATGTGTGTGTGTGTGTTTTCCGTCTCGCTCGTCGTCTTGTTTGTCCGCCGTGCTTCTGCACAACAGGCTGCAGCATTAGCTACAGGTCACGAGGTAAATATTAGCTGAGGAGAGGGTGAGAGGACGAGAGGGAGCCACTCATGGCAACCTCGTCAGATTATCATTAAATTGGTATCACTGCGGCATTCCTGAACACTCTCCTGTGTGTGTGTGTGTGTGTGTGTGTGTGTGTGTGTGTGTGTGTGTGTGTGTGTGTGTGTGTGTGTGTGTGTGTGTGTGTGTGCGCATATTGCTATGAGAGCTTCAGCCGAAGCGATGGGACGTGATCAGTCATAACAAAGTGACATTTTCTACAAGTAATCCCACTCAGCTAAATGAGAACTAATCCGATTTGCTCTGATCAAATGTTAGACGTTCTTCACCGGCCGGGGGAACGACGACACATCCAGCCGTCTTCCGAACAGTCTCCCACTCCTCCTCCTCCTCCTTCTTCACCTTCCCCTCTCCTTTCCTTTCAGTCATCCGGCCTCAAATTAAATATCAAAAAGGTCTGATGTATCCCGCAGCAATGAAACTAAAATGGGCAGGATGCACCTTCTTATTACTTTCTGCTTTCAGGGCGACGCTACAAAGAGATGATGTATGTTGCCTGTTCGAGCACGCTGGGAGGAAATCAATTAAGTAAACCCCAGTTATTGATAATGCAGAAGTGGGAGTGATAGCATCCTCGCATGGAGGATCCATAACAGCAGGAGCGCACAGAGGGACACATACACATACACACACACACACACACACACACACGCACACACACTTACGGAGAAAAACATACACACATACAATAGAGGCCCAAACCTGCTGGTTTCCTCCACTTTGTCTCATAACTCATGGCCTGTGGGGAGACGCTGGTATTGTTATATTTTCATGCGCATGTGGTACAGTGTGCGAAGCAGAGGGCCAGATTAATTTATTAGCCCAGGCGGCAGTGCTCCCCAAAGTAGGAACAAGGAAGTGAGGCGTCGTAAATCTCGATAAGTCACCAGATAGTGTACTGTACATTTCTATAGGTTTCTCCCTCCGTTATCGCCGCTCCGCAATATGGGCCACGACGCCGAGTTTATAGTTTATAACAACAAGCTGTGAGGATGGATGCTGATCCCCGTGCAAGTACTCCCTGAATTCTTTTTTAAACTGCGCCCAATGTTGCTGACTGATACATTTCAGAGGAAAAACAGGTTTGTCTTTTGTTATTGTAAAGCCTGCACACAGCAAGGTAATTGTCTATTGTTTCCTAAACGCAGAGCAGCAGGATAATTAGCTTGAGAGAACACTTTGCAGAGTGCATTATTGTTCCGCTGTGAACTTTATGAAATATTCGCCCAGCGTGGGTTTTCTTTCTTCTTCTTCTTCTTTTTTTTTTATTTTACAAGGGGGAGAGTGCAAAAACAGATGGATAAATGATCCTCCGGTCCCTAAAAAAAAAATCCCCAGCATGGTAACCTTCTGAAGCATTTCCTCCAGGTGACATCATCAATCAATAAATCCCCCCCCCCCCCCCTTATTTTTACTCTTCTCATGTCCACCCATCACTGTAGGTGTGTGGCTTTCGTGTGAATTTCATCTCTGAATATTAATGTTGTGTGTGTGTGTGTGTGTGTGTGTGTGTGTGTGTGTGTGTGTGTGTGTGTGTGTGTGTGTGTGTGTGTGTGTGTGTGTGTGTGTGTGTGTGTGTGTGTGTGTGTGTCCTTTTTCTGATGACGCTCACTGTTCCACTACCTCTGCAGCCTCAGTCAAATAAAAGCTGATGGCCCATAGTCTTGCCATTAGAGTGCAGGCCACACACATACATACACATACACACTTGGGTGAACACGGCAGCAATATTCATACTCACTGACTGCACAACGAGCTCCTATGACATCTGACATTTGGGGGATAAATCATGGATTCACTTGAATGAGCAAGTTCTAGTTATAAGCTGGTCCAGCTACTCTCCATTTCCCCTCGGTGCTGTGAGCTCAACTGAAGGTCAGCTCCTACCATGCACATTTGCCTTCCTTCTTTTTCAGTGTTTTTTTGTTTTTTGGGGATTTTTTTCCCCTTCAAAGGAGCTTTCCAAAATCATGTAAATGTGGGAGTGGAGTGTAAGTGGGTGATAATTGTTGCCAGAGTGTAATTTATTATCAGTAGTCAGGGCTCCCATTGCTTGTTTTGATGGGAATAGAAAAAAGAATTTAAAAAGAAAGCCTGCTTGCCTTTGAAAAAAAAACAAAAAGTGGTTTAATATGAAGAAATTAAGCTGGATGGGAACCGCAGTTGCACAGAAAATATATTTTCAAGAATTCGTCTTTCTGAGGTCTGAAACTTTCTTATCATGCATTTTCTTTTTTCTTTTTTTTAGTTTTACCAACAATTTCAAACTTTTGAGGGCTCGATAAGAGTGTGGCCCTTCTCACTCCTGTTGTAAGGGCTCCAGAGAAGGATTATCCAGTGCTACGCCTTGACACACTTGGCAGAGTTTACACGACTTTTCACCTTCTTTTCTCGACTCAGCTAATTACACCAATTACTAGAAATTGTAAGGAGAGGGGAGACCAGGCCACACAGCAGTGAGATACGAAGCGTCCGAGCACACTTTGCCACCAGTTTAGGAAAATAAGAAAATGTACATAAACTGTTGCAATTAAGCATCGAGTGGAGTGATTTAAGAGAGGTCTCCTGTGTGTTGTATGGGCCTGCTCTTAAGGCGTTTTGTGGGTTTTTTTGTTTTTTTGTTTTTTTGTTAGGGGAGGGGGGAAATTCCCCACTGGGATATAAATCAACACCCAAACTCTGCAACGCAGGCGTGACAATTAAAACCAAATTACACATTCTTTTTGATAATTGTCCCATTTTTTACGCAGAATTTTAACTCCAGATCGCATACAGAGACAACTTTTCCAGCCATGTCAGACCCTCTCCATTACGCACACAATACAATCACACACACACACACACACGCATACACGCAGACGGGCGTGTGGGGAGGCTTACTTGGAATTCTGCGAGCTCCAAATGATAGTCTCCAGCGACTTGGCCGAAGGTAGCGCCGACCTGCACATTAGTATAAAGATCCAGAGGTAATACTTCCAACAGCCGAGTCCCGCCATCGTGATGAACGTGGAGACAGAGGAGCCGGTAACTCGGGAGCGGTGGACAGTGCGGCTGGCAGCGTCTCTACGTGCGTTCTGCCCGGTGGGAAGGTGAGCTACGATCAGTCAGGAGCATGTGAGGTCGATATCAGATACATGTCCCTCTGTCCGACTCCTTGAAATCTGCCCCAGACCCCGTGTCCTTGACTGACTTGAACGCCGGGGTCTCGATAGGATGTACGCCGAGGCGGTCACCCCCACCGAGTGTCCTGTATGACCTGTGGCTGCGACCGAAAAAGAAAAGACCAAAACGGACAAAAAGCTTCCCCTGCGTTCCGCCCTTTGTGGGGACAACTCAACGGTAAGATCCGGGAGGAGCACAGCTCAGGTTCGTGGAGACAATCAGACGATGCGGCTGCGCTGCGCCGCGTCTTTTGTCAAGACTCCCCTCCTGACGGCGCCTGTACCTGTCGCTGGATATAGCCTACAGATGACCACATTCATCCATCAGTCACAACTCCGCAGCACGCCAGGAATCCCGAGGTCCACTTCATTCCAGTGTTGTCTTTCAGTCCTCCCCCCTCCCTCGCCCCCCCTGTGCTATTCTTCCTCGCCCGGTTTCTATTGTAAATCTGCCTCCCGGCTCTCAGCGCCGCTCCGCATGTGCGTTTGCGCTCCGGCGGGTGGTGATCCAGCCGCTCTAGTCCAACTCCTGCATGCCGCTGCTGCGTGGCCGGTGCGTAAACCCACAGTGCGCCTCCTTCTCGTTGTCGCTTGGTCACAGAACACCCCCCCCTCCTAAAAAAAAAAAATGAAAATAAAAAAAAAAGTGCAAGGGGGGAAAGATCACACTTGCTCTCCGGCCCTCTCAAGGTAGCTCTAAATCAGCTCACCGACATTTCCGAGCCGGTATGTTGTTGTTGGTTTTTTTTAACCCCCTCTGTCTGCAATGCTCTGCGCTCCGATGTGTGCGGCGGCTCAGGCTCGACTGTAACCGGAGCCGAGCGCAGCGCGGAGGGAGACCAGCCCACAGTGCGCGCCGCGGCCAATCACCGCGCTCTGTCCGAACTTGGAAGCAGGAAGCGGAGGCATTTTATGGGGACGTGGAGGGAGTGGAGGGGGCCGGAGGGCAGCCGTGGTGCTGCTGCTGCTGCTGCTGCTGTTGCTGATGCTGCTGCTGATGCTTGTGGTTATTGGGTCGAACCCCCCCTCCCTCCCTCCACCTTAACCCGAACCATCGACGAAACTGAAATGGACTTGGGAGTTATTCGTCAAACTTGAAAGCTTTGGTTAAAGGAAACCAGTGTTGTTGGACAGTCCGTGAAAGTGATTACAGGAGCGGAACTTTGGCCCCTTTTGGTCTTAAACGTGCTTTCACAGCTTTAAAAGATTTATTATTGTTTTATTATGTTGCTTTATTGACAATAAAGCTTTCCAAGAGTGAGTGTCTGCTTTTATCCCATAAAAATCCTCTCGTCCTGCTGGATAGAATTACAGTATCTGCTATTTTGGTTGCTTCTTTTGCCCTCACTGAAGGGAATGATGATTAATGGTCTCTTTGGATCTCTTTCTAGTTGTCCCCTTTTGGGATAATGAACTGCATGAGAACTTAGTCTCCAGTGTCAATACACAATAGGCGGTCGGTAGCCTGTAGTCATTGGGCCATTCATTCATTGAGGGAGAAATGCTTGACACATAATTGATCATGTCCATGTCTGTGCCCCCTTTGTGTGTACCTGTGTGTGTGTGTGTGTGTGTGTGTGTGTGTGTGTGTGTGTGTGTGTGTGTGTGTGTGTGTGTGTGTGTGTGTGTGTGTGTGTGAGAGAGAGAGAGAGAGAGAGAGAGAGAGAGAGAGAGAGAGAGAAAGAGAGCGAAAAGCTTCCCCTTATTTTATTGCATTTATCCAATCAATGCTGCCCCCTAACGGTTGTGATGACATCCACCCACAGCCGACAGGATGGTGATTCAGTGTAATTGGACAGGACAGAAAACAGGCATTTAAAAGACATGCTTCATAGTCTCTGAAATAATTTTTTTATTATCCAGCTGGGTGTTGACAGCACATAAATCCTGACAAAACAACTAGCTCACAAGATTCTCAGTCAAACCATGGCACGCTCTTGGTACACGCCTGTGTGTGTGTGTGTGTGTGTGTGTGTGTGTGTGTGTGTGTGTGTGTGTGTGTGTGTGTGTGTGTGTGTGAGGTGAGTGAGTGAGTGAGTGAGTGAGTGAGTGAGTGAGTGAGTGAGTGAGTGAGTGAGTGAGTGAGTGAGTGAGTGAGTGAGTGAGTGAGTGAGTGAGTGTGTGTGTGTGTGTGTGTGTGTGTGTGTGTGTGTGTGTGTGTGTGTGTGGGAGCCAGTGTTACTGTAACAGGGGCCACAGAAATGCCACGACTCCATCCTCAGGATCCTGGCTAACAGACCATCAGAGTGTTGTCACAGTAACTGTAAACACATGGCCAGTTGCCACAGAGCTGGCATGTCCCATCACGACACCCGGTGCCTCTGGGATACCGGACACCTCCATGGCCAATCAGCCAGGGGGGGGGGGGGTCACATATAGATACCTGATCTGCTGTGAGCCAATGAGATACCTTCCCGTGTGTGGCCGTGATGGCTCCCACAGCTGCGAGCCAATACTAAAGTGACCAATAGAATTGTGGTCTGTAATGGATGATGTGGGGGGGGGGGGGGGGGGGGGGGGGGGGCATACCAAGCTATTGTTGTAAGAGTGCAAACAGTGTAGACAAGCAGAATCAAAAGCACCCCGACCAGCCAAGGGCAATATCATATTCAGATTTGCCTGGGGAAGCACCCAGTGTCGTCTTTTACCACAGTACTACATGCGACACAACAACCAAACATCATTAGATTCAGCACAAGAGGATTAAAGAGGGGTGTGTGACAGATAATGGACCGACCACATCACTCTACATAAACACAATGGCTTCATGCAAAGTGAGACACAGGATAATTCATGGGAGGACAAAGGAGTGAGCTGAGCATTGCTTTCATGTTAAGTCACTCCAAGGAGGATGGTTTGAGTCCCGTCCCGTCCCGCCCCATCCCTCCCTTCAGACAGCCACCTATGAAATAGTGTCGTTTTCAAGGAATGAGGTCATCGTGTTAATGTGTATAGGTGGCTGCGATTAGAGCTGCTATAAATAGTCTGGATGTAGTTTGATACTTCATACAATATGGAGAATCTCAGCAGGCTGCGGCTAAAGTTTATTTTCGCAAGCTGTAATTAATTTATGACTCATTTTAGACCACAAATTGTTTTGGAAACAACCCCGTGTCACGTTACAGAGTGTAACACTGACATCTTCCATTGCTTCATTTGTCCGAGCAACAATTGAAAAGTTAACTAAAACCACAACATGTCAGCCTCTCACAGTGTTGGAAGGTTTCATTGTAGTCTACAGCTGTGGCTCCCTACTGCGAGACCGGGAACCTTTTTGGCAGAGGTGCTCCAGAGCACAGTTGGTGTCCGAAACTCTGCCCGAACTGAGGTAGTGAAAATTACAAAACCTCAATAAGACTCTGTCTCGACTTTAGTTCACATTTTTGTCAGCTCCTGCTTTTGTATGTTAGCGTGAGTGGATGTGTCTATTGTTTTTTTGGCTTCACTGAAATGTTATTTTAAATCAGAGGTCAAAGGATCCACAGCCTGTCAGATCAGGAATCTAGTGAATCTCCAAGACAAAACAATTGGTTCATCCTCTGGGCACGTTGAATATCAGGTCTAATACATAATAGATGATTTCACTCAATGCCAAACAAAAAAAAAAAAAGATCAAACTGTAGCGAGCGCCGGGGGAAGCATCATGTGATCAACATGGGGATACATATTGCTAATATATAACTGTGCTATCCATAGTTCGCACTGCTAAGATTCACCAAAATAACAACACATCTTCCATGCAGGCAAGTGGGACTTCATGTAAACCAGGGATCACTGATGTGTGTTTGCCTTTTCTGCCTTGAGGTGATCAAAACTTGATTTTTAGGAATTTTAAAGCAATGAGACACTATTTTTGAATTTACAGCCGAGAAACCCGTTGTTCGACCGCTCCTGCTTTTGTATGTTGGGGGCGTCCGCCAGCGTTTGGCTTGGCTCTAATGTTTTAGCAAATCTGAGATTGAAGAGTTGGGGTCTGCAGCTGCTCTTTAGAAGACTCCAAACAAAACATGTTCCGAACCACAGGTCTATTGTATGCTTGGTCAGGCCTCAAACTCACAAACAATAACATGCTATAAAACACAATGGAAAGAATTTGTCTCAAT